>NC_064633.1:54546313-55156670 GCF_023864275.1 Schistocerca cancellata
CAATTTTTAGACCATAATAATTGAGTGGAGACACTCCTAATCTTATTCCACTCTGTCATCTTGCACAAAATAAAACAGGTTGACAACATGTTAAAATTCATCGAAAACATAGACAATCGTTTAGCTATTCCAAAATCGTCAAAATTCGTAACACAATCAAGTAATGGAATACTATTTACAAAATTAATCAGAGTACATGGTCATAAAAACAGATAGATCAAAATACGCAAATTAATTATTAATTGCATAGAATACACATTTTATATAACGTTTTCATAATTATTACTCTCGTCATGAGAGTCCACTTGATGCTAAACAAGAAAATAATATTCAGCAGATCAAAAAAAAAAAACATAAATATTGACAGCAGAATTCTTTCACATCAGCTGTCCGGAAGAAAAACAACTCCGCCTTCCGTACTCGCAAGTACAAAGAATGCCGACAGTGGCACAAGAGCCGACAGCGACACAAGAGCCGATAGCGGCTCCGCCTTGCCAGTATTGTTGCGGCCGCCTGTGCGGCATGCTTGATCTCACTCGGCCTTGTAACGGCGTTTCCAGAACGTCCGTTCCACTGAATTCTTTAGGAAAAACTCACTCCCGAATAATCTCAAGGTGTCCATAAACACTATCACAGTGGATAACTCAACACTGTCCATCATCACACGCATGTTCTAGCCTGAAACTTAAAACAGCGTCTGAGTACATCGGCAATGACTAGTAAATCACATATTTATGAAATCTTAGAGCTATTTACAAAATCATATTTACATTCCTTAATCTACTGTGACTCAGCTGAAAACTTAAACTAGCAGCTTGGATTTTTCAGTTGATTAGATCATGATTAAATTGATTAAAGTTAAATCGATTAATCAAAATTAATTACTTATTAATTACAACTTATTTAATGACCTTGGTCAGTCAAAAGCATGGCAATCTAGCAAATCGTTAAATCTTACACTCTATTTTACATACTGTACAAATTACCCATTGTGTGGTATTAATCGATCCTAGGTTGGTACAATTTCAAGTCTACAATGATCCGTATACCTAATAGTTTTCCAGAGCTTGGATACTCTAAGCAATAAGCATTTGTGTGAGGTATACCAATGACTTTATATGGTCCATTATAAACAAACTTAAATTTAGAGATTTCATGGTCTATCTCGCTCGATTTCTCATGAGCTTTTACAAGTACTAAGTCTCCGATTGCAAACTTAGCAAAACGCGCTTTAGCGTCATGACGACGTGTGCGAGCGTCGGCTTTTATCTTCATTACTTCTCGCAAACGATCTTTTTTCACACCAATACTAATGTCAATCCGTGGAGGGAATTTGATTATCTCTTCCATTTCACTTTCTACACTTTTTTCAATGCTGAGATTCCTCACGTTACGGCAGTTCAAATTCATTCCTACATCAATGTCATCCGGCCAGTTAACAATGTGTATAGGCTGGTATTGCCTATGCACACCGTCTCCTGCCTCGTCAAAACTAACTACTATTGTTTTATCTTGTGACGTACATGTCAAAGTTTTACTTTCGCAATTAATCACTGCACGGTACTTTAATAGCCAATCCAACCCGATAATTACTTCCGTAGTTAAGTCTGTCACGACGACAAACTCTTGTTCAAATCGTGCCCCACATACCTCGAAGTTGACAAAAATCTCTTTTGTGACCGGTTTACTGGCCTTCCCAGTAGCACCGATAATTTTCACTCCTGTTACTGGCATAACTACGATGCCAGGTCTGTCTTTCAGTAACTGAAATATTTTTCCAGATACAGCACTCAATTCTGCACTGGTGTCAATCAACACGTTTAGTTGTAGGTCGTGCATATTAACAGACACTACTATCTGTCTACACTTCTCCTCGACTGTTTCTTTATTTTCCCACAGTAAATCCTCGTCTATATCCAGGTCATTCCAGAAAAACCATCCGGCTTTGATCCTAAAGCCGGCTTATCTGGCGGCTTTTTCAGCCTCTGTTCAAATACAGTTTTAATTTCAACACGTTTGTCCTGAGGCTTAGTCTGTAGCTTGGCCTCCAATACCGAAACTTTTTCCTGTAACTCGTCAACTAGTGAGTGTTGCTTTGCTATCAATTCACTAATTGTCACCTTCGTTGATTCCACTTTGGTCAGATTGATCTCATCTGCCAATCTTCCTGGAGGAATGTGCCCAGTAGTATCTGCAATTACTTCCTCTGGATCTGCGCAACCCACACTGCTACCGTCTGACCGTATAACGTCAGCTCTAACCTCATACACGCTGTAATCTACGTGCTTTCCTACCAATCGTGTCCGACTATCACTAAAATTTTCGTAATTTTTCTCCTTAATACTCTCGCAATGTTTAAACTGGAGTTTTGCGTCGGATGGGTCGGCTACTTCTACCACTATAACTTTCGGTAAAGTCTGCCGGTCAGGGCCAGAACTTTCCGTTACTACTTCAACATACAACTCTTGCGGGACGAAACACAACGAATCTTGCTCGTGCTCCCCATTAACATCAACTATTTCTAGTAAAGTCTGCCGGCTAGGGCCAGAACTTTCTATCATTTCACAAACACTATCTTCCTGCGGGACGAGACGCGGAAAATCCTGCACGCGCTCCCCAAAAACACTTCTCCCATACAGACCCCTATAATCTCTTAGTTCGTCGTATAAGAGACCGAACTGCCTTAATCAGATCTCATCCCTCTCTGCATCCCCTCGCTCGATGACGGACGCTTTATCCGACATCTGATCTTCTCTCAACACTTGCGAATCATTCTTAAACTCAATCTCCAGTTCCGCTGTGGGTGTTACACCTGCCATTTTATAATCAATTTCCGGAACCCTACTTAAATTGTTCTCACTGACAGTTAATGTATTTTCTACTGCCGTGTCTACAGCTGATCTACTACTTGTGGGCGCACTCCTTTCTCTTAACACTGGCACACTCTCCCGCCGTTGATTATTCCATACGGAATTTTCATAACGACGACACCTTGATTTTCTACTGTTATTGGGCCGCCAAAATTTCTCCACGCCTGGTCGGCCCCTCACCGGCGCGGCTAATGTTTTCTCTGTCTCGTCCCAGCAGATATGCTCCCTGGATGCTGCTGAGGCGGCTGATCACACCCTCTGGCGTTATTACTATTCTGTGAAGCCCGTATCACGTTAGTATGATACTGGTTTCCGTCATTCCTGTTATTATTTGCATTGTACCGATTGTTATTACGGTCCGAACCATTATTGTTATTGCTGCCATGGTTGCGGTATGCATTATTCCCATGGTTACCGTTGTTGTGGTTGCTGTGGTACCCGTTGTTGTTACCACGGCCTCTACCACTGTCGCGATTATTGCGCCAATTGTCCTCGTCCTCCACTCTTTCCAGGAAATCATTTATTGTCCTGTAATTGCTTCCTACGTAGCGTTTTGTATCATCTGGAAGCTTTTTGTAGAGTTCCCAGACTATTTCGGATTCCGTGCGGCGATCACGCAAATATTCCAACTTGCGGATCCAGCCCTCACAAAACTCCTTCATCGAACCGCGCGAATTCGCATCGAAAGGCCTCGATACGACAAATTCGCGCCAGACACTTTGCTGTTTTTGCTCTGACCAGTATTCAGCCATAAACAAATTTTTAAATTCGTCAAAAGTCAGGTTCGTAATGTTGAGGTTTAAGCCCCAACGCTTGGCATCACCAGCCAACACATCAATAATCGCATTAATTTTTCTCTCATTAGTCCATGATCTGGGTAAAACTCTTTCACAATTTTTAATGAAATCCGTCGCGTGTATACCGCCTTTTTTCAAGGAGTCGAACCGCTCCTCTTTCGTCAACAATTCCGAACTATGTGCATAGATTGGCACATAGCTCTGTTTTTCGTCAAGTTTCTTTTCTAATTCCGACACTCTCGTAATTACTTGGCAAGTGTTTGTCGCAAGCGTTTCTACTTCCCTTTTTTTTTCTCTTCGCAGGTATTAGCCTGCTTCGTCACTTTGGCATCTACTTCGGATACTAAAGCCTTTACAGTTTCCACCTTCATTTGATCCTCTTTTTTCACTAATTGAATTTGTTCCGTCACCTTATTCTCGATGGTCGGAGCAACTGATTCTCCTACACTATTCTCGATTCTGCTAATTTCGGAATAAAACGAGTATTTATGCTCGCAATTTCCGCCTGAACGCCTATCATTTCCTGTTTAAGATTACCGATATCGGTATTAATTACAACAATATCTTCTTTGATTTTATCAACTTTTGTGTTAACAACTCCAACATTGTTGTTAACAACGTTAATAGCTTTGTTCTGATTGACTAGCATCCGTTCAATTTTTTCAGACTGAGCTTCTTGCTTGGCAGCCTGAGCTTCTTGCTTGGCAGCCTGAGCTTCTTGCTTGGCAGCCAGATCTTCTTGCTTGGCCGATTGACTCTTGATTTCGTTAATCAAAACATTCAATAAATCAGTTAAATTCCCGGAAACTACCGGTTTTACTTCCGTAGCGGCTTCCTCTTTAATTGTCCCCCCGTATTCGTCATCAAGGGATTCAGACTTGATTTTCACTTCCGATTCCGAAACATTTTTTAAAGTTTGGAATTCCATTTCTGCTCTTTGCTGCGTTTCGGCGGTCGCGTCTTTCATGCTAGCCGCCTGCCCCTGAACAATGGGTAGCGCGGTGCGCGTTTCCCACTGTTCGACCGATTGTTCCGTATCCAAGTCTACCAAATTTTGGCAATTGTTGCCTTCACTCATTTTAATAATTTTCAATATAAATGCCAAATCTCAAATCTAATTAGGATTCCTCACAGTAATATTATCGCTGACGTATCGACCATTTCGTAACCAGTACTTTGTTACGAGATTTGCACAATGCAAAATTCGTGTCCAGAACAACATCAAATTCGAAGATTGTCCTGTCACCAGGTCGCCACGTGTAACCTCCCCCTCACTTATCGACCTTAATGACAGTGAAAAATTAAATCGCGTGTATCTAATGGAAATTTGGGAACAGCAATCGTCACCGAGGTTAATTTGTCGGTAAAGAGGGAGGAAAGGGTTACATCTAAATGAAAGGAAAAATGCTAATGAAACTGGTGGAAATTAATTTTGAAATAGGGGTAAAGTTAATAAAGAAAGTAAATGTGCGGCCGTTACGTTAACAATCAACTAGCTGCAATTAGATATTTGAGATTTGGGGGAAATTACGGTCGCCAGACCTAAGGACAATTACTATAGTAACTGAAAAAGAAAGATTACTACACATATAATTAGCACTAGAAACGTGGCAACTGAAGGTTGACACGTGTAGTGTAATAACTGAAAGTTTGTCAGAAGTAATAATTTTCGCTACACTCTGACTTAATTTAGCAAAAGAATTAATAAAATCGGAAAATTGAAAGTTAATTTAGTGACTGAAATTAACAGTGAGCTTTGTTTCTGAAGCACAACGAAATTCAGTAAAATGCGGTTAGTCTTGGACTACCTCAACAATCATTCCAAAAGCTACTTGAATCTACGCAATTTAGAAATAAGAGATTTAACTTTGAACTTGAATTAAATGATTCTGAACAATTAACAATAGTAAAATTTAGTACGTACCAAGCTGAGCTGCACTCACAGGTAAGCTAAAATACGGTAACAAAACTCGCACTCTTAATTCGTGCTTGTGTAATCTAAATATTGTAGCCAGCTATGAATGCTTTAACTGAACTTTGAAATTAAAGCAGTGAAATAGAATGATTGTATTTTAATGCTGGCGTCTGAATTCGGACGACACTCGGGTTCATTCCGGAAAAGGAAGGGACCCTGCTTGGTAATGCAATTGGGACAATGAGCAACAAATGTTCATGCTAAGTAGCTGTAATTTTGTGATGCAACAATTTTAAAAGTTTGAAAAGCTGAGGTCTGCCATACAGTTCTAAAACTTAACGTGCTTCCAGTCTTCCTTGTTGGCTGATTGAAGGTTTGAAGCCGTCGATCGAGGAGGTGGCGACAGTCACTCACTGTCGGCTGTCGCTGTTGCAGAAGCTGGATGTTGGCGCGCCTTCTTCTCGACACGGTCACCAGACGAAACGGGCTCTTGATGTGCGCCAGCTAATGCTTCCCGTCCGCGACACCATGTCAGAAACTATCATCGCAAGTTGAGCCCAATTACATGCTGCCAAACCCCGAAAGCGCGGCAACTCGCGGGAGGTTCACACAACACACCTGCACCACTCGCTACTCCAGCCAGACTCTGCCTCTGCCCGCGCTCCACGCGACAGAGTTAACACTACCAAAGATCCTCAACACTTTGGTTCTCCTCACGACCTATTGATGTATCCGTTAGATAGCATAGTTTTCCCTAGGCCAGACCCAGCGTATAAATACAAATTATATTCACAAAACAAACAAACATAAATGCATATATATATATATATATATATATATATATATATATATATATACAAACAGTAAAACAATTACAATGTATAAAGAGACAGAAATGTCATATCTTGAGGTAACAAAGCAAGGAAAAAAAATTGTAGTACAATGGATGGAAATAGGAGGATATATAGCTTTCGACAATGTTTGGCTATAACATGCTTTGAAATTCTGGAGATAGCAGGGAAAAAGTACTGGTAACGAGAGGTTGTCTATAGCTTGCACAGTAACCAAAGTGCATTTTTAAAAATTTGAAGTTCATGAAAAAGAAGCACCAGTTGATAAGAGAATGAGGCTCGGTTACTGTCCTTCCCCAATGTTATTCAGTCTGTACGTTGAGTAAAATATGAAGGTAACCCAGGGAGAACCGGAAAGGGAATTCAAGTTCATGAGAAGAAATGAATACCCATGAAGTTTACCGGTGACAGTGTAATTGTGTCAGAGGTTACGAAGGACTTGGAGCATCAGTTGAACGGAACGCATTGTGTCCTGAAATCACGTTATTCGAAGACCATCAAGACAAGTAAAACAAGGGTAATGGAATGCCGTCGATTTACTTCATGGGATGCTGACGGTATTAGACTTGCAAAAGGGACAATGAAAGTAGGGCATGCCTTTTGTTATCTGGTCAGTAAAATAAGAGATATTGCCCGAAGTGGAGAAGATATAAAAACATAGACCGATAAGAGCGAGAAAGTAATACCTGGGAACGAGATTTTATTAACGTCTAATACCAGTTATATGTGTTAGGAAGCATTTTTTATGCTATTTCTCTGTAGAGACAGAAGTAAAACGTGGACTGTAATGATTTCGGGCAAGGAAAAGACAGAAGCTCTGGAAATGTGGTGTTACAGGAGAATGCTGAGGATGAGGTGAGTAGTTCGAAGAATTAATGAGAAGCTACTGAAATGAACTGGGGAGGAAACAAATTTACGGTGCAACTTACATAAACGAAGGAATCGATTTCCAGGACACATTCTGATACTTAAAGCAGCAGTCAGTTTGGTAATGCAGAAATTTTAGAGGAAGACAAAAGATTGACGACAGCAACCAGGTTCAAATGTATGTAGATTGCCGTCCTTGTGCATAAATTATTTAATTTGCACAGGATGGCCTAGCGTGGAGGCATGATAAAACCATACTTCGTGCCAAAGAGTACAACAAATCCCTTAGATTCTAGATACTAGCGTAATCATCAGTTGGCCACCCACTTTAACATTTCGTATTGTCCATTTCTATAGCTATTTGTTTATAGTTCTATGCGGAGCGTGCTTTTTTTTTCCTGAACCTAAAATCTGGATGATGCTGAGCTTGGAGCTCAGAATACGTTCAACATTGAAAGGAGGTATTCTTTCTTGGAAATACATAGAAATCGACTAAGAGGAAGGGAAAAGTACACAAAAAATGATGCATTTAAGTTATTGTGTAAATGAGAAGTGAAATGAGTGACAGACAAAAATTAATGCATGGGATTAGTTTCGTTGTCCTTAAACTGTGTAACTCAAAGAAGTAGAAGTGGAGTATACGTTTAAAAATGTAGCGAGTTATAGTGAAATATGCCGTTTTGGATCTTATCCAGCACCCGACGCAGGTGTCACTTTGTACTCTCACGAATGACATATCGTTTGAAATATTTCTGATTTGTAGCAACGTTCTCTCGAGGGAACCGCGTCTTCCTTGGCAGCAAGGAAATTGTGCTGAGTGGACGGACAGGGGAGGATCGGGGTGATGGGTTTAGGCTAATCCCAGCAATGCATCGTGCGGCTGGCAGTGACGGACGACTTGTGGCGGATTGTGTGCGACGTCCAGATTTTCCTGGATAAACAACGGCGCGGTCATCTGTTCTGCGGCTCTGGAAACTACAGTTAAGCACAAAACAACACGAATGTTGGCCCAGACGTTTACACTTCTCGCTTATAAATTAGCATGCCCTCTGGAAAATATTACTTGGAGGCGACTTCAGCTTACCGAGTTTAGACTGGTATGTCTATGGATTCATTGCGGGGGTACAGACAGACAGTCATGTGAAGTACTTTTGCACACGTTTTTACGAAAACTGTCTTGAGCAGCTAGCTCGGCAGCTCACACACAGTGGAAATGTTATAGCTGCAAATAGATTGGACTTTGTCGAGAATGTCGATATAGAAACGGGGATTAGGTGTCACGATATCATTGTAGCAACTATACTTAAGGAATCTATTAAATCAATCAAAAACGCTAGAAGAGCGTTTCTGCTAGAGAGAGCAGATAAACATTTGTTACCATGTCACTTAAACAATGAAGTGACGTCACATATTTTCAATAAGGTGACGTAGAGGAACTGTGGTCGTGGTCAAGTGGATAAAGGGTGGAAAAGCCCTACCATGGTATCATAACGAAATTCGGAAGATGCTGAGAAAGCGGGGGGGGGGGGGGGGGGGGTTGCATTCTTGGTTCCGAAGGGAACGCACAAATGACGACAAGCGAAGGTTAGAAGCCGGCCGTTGTGGCCGAGCGGGTTATAGGCGCTTCAGTCCGGAACCGCGCTGCTGCTACGGCCGCAGGTCCCAATCCTGCCTCGGGCATGGATGTGTGTGATGTCCTTAGGTTAGTTTTAAGTCTAGGAGGCTGATGACCTCAGATGTTAAGTCCCATAGTGCTCAGAGCCATTTGAACCATTCGAAGGTTAGTAGAGATTCGTCCGTCTGTGAAAAGATCTATGCGTAAAGCATACAACAACTACCACCGTTACACTTTAGCAAAAGATGTGGCAGAGAAAACGAGAAAATTCTGTTCCCATGTAAAATCGCTAAGCGGCTCTAAAGCTAACATTCAGTCCCTTGTTGGCCAGTTTGGTATGGCAGTTGAAGACAGCAAAACAAAAACCGAAGTTTTAAATGTCACTTTCGAGAAATCATTCACACTGGGGAATCGTACAAACATACTATCATTTGATCATCGGACAGACTTCCGTATGGACGACATAGTTATAAGCGTCCCCGACCTAGAGAAAGAGAAACAGCTGAAAGGCTTGAAAGCAAATCAGTCACCAGGTCCGGATGGAAACCCAATTCGATATTACATAGAGTACTCTATGGCATTGCTCCCTTACCTGGTTTACGTTTATCGTGACTCACTTGCCCAACACAAAGTCCCAGACGACTGGGAAAAAGCGCAGGTGACTCCAGTATACACTCCTGGAAATTTAAATAAGAACACCGTGAATTCATTGTCCCAGGAAGGGGAAACTTTATTGACACATTCCTGGGGTCAGATACATCACATGATCACACTGACAGAACCACAGGCACATAGACACAGGCAACAGAGCATGCACAATGTCGGCACTAGTACAGTGTATATCCACCTTTCGCAGCAATGCAGGCTGCTATTCTCCCATGGAGACGATCGTAGAGATGCTGGATGTAGTCCTGTGGAACGGCTTGCCATGCCATTTCCACCTGGCGTCTCAGTTGGACCAGCGTTCGTGCTGGACGTGCAGACCACGTGAGACGACGCTTCATCCAGTCCCAAACTTACTCAATGGGGGACAGATCCGGAGATCTTGCTGGCCAGGGTAGTTGACTTACACCTTCTAGAGCACGTTGGGTGGCACGGGATACATTCGGACGTGCATTGTCCTGTTGGAACAGCAAGTTCCCTTGCCGGTGTAGGAATGGTAGAACGATGGGTTCGATGACGGTTTGGATGTACCGTGCACTATTCAGTGTCCCCTCGACGATCACCAGTGGTGTACGGCGAGTGTAGGAGGTCGCTCCCCACACCATGATGCCGGGTGTTGGCCCTGTGTGCCTCGGTCGTATGCAGTCCTGATTGTGGCGCTCACCTGCACGGCGCCAAACACGCATACGACCATCATTGGCACCAACGCAGAAGCGACTCTCATCGCTGAAGACGGCACGTCTCCATTCGTCCCTCCATTCACGCCTGTCGCGACACCACTGGAGGCGGGCTGCACGATGTTGGGGCGTGAGCGGAAGACGGCCTAACGGTGTGCGGGACCGTAGCCCAGCTTCATGGAGACGGTTGCGAATGGTCCTCGCCGATACCCCAGGAGCAACAGTGTCCCTAATTTGCTGGGAAGTGGCGGTGCGGTCCCCTACGGCACTGCGTAGGATCCTACGGTCTTGGCGTGCATCCGTGCGTCGCTGCGGTCCGGTCCCAGATCGACGGGCACGTGCACCTTCCGCCGACCACTGGCGACAACATCGATGTACTGTGGAGACCTCACGCCCCACGTGTTGAGGTATTCGGCGGTACGTCCACCCGGCCTCCCGCATGCCCACTATACGGCCTCGCTCAAAGTCCGTCAGCTGCACATACGGTTCACGTCCACGCTGTCGCGGCATGCTACCAGTGTTAAAGACTGCGATGGAGCTCCGAATGCCACGGCAAACTGGCTGACACTGACGGCGGCGGTGCACAAATGCTGCGCAGCTAGCGCCATTCGACGGCCAACACCGCGGTTCCTGGTGTGTCCGCTGTGTCGTGCGTGTGATCATTGCTTGTACAGCCCTCTCGCAGTGTCTGGAGCAAGTATGGTGGGTCTGACACACCGGTGTCAATGTGTTCTTTTTTCCATTTCCAGGAGTGTATAAGAAAGGTAACGGAACTGGCTCGTAAGATTACGGACCAATATCCGTAACTTCCGTTTGCGGCAGAATATTCTCATTTCGAATATGATAAACTTTCTTCAGACTGAGAAACTATTGTCACGAACCAGAACGGTTTTAGAAAGTATCGCTCTGGCGAAACTCAGCTTGCCATTTTGTCACATGATATACTGCGAACTGTGGACGTAGGCGGATTCTATATTTCTACATTTCCGAAAAGCATTTGACTCGATACCCCATTGCAGGCTATTAAGGAAGGTACGAGCATATAGAATATGTTCACACATATGCGAGTGGCTCGAAACTTTTTAAGCAAAAGAACCCAATAAGTTCATCACAGACAAGGGTATCGTCCGGAATGCCCCAGGGAAGTGTGACAAGATCGCTGTTGCTCTCTACCTACGCAAAGGATTTGGCGTGCAGAGTGGGCAATAATCTGTGCTTTTTGCTGATGTTACTGAGGTGTACGGTAAAGTATCGAAGCTGAGTGGCTGTAGGGAGTTACAAGACGACTTATACAAAATTTGTAGTTGGTGTGATGAATGGCAGCTAGCTCGAAATTTGCAAAAATATTAATGCGGATGAATAGGGAGAGTAAACATACGGATGAGTAGGAAGAAGAAAGCTGTAATGTTAGGTTACACTATTACTAGTAACCTGCTTCACACAGGCAAGGCATTTAGATGTCCGGGCGTAACGTTGCAAAGCGATGTGGAATGGAACGTGCGTCTGAGAACTATGGTAGGGTACGCGAAATTGTCGATCTCGGTTTAATGGGAGGAATTTAGGAAAGAGTGATTCATCAGTAAAGGAGACCCCATATACGACGCAAGTGAGACCTATTCTTGCGTACTGCTCGACTGTTTGGGATCCATACGATGTCGGATTGAAGGAGGACATCGAAGCAATACAGAAGTGGACTGCTAGATTTATTGCCGACAGTATCGATCTACATGTGTTACGAAGATGCTTCTGGAACTCAAATGGAGACCCCTGGATGGAAGGTGACGCTCTGTTCTAGAAACAATATTGAGAAAATTTAGATAACCGGAATTTAAAGCTGATTGCTGAACGATTCTACAGCATCATCATACATTGTGCATAGGATCCACGAAGACAAGATTCGTGAGATTAGAGCTCATGCTGAGGCATATAGACAGTAGTTTTTCCCTCTTCCTACAGGGTGTTTCAAAAATGACCGGTATATTTGAAACGGCAATAAAAACTAAACGAGCAGCGATAGAAATATACCGTTTGTTGCAATATGCTTGGGACAACAGTACATTTTCAGGCGGACAAACTTTCGAAATTACAGTAGTTACAATTTTCAACAACAGATGGCGCTGCAAGTGATGTGAAAGATATAGAAGACAACGCAGTCTGTGGGTGCGCCATTCTGTACGTCGTCATTCTGCTGTAAGCGTGTGCTGTTCACAACGTGCAAGTGTGCTGTAGACAACATGGTTTATTCCTTACAACAGAGGATTTTTCTGGTGTTGGAATTCCACCGCCTAGAACACAGTGTTGTTGCAACAAGACGAAGTTTTCAACGGAGGTTTAATGTAACCAAAGGACCGAAAAGCGATACAATAAAGGATCTGTTTGAAAAATTTCAACGGACTGGGAACGTGACGGATAAACGTGCCGGAAAGGTAGGGCGACCGCGTACGGCAACCACAGAGGGGAACGCGCAGCTAGTGCAGCAGGTGATCCGACTGCGGCCTCGGGTTTCCGTTCGCCATGTTGCAGCTGCGGTCCAAATGACGCCAACGTCCACGTATCGTCTCGTGCGCCAGAGTTTACACCTCTATCCATACAAAATTCAAATGCGGCAACCCCTCAGCGCCGCTACCATTGCTGCACGAGAGACATTCGCTAACAATATAGTGCACAGGATTGACGACAGCGATATGCATGTGGGCAGCATTTGGTTTACTGACGAAGCGTATTTTTACCTGGACGGCTTCGTCAATAAACAGAACTGCCGCATATGGGGAACCGAAAAGCCCCATGTTGTAGTCCCATCGTCCCTGCATCCTCAAAAAGTACTGGTCTGGGCCGCCATTTCTTCCAAATGAATCATCGGCCCATTTTTCAGATCCGAAACGATTACTGCATCACGCTATCTGGACATTCTTCGTGAATTTGTGGCGGTACAAACTGCCTTAGACGACACTGCGAACACCTCGTGATTTATGCAAGATGGTGCCCGGCCACATCGCACGGCCGACGTCTTTAATTTCCTGAATGAATATTTCGATGATCGCGTGATTGCTTTGGGCTATCCGAAACATACAGGAGGCGGCGTGGATTGGCCTCCCTATTCGCCAGACATGAACCCCTGTGACTTCTTTCTGTGGTGACACTTGAAAGACCAGGTGTACCGCCAGAATCCAGAAACAATTGAACAGCTGAAGCAGTACATCTCATCTGCATGTGAAGCCATTCCGCCAGACACGTTGTCAAAGGTTTCGGGTAATTTCATTCAGAGACTACGCCATATTATTGCTACGCATGGTGGATATGTGGAAAATATCGTACTATAGAGTTTCCCAGACCGCAGCGCCATCTGTTGTTGAAAATTGTAACTGCTGTAATTTCGAAAGTTTGTCCGCCTGAAAATGTGCTGTTGTCCCAAGCATATTGCAACAAACGGTGTATTTCTATCGCTGCTCGTTTAGTTTTCAATGCCGTTTCAAATATACCGGTCATTTTTGAAATACCCTGTATTTGCGAGTGGAACAGTAAAGGAAATGACCTGTTGTGGTACGGGTTATCCCCCAACATACACCTTACTGTGGCTTGCAGATTATCTATGTAGATGTAGATGTCGCTGTAGACCTCTGTGTTGGGGTTTTAACGGCAGTTTACCCATGGGGCGGTAATTCACTAGTCCGCTTACAATTACTCTTAGATCAATAATGCGGAATGACAGGTAATGTTCCCAGATGAGAGGTGCTGACGTGAACAGGTCACGACGTGCCTGCTCCGCAGTGCGGCGATCCACCCTTGTGGTGGTCGTACGTGCCCGACCGGAACCTTGGCTACTATGCCTGCCCTCACTCTCCCGTGCAGTCCAAAATCGGACAAGTCCGATAGCCCTGCGAATCTCGATTTACACGGTTCGACCAGCTGACCCAAAGTTGACCCACAATCAGGCGCATTTCAAAGTCTGCCAGGTGTTAGTAACGCTGTCTCACACGTATACGGGACGTATATGTCTTCTTCACAGTGATCACTCAACATATGACGCTGTTAACGCCACTGGTACACGCTGCCAGGCGTAGTAATAACTGCAAAGACGAAAATAACTAATGAACTCTGACAGCCATATTACTGTCACAGAGAACTGCAAGTCTGCTTACAGACCCGCCGATGCTGTGTGCCAGTAAGAAGCTACACTGACTCCCAACCATTCGCTATATATGCTTATCGTTTTTCTACAGGCAGTGTATTTGCTGTCGAAAACATTACAAATATTTCAGCCTATCTAAATCTATCTTTTGCTAATTTTACGGATTAGAGTTCCAGCTACCTACTTAACCCACCGCGAAGTTTTAACTGTTTTTATATACCTTCAATGACACTCAAGAAAATCATTCAACAGTTCTTCTTACACTTCTAGAGCTACGGCCTGCTTATCAAATCATTCCTTGATAAGAGTATTACTTCATTCAGCCCCCACATTCCAGAAAGCACCTTGACTGATGTGGGATCAATTAGAAACTGAAATTTGGACCCCTGCAACCGAACACTTATGTATCCTGCCAAACAGGGGAGGCATGCAGTTTCTTCTCAGTTGAGAAGTCTCGCTGTGGTGGGACACCATGGAATGAGGCTGCTGCAGAGAGATGCACGTTAAATTGGCGCAGCAAAAGTCGAGTTGACAACCATGGCCAGCCGACGGCCCAAACATCTTGTTCGAACGGCCTGGGATTTATCTAGGTACTAAGAGTTGTGGCGTTCGTCTAAAAAAAATGTTAGACAGATTTTGTTAGACATACATTAAATATAAGACAGGATACAGGTTGCAAACGCGTTAGCCGGGCGGTATGGCCGATCGGTTCTAGGCGCTACAGTCTGGAATCGCGCGATCGCTACGATCGCAGGTTCGAATCCTTCCTCGGGCATGGATGTGTGTGATGTCCTTAGGTTCAAATGGTTCAAATGGTTCTGAGCACTATGGGACTTAACATCTATGGTCATCAGTCCCCTAGAATTTAGAACTACTTAAACCTAACTAACCAAAGGACATCACACAACACCCAGTCATTACGAGGCAGAGAAAATCCCTGACCCCGCCGGGAATCGAACCCGGGAAACCAGGCGTGGGAAGCGAGAACGCTACCGCACGACCAAATGTCCTTAGGTTAGTTAGGTTTAAGTAGTTCTAAGTTCTAGGGAACTGATGACTTCAGAAGTTAAGTCCGATAGTGCTCAGAGCCATTTGAACAATTTTTGCAAACGCGTTAACTGAATTTTCCGTCGGTGCTTGGCAGAACACATAACAATATTAAACACTTATTAATATTCTGCAAAATTTTGCAGAACATTAGAAAATGTTTATCTCTATTACTGTAAATGCGGTATCTATAATGTTAGAAAGGTACAGTGTTTGCACAAAAATATCGAAGCACGAAAACCACATGACCCTGCCTAATACCATGTAGCACAACCAGTTGCATTCAAAACTACTTCCGGTCCTCTCGGAAGCAATGAGGTGGCAAAACTCATGGAATATTTCCTAATATCGTGTCGGACTCCGTTTTCCCAGGCGTACTGCTGCATCTCGTCCTGGCACGGACTCGACAAGTCGTTGGAAGACCCCTCCAGAAATAATGAGCCATGCTGCCTCTATAGCCGTCCATAATTGTGAAAGCATTGTCTGTGCAGGATTTTTTTCCACGGAGTGACATCTGGATTATGTCACACATATTTTCGTTGAGATTCTCTTGGGGCGATCTGATGGCCAAATCATACGCTAGAGTTCTCCAGAATGTTCCTCAAACCAATCGCGAACAACTGTGGCCGAACATAAACATTTCCAGTCAATGGTCTGTCCATTCGGACCACAGGACCTAGTCCGTTTCATGTAAACACAGCCCACACTATTACGTAGCCGCCAGCTTGCAGAGTGCCTTATTCACAGCCCGAGTCCGTGGCTTCATGGGATCTGCGCCACACTCTAACTCTACCATCAGCGCCTTGTAACGCCTACGCTCGGGCGGACGTTAACTCTTTAAAGCCTGTACTATGGTACGTTGACGGGCTTCACCTTATAAGAAAGGATTTTGGTAAATATGTTGACCGCGTGTACCTGAATGGAGGCAAAATCAGACTTACACCCACTCAGTAACAACAATGATACGCTAAGCAAGTCTAAAGTTCAACTACACGTTTGGACGGACAAGAAACATACACAGCAGATGCTACCAATTGTTAATAATACGGTCGCCAGCCTAATTAGGCATTAAGTGAGTTTTTTCCTTGTACAAGTGGATGTACGTACAAGCATAACAACACGTAGTAATACTGCATTAAATGGTAAATTTTAGAACCAGAAAAATCTACTGAACTAATATTTTCACTTTCTGTACTAATTTAGACAAGCTATAAATACACAACATTACACTATAATGATTACTACAAACTGCGTTTGGTCTATTGATCCGACTGAAATCGGGCATAGGTTACCCTAGAAATAGCACTTTTGAAACACACTTACAATGTCAATTTTAAGAAGGGTAAAACACTGATAAATTTAGGTTTTATATTGACTTTAACTTTGCTGGTCAAAGCAGTTCAGCACACTTCAGGATTCAAATGAATAGAAAAGAAAGAAAGAAGAAGGGGGGGGGGGGGGGGAGGACCCTGAAACTGTTATGATCACTGTAGTGAAAGTTTGATCATTGAGAGCCTTAAGCATTCTAGATTTTCAATATATGATTTACCACTCTTTTTGTCTTATTTCCTGGTCATTTAACTACCGTTATTTTCGTCTCAATTTAAATAAACTTCATTACTAAACCAATTTCAATATTATCTTCCAACTTGGTCAGACCTATATTATTCGTCCAGTATTTCATTAACAACAAAGTTCTTTAAACATCCTTTTAACAGTGATAGGTCTGCAGGTAATTATTATTAACATAAACTTTAAATCTGCATCTTAGGATACTCGGATTGCACAACATGTGGAAAGGACCCTGTCTAGGTTAGTTGTGAGGATAATTAATTGATAGGACAGTTCTGGTAAAATTTAAGTTATTATTGAACAGTATGTACCAAAAGTGACACTGGTCCACACGAATATAGTACTGAAAGTTTCAACCTGTTCGTATCGATGAGGCGGTCGGCAGGCGGCGAGATGGCGAGGCACAAAGCACACGTGCAATTACAGCAATGGCTCATGAAATATCGGCACTTTACTTCTTCATGGCGTCGCAATGCTTTTCCATTTAGTGCCTATGGAATATTGTCATGCTGTATAGACGTCGGAAACAGCGCATCCGAGGCTCAACGAAACCACTTTTTCCAGGAGAGCCTCCTCGACCCAGCACGTGTTTCTCAGATCGGTGCCCAACTCCGACTACTACTGCTGAGCCCGTTATGCCGTACCGTGCCCGTGTGCATTTTCCCGCGCTCGCCTACCTCCACCTTTTACCGCTCCCCTACAGACAGGGTATTCACCAAAGGTTTTACATTCCACATATTCTAATACATTGGCTACGTATGGACCAGGCGTACAAATACAACTTTCACATCTTACAATAGTTTGAACATTAGGTACACTTCCCTTCGATTACAACATTGCTTGAAATTTGACATAAATATTAAAATTTACATCGAAAATTGTTTAGAGCTTCTTCAACATAATGACATGAAACAAAAAAGAAATGAAATCAGAACATCGATTATACTAATTTATCGAAATTCCAAAGAAAAAATTTATTACATATACAGTAGGATAACGTTAGTGTTGTTACAGCCTAACAACTGAAACTGGAATTCATCTGACTAGAGCATGGTTTTCCAGTCGTCTGGGGTCCAACCGACGTAGTCAAGAGCCCAGGAGATGCGCTGAAAGTGATGTGCTCTCAGCAAAGTCATTTTCGTCGCTCATCTGATGCCATACCCCATTAACGCCAAATTTCGCCGCGCTCTCCTAAGGGATACGTTCTTCGTACGTCCACACTGATGCGATGCGTGAAGCATTCAACCACTACCACCGTCATACCTTAGCAAAAGATCTTGCTGAAAACCGAAGGAAATTCTCTTACATAAAATCGGTAAGCGGGTCGAAGGCTTCCATCTCAACACTCACTGATCAGTCTGGCCTGGCAACGGAAGACATCAAAACGAAAGCTGAAATTTTAAATTTAGCATTTGAGAAATCTTTCACGCAGGAGGATCTTACAAACATACCGCCGTTTGAGTCACGTACAGATTCCCGTATGGAGGTCATAGTGATAGACATCCCTGGGGTTGTGAAGCAGCTGAATGGGTTGAAAATAAATAAATCGCCAGGTCCTGATGGGATTCCAATTCGGTTGTACAGAGAGTACTCTACTGCATTGGCTCCTTACATAGCTTGCGTTTATCGCGAATCTCTTGCCCAACGTAAAGTCCCGAGCGACTGGAATAAAGCTCAGGTGACGCCTGTATATAAGAAGGGTAGAAGGACGGATCCTCAAAATTACAGACCAATATCCTTAACATCGGTTTGTTGCAGGATTCTCGAACATATTCTCAGTTCGAATATAATGAATTT
This sequence comes from Schistocerca cancellata, assembly GCF_023864275.1. Taxonomy (NCBI): domain Eukaryota; kingdom Metazoa; phylum Arthropoda; class Insecta; order Orthoptera; family Acrididae; genus Schistocerca; species Schistocerca cancellata. Next base: position 54,565,114 of record NC_064633.1, read on the forward strand.
CCTTGAGACAGAGAAGTTGCTGTCCATGCATTAGCACGGCTTTAGAAAGCATCGCTCCTGCGAAACGCAACTCGCCCTTTTCTCACATGATATCTTGGGAACCATGGATGAAGGATATCAGACGGATGCCATATTCCTTGACTTCCGGAAAGCGTTTGACTCGGTGCCCCACTGCAGACTCCTAACTAAGGTACGAGCATATGGGATTGGTTCCCAAATATGTGAGTGGCTTGAAGACTTCTTAAGTAATAGAACCCAGTACGTTGCCCTCGATAGTGAGTGTTCATCAGAGGTGAGGGTATCATCTGGAGTGCCCCTGGGAAGTGTGGTAGGTCCGCTGTTGTTTTCTATCCACATAAATGATCCTTTGGATAGGGTGGATAGCAATGTGCGGCTGTTTTTGATGATGCTGTGGTGTACGGACAAGCATGTAATGCCAGTTGTGGGGATGGTGGATAGTCGTCTTCGGTTCATTGGTAGAATTTTGGGAAGATGTGGTTCAACTGTAAAGGAGACTGCTTATAAAAAACTAATACGACTTATTCTTGAGTACTGCCCGAGCGTTTGGGATCCCTATCAAGTCGGATTGAGGGAGGACATAGAAGCAATTCAGAGGCGAGCTGGTAGATTTGTTAGTGGTAGGTTTGATCATCACGCGAGTGTTACGGAAATGCTTCAGGAACTCGGGTTGGAGTCTCTAGAGGAAAGGAGGCGTTCTTTTCGTGAATCGCTACTGAGGAAATTTAGAGAACCAGCATTTGAGGCTGACTGCAGTACAATTTTACTGCCGCCAACTTACATTTCGCGGAAAGATCACAAAGATAAGATATGAGAGATTTGGGCTCGTACAGAGGCATATAGGCAGTCATTTTTCCATCGTGTTCTGCTCGTCTTTGGAGGCTTGGATTTAACGGCTGCGCGTGCGCTCTGCCGGGATCGGCGGTGGGCGAGAGTCACGTGGGACTGTGTACGTAGGCAGGACGGCGAGAGAACGAGTCGGACAACAAAGGAGCGGTGCCAGCGGCTACGGCGTGTTGAGTCGTGAGGGCAGATCCACCGCCCATGGTGATTTGGTTTACCTAGAGGTCGGAAGGACAAGCTCCTTCGAGTCTGATATAAGCTACGCCGACCGATTGAGTTGGAGTCGTCGAGTTTGTTCGGTGGGTTGCTTGCGGCTTAATTGAATATGCCAGTGTACTAAAAATTCTTTGGAATTGTTTTGGTTGTTTATCACTTACGTCGGTGTCGTGACTATCTTGACGGCAGTTGAGGAAGTGTGGCTACGCCCAATCAACCGACATGAAGCGTGGTTAGAGACGTAGCTAGAAGTGCAAGGTAGTAAGTGCGGCTCTGGCGTTTCAACACACGCCGAGATACGTCCTCTATTCTACCTTGCAGTTTATTTGGTAATTTGGCGTGTAAATGTGCACCGAGATAATTCTCGTCACCTTAACTTTAGGCCATGATTTTTAGCGAACTTATTAATCGAAGTTTAAGGGCTGGCACTGGCCAAGTGACTCATGGAGGCTAATTTGTTTCTATTCAGTTGTATTGATCACCTGTTCTCTAGATAAGATTGTGTAGTTTATATCTCAGAATACTGTCTGCCATTGATGTGTGTTGTGTTACACATAATTGGCAGCGGTCGACGCGAGCATACTATTTAAGTAAAGCCTCACCTGAGTATGTTTTCCTAGTCGTATTCAAATTTAAAGTGTTACGGGTGTTTTTCCGGTTAAAGAAATTTATTTGTTATTTGTCCAAGTGACCTGGCCTTACAAGGCAGTCTCCTGTATTATTGTGATTGTGATTTTATAATGCTTTTGATTTTAATAAAATATGTAGCAATTACAACAGATTACTATTGTGATTTTGGTGTGTCACTACCATTACAGCCGGCCGGAGTGGCCGAGCGGTTCTAGGCGCTTCAGTCTGGAACCGCGCGACCGCTACAGTCGCAGGTTCGAATCTTGCCTCGGGCATGGATGTGTGTGATGTCCTTAGGTTAGTTAGGTTTAAGTAGTTCTACGTTCTAGGGGACTGATGACCTAAGATGTTAAGTCCCATAGTGCTCAGAGCCATTTGAACCCATATGAACCACTACCATTACACATTTCACGCAGCAGGTGCCTGTCTCATGCACCCACGCTGACTGCTGTTCACCGCCGACTGATGGCTGGAATTTGCACGCCGGTACCACAGGCAGACGTCCATTGCGTAGCGACAGGTGCCCTTCTCAGACTAATCCCGTTTTATTCTCCATCGGCGTGAAACGTCTGAAAGTAAGCACCCTGCAACGATCGTTGGAAAGGTTTAGGCGGGGGAAGGGAGATTTGCGGTCTAAGGAATGTTTTCGTGGTACCGGTACTCCCTGGGTGATCTCGTCATTCTGGAAGGCACAGTGGATCATCAAACGTATACATCAATCCTTGGGGACCATGTCAACTCTTACTTGCAGTTTGCTTTTCCTCGACACGGTGGCATCTATCAGCAGGTCAATGCACTGTGTCACACACCTTCGAGTGTACGTGTGTTCCGAAAAGCCCGAGAATGAATTTACCGTACTCCTGTGGCCCCCAAACTTTCTGGATTTAAATCCAGTCGAGAATCTGTGGGATCATAAGATCGGGCTGTTCGCACCACGGATTCTCAACCGAGAAACTTATCGCAGCTGACTACTGCACTGAAGTCGGCATAGCTCTGCATCCTTCTACACTCCCGGAAATGGAAAACAGAACACATTGACACCGGTGTGTCAGACCCACCATACTTGCTCCGGACACTGCGAGAGGGCTGTACAAGCAATGATCACACGCACGGCACAGCGGACACATAAGGAACCGCGGTGTTGGCCGTCGAATGGCGCTAGCTGCGCAGCATTTGTGCACCGCCGCCGTCAGTGTCAGCCAGTTTGCCGTGGCATACGGAGCTCCATCGCAGTCTTTAACACTGGTAGCATGCCGCGACAGCGTGGACGTGAACCGTATGTGCAGTTGACGGACTTTGAGCGAGGGCGTATAGTGGGCATGCGGGAGGCCGGGTGGACGTACCGCCGAATTGCTCAACACGTGGGGCGTGAGGTCTCCACAGTACATCGATGTTGTCGCCAGTGGTCGGCGGAAAGTGCACGTGCCCGTCGACCTGGGACCGGACCGCAGCGACGCACGGATGCACGCCAAGACCGTAGGATCCTACGCAGTGCCGTAGGGGACCGCACCGCCACTTCCCAGCAAATTAGGGACACTGTTGCTCCTGGGGTATCGGCGAGGACCATTCGCAACCGTCTCCATGAAGCTGGGCTACGGTCCCGCACACCGTTAGGCCGTCTTCCGCTCACGCCCCAACATCGTGCAGCCCGCCTCCAGTGGTGTCGCGACAGGCGTGAATGGAGGGACGAATGGAGACGTGTCGTCTTCAGCGATGAGAGTCGCTTCTGCCTTGGTGCCAATGATGGTCGTATGCGTGTTTGGCGCCGTGCAGGTGAGTGCCACAATCAGGACTGCATACGACCGAGGCACACAGGGCGAACACCCGGCATCATGGTGTGGGGAGCGATCTCCTACACTGGCCGTACACCACTGGTGATCGTCGAGGGGACACTGAATAGTGCACGGTACATCCAAACCGTCATCGAACCCATCGTTCTACCATTCCTAGACCGGCAAGGGAGCTTGCTGTTCCAACAGGACAATGCACGTCAGCATGTATCCCGTGCCACCCAACGTGCTCTAGAAGGTGTAAGTCAACTACCCTGGCCAGCAAGATCTCCCGGATCTGTCCCCCATTGAGCATGTTTGGGACTGGATGAAGCGTCGTCTCACGCGGTCTGCACGTCCAGCACGAACGCTGGTCCAACTGAGGCGCCAGGTGGAAATGGCATGGCAAGCCGTTCCACAGGACTACATCCAGCATCTCTACGATCGTCTCCATGGGAGAATAGCAGCCTGCATTGCTGCGAAAGGTGGATATACACTGTACTAGTGCCGACATTGTGCATGCTCTGTTGCCTGTGTCTATGTGCCTGTGGTTCTGTCAGTGTGATCATGTGATGTATCTGACCCCAGGAATGTGTCAATAAAGTTTCCCCTTCCTGGGACAATGAATTCACGGTGTTCTTATTTCTATTTCCAGGAGTGTATATAAACTCACAGACTCTCTTCCCCCATGTCACGCAACGGCCCGCAGTGCAAAAGCTGGTTAATAAGGTTTTTGACATGTCGTCACGTTAATGTGAGTGGGCAGTGTAAGTTCACGTATGTTACGACGTCATGCGAAACAGAACAACTCCCTGTCCAATTTCTGTCCAAGTAAGTTGCACGCTCCATTAACACGGCCAGTGTTTGAGTCAGCTGTGTAGCTGCGGCGAATTTGTACATTGTCTTCAGTACCTCAATGAGTAAAATGCATCCCAAACAGCTTTCCCTCGCGACCCGTTCTTAATTTTGAAACGCCAGTGACCTTATTAGTGTTCACAAATGTAACAATGATTGAAGTAATTCTTCTTTCGGGTTCCTGGCATTAATTGTTGGCAACATCTTACTATCCCATTGAACAGTAAGAACTGCACGGATATTTTTACTGTTATTTCAGACCAATCTCTTCTCTTCTTCCGCTTGATTCCGCTTGAAGAATATTAACATAAGGTGTTACACCCTGATTGTTGGCCACTCTTCATGCAGCATTCTCCAATGGACTACTTTCATAAGTACGTTGTAAAATCTCACTATCACTAAAAACAATATCACCTGAAGTTCAGAATGGCTTATCCGATTATTCAGATAATGAAGAAGGAAGCACAGTAGAAGTAGTAGCAGTATATGCTGTGCACTTTTGCTTGTCTTGCCTCTTCTCTTCTTCCAATTTTCACTGCCTTGTCGTTTCTTCCTCATGCGCAAATATTCCGTCTGCTTCTACAGCCGCGCAGGGTAGCCGTGTGGTGTTGGGCGTCTTGTCACGATTCGCGTGGCTCCCCCCGTCGGGGGTTCCAGTCCTCCTTGGGGCTTGTGTATGTGTGTGTGTGTGTGTTCTCTTTAGCGTAAGTTAGTTTAAGCTAGATTAAGTAGTGCGTAAGCCTAGGGACCGATAACCTCAGCAGTTTGATCCCATAGGAATTTACCACAAATTTCCAAATTTTGCTTCTGCAAGGTAACCTTTACGCCTTGGCTTTCTCTGTCGAAGTAAACCCATCCTGTCCTCTTCCATGTCGATTGTTTTTTGGAACGTGCGATATTAAAAGACTTGTATAAATTACTTATAAACATCTCTTACGGCTCTTAAGAACATCTTGATATTTTCCTGCGGTTTTCACGACTTCTTCCACTCCGAATATAAGTTAATAAGTAATTACTAAGAATGCTGAGTATCTCTTGTAGTAATTCTTCCATTCTCCCAAAATATGATAGTCTGTTGAACCACAAGACTAACAGTTACTTTTACTTCCCGTGTGTTACATAATAAAAATTGTTCTTGTCTATTTGATGGTAATTTCTGTCCAGTTATGGGGAGCTTTACATCTCCTACTAAACCCACACGTTCGTTAGCACTACGTAATTGATGTGATGTCTTAGATAGAGGCTGGAAAATACGTACGACACGTTCGGTAACGATTAAACAACTGAGTGCACTGTACGGTCACGTGCTTATAAGTTGAGGTCCTGTCAGAGCGACATTTACAAGTGTGAAATATCATGTTCCTCATAGATTTCACACTAAAATGGGCTTAGATCGCAACATAATTTTGAACAGACTTGTTTTAGAGTCACTCAGATAATATTAATGGCCTATCGCTCAAAGGTATTAAAGTCGCTAAAGTAAGGAACATCCTACTGAAAGTCTCCATCAAAGAGGACTGTAAAAGAAGTCTTCTATCTACAGCAAATTGTTTAAGGCCATAATTATATTTCATGCATTATTAATGAAGTAGAACTGGCTTGGTATGTAAGAATAATAATAAAAACTATATACCAACACTCATTAGAAACTTGGGAAGTGTCTCGTCAAAGTCTTATAGAAGAATGAACTCACTACTCATTACTTGTTTCTGCAACATCTGCACGAGTTTTCCGAGAGTTGATGCGGTATCACTGGTTCACTAGCTGCACCTAAGACGTCAGTCGTTTCATTGACGTACACTCTGTCGATAAAAAAACCTGGCTAGCGGCCGGCCCCCACAGAGGCGCAGCGCACGGCGATCGCAGTGTGGGACAGGTGGCTTGGCGGAGCAGGCAGTAGGAGCCAGGCTGGCTGCGCAAACGGGCTTCGCAGCTAGGGTGACCATATTTTCTTCGGACAAAAGTGGGACTTTCATACATTTTCTTGGCAAAAAAGTGGGACAATTTTTATTTCTCGTTAAATATCACTATTAATGCTAACATTTCTTCTTCCTTTGCAAATATAGCTTTCACTGATATGTGTGTGTGTGTTTGTGTGTGTGTGTGTGTGTGTGTGTGTGTGTGTTTGTGTGTGTACAAAACCAAACAAAGAATGGAAAGACTGGAAAGAAGTACATTTCAAGTTTTCAGAAATTTACTTATTAAGGGGCTCCGGAAAGGCTTAAAATCATGAAAAGTTCAATTTTTACTTTTTTGCGTTTTTTAATAGATATATAATTTATTCAATTCCGAAGACTACAACTATTTTTAAATTTTTTTTAAAATGTGTTCTACATGGGCGTGACCCACTGTGGCGCTGTTAAACTGCTGTCAAATGGTGTTATTATTAACGTCCGTGTTCATCAGGTACATTTTAGTGATGTGAGATAAAGTATGTGTTGTGGCTAACCTGTGATGGTTCAATATATATCGCTGGTGTGATTGTCGATTGTTTCATCTTTATTTACTCTGTCGTTATTTCGAAAATATTCGTAATTAATTCTGTTTCTTGAGTCTCTGTTTTGTTGAAGTATAATAATGAGTAAAAGTAAAGTTATTAGAAATCCTCTGAAGGCTTTTAAGAAAAGGAGAAATGTTGGAAAGCCAAAGGTATGTGTTATTACTGTAATAATAACATTCTAACATGGTACAAGCGATGCTTGCGTTAGACAAGGAACGCTTTCGGGCTGCAGACAGGGCTGTAAAGAGTCTAGAAATACAAGCAAGAGTAAACAGGAGGAGGAACAAGAGGAAGCTGGAGGAGGAGTTTGCAGAGGATGAAGATAATCCATCCTATGGACCTGAAATGCACTAAAAACTTAATCCAATCTTTGTCGCTCGATTCCCAAAACTTTTATTTTCTCATACTAATTACATGTTTTCTAAGGATCTTCCAAACATATTTGTTTCAAACTTTCAGTAAATGTTACACAGTACCTTCTGCATAATTTAACACAGCCTTTTTCCAAAAAACTGTATATTTTTGAATATATAAATAAAAAATTGCAAAAAAATGTTGTGAATTTTCATTACAATTGAAAAAAAAATCATCTTTAATAACTGAACTAAAATTTTGTAAAATCCCTGTGTTAAGTTGTAGCCCATATTCCAATAAGTAATCTGTAAAAAGTTCAACTTCCTACCTCAAATACTTTGTGAGGAAAGATGTAATTTATAAGCGTTATTTTAACATTGCAAGTATAGGGCGTTCCGGAGCCCCTTAAGAAATGTAACATTTATAACACAGAATGTAGAAAGACATACAGTAACAATCACTACAAAAAAAGAAGTCCTTAGTGACCACAAGGAATTTATGGTTTTGTGGATTCCACACTGCAATCATAGTTCTTCGAAGATGAAATTTCATTCAGCAACTCAGGTTTGCCTAATAGGTATGAATAGAAGTCAGTGCAACTGTATTTACTGAAGTTTAAACAGGTCAGTAAAATACACTTAACGCTCCTCACCGTAAATCTATTACTCTCATCTATCCACTGTGACGATAGTAAGCTGAAAACTCTTTCAACATTTGCATCGTGGGCAGGGAGTGAAATGTACTGCGCTATATTAAGCGATTCTCTGAACTGTTCATTACACTGGCAAGATCTGAAAAACCTACACCATTTTTCATGTGCCATCAACTGATTCCATTGTTCACTGTCTGTTTCCACTTGTTGTTTTACAAATGACTATATATGAACTATTTCATCAAATAAGAGGTTGTCATTTACTAGAATGCCCTTTCCATTTAGCCACATTAAAATATTTTCAACTACTGACCATTCTGGTGGTTTTGTAAGCATCATGCATGAGAGTACAGAAAACTCAGCTATTCCCTGTAACCATGAGGATAAATATTCTACTGAAGCATCATAAAACGTTGATACTGTTATGTCAGATTTCTTAACAGACTAGTCATCACAATCATTCAGGAGTTTTTTTACACTTAGTGGTACAAAATGTTCATGTTTCCTTGAATTTATACTTGTCAAAGCTTTATTTAAGACTGCTAATACTTCACATATGGAATTATTCTGTTTCTCAATGCTCAGAATGGATTGTTGGAAAACACTCATTTGTGAATGTTCAAAAAGTAAATAACATTCATTTATAGGATCACTGAAAAGCTCTTTAAGATTGCAGGGCACTTTGAGTTAGACTGTGACAAAAAGTAAGATTTCAAAGGTTCATACATTTTCAAGATCCTTTCTATGGCTGGCAACAATGAAAGTCACCTTGTTTTGGGAAAGGAAAGTAAATTTTTGTAAGTGACACCAACAAATTCACAGAATTCAGTGAATTCTGTAACACGAATAGAAAAAATATGAAAATGGTTGTACAATTTCATGACAATCCAGTCAATGTCAACAGGTAAAACATCACAAGCACTATGAAGTGTGTTATGAACAACATGTGCTGGACAATCTATGCCAACAATGTCAGAGTTTTTTAATTTTTCTTTCAGATGTGTGAAAACATTATTACCCTCTTTCTTCATTAACCCCCCAAAATTACAGTTAGTATTGTCTGCACCAAATGTAACACACTTTGAGATGATTCTAAATGACTGTATAACATGAGTAAGATAATTGGAATTTGTTTCGGACTTTTCGTTCTGCAATTCATGAAGATCAAGCAATTTCGTCTGCAGTACACTTACAGAAAAATACTGAACTATCACAGGAAAAATTTTCTGATGTCCGTGGTTGCTAGCATCAGTAGATATTGAAAAGTATTTTGCACTGTTTACAGCAGCTATTACCTGTTTCTGGGAATGCGGAGCTATAACATTGTTGATAATTGCTTCACACTTTGTTCTTCCACACGAAACATTTTTTGCAATCTTAGAATCAGGAAATTTTTTTTTTGTTTAGTTGAACACTGCAGTGATTAGAACGATAGCTTTCGTGGTGTTTAACAACATGGAATGGCAGGGTTCCTGCTGCTGCAGTTACATTTTTCTGTTCCCGTGTATTTGAAGTTACAAAATATCTCGTCATTTTGCGAGGAACCTGCCGATCGAAGATTCTTCCTGTGTTGCTCTGATTCCATATGATACTTGAGATCTGCAGCACCACCATGAGACACGGACACAGCATAGTTACATACGTTACATTTTGCTGAACAGTCATTGTCTGTAGCAGTGAAGCAAGGAAATTTCCTCTGAAGCTCTTCCGAAAACTTTGATTTTCGTTTCGGCATTGCCACGACGTGCTAGCACTTCACGAAGCTGATACTGAGTGCTGACAACAATGGCAAGCAAAAGAAAAGAAAACAAGAGTATGCAACAGTTATAGTGCTTAAGCTGTACATTAGCAGGGGGTACCAACGTACGGAATGTCAGTTTCAATTGATGGTTTATAAAATCGACACCCAGAAGATATTTTAACCACTTTGTAAATGTCTGAAAATAATACTAGAAAATCGGGAAAAATTGGTTTTTTTTTAAAGTCGGCACAAATTTTTGAGCGTCAAAAAACGGGACAATCCCGATTAATCGGGACGTATGGTCACCCTATTCACAGCCATCTGTGACAGTCGTGACACAGTGGAGCAAGTCTTGTCTCCCAGTCGGGCTTTTATGCTACGTCTATGCAAGTGCAGTTCGCAGATAGCAGTTCGTGAGTACATTCAATGCTTTAACATGGCTACAAATCTTGAGCAGTGCATGCATGTCCGAAGGAACAATACATCGAGCTTGACACTCACTGCAATAGTACATTTGTTTCTACTTCAGTAAGTATATACTCATTTTTTCCTCGTGAATTAACAATTTGATTAATTACTCCATAGCAGCAATGTATTATTCTATTACCCATAGCATCTCGACACTTCGGCGGTATTCCTGATATTCTTAATGTGTATGACACAAGACCGCACATGTAAAGTCTGTTTGAGGTCAACAGCACGTAGTATCTTACTGTGGCTTTCTTCGTACTGTATTGCACTTCAGACTTGGCAATACTGCTGACATTGTTTGGCACGTGATCGTTCGCACACATTCAAGACTTGCGCTGAGTGAGCCTGTTTGTAATGTCCTCTTTTCACACTGAAGAAGTAATCTGAATAGCAATTGTATTTATATGACAACGAGATCGTAAATTTAATTTGTCGATACTAGGAAAGTCATCCAACATTTAAATTTCAACTGCTTTTATAACTGATGTTTTGAAATGTCTACGTTAACTACCACCAGAGCAATGGTAGAGAGCTAAACGAAGCAGTGTCGTGTTTGCTCCGTCGTGTCATGCTCGTCTCTTGACCTATGGTTGGGGTAGTTGATGGTTCAGATGTCGTTGGACTATCGTTTAGTTTATTTCTTTTGTCTCTTCAAAAGGCCAGAACGGCATTCAGTAACAAAACGCTAAGAAAACCTTTCAACTGCATGGTACACCAACTGCACAATCAATCTATTTTTATATTTAATAGTCAACTTTATTGTGTAACGCAATAAACTTCTTTCATTATTACTTTATTATTGTTGCTATTATTACTGTCATTCAATCACAAGAGCTTTCCTGTACCATTTTGGTACATATGCACATGGCCAGTGGATTTGGAACAATGGAATGTTCCATGTTCCGCCGTGCAAAACACACACATCTACCTCGGCCTCTAGTTTCCAGGTCTGTAGGAAAAGCACGGCAAGAAAAGACGACAGTGGGACTGCAAAGGCACAGGCAGAGCTCTGCAACAATTTCTGTTGATTCTAAACCGTGACGACACATAATCCATTATTACTCAACAATCGACTCAGCTACTCCTGCCGATAGCTACGAGTTAGCAAACCACGACCACGGTTTACCATTGGATCAGCTGCTGTTTATACTATTTTTACAGCAAATGGAAGACCATGTTTGAAAATTGTGATCTGCTGCTGTTCTAATGAGTTATGCCAGTGGATAAATTAGGTTTCAGCTACCTTTCAAACACCTACGTAAAATAACAGAGGGATTCCTGGTAATAAAGTTCGTGTTTCACGGGTGCATTCGATTTCGAATACAATTTGTAAGACTTCTGTCAACCTCTGACCGATACCTCGTGGGAGCAGCCATAGTGGTCTGATTTAGGAATATTAAGCAACAACACACAAAAAAGGTCATTTCGAACACTGGAAGAGTCCATCAGTGAGATGCAGCTATGGATATGGATGCTTTTCATCATTTGGAACCAAACCAGAGAAGAACATTACAAAAGCAGCAGACTGGCTAGTTAGTATGCCTTACATGTACAGATCTCTAGGTGAACGACACATGAAGGTACAGCATTGCTCGTTGCCCACGACTACTGTTTAGTTTCTGTGTTAATGAATATAATTTTCATTTTCTTCTCGTCTGAACATTCAAAGGAGTTGATTACTGCATTTCTTCTTTTTTTCCATTGCCACCAACATACGTACGCATTCTCGTGGTAATCCTGAAGTTCTATTTGCATGTGGCACAAGAACGCACATGGACATAGTCGTTTTCTAGCAAAAAGGATTTGATATCTTACGCCTTCGTGGCAAGTGAGGCAAGATTGATTTCCAATTACTTTTTGTTTTACTGAAACAAGTTTTCGTTACAAACTACCAAAGTAAGGATTTCCATATTTTTTGGAGGCGAGGGGGGATTGTAATCGTGATGGAAAACTATATAACTCAATACTTCACATGATGTATGCTACATGTGCGGAAACTAATATGACTAGTTTCGCTATCCCTGCACTAAAATTATGTAACATCAGCGTTAACAGCCCCTTCCAAGTTAGAAATCTTAAAATATGAGAAATTCTAGATTAAATCTAATTTAATGGCCTAGATATAGTCTGAAAGGCGACGTTAGTAAGTATCAGGAGATAACGCTGGAAAAAAAAAAAAAAAAAAAAACAAAGGGCTGTGACATTCGCTACTCTTGGCTTCATTAAAACAGCAAATAGTTAACACTTTCAGCCAGAAGGCGAATACTTATTTATAAAGAATGATTAATGTATAATATGGCTTCGTATAGTGACGGTGGAATTTCCTAAGTAATGTAATGCGTCGTCTTTGAGCGGCAATATAAACTGAGAAGAATACGGATCGATATGCGATCCTTCACTATTTTGTTCGCTGGAGAACAAATAAAGCCTTGAGCGCTAAAGACTTGTACTGATCTTCTTAAGTAAGACGGACGCAGATTTGTGGCGGTCTGATCTAATTTTTCTAAATGTATAAAAACGTGTTTCGCCTAAGTTTAAGTGTAAAAAGAAGATTTGTTATAACTTATCGTGACGACGCACGCGCGAATCAAGAGAACAATGGCTACATAAAACAGCATTCGATGGACATGAAACGGGCATAAAAATGCGCCGTCATTGTTGTACTCAGCATAAGGTACGATACATGTTTTAGTTATAATAAATATTTGTTCTGGAAATGCTGAATCATTTAGCAGTGCTCATGCCTATCATCACCTCAGTATTATTTTCATTTTAATTATGCATTTTGCTAAGATTACAGACATCAAGATCAGTAGTCCAATGCGCGTGTTACATTAAAAAAGAAAAAAAAAACTGTTTTATCGTCTTCTTGCATCAGCTTCAATATTGAATTCCCTTTTTGTATGATCTTACAGTTGTTTTTGCGCCCTTAAGAACTTTCTGGTCCCTTAGGAAACTGTTTTGTGATAACAATAACTACACAACCGGGTATGATCGTATCTACGATCATGAAATAATTAGAAAGATGATAATGCAATTTCTTAATCAATAGCAAGGTAGCTGTGACTGCCTCAAGCCACCCGAACTGCAAGTAAACACTATTCACATTTCATAATGCAATATCTTATGACAATGGTCAATCCATGTTCCTTACGCCAATTGTGATTGATAAAAGAGTAAACGAAATCTCAAATTCCAACTTCTCCATTGAATAACAACATCACTTTTATTTTATTACATCACAGGGCTGACACCTCCCGTCTGAGAGCCCGTATAAGACGATACCACAAACTTTTCGCCTCATGGATGCCTCTAGCACGGCTAAGAACTGGTTGCATCCTTGAAAATATTTGGCAATCCAATGACAGTGTGTTTCCTCCACATTTGGTCCTGAATCGTCCCGCTGTATACTCTTGGCATTCAATTTTCACCTCGATGGCTTATATTACACAATCCTTATTTAAGATGGGACACTTATACAGCAAATTTAATCTTTGGACTCTGGGATGCCGTACATCACAAAAGTAAAAACTGTTCTTAACGTTAACGTTGCGTTATGAGAATCGGCAACCAATAGTGCGATGAGAGACATTTGTTCCCAGGAGCGTCATGTTCTTCTACACATGTCTTGCGATCCAAGGATGGTTTCAGTGCCGGCCAGAGTGGTCGAGCGGTTCTAGGCGCTACAGTCTGGAACCGCGCGACCGCTACGGTCGCAGGTTCGAATCCTGCCTCGGGCATGGATGTGTGTGATGTCCTTAGGTTAGTTAGGTTTAAGTAGTTATAAGTTCTAGGGGACTGATGACCTTAGAAGTTAAGTCCCATAGTGCTCAGAGCAGTTTGAACCATTTCATGGTTTCAGTGTCGGTTCCAGTTGCTGTATAGATCAGTGCGCTCAAGGTTCTTCTATGTCGGTTCATTTAATGGAGGTAGAAGAAACTCTTTAACAAAATCTGAAGAAAACTTACATACATTAAGTTTTCTCACAAGATCGACTCAGTAAGCTGTGTTAATGATCATAGGTGAACCGCTTTGTGAATACCAAGCTTCTTCACTACACAAATTTCTCTGTAGAACTTCGAATCGATTGTGAAGGATATGAATCTCAGTTTCGTACGCCACATAGGACCCATGGTCAGGCGCAAGGGTATGAAGTGTATATACACTTGAAGCATTATACGGACAGACCCACGTAATTTTATGTAAATGTAGAGTCGCAATAACTTCATATCTAAATAAATTACGTATATTTAATTTTGTGGAATGTAAATATAATTTTATAAATGTTGTTGTTGAGGTCTTCAGTCCTGAGACTGGTTTGATGCAGCTCTCCATGCTACTCTATCCTGTGCAAGCCTCTTCATCTCCCAGTACCTACTGCAACCTACATCTTTCTGGATCTGCTTAGTGTATTCATCTCTTGGTCTCCCCCTACGATTTTTACCCTCCACACTGCCCTCCAATACTAAATTGGTGATCCCTTGATGCCTCAGAACATGTCCTACCAACCGATCCCTTCTTCTGGTCAAGTTGTGCCACAAACTACTCTTCTCCCCAATCCTATTCAATACTTCCTCATTAGTTACGTGGTCTACCCATCTAATCTTCAGCATTCTTCTGTAGCACCACATTTCGAAAGCTTCTATTCTCTTCTTGTCCAAACTATTTACCGTCCATGTTTCACTTCCATACATGGCTACACTCCATACAAATACTTTCAGAAATGACTTCCTGACACTTAAATCTATACTCGATGTTAACAAATTTCTCTTCTTCAGAAACGCTTTCCTTGCCATTGCCAGTCTACATTTAATATCCTCTCTACTTCGACCATCATCAGTTATTTTGCTCCCCAAATAGCAAAACTCCTTTACTACTTTAAGTGACTCATTCCCTAATCTAATTCCCTCAGCATCACCCGACGTAATTCGACTTCATTCCATTATCCTCGTTTTGCTTTTGTTGATGTTCATCTTGTATCATTTTTTCAAGACACCATCCATTCCTTTCAACTGCTCTTCCAAGTCCTTTGCTGTCTCTGACATAATTACAATGTCATCGGCGAACCTCAAAGTTGTTATTTCTTCTCCATGGATTTTAATACCTACTCCAAATTTTTCTTTTGTTTCCTTTACTGCTTGCTCAATATACAGATTGCATAACATCGGGGAGAGGCTACAACCCTGTCTTACTCCCTTCCCAATAACTGCTTCCGTTTCATGTCCCTCGACTCTTATAACTCCCATCTGGTTTCTGTACAAATAGTATATAGCCTTTCGCTCCCTGTATTTTACCCCTGCCACATTTAGAATTTGAAATAGAGTATTCCAGTCAACATTGTCAAAAGCTTTCTCTAAGTCTACAAATGCTAGAAACGTAGGTTTGTCTTTCCTTAATCTTTCTTCTAAGATAAGTCGTAAGGTCAGTATTGCCTCACGTGTTCCAGTATTTCTACGGAATCCAAACTGATCTTCCCCGAGGTCGGCTTCTACTAGTTTTTCCATTCGTCTGTAAAGAATTCGTGTTAGTACTTTGCAGCTGTGGCTTATTAAGCTGATGTTCGGTAATTTTCACATCTGTCAACACCTGCTTTCTTTGGGATTGGAATTATTATATTCTTCTTGAAGTCTGAGGGTATTTCGCCTGTCTCATACTTCTTGCTCACCAGATGGTAGAGTTTTGTCAGGACTGGCTCTCCCAAGGCCGTCAGTAGTTCCAATGGAATGTTGTCTACTCTGGGGGCCTTATTTCGACTGAGGTCTTTCAGTGCTCTGTCAAACTCTTCACGCGGTATCGTATCTCCCATTTCATCTTCATCTACATCCTCTTCCATTTCCATAATTTTGTCCTCAAGTGCATCGCCCTTGTATAGACCCTCTATATACTCCGTCCACCTTTCTGCTTTCCCTTCTTTGCCTAGAACTGGGTTTCCATCTGAGCTCTTGATGTTCATACAAGTGGTTCTCTTATCTCCAAAGGTCTCTTTAATTTTCCTGTAGGCAGTATCGATCTCACCCCTAGTGAGATAAGCCTCTACATCCTTACATTTCAAAATTAGTGGCAGTCAGCCTGTGGATGATTTCGGTCGATTATAATATGTTTTTTTTCTTTTTTTTTCGAAAGTATGTGAAGAGCTCTCCTACTCGTCTGTTAGTCTTTGTTGTCATAGGACACGCTATAGCTGCATTCGTTGCACATCAATAACTAAGCTTTCTTTGGTGTAAACAAATCTAATGTTAGCTACCTAACCATTTGTAATTAAACTAAAGTGGATTAGTTAAGGCTCATGGGTTCTCATTTTAACAGTTCTCCTAATAGATATAAGAAAATTGAAATGCTTTATTGTTACAGCCAACTACCAACGTGAGCTTAACGAATCGTGGCGTGCAGATGCAACTTGGTACAGCGTTCCTGAGATTAACTGCCAACCATCACGAAGCGTTTTGCGAACTTGAATGCAAGCGCGTAACCATAAAGTATATGGCCACAGTGTACAAACTACGATTCCATTTCCCCGTCAATAATAGATACCGGCCCCGCAAAACAGATGGTGGCACTAAAAGTTATGATCTGCTCTAAATTTTACAGCATTTTCTTGAAGTCAGTTTGTCCACTAGCAAAAATTCACCCACCATCAACAATGGCTGTCTTGTCCTGTTATTTTAACAGTTTTCTTTCCAGTGATTAATTTTAATTCTTATAGAAAACTAAATTTAAGAAATCTTGCGTGAACAGACGCGTCATTTTGGTGCCCAACTTAAGCCGCGGAAAAATCGTTATACATGAATCATATATGTCTTTTCACTTTGTCATATATCCAGTGTGTGGGAGGACGTATTAATCTACAAATCTGGAGATCTCTGCGTACAGATGGAAACTGAATGTTAACCGGCGCGTATCTGATAAACCACTCGCCAGCATTGCTAGCCCGCCTTTCTATTCCGACTACTTCTTTCATAGTTCGCATATTTAAAGCGTGGCTTATGATGTATAAGATTTTTGAAAGGATTATTTTCATTATCGTTTTTGTACAACATTTCCGTATAAAGCATGGCTGTATCAGACGTTGCCGAGATGGCTGCTCTTGCACAGGGTGTCGGCATGATGGACAGTTACCCATTCTGCTGTCTCTGTAATTGGGCATCCGTCTTGTCTTTCGTAACTGTTAATCATTTTTTGCTGTGTTTATGTATTTCTGTCACAGCAGCTATTTCTAGAAATGCTGACCGGACACGGAAATGAATGAATGAATGATTTCGATTTCTGCAAATAATTTTACCTTACGTGGTTTATTGTGAGATTATGACAAAAATCGGAAAGGCTGAAAGCATGGATGCAAATCAGCAAAAACAAAACCAAACTCCAGTCTATGGCGACAATGCAGTCGAGCCGACTGAAGAGGTGGCAGATTCTTACACAGTAACCGGACCAGAAAATGTAAATGCCTTGTTCGAGAGAGTGGATGTACAATCGCAAATTTGCGAACCGGTCATGCCACCAGTACAGTCAGCTTCGCCGTTAGGCGACTTCATTGCGCGAATTAAATCGAGTTTCATGCAAGTTGTCAAAGAACGATCGACAATAATCTTAAACGACGATCTGATGAAATTGATAATAAATTCAGAGAAGAATCAGAAAATTTTCGGAAACAAAGTTCAGCTGTTATCAAATAACAGACAGAAAAGAAATTAAGAACAATTCGAAAGCATTGAAAATAAATTCAGACAACAATCCGAAAGCGTCGAAGATAAATTCAAACAACAATCTGAAAATTTATAACAGAAAAGTACCGCAATCGCCAATTATCAGTGCACACCACTGCATACAAAGTTCGGTGCCTTAGTAGAAGATACAAACACGCGGATCAATACGACATTGGACGAAGTCAAAGCAGAAATTTCAAATTTGACAGAAACGAAAGACAATCAATCCGAATATGAGACTAAAGTCTCGAGCCTCACTAACGGAGTAAATAAGCTGTCTGTTGAGCAGGGTCAGAAGGTGACACAAGAGCTAACTGCTCTGGGAGAAAAATACGTCAAAGCATTTCCGGAATGTGTTTCTAAAAAATAAACCGACACAACAAAAAGGTTGAACACGAAATACGTGCTGCGGTGCAAGCAGTAACCGCAGAGGTTGTGTACGAGCCTGCAAGCGAAACTTTTTAACAGAAGATTTGCTCCAATGGCGTGCTCAAGTAACTGACCTCAAACAACAGGAGTTGTTAACACTTCGCGTGACACAATACAGACTCCCTGGCGCATGCCGCAAACGTATGGGAATGTACCGGCGCACGAGCCGCAAGTTCAGAATGAAATAGGTCTTATATGGTGCAGGATGCAGTTATGATTCTACTGTCGCAGGACCGACATTAACAGCCGTGCTTTTGGAAGAAAGCCTTCTTAAGGGGCTCCGGAACGCCCTAAACTTGCAATGTTAAAATAACGCTTATAAATTACATCTTTCCTCACAAAGTATTTGAGGTAGGAAGTTGAACTTTTTACAGATTATTTATTGGAATATGGGCTACACCTTAACACATGGATTTTACAAAATTTTAGTTCAGTTATTAAAGATGATTTTTTTCAATTGTAATGAAAATTCACAACATTTTTTTGCAATTTTTTATTTATATATTCAAAAATATACAGTTTTTTGGAAAAAGGCTGTGTTAAATTATGCATAAGGTACTGTGTAACATTTACTGAAAGTTTGAAACAAATATGTTTGGAAGATCCTTAGAAAACATGTAATTCGTATGAGAAAATAAAAGTTTTGGGAATCGAGCGACAAAGATTGGATTAACTTTTTAGTGCATTCCAGGTCCATAGGATGGATTATCTTCATCCTCTGCAAACTCCTCCTCCAGCTTCCTCTTGTTCCTCCTCCTGTTTACTCTTGCTTGTATTTCTAGACTCTGTACAGCCCTGTCTGCAGCCCGAAGGCGTTCCTTGTCTAAAGCAAGCATCGCTCGTACCATGTTAGAACCTATCTTCATTCCCATATTTCTAAATACCTTGCACCCTACAATGTTGCCATCATTGAAAGTCGCAACAGCATCATACACACCAAAGTGAAGTGTTTCTATTCCAACAAATACAGTCTTGGGGATTCTCGACCATATAACACTATTTACACTTTCATTGGGGTTTTGAGTAAACATGAAACAATCGACAATCACACCAGCGATATATATTGAACCATCACAGGTTAGCCACAACACATACTTTATCTCACATCACTAAAATGTACCTGATGAACACGGACGTTAATAATAAGACCATTTGACAGCAGTTTAACAGCGCCACAGTGGGTCACGCCCATGTAGAACACATTTCAAAAAAAATTTAAAAATAGTTGTAGTCTTCGGAATTGAATAAATTATATATCTAGTAAAAGGTAATAGTCTGCAGATTCAGAAAACGCAAAAAAGTAAAAATTGAACTTTTCATGATTTTGAGCCTTCCGGAGCCCCTTAAGCACAGGCAGTTACTGTTGTTTATTCAAGGGGAAAAAAAAGTTCCCACTTCCTGTGATATTACACGCATTTTTAAGAACGTATTGCCAAAGACGTGGAACGAACGATAGAAAATTCAGTTTGTCGCCTCGTACATGCAGGGAAAATGCGCGTTGTACGCCGCGGCAACGGCAGAATCCTGTTCAACGTACGATAATATCGAAATATTCTAGTGCGCCATAGACGTGAAGCATTCAGCCCGGAGGCGTACAATGCTAAGCAAGGAAATCTTCCGAAATATCTTGAATAGTACACTGGGAAGACACGGTACTGGGACATTCCCATATGAAAGATGTGATACGCGTTTTAAAAGGTAAAGTGCCAATCAATATTCGGAAAAAACTAATACACACGCCCGAAGGTAATTCGGAAAATTTGTGGTGCATTCGACTGCTTTAATTTGAGACAACGAGAAAAGTATGAACCGTAACCGCACTGATGGCTCGCAATACACCACGAACCACAACAATGTCAATAGAGACGTTGTAAACGGCAACGTGCTGCGCCTGGTGGCGAGCACAAGAATGACAGCGCACACGCACAAAACCAGAAAAGTACCGGATTCATGCGTAGAAATAACAATAATACCCATAGGTATCACTGCGGGTATCAGAATAACAGACACTCTCAAAATGAGGGATACTGGGGGCAAAACCAAAACCAAACGGGAATCAGTGGCAGCCTAACGTTCGGGGGACACCGCCGACAAATTTTTCACACTCACCTCCCGGCTGGCAAGGCCAGCAGCATCAAGCCAGATATAACAACTAACCAATACAACAAAATAAAGCGTCAAACTATAAATTGTCCTATCTTTCTCCCTGGTATCGGCCACATAATAGAACGGTGGCGAAATGAATAATTTTATGACGCACATGATTCGTTACAACGAGGGAACTAACATAAAGGCTGAGTTATATAACAATCCAATGTCATGTTCAGAATGCTCTGAAGAGCAAGTTCAGGCAGCAATATACACTGTAGCAGGTGGAATAACAACCACCGTCATTGTAGATAAGGGATCGAAATTAAATGTACCTGCTTTAAATGTTTTTTAATAAAATATGTAAGACCAGATAGGTTCCGACTTGGCCTGTGCAGGATTATGTTGTCTCGGGAGCCTCTGGCGCGCGGCTACAAAAGACTAAAAACCAGGCAGAGATTGAAGTATTAATTAAAAGCAGAGCTGTAGAAAGCAAGTTTTTCATCGTTAAGGGCTTGTCTGTGTCCTGCCTATTCGGTATGGAATTTCTAGGAACGGGGCATGCAAATGTCGACCTCTGAAGTGGAACATGCCAAATAAATGTTGGAGGTAATGAATTTATTTTGAATTTGTTACTAACTCAGGCACGTCAAGGCAAATTTTGCCACAACCTTTAACTGAAGATTATAGGCAGCAAGGTGTTGTAGGCAAACCTTCATCTTGTTGACTATGAACATGGCAAGCTTGTACCTGATCATGGAAATGATGATTTACCTGATTCTAACATGATCTTCGCTAAGACACGAGAATCAGAATATCTTAGCGAATAACAGAAAGCTGAGCCGTCTGATTTGTTACTATCTTTTGTAAATGTGTTTCTTTGTAAACCTGAAGTCACAAGATAAACATTGTTCCACATGAAACATTTTCACGTCAAACTTATTCCATTCCGTGGTCGAAAATGGAGGCAGTCAAACGAGAAATACAAGAGATGCTTGTCTCAAATATTATTGTCAAAATACCTCATGAAGGATAATTTTTACTGGGGTGTCCAAATACAAACAAGATCAAAGTATTGTACCACCACCGCAGTATGGAAAAATTTATCCAGTAAAGATATGTCTTTACGCATTTTGAAGAACTTGTCCATAACCTGTTCTTATATACATACTTATTTTGTCATGTATGTTCGTGTATGTTTTATTTGTTTTTTCATCTTATACTATTCCTTGTTCCAATAAATTGACAAGATAATATTTGTAATTTGTAAAAGACTTCGTGTCTATGCGCGCTGACGAAATGTGTCCCATCAGTAGAAAGCTGAAAATCTAAAAAGTGTCATAATGAAGGAATTTATTCATTTCATGAGCATTAACTTGGAAGTAAGTCTTTTATTCTTAACAGATGAAAGAATTCTAAACAAACCTGCAATGAAGGAGAGCAATCAAATACATGTCAAACACTGACAAATCATTCATGTATAAAAACGAGGTGCTATGGATGAAACAATACCAAACTGTTTTGTGTAATGATGATTCCAAAAAAGAGTATGTTTCCGTGACAATGCACAGCTTGCACAGAATTTCATGTCAGTTTCAGACACTAGCAAGCAAATGTTATGTTTAGGATGGAGACGTATTACTAGTTTCCCATTTTTATGTTTTGTATAGAAGAAATAAAAACTTTGAGGTTCGCCGATGACATTGTTATTCTGTCAGAGACAGCAACGGACTTGGAAGAGCAGTTAAACGGAATGGATAGTGTCTTGAAAAAATGATATAAGATGAACATGAACAAAAGCAAAACGAGGATAATGGAATGTAGGCTAATTAAGTCGGCTGATGCTGAGGGAATTAGAGTAGGAAATGGGACACTTAAAGTAGTAAAGGAGTTTAGCTATTTGGGGTGCAAAATAACTGATGCTGGTCGAAGTAGGATATAAAATGTAGACTGGCAATGGCAAGGAAGGCATTTCTGAAGAAGAGAAATTTGTTAACATCGAGTATAGACTTAAGTGTCAGGAAGTCGTTTCTGAAAGTGTTTGTATGGAGTGTAGCCATGTATGGAAGTGAAACATGGACGATAAATAGTTTGGAAAAGAAGAGAATAGAAGCTTTTGAGACGTGGCGCTACAGAAGAATGCTGAAGATTAGATGGGTAGATCACATAACTAACGAGGAGGTACTGAATAGGATTGGGGAGAAGAGAAGTTTGTGGCACAACTTGACTAGAAGAAGGGATCGGTTGGTAGGACATGTTCTGAGGCATCAAGGGATCACCAATTTAGTGCTGGAGGGCAGCGTGGAGGGTAAAAATCATAGTGGGAGACAAAGAGATGAATACACTAAGCAGATTCAGAAGGATGTAGGTTGCAGTAGTTACTGGGAGATGAAGAAGCTTACACAGGATAGAGTAGCATGGAGAGCTGCATCAAACCAGTCTCAGGACTGAAGACCACAACATGTTTTGTATTAGAAATAAGATGTCATTGCATTTTTGTTGTGTATTTATTGCACTTTTCTCATATGTTTATGCATGTCTCGAATCTAAGGAGGGATGAGCCATGCGTTATTTACATGAAGGATGAAACCGCGATTGGAATTTGATTCTTTGCTGTTATTCGCGTGTAGCTGACGCTTTGTCACTTACATTTCCGTCACTTTAAGTCTGGAGCCTCGTACCACGCAATAGTTGTGCAACACAAATCTGGGTTCTAACCTTTTACTCCCGGAAAGGTATCTGAGAGTAGGAAAATCTGTCAAAACGAAAGCAAACAAACTGTTAGTTTTGTAAATTGTAAGGTAAATATCAAAACTTTTATGACGAGACTAAATTCTCGGCAGACAGTTGTCTAAGAGAAGTTCTACGGACTATATAGGCGAGAAAAAAGCAATATAGGAATGCAGAATAGAATGTCAAAGACAATTAAATGTGACGATCTGCTAGGGAAGTGAAACAAGCGAGGCTACTGTAAACAGTGCAGTACTCAGGTACGTCAAGCTGCGACGAGAAGAGACACGTGATTAAACAGTAAACGGGATGCTAGAAAACATAGACACAGTTCATAAAACACTCGTACATATGCAAACTTGGAGCTTCCATAAACGTTCGTCAATCAGTTCTGCCACGAACTACAGTGTGGAGCGCTACATGGAGTAACTGTTAGCGTGCAGTGTTGAGAGCGTGTTTTAAACCGAAAACTGTTACCGTGTGCGAGTGACTAAATGTTAAACAAGACACCCGTGTACGCACTGTAAATATGTGGTTAGTGCTATATATGAACTGTAAACGAATACTTACAGCAGTGAACAAACAAACTTTAGTTCGTGCTATGTGGTCTAACTAGTCACTGAAATGTGGCTTACCAACTTTATAAAAATGAAGAATACAAGTTTACACATACTTCTAAATAGTGATCCATCAACTAAATTCGAGTGCACTTGAAGAATATAAAAAGGCAGTCAGCGATTACAGCGTGTGCAGCTTAGCGTTTTCTAGCAGCTATTAAATAACTGGTACTGCTATTTTATCTTTTCCATAAACAATTTTGGACGCTGGTGAGCAAGTTGGCGACACTACAGCTGCTCGTTTCTCGCCAAGCCCGCCAAAGGGGGCGGGGCGCCTCCCGCACCTTAACGCCTTGCCCAGTCTGGGGTCGCGGAGTGACAAAACACAACGACAAACCTTTATAAATCCATATACCAACAGAACAACGAATCAGAATTGCATTACATAAATTCATATCGTCGAAATTCTACTTTTCTACACCTACAACCGCCGAACACCAAGTCAATAACAAACCTTCGTACTTACATCCAGTAGCAGAACAACTAGTCGACATAGCATTGTATAAATTCATATCGTCGAAATTCTCCGACCTCACGCCAACAGCCATCAGTCTTCAAGACATCACAAAACTTTGTAAATCCATCGCATAAGGTTCAAAATGGTTCAAATTTCAAATGGCTCTGAGCACTATGGGACTTAACATCTGAGGTCATCAGTCCCCTAGAACTTAGAACTACTGAAACGCAACTGTAGTAGTCGTGCGGTTCCGGACTGAAGCACCTACAACCGCTCGGCCACCGCGGCCGGCCATCGCATAGGGACAACGACTCGACATAACATTGTATAAAATCAAAACAACCGAATCTACAGAAATAAAACAAAGAGACTATGGTTGAACAGCAAATACCTGTGAAACATACCAGTTTAGGTGAAACGTTTATCCTTTACCATATATCCTATGTACTCTGATATACAGCATTCTGAATTATTTTTTTTCATCAGTCTACTGACTGGCTTGATGCGGCCCGCCACGAATTCCTTTCCTGTGCTAACTTCTTCATCTCAGAGTAGCACTTGCAACCTACGTCCTCAATTATTTGCCTGACGTATTCCAATCTCTGTCCTCCTCTACAGTTTTTGCCCTCTACTGCTCCCTCTAGTACCATGGAAGTCATTCCCTCATGTCTTAGCAGATGTCCTATCATCCTGTCCCTTCTCCTTATCGGTGTTTTCCACATATTCCTTTCCTCTCCGATTCTGCGTGGAACCTCCTCATTCCTTACCTTATCAGTCCACCTAATTTTCAACATTCGTCTATAGCACCACATCTCAAATGCTTCGATTCACTTCTGTTCCGGTTTTCCCACAGTCCATGTTTCACTACCATAAAATGCTGTACTCCAGACGTACATCCTCAGAAATTTCTTCCTCAAATTAAGGCCGGTATTTGATATTAGTAGACTTCTCTTGGCCAGAAATGCCTTTTTTGCCATAGCAAGTCTGCTTTTTATGTCCTCCTTGCTCCGTCCGTCATTGGTTATTTTACTGCCTAGGGTGCCGAATTCCTTAACTTCATTGACTTCGTGACCATCAATCCTGATGTTAAGTTTCTCGCTGTTCTCATTTCTACTACTTCTCATTACCTTCGTCTTTCTCCGATTTAATCTCAAACCATACTGTCTACTCATTAGACTGTTCACTCCGTTCAGCAGATCATTTAATTCTTCTTCACTTTCACTCAGGATAGCAATGTCATCAGCGAATCGTATCATTGATATCCTTTCACCTTGTATTTTAATTCCACTCCTGAACCTTTCTTTTATTTCCATCATTGCTTCCTCGATGTACAGATTGAAGAGTAGGGGCGAAAGGCTACAGCCTTGTCTTACACCCTTCTTAATACGAGCACTTCGTTCTTGATCGTCCACTCTTATTATTCCCTCTTGATTGTTGTACATATTGTATATGACCCGTCTCTCCCTATAGCTTACCTTTACTTTTTTCAGAATCTCGAACAGCTTGCACCATTTTATATTGTCGAACGCTTTTTCCAGGTCGACAAATCCTATGAAAGTGTCTTGATATTTCTTTAGCCTTGCTTCCATTATTAGCCGTAACATCAGAATTGGCTCTCTCGTCCCTTTACTTTTCCTAAAGCCAAACTGATCGTCACCTAGCGCATTCTCAATTTTCTTTTCCATTCTTCTGTATATCATTCTTGTAAGCAGCTTCGATGCATGAGATGTTAAGCTGATTGTGCGATAATTCTCGCACTTGTCAGCTCTTGCCGTCATCGGAATTGTGTGGATGATGCTTTTCCGAAAGTCAGATGGTATATCGCCAGACTCATATATTCTAAACACCAACGTGAATAGTCGTTTTGTTGCCACTTCCCCCAATGATTTTAGAAATTTTGATGGAATGTTATCTATCCCTTCTGCCCCATTAGACCGTAAGTCCTCCAAAGCTCTTTTAAATTCCGATTCTAATACTGGATCCCCTATCTCTTCTAAATCGACTCCTGTTTCTTCTTCTATCACATGAGACAAATCTTCACCCGCATAGAGGCTTTCAATGTATTCTTTCCACCTATCTGCTCTCTCCTTTGCATTTAACAGTGGAATTCCCGTTGCACTCTTAATGTTACCACCGTTGCTTTTAATGTCACCAAAGGTTGTTTTGACTTTCCTGTATGCTGAGTCTGTCCTTCCAACAATCACATCTTTTCGATGTCCTCACATTTTTCCTGCAGCCATTTCGTCTTAGCTTCCCTGCACTTCCTATTTATTTCATTCCTTAGCGACTTGTATTTCCGTATTCCTGATTTTCCCGGAACATGTTTGTCCTTCCTCCTTTCATCAATCAAATGAAGTATTTCTTCTGTTACCCATGGTTTCTTCGCAGCTACCTTCTTTGTACCTATGTTTTCCTTCCCAACTTCTGTGATGGCCCTTTTTAGAGATGTCCATTCCTCTTCAACTGTACTGCCTACTGCGCTATTCCTTATTGCTGTATCTATAGCGTTAGAGAACTTCAAAGGTATCTCGTCATTCCTTAGTACTTCCGTTTTCCACTTCTTTGCGTATTGATTCTGCCTGACTAATGTCTTGAACTTCAGCCTACTCTTCATCACTACTATATTGTGATCTGTGTCTATATCTGCTCCTGGGTATGCCTTACAATCCAGTATCTGATTTCGGAATCTCTGTCTGACCATGATGTAATCTAATTGAAATCTTCCCGTATCTCCCGGCCTTTTCCAAGTATACGTCCTCCTCTTGTGATTCTTGAACATGGTATTCGCTATTACTAGCTGAAACTTGTTACAGAACTCAATTAGTCTTTCTTCTCTTTCATTCCTTGTCCCAAGCCCATGTTCTCCCGTAATCTTTTCTTCTATTCCTTCCCCTACATCTGCATTCCACTCTCCCTTGACTATTAGATTTTCGTCCCCCTTTACATACAGCATTACCCTTTCAATATTGTCATACACTTTCTCTATCTGTTCATCTTCAGCTTGCGACGTCGGCATGTATACCTGAACTATCGTTGTCGGTGTTGGTCTGCTGTCAATTTTGATTAGAACAACCCGGTCACTGAACTGTTCACAGTAACACACCCTCTGCCCTACCTTCCTATTCATAACGAATCCTACACCTGTTATACCATTTTCTGCTGCTGTTTATATTACCCGATACTCATGTGACCAGAAATCCTTGTCTTCCTTCCACTTCACTTCACTGACCCCTACTATATCTAGATTGAGCCTTTGCATTTCCCTTTTCAGATTTTCTAGCTTCCCTACCACGTTCAAGCTTCTGACATTCCACGCCCCGATTCGTAGAACGTCATCCTTTCGTTGATTATTCAATCATTTTCTCATGGTAACCTCCCCTTTGGCAGTCCACTCCCGGAGATCTGGATGGGGGACTATTCCGGAATCTTTTGCCAATTGAGAGATCATCATGACACTTCTTCAATTACAGGCCACATGTTCTGTGGATACACGTTATGTGCCTTTAATGCAGTGGTTTCTATTGCATTCTGCATCCTCATGTCGTTGATCATTGCTGATTCTTCCGCCTTTAGGGGCAATTTCCCACCCCTAGGACAAGAGAGTGTCCTGAACCTCTATCCGCTCCTCCGCCCTCTTTGACAAGGCCGTTGGCAGAATGATGCTGACTTCTTATGCCGGAAGTATTCGGTCGCCAATGCTGATTATTTATCAAAATTTAGGCAATAGGATCGAACCCGGGACCAAAGACGTTTTGATTATTAATCAAAGACGCTACCCCTAGGCCACGGGTAGTTCTTCCGAAGTGTGCTACTAATGTAATCTTTTATTTACCTATTTATGTGCACATGTAAATACTTTTTCAATTAACCTTTATGTGAATGATTGAAACAGCTTTTTATGAGAATAAGCACTTTTAATTTTTCAAACATGTTGTATAAACAACAGCTCAGTGAAAAATACGTGCTTCTTAACTTTCCTGAAAGAAATATAAACAATTTCAAGTTCTGTGCCGAAGACTGGAAAGATATTTTGTAAATGAAGTAGCTTCAAGCCTTCGTGGGGACAAATGGAGCATTACACCGACAGAGCCAGTGCTGACCACGATATGATTACTTCTTATAAATTATGCAAACATAAACAAAAAGAAAACCTCTTCGATATACCACTATCCTAACACTTCTGGCTATCGTAGATGTTTAAATACTGAACCATGTTCATTGCTCTGGACAAAGCAAAACCAAATTACGAGAACCCCTAAACGTAGCTCTGTCACATTTGTAAGTACGCTGTTTAGGTTATTATGTTGGTAACGCCACGTAGCGCTCTGTATGAAAATCGCTGGCAGTGCTGTGTGCAGTCTGTGACGGGTTGGCATTTTTGGAATATTCGCTGTTGTAGTGTTGGGCAGTTGGATGTGAACAGCGCGTAGCGTTGCGCTGTTGGAGGTAAGCCGCCAGCAGTGGTGGATGTGGGGAGAGAGATGGCGAAGTTTTGAGAGAGGATGATCTGGACGTGTGTCCATCAGAGACAGTGAATTTGTAAGACTGGATGTCATGAACTGATATATATATTATGACTTTTGAACACTATTAAGGTAAATACACTGTTTGTTCTCTATCAAAATCTTTCATTTGCTCACTACGCCTATCAGCAGTTAGTGCCTTCAATAATTAGAAACTTTTATTTAGCTGGCAGTATTGGCGCTCGCTGTATTGCAGTAGTTCAGGTAACGAAGGTTTTTGGGAGGTAAGTGATTCATGTAAGGTATAGGTTATTGTTAGTCATTGCCATTCTTTTGTAGGGATTATTGAAAGTCAGAATGCGTTGCGCTAAAAATTTTGTGTGTCAGTTTAGTGTTGATCAGAATAAGTGAAGAGCGAAATGTCTGAGTACGTTCAGTTCTGCTCAGCTGTTTGAAAATCAAATAACGCAAGGGATTTACCAGCACAATAATGTATTAATTTTTCAAAGGGGACGTTTCACATTCTTCTTACTCTAATTTGATTACTGCCACTTGAGTGGCTACTCATAGTTACTGCTACACGCCGAAACAACCACTACGCTCAGCTTCACTCCCTGAGTCATTATTCGTGATTAACAGCTTACTCTGCCAGACAGTGAGCCACACCTATTGCCTGTGGCACCCTTATTGCCCACATCAACCTAGTGAAAATGAACACTCACATTTGGGCTTTCTGAAAAATACCATCGTTACACCTACCGAACTGACGAGTGCCACTGAACCCCTGGGAAAGACGGCCGGAGTGGCCGAGCGGTTAAAGGCACTACAGTCTGGATCCGCACGACCGCTACGGCCGCAGACTCGAATCCTGACTGAAGAGTGTGGGTACACTCAGTAGGATGAGTGGTGGTGAGAATGCATCGTGAGACACAGTGTATGCGCTGCCATCCGAAAGAAAAGCTTCTATTCAACTTTAATTACGCACTGAGTCATTGGCTCAGTGGGGACAGTCCACTGACCGTGGCCGTTGCTGGCTCATAGTCCGCTTCTCCCGTCTGGCGAGGAGATGCTAGTGTAGGGTCCCTTCGATGTGAATCACAGGCCAGTCCACTGACCGAGGCCGGTGCTGGCTCATAGTCCGCTTCTCCCGTCTGGCGACGTGATGCTAGTGTAGGGTCCCTTCGATGTGAATCACAGGCCAGTCCACTAACCAAGGCCGGTGCTCGCTCATAGTCCGCTTCTCCCGTCTGACGAGGAGATGCTAGTGTACGGTCCCTTCGTTGTCAATCACAGGCCAGTCCACTGACCATGGCCGGTGCTCGCTCATAGTCCGCTTCTCCCGTCTGGCGAGGAGATGCTAGTGTAGGGTCCCTTCGATGTGAATCACAGGCCAGTCCACTGACCAAGGCCGGTGTTGACTCATAGTCCGCTTCTCCTGTCTGGCAAGGAGATGTTAGTGTAGGCTCCCTTCGATGTGAATCACAGGCCAGTCCACTGACCGTGGCCGGTGCTGGCTCATAGTCTGCTTCTTCCATCTGGCGAGGAGATGCTAGTGTAGGGTCCCTTCGATGTGAATCACAGGCCAGTCCACTGACCAAGGCCGGTGTTGACTCATAGTCCGCTTCTCCTGTCTGGCAAGGAGATGTTAGTGTAGGGTCCCTTCGATATGAATCACAGGCCAGTCCACTGACCGAAGCCGGTGCTGGCTCATAGTCCGCTTCTCATGTCTGGCGAGGAGATGCTAGTGTAGGGTCCCTTCGATGTGAATCACAGGCCAGTACACTGACCGAGGCCGGTGCTGGCGCATAGTCCGCATCTCCCATCTGGTGAGGAGATGCTAGTGTAGGGTCCCTTCGATGTGAATCACAGGCCAGTCCACTGACCGTGGCCGGTACTGGCTCATAGTCCGCTTCTCCTGTCTGGCGAGGAGATGCTAGTGTACGGTCCCTTCAATGTCAATCACAGGCCAGTCCACTGACCATGGCCGGTGCTCGCTCATAGTCCGCTTCTCCCGTCTGGCGAGGAGATGCTAGTGTAGGGTCCCTTCGATTTGAATCACAGGCCAGTCCACTGACCAAGGCCGGTGTTGACTCATAGTCCGCTTCTCCTGTCTCGCGAGGAGATGCTAGTGTAGGCTCCCTCCGATGTGAATCACAGGCCAGTCCACTGACCGAGGCCGGTGCTGGCTCATAGTCCACTTCTCCCGTCTGACGAGGAGATGCTAGTGTAGGGTCCCCTCGATGTGAATCACAGGCCAGTCCACTGACCGTGGCCGGTGCTGGCTCATAGTCCGCTTCTCCAGTCTGGCGAGGAGATGCTAGTGTACGGTCCCTTTGATGTGATTCACAGGCCAGTCCACTGACCGAGATTGGTGCTGGCTCATAGTCCGCTTCTCCCGTCTGGCGAGGAGATGCTAGTGTAGGGTCCCTTCGATGTGAATCACAGGCCAGTACAATGATCGAGGCCGCTGCTGGCTCATAGTCCACTTCTCCCGTCTGGCGAGGAGATGCTAGTGTAGGCTCCCTTCGATGTGAATCACAGGCCAGTCCACTCACCGCAGCCAGTTTTGGCTCATAGTCCGCTTCTCCCGTCTGGAGAGGAGATGTTAGTGTAGGGTCGCTTCGATGTGAATCACAGGCCAGTCCACTGACCGTGGACGTTGCTTTCTCATAGTCCGCTTGCCCCGTCTGGCGAGGAGATGCTAGTGTAGGCTCCCTTCAATGTGAATCACATGCCAGTCCACTGACCGTGGCCGGTGGTGGCTCATAGTCCGCTTCTCCCGTCTGGCGAGGAGATGCTAGTGTAGGGTCCCTTCGATGTGAATCACAGGCCAGTCCAATGACCGAGGCCGGTGCTGGCTCATAGTCTGCTTCTCCCGTCTGGCGAGGAGATGCTAGTGTAGGGTCCCTTCGATGTGAATCACAGGCCAATCCACTGACCGAGGCCGGTGCTGGGTCATAGCCCGCTTCTCCTGTCTAGCGAGGAGATGCTAGTGTAGGGGCCCCTAGATGTGAATCACAGGCCAGTCCACTGACCGTGGCCGGTGCTGGCTCACAGTCCGCTTCTCCAGTCTGGCGAGGAGATGCTAGTGTAGGGTTACTTCGAAGTGAATCAAAGGGCAGTCCACCGACCGAGGCCGGTGCAGGCTCATAGTCCGCTTCTCCCGCCTGGCTAGGAGATGCTAGTGTAGGGGCCCAACGATGTGAATCACAGGCCAGTCATATGACCGAGGCCGGTGTGGATCATAGTCCGCTTCTCCCGTCTGGCGAGGAGATGCTAGTACAGGCTCCCTTTGATGTGAATCACAGGCCAGGCCACTGACCGTGGCCGGTGCTGGCTCATAGTCCGCTTATCCCGTCTGGCGAGGAGATGCTAGTGTAGGCTCCCTGCGATGTGATTCACTGGCCAGGATATTGACCATGGCCGATGGTGGCACATAGTCCGCTTCTCCCGTATGGTGAGGAGATGCTAGTGTAGGCCCCCTCCAATGTGAATCACTTGACAGGCCACTGACCGTGGCCGGTGCTGGCACATAGTCTGCTTCTCCCGTCTGGTGAGGAGATGCTAGTGTAGGCTCCCTTCGATGTGAATCACTGGACAGGCCACTGACCGTGACCGGTGCTGGCTCATAGTCCGCTTCTCCCGTCTGGTGAGGAGATAGTAGTGTAGGATAACTCAGATGTGATTCATTGGCCAGGCCAATGACCGTGGTCTGTGCTGGCTCATAGTCCGCTTCTCCCGTCTGGCAAGGAGATGCTAGTGTAGGGTCCCTTCGATGTGAATCACAGGCCAGTCCACTGACCAAGGCCGGTGTTGACTCATAGTCCGCTTCTCCTGTCTGGCGAGGAGATGCTAGAGAAGACCCCCTTCTATGTGAATCACAGGCCAGTCCACTGACCGAGGCCGGTGCTGGCTCATAGTCCGCTTCTCCTGTCTGGCGAGAAGATGCTTGTGTAGGCTCCCTTCATGTGAATCACAGGCCTGTCATCTGACCGAGGCCAGTGCTGGCTCATAGTCCGCTTCTCCCGTCTGGCGAGGAGATGCTAGTGTAGGGTCACTTCGATGTGAATCACAGGCCAGTCCACTGACCGAGGTCGGTGCTGGCTCATAGTCCGCTTCTCCTGTCTGGTGAGGAGATGCTAGTGTACGGTCATTTCGATGTGAATAACAGGCCAGCCCACTGACCGTGGCCGCTGCTGGCTCATAGTCCGCTTCTCCCGTCTGGCGAGGAGATGCTAGTATAGGGTCCCTTCGATGTGAATCACAGGCCAGTCCACAGACCGCGGCCGGTGTTGACTCATAGTCCGCTTCTCCTGTCTGGCGAGGAGATGCTAGTGTAGGGTCCCTTCGATGTGAATCAAGGGCCAGTCCACTGACCGCGGCCGGTTTTGGCTCCTAGTCCACTTCTCCTGTCTGGCAAGGATATGCTAGTGTATGGTTCCTTCGATGTGAATCACAGGCAAGTCCACTGACCATGGCCGGTGCTGGCTCATAGTCCGCTTCTCCCATGTGGCGAGGAGATGCTAGTGTAGGGTCCCTTCGATGTGAATTACAGCCCAGTCCACTGACCGAGGCCGGTGCTGGCTCATAGTCCGCTTCTCCCGGCTGGCGAGGAGATGCGAGTACAGGGTCCCCTCGATGTGAATCACAGTCCAGTCCACTGATCGAGGCCGGTGCAGGCTCATAGTCCACTTCTCCCGTCTGGCGAGGAGATGCTAGTGGTGGGTCCCTTCAATGTGAATCACAGGCCAGTCATATGATCGTGGCCGGTGCTGCCTCATAGTCCGCTTCTCCCGTATGGTGAGGAGATGGTAGTGTGGACTCCCTCCGATGTGAATCATTCTACAGGCCACTGACCGTGGCTGGTGCTGGCTCATAGTCTGCTTCTCCCGACTGACGAGGAGATGGTAGTGTAGGCTCCCTTTGATGTGAATCACAGGCCATGCCACTGACCGTGGCTGGTGCTGGCTCATAGTCCGCTTCTCCCGTCTGGTGCGGAAATGCTAGTGTAGGGTCCCTCCGATATGAATCACTGGCCGGGCCACTGACTGTGGCCGGTGCTGGCTCATAGTCCGCTTCTTCCATCTGGTGAGTAGATGCGAGTGTAGGCTCCGTCCGATGTTAATCACTGGCGAGGCCACTGACCGTGGCCGGTGCTGGCTCATAGTCCGCTTCTCAGGTCTGGTGAGGAGATGGTTGTGTTAGCTACCCCCGATGTGAATCACTGGCAAGGCCACTGACCGTGGCCGGTGCTGGCTCATAGTCCGCTTCTCCCGTCTGGCGAGGTGATGCTAGTGTAGGCTCCCTCTGATGTGAATCACTGGATAGGCCACTGACCGTGGCCGGTGCTATCCCATAGTCCACTTCTCCCGTCTGCTGAGGAGATGCTAGTGTAGGCTCCCTCCGATGTGAATCACTGGCCAGGCCACTGACCGTGGCCGGTGCTGGCTCATAGTCCGCTTCTCCCGTCTGGTGAGGAGATGCTAGGGTAGGTTCCCTCCGATGAGAATCACAGGCCAGGCCACTGACCGTGGCCGGTGCTGGCTCATAGTCCGCTTCTCCCGTCTGGCGAGGAGATGCTAGTTTAGGCTCCCTTTGATGCGAATCACAGGCCAGTCCACTGACCGAGGCCGGTGCTGGCTCATAGTATGCTTCTCCCGTCTGGCGAGGAGATGCTAGTGTAGGGTTACTTCGAAGTGAATCACAGGCCAGTCCACTGACCAAGGCCGATGCAGGCTCATAGTCCGCTTCTCCCGTCTGGCGAGGAGATGCTAGCGTAGGGGTTCTTCGATGTGAATCACAGGCCAGTCATATGACCGAGGCCGGTGCTGGCTCATAGTCCGCTTCTCCCGTCTGGCGAGGAGATGCTAGTGTAGGCTCCCTTCGATGTGAATCACAGGCCAGGCCAATGACCGTGGCCGGTGCTGACTCATAGTCTGCTTCTCCCGTCTGGCGAGGAGATGCTAGGGTAGGCTCCCTCCGATGTGAATCACAGGCCAGGCCACTGACCGTGGCCGGTGCTGGCTCTTAGTCCGCTTCCCCCGCCTGGCGAAGAGATGCTAGTTTAGGCTCCCTTCGATGTGAATCACAGGCCAGTCATATGATCGTGGCCGGTGCTGCCTCATAGTCCGCTTCTCCCGTGTGGTGAGGAGATGCTAGTGTAGGCTCCCTCCAATGTGAATCACTGGCAAGGCCACTGACCGTGTCCGGTGCTGGCTCATAGTCCGCTTCTCCCGTCTGGCGAGGTGATGCTAGTGTAGGCTCCCTCTGATGTGAATCACTGGATAGGCCACTGACCGTGGCCGGTGCTATCCCATAGTCCACTTCTCCCGTCTGCCGAGGAGATGCTAGTGTAGGCTCCCTCCGATGTGAATCACTGGCCAGGCCACTGACCGTGGCCGGTGCTGGCTCATAGTCCGCTTCTCCCGACTGGTGAGGAGATGCTAGTGTAGGCTCCCTCCGATGTGAGTCACTGGCCAGTAAACTGACCGTGGCCGGTGCTTGCTCATAGTACGCTTCTCCCGTCTGGCGAGGAGATGCTAGTGTAGGCTCCCTTCGATGTGAATCACAGGCCAGGCCAATGACCGTGGCCGGTGCTGCCTCATAGTCCGCTTCTCCCGTCTGGCGAGGAGATGCTAGGGTAGGCTCCCTCCGATGTGAATCACAGGCCAGTCCACTGACCGTGGCCGGTGCTGGCTCATAGTCCGTTTCTCCCGTCTGGTGAGGAGAAGCTAGTGTAGGATCCCTCCGATGTGATTCACTGGCCAGGATATTGACCGTGGCCAATGGTGGCTCATAGTCCGCTTCTCCCGTATGGTGAGGAGATGCTAGTGTAGGCTCCCTCCAATGTGAATCACTGGACAGGCCACTGACAGTGGCAAGTGCTGGCTCATAGTCTGTTTCTCCCGTCTGGTGAGGAGATGTTACTGTAGGCTCCCTCCGATGTGAATCACTGGACAGGCCACTGACCATGGCCGGTGCTGGGTCATAGTCCGCTTCTCCCATCTGGTGAGGAGATGGTAGTGTAGGCTCCCTCCGATGTGAATCACTGGCCAAGCCACTGACCATGGCCAGTGCTGGCTCATAGTCCACTTCTCCCGTCTGGTGAGGAGATGATAGTGCAGGCTCCCTACGATGTGAATCATTGGCCAGGCCAATAACCGTGGTCTGTGCTGGCTCATAGTCCGCTTCTCCCGTCTGGCGAGGAGATGCTGGTGTAGGGTCCCTTCGATGTGAATCACAGGCCAGTCCACTGACCGAGGCCGGTGTTGACTCATAGTCCGCTTCTCCTGTCTGGCGAGGAGATGCTAGTGTAGGCTCCCTTCGATGTGAATCACAGGCCAGGCCAATGACTGTGGCCGGTGCTGCCTCATAGTCTGTTTCTCCCGACTGGCGAGGAGATGCTAGTGTAGGCTCCCTCCGATGTGAATCACAGGCCAGGCCACTGACCGTGGCCGGTGCTGGCTCATAGTCTGCTTCCTCCGTCTGGCGAGGAGATGCTAGTTTAGGCTCCCTTTGATGCAAATCACAGGCCAGTCCACTGACCGAGGCCGGTGCTGGCTCATAGTATGCTTCTCCCGTCTGGCGAGGAGATGCTAGTGTAGGGTTACTTCGACGTGAATCACAGGCCAGTCCACTGACCAAGGCCGATGCAGGCTCATAGTCCGCTTCTCCCGTCTGGCGAGGATATGCTAGCGTAGGGGTTCTTCGATGTGAATCACAGGCCAGTCATATGACCGAGGCCGGTGCTGGCTCATAGTCCGCTTCTCCCGTCTGGCGAGGAGATGCTAGTGTAGGCTCCCTTCGATGTGAGTCACAGGCCAGGCCATTGAGCGTGGCCGGTGCTGGCTCATAGTCCGCTTCTCTCGTATAGCGAGGAGATGCTAGTGTAGGCTCCCTGCGATGTGAATCACAGGCCAATCCACTGACCGTGGCCGGTGTTGACTCATAGTCCGCTTCACCTGTCTGGCGAGGAGATGCTAGTGTAGGCTCCCACCAATGTGAATCACTGGACAGGCCACTGACAGTGGCAAGTGCTGGCTCATAGTCCGTTTCTCCCGTCTGGTGAGGAGATGCTAGTGTAGGCTCCCTCCGATGTGAATCACTGGACAGGCCACTGACCGTGGCCGGTGCTGGCTCATAGTCCACTTCTCCCGTCTGGTGAGGAGATTTTAGTGTAGGCCCCCTCCGATGTGAATCACTGGCCAAGATACTGACCGTGGCCAGTGCTGGCTCATAGTCCGTTTCTCCCGTCTGGTGAGGAGATGCTAGTGTAGGCTCCCTCCGATGTGAATCACTGGACAGGCCACTGACCGTGGCCGGTGCTGGCTCATAGTCCGCTTCTCCCGTATGGCGAGGAGATGCTAGTGTAGGGTCCCTTCGATGCGAATCACAGGCCAATCCACTGACCGAGGCCGGTGCTGGCTCATAGTCCACTTCTCCCGTCTGGTGAGGAGATGCTAGTGTAGGGTCCCCTCGATGTGAATCACAGGCCAGTCCACTGACCGTGGCCGGTGCTGGCTCATAGTCCGCTTCTCCAGTCTGGCGAGGAGATGCTAGTGTACGGTCCCTTCGATGTGATTCACAGGCCAGTCCACTGACCGAGGCCAGTGCTGGCTCATTTTCCGCTTCTCCCGTCTGGCGAGGAGATGCTAGTGTAGGCTCCCTTCAATGTGAATCACAGGCCAGGCCAATGACCGTGGCCGGTGCTGCCTCATAGTCTGCTTCTCTCGTCTGGCGAGGAGATGCTAGGGTAGGCTCCCTCCGATGTGAATCACTGGCCAGGCCACTAACCATTGCCGGTGCTGGCTCATAGTCTGCTTCTCTCGTCTGGCGAGGAGATGCTAGGGTAGGCTCCCTTCAATGTGAATCACAGGCCAGTCCTCTGACCGAGGCCGGTGCTGGCTCATAGTATGCTTCTCCCGTCTGGCTAGGAGATGCTTGTGTAGGGTTACTTCGAAGTGAATCACAGGCCAGACCACTGACCGAGGCCGATGCAGGCTCATAGTCCGCTTCTCCCGTCTGGCGAGGAGATGCTAGTGTAGGGTCCCTTCAATGTGAATCACAGGCCAGTCATATGATCGTGGCCGGTGCTGCCTCATAGTCCGCTTCTCCCGTGTGGTGAGGAGATGCTAGTGTAGGCTCCCTCCAATGTG
This sequence comes from Schistocerca cancellata, assembly GCF_023864275.1. Taxonomy (NCBI): domain Eukaryota; kingdom Metazoa; phylum Arthropoda; class Insecta; order Orthoptera; family Acrididae; genus Schistocerca; species Schistocerca cancellata. The sequence continues at coordinate 54,602,805 of NC_064633.1, forward strand.
AATCACTGGCCAGGCCACTGACCGTGGCCTGTGCTGGCTCATAGTCCGCTTCTCCCGTCTGGTGAGGAGATGCTAGTGTAGACTCCCTCCGATGTGAATCACTTGATAGGCCACTGACCGAGGCCGGTGCTGGCTCATAGTCCACTTCTCCCATCTGGTGAGGAGATGCTAGTGTGGGCTCCCTCCGATGTGAGTCATTAGCCAGGCCAATGACAGTGGTCTGTGCTGGCTCATAGTCCGCTTCTCCCGTCTGGCGAGGAAATGCTAGTGTAGGCTCCCTCCGATGTGAATCACTGGCCAGGCCACTAACCATTGCCGGTGCTGGCTCATAGTCTGCTTCTCCCGTCTGATGAGGAGATGCAGGTGTAGGCTCCCTCCGATGTGAATCACTCTACAGGCCACTGACCGTGGCTGGTGCTGGCTCATAGTCCGCTTCTCCCGACTGACGAGGAGATGGTGGTGTAGGCTCCCTCCGATGTGAATCACAGGCCGGGCAACTGACCGTGGCCGGTGCTGGCTCATAGTCCGCTTCTCCCGTCTGTTGAGGAGATGCTAGTGTAGGCTCCCTCCGATGTGAATCACAGGCCGGGCCACTGACCGTGGCCGGTGCTGGCTCATAGTCCGCTTCCCTCGTCTGGCGAGGAGATGCTAGTGTAGGCTCCCTTCGATGTGAATCACAGGCCAGGCCACTGACCGTGGCCAGTGCTGGCCCATAGTCCGCTTCTCCTGTCTGGCGAGGAGATGCTAGTGTAGGCTCCCTTCGATGTGAATCACAGGTAAGGCCACTGACCGGGGCCGGTGCTGGCTCACAGTCCGCTTCTCCCATCTGGCGAGGAGATGCTAGTGGAGGCTCCCTCCGATGTGAATCACAGGCCGGGCCACTGACCGTGGCCGGTGCTGGCTCATAGTCCGCTTCTCTCGTCTGGCGAGGAGATGCTAGTGTAGGCTCCCTTCGATGTGAATCACAGGTAAGGCCACTGACCATGGCCGGTGCTCGATCATAGTCCGCTTCTCCCGTCTGGTGAGGAGATGCTAGTGTAGGATCCCTCCGATGTGAATCACAGGCCAGACCACTGACCGTGGCCGGTGCTGTATCATAGTCCGCTTCTCCCATCTGGCGAGGAGATGCTAGTGTAGGCTCCCTCCGATGTGAATCACTGGCCAGGCCACTGACCGTGGCCGGTGCTGGCTCATAGTCCGCTTCTCCCGTCTGGTGAGGAGATGCTAGTGTAGGCTCCCTCCTATGTGAGTCACTGGCCAGTAAACTGACCGTGGCCGGTGCTTGCTCATAGTACGCTTCTCCCGTCTAGCGTGGAGATGCTAGTGTAGGCTCCCTTCGATGTGAGTCACAGGCCAGGCCCATGACCGTGGCCGGTGCTGCCTCATAGTCCGCTTCTCCCGTCTGGCGAGGAGATGCTAGGGTAGGCTCCCTCTGATGTGAATCACAGGCCAGTCCACTGACCGTGGCCGGTGCTGGCTCATAGTCCGCTTCTCCCGTCTGGTGAGGAGAAGCTAGTGTAGGATCCCTCCGATGTGATTCACTGGCCAGGATATTGACCGTGGCCAATGGTGGCTCATAGTCCGCTTCTCCCGTATGGTGAGGAGATGCTAGTGTAGGCTCCCTCCAATGTGAATCACTGGACAGGCCACTGACAGTGGCAAGTGCTGGCTCATAGTCTGTTTCTCCCGTCTGGTGAGGAGATGTTACTGTAGGCTCCCTCCGATGTGAATCACTGGACAGGCCACTGACCATGGCCGGTGCTGGCTCATAGTCCGCTTCTCCCGTCTGGTGAGGAGATGGTAGTGTAGGCTCCCTCCGATGTGAATCACTGGCCAAGCCACTGACCATGGCCAGTGCTGGCTCATAGTCCACATCTCCCGTCTGGTGAGGAGATGATAGTGTAGGCTCCCTACGATGTGAATCATTGGCCAGGCCAATGACCGTGGTCTGTGTTGGCTCATAGTCCGCTTCTCCCGTCTGGCGAGGAGATGCTAGTGTAGGGTCCCTTGGATGTGAATCACAGGCCAGTCCACTGACCGAGGCCGGTGTTGACTCATAGTCCGCTTCTCCTGTCTGGCGAGGAGATGCTAGTGTAGGCTCCCTTCGATATGAATCACAGGCCAGGCCAATGACTGTGGCCGGTGCTGCCTCATAGTCTGCTTCTCCCGTCTGGCGAGGAGATGCTAGTGTAGGCTACCTCCGATGTGAATCACAGGCCAGGCCACTGACCGTGGCCGGTGCTGGCTCATAGTCCGCTTCCTCCGTCTGGCGAGGAGATGCTAGTTTAGGCTCCCTTCGATGTGAATCACAGGCCAGTGCACTGAACGAGGCCGGTGCTGGCTCATAGTATGCTTCTCCCGTCTGGCGCGGAGATGCTAGTGTAGGGATACTTCGAAGTGAATCACAGGCCAGTCCACTGACCGAGGCCGATGCAGGCTCATAGTCCTTTCTCCCGTCTGGCGAGGAGATGCTAGCGTAGGGGCCATTCGATGTGAATCACAGGCCAGTCATATGACCGAGGCCGGTGCTGGCTCATAGTCCGCTTCTCCCGTCTGGCGAGGAGATGCTATTGTAGGCTCCCTTCGATGTGAATCACAGGCCAGGCCATTGAGCGTGGCCGGTGCTGGCTCATAGTCCGCTTCTCCCGTCTGGCGAGGAGATGCTAGTGTAGGCTCCCTGCGATGTGAATCACAGGCCAGTGCACTGGCCGTGGCCGGTGCTGGCTCATAGTCCGCTTCTCCCGTCTGGTGAGGAGAAGCTAGTGTAGGATCCCTCCGATGTGATTCACTGGCCAGGTTATTAACCTTGGCCAATGGTGGCTCATAGACCACTTCTCACGTATGGTGAGGTGATGCTAGTGTAGGCTCCCTCCAATGTGAATCACTGGAGAGGCCACTGACCATGGCCAGTGCTGGCTCATAGTCCGTTTCTCCCGTCTGGTGAGGAGATGCTAGTGTAGGCTCCCTCTGATGTGAATCACTGGACAGACCACTGACCGTGGCCGGTGCTGGCTCATAGTCCGCTTCTCCCGTCTGGTGAGGAGATGGTAGTGCAGGCTCCCTCCGATGTGAATCACTGGCCAAGGCACTGACCGTGGCCGGTGCTGGCTCATAGTCTACTTCTCCCGTCTGGTGAGGAGATACTAGTGCAGGCTCCCTCCGATGTGAATAATTGGCCAGGCCAATGACCGTGGCCGGTGCTGCCTCATAGTCCGCTTCTTCCGTCTGGCAAGGAGATGCTAGTGTAGGGTCACTTCGATGTGAATTACAGGCTAGTACACTGAACGAGGCCGGTGCTGGCTCATAGTATGCTTCTCCCGTCTGGCGTGGAGATGCTAGTATAGGCTCCCTCCGATGTGAATCACAGGCCAGGCCACTGACCGTGGCCGGTGCTGGCTCATAGTCCGCTTCCTCCGTCTGGCGTGGAGATGCTAGTTTAGGCTCCCTTCGATGTGAATCACAGGCCAGTCCACTGAACGAGGCCGGTGCTGGCTCATAGTATGCTTCTCCCGTCTGGCGCGGAGATGCTAGTGTAGGGATACTTCGAAGTGAATCACAGGCCAGTCCACTGACCGAGGCCGATGCAGGCTCATAGTCCTTTCTCCCGTCTGGCGAGGAGATGCTAGCGTAGGGGCCCTTCGATGTGAATCACAGGCCAGTCATATGACCGAGGCCGGTGCTGGCTCATAGTCCGCTTCTCCCGTCTGGCGAGGAGATGCTAGTGTAGGATCCCTCCGATGTGATTCACTGGCCAGGTTATTAACCTTGGCCAATGGTAGCTCATAGACCACTTCTCCCGTATGGTGAGGTGATGCTAGTGTAGGCTCCCTCCAATGTGAATCACTGGAGAGGCCACTGACCATGGCCAGTGCTGGCTCATAGTCCGTTTCTCCCGTCTGGTGAGGAGATGCTAGTGTAGGCTCCCTCTGATGTGAATCACTGGACAGACCACTGACCGTGGCCGGTGCTGGCTCATAGTCCGCTTCTCCCGTCTGGTGAGGAGATGGTAGTGCAGGCTCCCTCCGATGTGAATCACTGGCCAAGCCACTGACCGTGGCCGGTGCTGTCTCATAGTCCACTTCTCCCGTCTGGTGAGGAGATACTAGTGCAGGCTCCCTCCGATGTGAATAATTGGCCAGGCCAATGACCGTGGCCGGTGCTGCCTCATAGTCCGCTTCTCCCGTCTGGCAAGGAGATGCTAGTGTAGGGTCACTTCGATGTGAATTACAGGCTAGTACACTGATCGAGGCCGGTGCTGGCTCATAGTTCGCTTTTCCCGGCTGGCGAGGAGATGCTAGTGTAGGCTCCCTTCGATGTGAATCACAGGCCAGTCCACTTACCGCAGCCGGTTTTGACTCATAGTCCGCATCTCCCGTCTGGCGAGGAGATGTTAGTGTAGGGTCGCTTCGATGTGAATCACAGGCCAGTCCACTGACCGTGGACAGTGCTTTCTCATAGTCCGCTTCTCCCGTCTGGCGAGGAGATGCTAGTGTAGGCTCCCTTCAATGTGAATCACATGACAAGCCACTGACCATGGCCGGTGCTGGCTCATAGTCCGCTACTCCCGTCTGGCGAGGAGATGCTAGTGTAGGGTCCCTTCGATGCGAATCACAGGCCAATCCACTGACCGAGGCCGGTGCTGGGTCAGAGTCCGCATCTCCTGTCTGGCAAGGAGATGCTAGTGTAGGGTCCCCTCGATGTGAATCACAGGCCAGTCCACTGACCGTGGCCGGTGCTGGCTCATAGTCCGCATCTCCAGTCTGGTGAGGAGATGCTAGTGTACAGTCCCTTCGATGTGATTCACAGGCCAGTCCACTGACCGAGGCCAGTGCTGGCTCATTTTCCGCTTCTCCCGTCTGGCGAGGAGATATTAGTGTAGGGTCGCTTTGATGTGAATCACAGGCCAGTCCACTGACCGTGGACGGTGCGTTCTCATAGTCTGCTTCTACCGTCTGGCGAGTACATGCTAGTGTAGGCTCCCTTCAATGTGAATCACATGCCAGTCCACTGACCATGGCCGGTGCTGGCTCATAGTCCGCTTCTCCCGTCTGGTGAGGAGATGCTAGTGTAGGGATCCTTTGATGTGAATCACAGGCCAGTCCACTGTCCGAGGCCGGTGGCGGGTCATAGTACGCTTCTCCCGTCTGGCGAGGAGATGCTAGTGTAGGGTCCCTTCGATGTGAATCACAGGCCAGTCCACTGACCGAGGCCAGTGCAGGCACATAGACCGCTTCTCCCATCTGGCGAGGAGATGCTAGTGTAGGGGGCCATCGATGTGAAACACAGGCCAGTCTCATGACCGAGGCCGGTGCTGGCTCATAGTCAGCTTCTCCCATCTGGCGAGGAGATGCTAGTATAGGCTCCCTTCGATGTGAATCACAGGCCAGGCCACTGACCGTGGCCGGTACTGGCCCATAGTCAGCTTCTCCCGTCTGTTGAGGAGATGCTAGTGTAGGCTCCCTCCGATGTGAATTACTGGACAGGCCACTGACCGTGGCCGGTGCTGGCTCATAGTCCGCTTCTCCCGTCTGGCGAGGATATGCTAGTGTAGCGTCCCTTCGATGTGAATCACAGGCCAGTCCACTGACCGAGGCCGGTGTTGACTTATAGTCCGCTTCTCCTGTCTGGCGAGAAGATGCTAGTGTAGGCTCTCTTCGATGTGAACCACAGGCCAGTCCACTGACCGAGGCCGGTGCTGGCTCATAGTCTGCTTCCCCAGTCTGGCGAGGAGATGCTAGTGTACGGTCCCTTCGATGTGATTCACAGGCCAGTCCACTGACCAGGGCCGGTGCTGGCTCATAGTACGCTTCTCCCGTCTGGCGAGGAGATGCTAGTGTAGGGTTACTTCGAAGTGAATCACAGTCCAGTCCACTGACCGATGCCAGTCCAGGCTCATAGACCGCTTCTCCCGTCTGGCGAGGAGATGCTAGTGTAGGGGCCCATCGATGTGAAACGCAGGCCAGTCATATGACCGAGGCCGGTGCTGGCTCATAGTCCGCTTCACCCGTCTGGCGAGGAGATGCTAGTGAAGGGTCCCTTCGATGTGAAACACAGGCCAGTCCACTGAGTGAGGCCAGTGATGGTTCATAGTTCGCTTCCCCTGTCTGGTGAGGAGATGCTAGTGTAGGCTCCCTTCATGTGAATCACAGGGCAGTGCACGGACCGTGGCCGATGCAGGCTCACAGTCCACTTCTCCTGTCTGGTGAGGAGATGCTAGTGTACGGTCCCTTTGATGTGAATAACAGGCCAGTCCACTGACCGTGGCAGGTGCTGGCTCATAGTCCGCTTCTCCCGTCTGGCGAGGGGATGCTAGTGTAGGGGCCGTTCGATGTGAATCACAGGCCAATCCATTGACCGAGGCCGGTGTTGACTCATAGTTCGCTTCCCCTGTCTGGTGAGGAGATGCTAGTGTAGGCTCCCTTCATGTGAATCACAGGTCTGTCCACTGACCGTGGCCGGTGCTGGCTCATAGTCCGCTTCTCCCATCTGGCGGGGAGATGCTAGTGTTGGCTCCCTTCGATGTGAATCACAGGCCAGTCCACTGACCGTGGCCGGTGCTGGCTCATAGTCTGCTTCTCCTGTCTGGCGAGGAGATGCTAGTGTAGGGTCCCTTCGATGTGAATTACAGGCCAGTCCACTGACCGAGGCCTGTGCTGGCTCATAGTCCGCTTCTCCCATCTGTCAAGGAGATGCTAGTGTAGGGTCCCTTCGATGTGAATCAATGGCCAGTCCACTGACTGTGACCGGTGCTGGCTCATAGTCTGCTTCTCCCTTCTGGCGAGGAGATGCTAGTGTAGGCTCCCTTCGATGTCAATCACAGGCCAGACCACTGACCGAGGCCGGTTCTGGCTCATAGTCCGCTTCTCCTGCTGGCGAGGAGATGCTACTGTAGGCTCCCTTCGATGTGAATCACCGGCCAGTCCACTGACTGAGGCCGGTGCTGGCTCATAGTCTGCTTCTCCTGTCTGGCGAGGAGATGCTAGTTTAGGGTCCCCTCGATGTGAATCACAGGCCAGTCCATTGACCGAGGCCGGTGCTGGCTCATAGTCCGCTTATCCCGTCTGGCGAGGAGATGCTAGTGTAGGGGCCCTTCAATGTGAATCACAGGCCAGGCATATGCCCGAGGCCGGTGCTGGCTCATAGTCCGCTTCTCCTGTCTGGCGAGGAGATGCTAGTGTATGCTCCCTTCGATGTGAATCACAGGCCAGGCCACTGACCGTGGCCGGTGCTGGCTCATAGTCTGCTTCTCCCGTCTGGCGAGGAGATGCTAGTGTAGGCTCCCTGCGATGTGAATCACAGGCCAGTCCACTGACCGTGGCCGGTCAGGCTCATAGTCCGCTCCTCCCGTCTGGTGAGGAGATGCTAGTGTAGGCTCCCTCCGATGTGATTCACTGGCCTGGATATTGAACGTGGCCGGTGGTGGCTCATAGTCCGCTTCTCCTGTATGGTGAGGAGATGCTAGTGTAGGCTCTCTCCAATGTGAATCACTGGCCAAGCCACTGACCGTGGCCGGTGCTGGCTCATAGTCCACTTCTCCAGTCTGGTGAGGAGATGCTAGTGTAGGCTCCCTCTGATGTGAATCACTAGACAGGCCACTGACCGTGGTTGGTGCTGGCTCATAGTCCGCTTCTCCCGTCTGGTGAGGAGATGGTAGTGTAGACTCCCTCCGATGTGAAGCACTGGCCAGGCCACTGACCATGGCCGGTGCTGGCTCATAGTCCACTTCTCCCGTCTGGTGAGGAGATGCAAGTGTAGGCTCCCTCCGATGTGAATCATTGGCCAGGCCAATGACCGTGGTGTGTGCTGGCTCATAGTCCGCTTCTCCCGTCTGGCGAGGAAATGCTAGTGTAGGCTCCCTCCAATGTGAATCACTGGCCAGGCCACTGACCGTTGCCGGTGCTGGCTCGTAGTCCGCTTGTGCCGTCTGGTGAAGAGATGCTAGTGTAGGCTCCCTCCAATGTGAATCATTGGCCAGGCCACTGACCGTGGTCTGTGCTGGCTCATAGTCCACTTCTCCCGTCTGGCGAGGAAATGCTAGTGTAGGATACCTCCGATATGAATCACTGGCCTGGCCATTCACCGTGGCCTGTGCTGGCTCATAGTCCGCTTCTCCTGTCTGGCGAGGAGATGATAGTGTAGGCTCCGTTCGATGTGAATCACTGGGCAGCCAATGACCGTTGCCGGTGCTGCCTCATAGTCCGCTTCTCCCGTTTGGTGAGGAGATTCTAGTGTAGGCTTCCTCCAATGTGAATCACTGGACAGGGCACTGACCGTGTCCAGTGCTGGCTCATAGTCCGCTTCTCCCGTCTGGCGAGGAGATGCTAGTGTAGGTTCCCTCCGATGTGAATCACTGGCTAGGCCACTGACTGTGGCCGGTGCTGGCTCATAGTCCGCTTCTCCCGACTGACGAGGAGATGGTAGTGTAGGCTACCTTTGATGTGAATCACAGCCCATGCCACTGACCGTGGCTGGTGCTGGCTCATAGTCCGCTTCTCCCGTCTGGTGAGGAGATGCTAGTGGAGGCTCCCTTGGATGTGAATCACAGGCCATGCCACTGACCGTGGCTGGTGCTGGCTCATAGTTCGCTTCTCCTGTCTGGTGAGGAGATGCTAGTGTAGGCTCCCTCCGATGTGAATCACTGGACAGGCTACTGACCGTGGCCGTTGCTGGCTCATAGTCCGTTTCTCCCGTCTGGTGAGGAGATGCTAGTGGAGGCTCCCTTGGATGTGAATCACAGGCCAGGCCACTGACCGTGGTCGCTGCTGGCTCATAGTTCGCTTCTCCTGTCTGGTGAGGAGATGCTAGTGTAGGCTCTCTCCGATATGAACCTTGGCCGGGCCACTGACTGTGGCCGGTGCTGGCTTATAGTCCGCTTCTTCCATCTGGTGAGTAGATGCTAGTGTAGGCTCCCTTCGATGTGAATTACTGGCCAGGCCATTGACCGTGGCCGGTGCTGGCTCATAGCCCGCTTCTCCCTTCTGGTGAGCAGATGCTAGTGTAGGCTCCCTCCAATGTGAATCACTGGACAGTCTACTGACCGTGGCAGGTGCTGGCTCATAGTCCGCTTCTCCCGTCTGGTGAGGAGATGCTAGTGTAGGCTCCCTCCATTGTGAATCATTGGCCAGGCCACTGACCGTGGTCTGTGCTGGCTCATAGTCCGCTTCTCCCGTCTGGCGGGGAAATGCCAGTGTAGGCTACCTCCGATGTGAATCACTTGCCAGGCCATTGACCGTGGCCGGTGCTGGCTCATAGTCCGCTTCTCCCATCTGGTGAGGAGATGCTAGTGTAGGCTCCCTCCGATGTGAATCACTAGCCAGGCCACTGTCCGTGGCCGGTGCTGGCTCATAGTCCGCTTCTCCCGTCTGGTGAGGAGATGCTAGTGTAGGCTCCCTCCGATGTGAATCACTGGCCAGGCCACTGTCCGTGGCCGGTGCTGGCTCATAGTCCGCCTCTCCCGCCTGGTGAGGTGATGCTAGTGTAGGCTCCCTACGATGTGAATCACTGGCCAGTCCACTGACCGTGTCCGGGGCTGGCTCATTGTCCGCTTCTTCCGTCTGGTGAGGAGATGCTAGTGTAGGCTCCCTCTAATGTTAATCATTGGCCAGGCCACTGACCGTGGTCTCTGCTGGCTCATAGTCCGGTTCTCCCGTCTGGCGAGGTGATGCTAGTGTAGGCTCCCTCCAATGTGAATCACTGGCCAGGCCACTGACCGTGGCCTGTGCTGGCTCATAGTCCGCTTCTCCCGTCTGGCGAGGAGATGCTAGTGTATGCTTCCTCTGATGTGAATCACTAGCCAGGCCATTGACCATGGCTGGTGCTCGATTATAGTCCGCTTCTCCCATCTGGTGAGGAGATGCTAGTGTAGGCTCCCACCGATGTGAATCACAGGCCATTCCACTGACCGTGGCTGGTGCTGGATCATAGTCCGCTTCTCCCATCTGGCGAGGAGATTCTAGTGTAGGCTCCTTCCGATGTGAATCACTGGCCAGGCCACTGACCGTGGCCGGTGCTAGCTCATAGTCCGCTTCTCCGGTCTGGCGAGGAGATGCTAGTGTAGGCTCCCTTCGATGTGAACCACAGGCCAGGCCACTGACCGTGGCCGGTGCTGGCTCATAGTCTGCTTCTCCCGTCCGGCGAGGAGATGCTAGTGTTGGCTCCCTCCGATGTGAATCACTAGACAGGCCACTGACCGTGGCCGTTGCTGGCTCATAGTCCGCTTCTCCCGACTGACGAGGAGATGGTAGTGTAGGCTACCTTTGATGTGAATCACAGCCCATGCCACTGAGCGTGGCTGGTGCTGGCTCATAGTCCGCTTCTCCCGTCTGGTGAGGAGATGCTAGTGGAGGCTCCCTTGGATGTGAATCACAGGCCATGCCACTGACCGTGGCTGGTGCTGGCTCATAGTTCGCTTCTCCTGTCTGGTGACGAGATGCTAGTGTAGGCTCCCTCCGATGTGAATCACTGGACAGGCTACTGACCGTGGCCGTTGCTGGCTCATAGTCCGTTTCTCCCGTCTGGTGAGGAGATGCTAGTGGAGGCTCCCTTGGATGTGAATCACAGGCCAGGCCACTGACCGTGGTCGCTGCTGGCTCATAGTTCGCTTCTCCTGTCTGGTGAGGAGATGCTATTGTAGGCTCTCTCCGATATGAACCTTGGCCGGGCCACTGACTGTGGCCGGTGCTGGCTTATAGTCCGCTTCTTCCATCTGGTGAGTAGATGCTAGTGTAGGCTCCCTTCGATGTGAATTACTGGCCAGGCCATTGACCGTGGCCGGTGCAGGCTCATAGCCCGCTTCTCCCGTCTGGTGAGCAGATGCTAGTGTAGGCTCCCTCCGATGTGAATCACTGGACAGTCTACTGACCGTGGCAGGTGCTGGCTCATAGTCCGCTTCTCCCGTCTGGTGAGGAGATGCTAGTGTAGGCTCCCTCCATTGTGAATCATTGGCCAGGCCACTGACCGTGGTCTGTGCTGGCTCATAGTCCGCTTCTCCCGTCTGGCGAGTAAATGCCAGTGTAGGCTACCTCCGATGTGAATCACTTGCCAGGCCATTGACCGTGGCCGGTGCTGGCTCATAGTCCGCTTCTCCCATCTGGTGAGGAGATGCTAGTGTAGGCTCCCTCCGATGTGAATCACTGGCCAGGCCACTGTCCGTGGCCGGTGCTGGCTCATAGTCCGCTTCTCCCGTTTGGTGAGGAGATGCTAGTGTAGGCTCCCTCCGATGTGAATCACTGGCCAGGCCACTGTCCGTGGCCGGTGCAGGCTCATAGCCCGCTTCTCCCGTCTGGTGAGCAGATGCTAGTGTAGGCTCCCTCCGATGTGAATCACTGGACAGTCTACTGACCGTGGCAGGTGCTGGCTCATAGTCCGCTTCTCCCGTCTGGTGAGGAGATGCTAGTGTAGGCTCCCTCCATTGTGAATCATTGGCCAGGCCACTGACCGTGGTCTGTGCTGGCTCATAGTCCGCTTCTCCCGTCTGGCGAGTAAATGCCAGTGTAGGCTACCTCCGATGTGAATCCCTTGCCAGGCCATTGACCGTGGCCGGTGCTGGCTCATAGTCCGCTTCTCCCATCTGGTGAGGAGATGCTAGTGTAGGCTCCCTCCGATGTGAATCACTGGCCAGGCCACTGTCCGTGGCCGGTGCTGGCTCATAGTCCGCTTCTCCCGTTTGGTGAGGAGATGCTAGTGTAGGCTCCCTCCGATGTGAATCACTGGCCAGGCCACTGTCCGTGGCCGGTGCTGGCTCATAGTCCGCTTCTCCCGCCTGGTGAGGTGATGCTAGTGTAGGCTCCCTCCGATGTGAATCACTGGCCAGTCCACTGACCGTGTCCGGGGCTGGCTCATTGTCCGCTTCTTCCGTCTGGTGAGGAGATGCTAGTGTAGGCTCCCTCTGATGTGAATCACTGGACAGGCCACTGACCATGGCCGGTGGTATCTCATATTCCGCCTCTCCCGTCTGACGAGGAGATGATAGTGTAGGCACCCTTCGATGTGAATCACTGGCCAGCCAATGACCGTTGCCGGTGCTGCCTCATAGTCCGCTTCTTTCGTTTGGTGAGGAGATTCTAGTGTAGGCTTCCTCCTATGTGAATCACTGGACAGGGCACTGACCGTGTCCAGTGCTGGCTCATAGTCCGCTTCTCCCGTCTGGCGAGGAGATGCTAGTGTAGGTTCCCTCCGATGTGAATCACTGGCCAGGCCACTGACCGTGGCCGGTGCTGGCTCATAGTCCGCTTCTCCCGTCTGTTGAGGAGATGCTAGTGTAGGCTCCCTCCGATGTGAATCACAGGCCGGGCCACTGACCATGGCCGGTGCTGGCTCATAGTCCGCTTCTCTCGTCTGGCGAGGAGATGCTAGTGTAGGCTCCCTCCGATGTGAATCACAGGCCGGGCCACTGACCGTGGCCGGTGCTGGCTCATAGTCTGCTTCTCCCGTCTGTTGAGGAGATGCTAGTGTAGGCTCCCTCCGATGTGAATCACAGGCCGGGCCACTGACCGTGGCCGGTGCTGGCTCATAGTCCGCTTCTCTCGTCTGGCGAGGAGATGCTAGTGTAGGCTCCCTTCGATGTGAATCACAGGCCAGGCCACTGACCGTGGCCAGTGCTGGCCCATAGTCCGCTTCTCCTGTCTGGCGAGGAGATGCTAGTGTAGGCTCCCTTCGATGTGAATCACAGGTAAGGCCCTGACCGGGGCCGGTGCTGGCTCACAGTCCGCTTCTCCCATCTGGCGAGGAGATGCTAGTGGAGGCTTTCTCCGATGTGAATCACTGGTCAGGCCACTGACCATGGCCGGTGCTCGATCATAGTCCGCTTCTCCCGTCTGGTGAGGAGATGCTAGTGTAGGATCCCTCCGATGTGAATCACAGGCCAGGCCACTGACCGTGGCCGGTGCTGTATCATAGTCCGCTTCTCCCATCTGGCGAGGAGATGCTAGTGTAGGCTCCCTCCGATGTGATTCACTGGCCAGACCACTGACCGTGGCCGGTGCTGGCTCATAGTCCACTTCTCCCGTCTGGTGAGGAGATGCTAGTGTAGGCTCCCTCCGAAGTGAATCACTGGCCTGGCCACTGACCGTGGCGGGTGCTGGCTCATAATCCACTTCTCCCGTCTGGTGAGGAGATGCTAGTATAGGCTCCCTCCGATGTGAATCATTGGCCAGACCACTGACCGTGGTCTGTGCTGGCTCATAGTCCGCTTCTCCCGTCTGGCGAGGAAATGCTAGTGTAGGCTCCCTCCGATATGAATCACTGGCCTGGCCATTGACCGTTTCCGGTGCTGGCTCATAGTCCGCTTCTCCCGTCTGGCTAGGAGATGCTAGTGTAGGCTCCCTCTGATGCGAATCACTGGACAGGCCACTTACCATGGCCGGTGCTATCTCATAGTCCGCTTCTCCCGTCTGGTGAGGAGATGCCAGTGTAGGCTCCCTCCGATGTGAATCACTGGACAGGCCACTGACCGTGGCCGGTGCTGGCTCATAGTCCGCTTCTCCCGTCTGGCGAGGAGATGCTAGTGTAGGCTCCCTTCGATGTGAATCACAGGCCAGGCCACTGACCGTTGCCGGTGCTGGCTCATAGTCCGCTTCTCCCGTCTGGCGAGGAGATGCTAGTGTAGGCTCCCTGCGATGTGAATCACAGGCCAGGCCACTGACCGTGGCCGGTGCTGGCTCATAGACCGCTTCTCCCGTCTGGCGAGGAGATGCTAGGGTAGGCTCCCTTCGATGTGATGGGACGTCACCGCCTATGTGTGGTGTGCTGCATTGGCTCTCTCCTGGGCCATGGCAACTCCTTGCGACTGGCCTGCACACATTCATGGTGGGTGCACGCGGAGACTGTAGTGCGCAAGCCACAATCCTCTGACCTCCGGCAGGCATCGAACGGTGGCTGGCTAGGACGGAAGGTCAGTGGTTCTGTCTCAGCAAATCCATCAAGGAACTCAGTGCTTTCAGTGATAGGCCAAGCCAGTCTCGAACCCGTGGATGCTGCTGATGATGACCACTCGCCTCGTCGTCTTGATTGACTCTGGCTTCATTGTGGTGCTGCTGGACCCTGAAGTGTCTCTGTCTTCAAACTATTTATGTGGCCCTGCTGTGCATTTGCTACACCAAAACGTGGCACCCTGTCGTTAGGACCAGAACAAGAATCTTGCCAAATTGATGACATCGACCTACTCACAAGGGAACCTCCCCATCGCACACCACTCAAATTTAGTTACAAGTTGGCACAGTGGATAAGCCTTGAAAAACTGTACACAGATCAATCGAGACAACGGGAAGAAGTTGTGTGTAACTATGAAAAGATATGCAAAATATACAAACTTAGCAGTCCATGCGAAAGATAGGCAAGGTGAAGGACAATGAGAGCTCACGAGCGCCGTGGTCCCGTGGTTAGCGTGAGCAGCTACAGAACGAGAAGTCCTTGGTTCGAGTCTTCCCTCGAGTGAAAACTTTAATGTTTTATTTTCAGACAGTTATTATCTGTCCGTTCGTTCATTGACGTCTCTGTTCACTGTAATAAGGTTAGTGTCTGTGTTTTGCGACCGCACCGCAAACTTGCAGTTCGGAAAATATTCATTGACCTTGTTATTGAAGTCGCGAGCTGTATTTGGTGGATTCATATTGCCCACGGAATACATCTCATGTATTTAATGTACTCTCATCCAAAGTAGCGAACAGTCAACTGCCAGCCAGGCAGCCTCTTTAGCAGGAATACTATCTCTTCCGTGCGCTGCAGTCGACTGTTTCAATGTTTGTTTAGGTGTAGCGTCCCCAAACTACGGCGCAGTTACCTCGCATCGGACGGACAGACGGACAGATAATATTTGTCTGAAGATAAAAAATTAAACATGTCACCTGAGGGAAGACTTGAACGAAAGACATTTCATTCCGCAGCTGCTCACGCTAACCACGGGACCACGGCGCTCCTGCGCTCGCGCTATCCTTGAAGTTGCGTATCATGCGCATGGACTTCTCAGTTTGTATATTTTGCTTATTTTTTCATAGTTCCACACAACTTCTTCCTGTTTTCTCCATTGTCCTGTGTTCAGTTTTTCAAGGCTTATCCACTGTGCCAACTTATAACTAAATCTGAGGGGGATGTGATGGGGAGGTTCCCTTGTCAGTACGGTTATTACCACTTCACGGTATTGTTTTGCACTGAGTGTGACTAGCCAGTCTCGCAATCCTTCTGTGTACATATTATCTGACTCACATTCGTCGTACTGCGGCTGCTAGCCACAGCTGCTATTCCATTACCTCACAGTGGCTTTCTTACACCTTCTTATTAATTTCACTGAACACTCAGTAATGACACAACAGAATATAATTAGTGTTACGTTTAGTATTGTATCGTTACAACGGGCTGATGAGATTCCTTCCCATTTCAGAGACTGTGAGGGGATTTCATCAGATCCCTCTTGAATATACAGAGAGATCTTTAGGCATATATCATAATATTTGTTGTTTGTGTACCACTGGCCTCTCACAACGAAGTGTGTCCTTTACAAGCATATATCCGATCTTATATTTGTTTTGGTACAAATAAGTGTGAATCAGCATCACTTCCACGTCTTGTCCCACCATTTAACCAGTTGTGTATGACTGAAACGAGTGAATACAAGTTTTGGTGAGAGTAGGTAGCAGCTGTCTGATAATGCAGTGTCGTCTGCTCTTCCATTTCTGCTAATAGCTTTATGGGAAGTAGAAAGGCACAGAGGTCGAGCTGGGTTACCAGAGCTAGTAAAGTGCCTCACACAACAGATAGGTTTGCAGGTATAACGGATGGTGAATTTGAAATATTTAATGTGCAAATTTTCAGTCATTTCATTTCAGTTTCTGTTGAAATCGGGATTAGTCATATTAGTTTGCATGGAAACAAATTTCGTGTGTAGTATCAGTATGATATTTTAAGTTTTGATTAGAACAGTGTGTGTATGAATGAGCTAGGTTCCACGTGTGTAGTAAAAAAAGTTAATTGGTTCCCCTGGCTGTTAGGGTAGTGTATTCATTAAAAAAATATAAATTTATTAGATGGAACTTTGAGAATTGTGAATTTGAATTTCAGTTCGTTTGTACACTACTGGCCATTAAAATTGCTACACCAAGAAGAAATGCAGATGATAAACGGGTTTTCATTGCACAAACATATTATACTAGAACTGACATTTGATTACATTTTCACGCAATTTGAGTGCATAGATCCTGAGAAATCAGTACCCAGAACAACCATCTCTGGCCGTAATAACGGCGTTGATACGCCTGGGCATTGAGTCAAACAGTGCTAGGATGGCGTGTACAGGTACAGCTGCCCATGCAGCTTCAACACGATAACACAGTTCATCAAGAGTAGTAACTGGCGTATTGTGACGAGCCAGTTGTTCGGCACCATTGACCAGCCGCTTGCAATTGGTAAGAGATCTGGAGAATGTGTAGGCCAGGGCAGCACTCAAACATTTTCTGTATCCAGAAAGGCCCGTACAGGACGTGCAATATGTGGTCGTGCAATATCCTGCTGAAATGTAGGGTTTCGCAGGGATCGATTGAAGGGTAGAGCCACGGGTCGTAACACATCTGAAATGTAACGTCCACTGTTCAAAGTGCCGTCAGTGCTAACAAGAGGTGACCGATACTTGTAACCAATGGCACCCCATACCACCACGCCGGGTGATACACCAGTATGGCGAAGACGAATACACGCTTCCAGTGTGCGTTCACGCGATGTCGCCAAACACGAATGCGACCATCATGATGCTGTAAACAGAACCTAGATCCATCCGAAAAACCGACGTTTTGCCATTAGTGAACCCAGGTTCGTCGTTGAGTACATCATCGCAGGCGCTCCTGTCTGTGATGCAGCGTGATGGGTAACCGCAGCCATTTTCTCCGAGCTGCTAGTCCATGCTGCTGCAAACGTCGCCGAACTGTTCGTGGAGGTGGTTGTTGTCTTGCAAACGTCCCCATCTGTTGAATCAGGGATCGAGACGTGGCTGCACGATCCGTTACAGCCATGCGGATAAGATGCCTATCATCTCGACTGCTAGTGATACGAGGCCGTTGGGATCCAGCACGGCATTCCGTATTACCCTCCTGAACCCACCGATTCCATATTCTGCTAACGGTCATTAGATCTCGATCAACGCGAGCAGTAATGTCGCGATACGATAAACCGCAATTGCGATAGGCTACAATCCGACCTTTATCAAAGTCGGAAACGTGATGGTACGCATTTCTCCTCCTTACACGAGGCATCACAACAACGTTTCACCAGGTATCGCCGGTCAACTGCTGTTTGTGTATGAGGAATCGGTTGGAAACTTTCCGGCACCAACCTTGTGTGAATGCTCTGAAAAGCTAGTAATTTGCATACCACAGCATCTTCTCCCTGTCGGTTAAATTTCGCGTCTGTAGCACGTCATCTTCGTGATGTAGCAATTTTAACGGCCAGTAGTGTAAGTTTGGAATCTGAAAGTCGGTGGCTTTGCACAGCCACACTGCCACATTGTTGATGGTGGAATTCAAGACCACTCTTTGACAACTCGTAGTAAATGTGTGCAACTTAAGTGTGTGAGAACTGTATGAAATGTACTTCTAAATCTTATCGAATTTTATGCTGTAAAATGATATCTTTTCATTGTGGGATTCAGGGCTTGAACTAGGTGTGTACAGAGCAAAAATGTACTGCATTATTCAGTCAGTCGCTAATTTGCTTACCTAAATGATTTGGTTCAAGAAAATGAATACCAACTGCCGTAATACCAACAGCCAGGTGGGAACGACTGGGAAGAGAAGGCTATGGGGTCAGACAAACACACCCTGACTGACCTCCCTCCAGGACGACAACGCGACAGCTGCGGCCCCTACATGAAGACGACATAAGCACCGCACCGGACTGGTGCAGCCCACTTGGAAAGCAGTTTCTACGTCAGCCACTTCATTAGTGACGCATTGTAGCTTCTATCATTAGATACCTCTATGTAGCACAGCCCTCGTGTTTGTCTATTCTGAAGAAGACTAATTAGTCGGTATGTCGCCCTTTGCTTGCGACACATCTATCAAAGTATTGTATTTGCCTTGATTGTAATAAAACTCATTAATACGTGCTGTTTGATTGTTTGTTTAGCGAACGGAGTATGCAAGATTCAAAATGGTTCAAATGGCTCTGAGCACTATGGGACTTAACTTCTGAGGTCGTCAGTCCCCTATAACGTAGAAGTACTTAAACCGAACTAACCTAAGGAGATCACACACGTCCATGCCCGAGGCAGGATTCGAACCTGTGACCGTAGCGGTCGCGCGGTTCCAGATTGTAGCGCCTAGAACCGCTCGGCCACTCCGGCCTGCAGTATGCAGGACTCCTATACACAACAATATTAATGCCTCATTTTCACCGTCTTCAGGTCCCTGAATAAATAGACAGAATTAAGCTTAAAATAGACAACAAATATGATATGCAGCATCAGTTATCATTATTTAAAATGAATTGATCACTTATATACACTCCTGGAAATTGAAATAAGAACACCGTGAATTCATTGTCCCAGGAAGGGGAAACTTTATTGACACATTCCTGGGGTCAGATACATCACATGATCACACTGACAGAACCACAGGCACATAGACACAGGCAACAGGGCATGCACAATGTCGGCACTAGTACAGTGTATATCCACCTTTCGCAGCAATGCAGGCTGCTATTCTCCCATGGAGACGATCGTAGAGATGCTGGATGTAGTCCTGTGGAACGGCTTGCCATGCCATTTCCACCTGGCACCTCATTTGGACCAGCGTTCGTGCTGGACGTGCAGACCGCGTGAGACGACGCTTCATCCAGTCCCAAACATGCTCAATGGGGGACAGATCCGGAGAACTTGCTGGCCAGGGTAGTTGACTTACACCTTCTAGAGCATGTTGGGTGGCACGGGATACATGCGGACGTGCATTGTCCTGTTGGAACAGCAAGTTCCCTTGCCGGTCTAGGAATGGTAGAACGATGGGTTCGATGACGGTTTGGATGTACCGTGCACTATTCAGTGTCCCCTTGACGATCACCAGTGGTGTACGGCCAGTGTAGGAGATCGCTCCCCACACCATGATGCCGGGTGTTGGCCCTGTGTGCCTCGGTCGTATGCAGTCCTGATTGTGGCGCTCACCTGCAGGGCGCCAAACACGCATACGACCATCATCGGCACCAAGGCAGAAGCGACTCTCATCGCTGAAGACGACACGTCTCCATTCGTCCCTCCATTCACGCCTGTCGCGACACCACTGGAGGCGGGCTGCACGATGTTGGGGCGTGAGCGGAAGACGGCCTAACGGTGTGCGGGACCGTAGCCCAGCTTCATGGAGACGGTTGCGAATGGTCCTCGCCGATACCCCAGGAGCAACAGTGTCCCTAATTTGCTGGGAAGTGGCGGTGCGGTCCCCTACAGCACTGCGTAGGATCCTACGGTCTTGGCGTGCATCCGTGCGTCGCTGCGGTCCGGTCCCAGGTCGACGGGCACGTGCACCTTCCGCCGACCACTGGCGACAACATCGATGTACTGTGGAGACCTCACGCCCCACGTGTTGAGCAATTCGGTGGTACGTCCACCCGGCCTCCCGCATGCCCACTATACGCCCTCGCTCAAAGTCCGTCAACTGCACATACGGTTCACGTCCACGCTGTCGCGGCATGCTACCAGTGTTAAAGACTGCGATGGAGCTCCGTATGCCATGGCAAACTGGCTGACACTGACGGCGGCGGTGCACAAATGCTGCGCAGCTAGCGCCATTCGACGGCCAACACCGCGGTTCCTGGTGTGTCCGCTGTGCCGTGCGTGTGATCATTGCTTGTACAGCCCTCTTGCAGTGTCCAGAGCAAGTATGGTGGGTCTGACACACCGGTGTCAATGTGTTCTTTTTTCCATTTCCAGGAGTGTATATTAGTAAAACATACGACACGAGACAGCAAAAGTATGAAGGAGGTAAACAGAAATGCATGATATACAAATATTGATCTCAGAATTGTCATGCACTCATTAGCCGTGTCAATAAAAACCCCATAAAATGCAATGCTAACATAATATTACGACATGAAGTACCAGGTCTCACATCGTGATAATTAGAATAGGCTTCATTGATAAATGCTCTGTCATGTTGTAAAAACAACAGTATTACATGCAGTGGTTGTACTGTAACGAAATGTGCTGAAGACAGAGAATTTGTCACATTATGTCAATATTGAAAAATGGGAACCGAAATAAAGAATCCATAAGCATGATAAAGGAATAAAGGAAACTAACCCAAGCACTGTAACTGAATCGTGAAGAGATGCTATAGCCGTTAAAAAGGCTAGAAAGTCAGAAGCGAACTTTGCATTTAGGCCAAATTAAGAGTGGAAGATAGCAAAAATAATTATTTTTTATCTTATTTTATTTCTTGTAGTATGTAGCTGTGATCAATATGTCCTATTACTAGCGCTTCATATCGACAAAAAAGACCAAATTTAAGAAAGAATGTAACAAAGCTATGAAACACAAAATAGTGTAAAACCAAAAGCATCAATAAAGCAAACTCTCAAGCTGTGTATGCTTGTGTAGAAGCATAGAGGAAGTGAACTGTAAAACTTAGTCAACCCTTACAGTAGGTACACCTATATATTATAATATGAGAATTATTATAGTAAAATGATGTCAATTATTACAAACTCTAATAACATAGAATAAAGTAGTTTATGAAAAAAACATGTTAAAATAATGGGAAAAGATCCTCAACAAAATATGACTGCGTGAACAAAGGACCAAAAGAAACTGAATAATATAAATAAGATAGGATGTAAACCAATATCAGTAAAATCGCAGAAACACTGCACAAATGTGTGAGACGAGACAAGAACGAGCACATAGAAAACTTGTGCAATTAGGAAAATGGATGGCGTGCAAAGCAGTCAATATCTACGGAAGAAGACTCAAACTATGGAAACTGATAAAAAACAATCACCCGTCAGCTCATCAAAAATATACCTAAATATTAATGATGAGAACACATAAGGCAATGATAAAAAGGTTGAGAGCCGAAAGAGTGGAACGAAGGTATGCACACCCGAATCAGAAAACCCATTGATAAGCTAAACAAAGCCTGAAGATGACCTGCCAGTCAGGCTGCTACGTTACATAAATAAATAAATCAAAGTAAGGCCTTATGCTAAGAAAGTAACCAACACCAAATTGCGACAGTTATCTCCATAACTACCGTAGCGCCAAAAATGTTAGTAACGAGATCAAACGTTATTACGGGTGCAAAGTTAATGGCACAGCAAGACGTATTTTTCTCTCTTTGCTTTCAGTAGTCTGTTAACTTTTCAACTGTATACAAGAATAGTTTATATCCCTAAAAGAAGTAGTAAGGCAGCAATTTTTGCCTCCGTGATATAATACAATACCAGTTTGTCTGAAAATTTTATTCTACATCTCCATCTACATCCATACTCCGCAAGCCACCTGACGGTATGTGGCGGGGGGTACCTTGAGTAGGTCTATCGGTTCTCCCTTCTGTTCCATTCTCGTATTGTTCGTGGAAAGAAAGATTGTCGGTATACTTCTGTGTGGTCTCTAATCTCTCTGATTTTATCCTCATTGTCTCTTAGCGAGATATACGTAGGAGGGAGCAATATACTGCTTGACTCCTCCGTATGTACTCGAAACTTCAACAAAAGTCCGTATCGAGCTACTGAGCGTCTCTCTTGCAGAGTATTCCATTGGAGATTATCTATCATCTCCGTAACGCTTTTGCGATTACTAAATGATCCTGTAATGATGCGCGCTGCTCTCCGTTGGATCTTCTCTATCTCTTCTATCAACCCTATCTGGTACGGATCCCACACCGGTGAGCAGTATTCAAGCAGTGCGCGAACACGTGTGCTGTAACCTATTTCCTTTGTTTTCGTACTGCACTTCCTTAGGATTCTTGCAATGAATCTCAGTCTGGCATCTGCTTTACCGACTATTAATTTTATATGGCCATTCCACTTTAAATCACTCCTAATGCCTACTCCCAGATAATTTATGGAATTAAATGCTTCCACTTGCTGTCTTGCTATACTGTAGCTAAATGACAAAGGATCTTTCTTTCTGTGTATTCGCAGCACATTACACTTGTCTACATTGAGATTGAATTGCCATTCCCTGCACCATGCGTCAATTCGTTGCAGATACTCCTGCATTTCAGTACAATTACCCATTGTTACAACCTCTCGATATACTACAGCATCATCCGCAAAAAGCCTCAGTGAACTTACAATGTTATCTACAAGGTCATATATATATATATATATATATATATATATATATATATATATATATATATATATATATTGTGAATAGCAACAGTCCTACGATACTCCCCTGCGGCACACCTGAAATCACTCTTACTTCGGAAGACTTTCTCTCCATTGAGAATGACATGCTGCGTTCTGTTATCTAGCACCTCTACAATTCAATCACACGGTTGGTCTGATAGTCTAGATGCTCTTACTTTGTTCATTAAACGACTGTGGAGAACTGTATCAAACGCCTTGCGGAAGTCAAGAAACACGGCATCTACCTGGGAACCCGTGTCTGTGGCCCTCTGAGTCTCGTGGACGAATACCGCGAGATGGGTTTCATACGATCGTCTTTTTCGAAACCCATCCTGATTTCTACAGAGTCGGTTTCAAGTCTCCAGAAAAGTCATTATACTCGAACATATTACGTGTTCCAAAATTCTACAACTGATCGACCTTAGAGATATAGGTCTATAGTTCTCCACATCTGTTCGACGTCCCATCTTCAAAACGGGAATGACCTGTGCCCTTTTTCAATCTTTTGGAATGCTACGCTTTTCTAGAGAACTTTGGTACACCGCTGGAAGAAGGGGGGCAAGTTCCTTCACACACTCTGTGAAAAATCGATCTGGTATCCCATCAGGTCCAGCGGCCTTTCCTCTTTTGAGCGATTTTAATTGTTTTTCTATCCTTCTGTCACCTATTTCGATATCACCCTTTTGTCATCTGTGCGACAATCTAGAGAAGGAACTACAGTGCAGTCTTCCTCTATGAAACAGCTTTGAAAAAAGACATTTGGTATTTCGTCCTTTAGTCTGTCATCCTCTGTTTCAGTACTATTTTGGTCACAGAGTGTCTGGACATATTGTTTTGATCCACCTACCGCTTTGACATAAGATCAAAATTTCTTAGGATTTTTTGCCAAGTCAGTACATAGAACTTTACTTTCGAATTAATTGAACGCCTCTCGCATAGCCCTCCTCACACTACATTTCGCTTGGCGTAATTTTTGTTTGTCTGCAGGGCTTTGGCTATGTTTATGTTTGCTGTGAAGTTCCCTTTGCTTCCGCAGCAGTTTTCTAACTCGATGGTTGTACCACGGTGGCTCTTTTCCATCTCTTACGATGTTGCTTGGCACATACTCATCTGACGCATATTGTACGATGGTTTTGAACTTTGTCCACTGATCCTCAACACTATCTGTACTTGAGACAAAAATTTTGTGTTGAGCCGTCAGGTACTCTGAAATCTGCTTTTTGTCACTTTTGCTAAACAGAAAAATCTTCCTACCTTTTTTAATATTTATATTTACGGCTGAAATCTTCGATGCAGTAACCGCTTTATGATCGCTGATTCCCTGTTCTGTGTTAACTGTTTGAAATAGTTCGGGTCTGCTTGTCACAAGAAGGTCTAATATGTTATCGCCACAAGTCGGTTCTCCCTTTAACTGCACAAGGTAGTTTTCAGATCGCACTTAAAAAAAATTCACTGGATTCTTTGTCCCTGCCACCCGTTATAAACGTTTGAGCATCCCAGTCTATATCTGGTAAATTAAAATCTCCACTCAAAACTATAACATGGTCGGGAAATCTACTCGAAATATTATCCAAATTGTCCTTCAGGTGTTCTGCCACAACAGCTGCTGATGCAGGGGGTCTATAGAGACATCCAGTCACCATGTTTTAGCCTACTTTAACCGTGACCTTCACCCAAATTATTTCACATTTCGGATCTACGTCAATTTCCTTCGATACCATTGCATTTTTTATCGCTATAAATACGCCTCCCCCTGCACTGTCCAGCCTGTCTTTGCGGCATACATTCCAATCTGAGTTTAGTATTTCATTACTGTTTACATATGGTTTCAGCCAACTTTCCGCCCCTTGTACATTGTGAGCGTTTATTAATGAGAGCAGTTCTGGGACCTTTCTATAGACGCTCCCGCAGTTTACTATTACCACATTAATATTGTCATTCCCTTTTGCGTTTTGTCTTCTGCTACCTTGTCGCGTGTCCGGAGCCGTCTTGTCGGGCCTAGGAAGGGAATTCTCTAACCTTAGAAACCCACATGTGCACCTCACACGTACCCCATTACCCTTTTAGCCGCTTTCTGCGTGTAGTGCACGCCTGCCCTATTCAGGGGGACCCTACATTTCTCCACCCGATAGCGGAGGTCGAGAAATGTGCACCCCTGATCTCCGCATAATTGTCTGAGCCCCTGGTTTAAGCCTTCCACTCGGCTCCAAAACAGAGGACCGCGATGGGTTCTGGGAATGACACTACAAATCGTTAGCTCAGATTCCACCCCGCGAGCGAGGCATTCCGCCTTCATCAACTCCGCGAATCGCTTGTATGAACTGAGGATGACCTCTGAATCCAGACGGCAGGAGTCATTGGTGCCGACATGAGCAACAATTTGCAGTCGGGTGCACCCAATGCTCTCTATCGCCGCCTGCAGGGCCTCCTCCACATCTCGGATGAGACCCTCCGGCAAGCAGACAGAGTGAACACTGGCCTTCTTCCCCGACTTTTCCACTATTTCCCTAAGGGGCTCCATCAGCCGTCTAATATTGGAGCTAGTAATCACTAATAAACCCCTTCCCTCCTGCTCGGACCTTGCTGAAGGAGCTGCCACATGTCTACTACAGGCAGAGCGGGCGATGCCACACGGCCAGCCTCCACATTGACCCTCCGTCTCGTACGACGGGAACGCTGATGAGCCCGCCACTCCCCTTGGGGTGGCCCACCCGCGCCTGGTACCCGCGAAGATGTGTCGACAGCAGGGACTGTGGGTGAAGCATGTAACACCTGGGGTGTACCATGCGAAGCACCAAACTCAACACTGCAGCTACACTCCGAGGCAGCAGCCTGAAGACGGCTGACCGTGGCCGTGGCCGTGGCCAGCTCCTCCTGCGTCCGTACACAGAAGTCACACATCCTATCCATCCTAATAAATCAACAATTAAGTAATCAACTTTTAACTAGACTGCTAATTCACTAAAGGCGGCTGATCGCTGACTAAACTGTGGTTACTAGACACTTCTTGGAAACAATGAAAAATAAGCACTGTCTCTCGACTGTATTGAAAACAAACATGAAATCTATGGAACACTATCACTAGTACTCAAAAATTAAAGCGTCCTAAAAGCAATATTACACGGAAAAAGAAGTGACAAGTAATAAAAACACAGTTAATACTTACATTTACGTAGCTTGTTGCACAGGAGATTTGAAGCAGACGGCAGTTACGACGAGGTGGCGATTTACGATGTGTGGTCGGATAACTGATCATTTCTTTGGATGGTTCTGGACTGCACCACACACTAACATTTTGTTGTAGCGTTGCATTAGTTCAAGTTGGGCGCTAACAGAAGCGAGCGGCAACAGTTACATGTTCCTGTGAAAGCGGAGATCTGTAGAAGGGAGCTTAGAAAGGAAGCCGCTTCGTGTTTGACCGAGAGGGATGTTTTACTTCTCTAAAGAGACCGGAGCGGAGGCAGCGGAGTCCCTCGTTGGTGAGACCGGTGACTGGATGTTAGACTCACTCCTACCACTAAAAAATCGGTGAAAACCACCGGACGGTGGAAGTCCGGGGTGGACAGCGATAACATTTTTAAAAAGAACGAGGCGTCCTCTTAGTAAAAAGGAATGCGCAGGGTCACGAAAGGGGGACACGAGTTGATCCTTCGCAGATCTTCTCACTGAGACAGTGAGCCACGTTTCCTGCCAGAAAGCAGAGAAGTCAATTTAATTGGTGGAGTCCTTAGTCACACGAAGAGTTCTGGAGTGTTCTAGAACAGTGTTCCACACGGTGTATTAACTGCGGGCTGCCACATTTATGACCCGTGTAGTGGGAGGCAGTCATTTGGTAACAGGACCGCGTTTTCGGTGCAGGGAGAGCACGCAGAACCTCTCTGGAAACTAGCGTACGGCGTGAAGGTGGTCTCTCTTGCCAGTGTCGAAAGAGGACACAAGTCGCAGCGAGTTACTTGGAGACTTTTCTGACCGTAGTGTCAGTGAAGGGTGTCAGTATCACCCTGCCTGGTATGTCTACCTAATAAACGGGCGCTCTACTATGTGGAATGTCACAGATGGTCTCCTAATCTCCAAGCTAGAGTAACAGTAGGATCTAACATTCGGCATTAATTTTATACGAGGGCAGTTCAATAAGTAATGCAACACATTTTTTTTTCTGAAACAGGGGTTGTTTTATTCAGCATTGAAATACAACAGGTTATTCCCCAATCTTTTAGCTACACAACACTATTTTTTAAAGTAATCTCCATTCAGTGCTACGGCCTTACGCGACCTTGAAATGAGGGCCTGTATGCCTGCACGGTACAATTCCACTGGTCGATGTCGGAGCCAACGTCGTACAGCATCAATAACTTCTTCATCATCCGCGTAGTGCCTCCCACGGATTGCGTCCTTCATTGGGCCAAACATATGGAAATCCGACGGTGCGAGATCGGGGCTGTAGGGTGCATGAGGAAGAACAGTCCACTGAAGTTTTGTGAGCTCCTCTCGGGTGCGAAGACTTGTGTGAGGTCTTGCGTTGTCATGAAGAAGGAGAAGTTCGTTCAGATTTTTGTGCCTACGAACACGCTGAAGTCGTTTGTTCAATTTCTGAAGAGTAGCACAATACAGTTCAGAGTTGATCGTTTGACCATGGGGAAGGACATCGAGCAGAATAACCCCTTCAGCGTCCCAGAAGACTGTAACCATGACTTTACCGGCTGAGGGTATGGCTTTAAACTTTTTCTTGGTAGGGGAGTGGGTGTGGCGCCACTCCATTGATTGCCGTTTTGTTTCAGGTTCGAAGTGATGAACCCATGTTTCATCGCCTGTAACAATCTTTGACAAGAAATTGTCACCCTCAGCCAGATGACGAGCAAGCAATTCCGCACAGATGGTTCTCCTTTGCTCTTTATGGTGTTCGGTTAGACAACGAGGGACCCAGCGGGAACAAACCTTTGAATATCCCAACTGGTGAACAATTGTGACAGCACTACCAACAGAGATGTCAAGTTGAGCACTGAGTTGTTTGATGGTGGTCCGTCGATCATCTCGAACGAGTGTGTTCGCACGCTCCGCCATTGCAGGAGTCACAGCTGTGCACGGCCGGCCCGCATGCGGGAGATCAGACAGTCTTGCTTGACCTTGCGGCGATGATGACACACACTTTGCCCAACAACTCACCGTGCTTTTGTCCACTGCCAGATCACCGTAGACATTCTGCAAGCACCTATGAATATCTGAGATGCCCTGGTTTTCCGCCAAAAGAAACTCGATCACTGCCCGTTGTTTGCAACGCACATCCGTTACAGACGCCATTTTAACAGCTCCGTACAGCGCTGCCGCCTGTCGGAAGTCAATGAAACTATACGAGACGAAGCGGGAATGTTTGAAAATATTCCACAAGAAATTTCCGGTTTTTTCAACCAAAATTGGCCGAGAAAAAAAAGTGTTGCATTACTTATTGAACTGCCCTCGTACTTTTTATTTTTCTGTTCTTGAAAATAAATAATGTGACTGTATCCAGTTGTATTAGTTGCAGTGGGATATCTACTCACCGTCTTCGACGTCCTCATTAAACTGGAGTAGAATATCAGCACGGCTAGGTACCTCATCTAATGCATCCCTCTAAATGTAGGTTGTCAATGACAAGGGCATTTAATTCATTTAGAGGAGTGAAACACTACTGGAGATTAAAATAGCTACACCACGAAGATGACATTCTACAGACGCGAAATTTAACCAGGAAGAAGATGCTGTGATATGCAAATGATTAGCTTTTCAGAGCATTCACACAAGGTTGGCGCCGGTGGCAACACCTACAACGTGTTGACATGAGGAAAGTTTCCAACCGATTCCTCATACACAAAAAGCGGTTGACCGGCGTTGCCTGGTGAAACGTTGTTGTGATGCTTCGCGTAAGGAGGAGAAATGTGTACCATCACGTTTCCGACTTTGATGAAGGTCGGATTGTAGCCTATCGCGATTGCGGTTTATCGTATCGCGACATTGCTGCTCGCGTTCATCGAGATCCAGTTACTGTTAGCAGAATGTGGAAACGGTGGTTTCAGGAGGGTAATACGGAACGCCGTGCTGGGTCCCAACGGCCTCGTATCACTAGCAGTCGAGATGACAGGCATCTTATCCGCATGGCTGTAACGGATCGTGCAGCCACGTCTCAATCCCTGAGTCAACAGATGGGGACGTTTGTAAGACAAAAACCATCTGCACGAACAGTTCGACGACGTTTGCAGCAACATGGACTATCAGTTCGGAGACCATGGCTGCGGTTACCCTTGACGCTGCATCATAGACAGGAGCGCCTGCGATGGTGTACCCAACGACGAACCTGGGTGCACGAATGGCAAAACGTCATTTTTTCGGATGAATCCAGCTTCTGTTTATAGCATCATGATGGTCGCATCCGTGTTTGGCGACATCGCGGTGAACGCACACTGGAAGCGTGTATTCGTCATCGCTATACTGGTGTACCACCCGGCGTGATGGTATGGAGTGCCATTGGTTACACGTATCGGTTACCTCTTGTTCGCACTGACAGCACTTTGAACAGTGGACGTTACATTTCAGATGTGTTTCGACCTGTGGCTTTACCCTTCATTCTATGCCTGCGAAACTCTACATTTCAGCAGGATTACGCACGATCGCATGTTGCAGGTCCAGTACGGACTTTTCTGGATGCAGAAAATGTTCGACTGCTGCCCTGGCCAGCACATTCTCCAGATCTCTCACCAACTGAAAACGTCAGGTCAATGGTGGCCGAGCAACTGGCTCGTCACAATACGCCAGTCACTACTCTTGACGAACTGTGGTATCGTGTTGAAGCTGCATGGGCAGCTGTACCTGTACACGCCATCCAAGCTCTGTTTGACTCAATGCCCAGGCCTATGAAGGCCGTTATTACGGCCAGATGTGGTTGTTCTGTGTACTGATTTCTCAGGATCTATGCAACCAAATTACGTGAAAATGTAATCACATGTCAGTTCTAGTATAATATATCTGTCCAATGAATAGCCGTTTATCATCTGCATTTATTCTCGGTGTAGCAATTTTAATGGCCAGTAGCGTATTTACGTTGCGGGCACATCAGGCAGCCACACATACTCGCACCATATGTACACAACAACACACCGGGGTTTAAATAGTCGTACCTTAATTCCCTAACATACTAAATCATAAGCACTCAAGATACCCCAAAATACCTTTAGAATTATGAATCATAGGTATAATGTATACAGCACCGGTGAACCAGGCAGTTCTAATCGAGAACATCAAAGCATGAAATCCCAGTCAAAAATACCTTACAGCCCTAAGTAAATCAGTACAACAACAACGTATTCTTATTAATACGTCGTTAGGTTCAAAACACAGGAAGCATTCATTAGGAAATCGTCGTGGATTCAGTTAAACATGATCAGTTCACTATTAGACAATCATACACTCATACTCACATACACACACGGTCAGATATATCATCTCACTAATCATCAAACGAAGCTCAAAATGTCCTCTATCTTTTCTAATCCCTCAGTCATCAATAATCAACTTCGCTACTGAAATTCATACCAGCCAGTCTACCGTTACTCAACATGTGTCATCAATGACCTTCAGGCTGCCTTTCGTGTTTGACAAATCGGCATGTTGGTCACTTACCAATCTTCAAATGCCAGATGGCTGAACTACGTATTAAGTGGCATTTTCCAGGACTACCCATCTTCTGGTGTCAATAATTAACATTAGCTCGTAATAACAAATTTCCAGATCTTGTTAGAGCTTCAAATCACGTCACAATAAGGCCTCACATAAAATCAAAATTTTTTAGTCTCTCTTCAGTCACATGTTTACAAAATCAAACTATCCTTGACGTATAAATGGAGCAGACGGTTACTTCGTAGAGGGGGTCACACACTTCCTATTTTGTTTTCCTAACACTGCTGCTATGCCTCTTGCATCAGTAAATTCAATAGAATACGAACATCATCAACGCTGGACACGAACCTCTTGTTTTAGGTCGGCAAGAACATCCACCTTCATATCAACATTCCTCTACTAAACACTGACTTATCATTAGGCACTGGCAATATTCATCAACTCACTGTGGCGAACCTCTTCTTTCAAGTCGACAAACTACATTCATCTACACATGAACATCATTCTGGGGCTTACAGACGCTCAACGTCGAGGTTATCAGTGATACACCATTCTCCTAGGCGCAGTCTTCTCATTAAGCACCGACAAAAAATTAATTATCTCAACTACAATGACCTCTGGGACAAGCAGCAGTTCTGGGTAGCACTTCCTGCCTGCTGCCCAACTGCACTCACCAACTTTGAACGAAAAATCATCCCACAACGTCTCCGCGTAAGAGAAACTAACAATACAGTCCTTTTATCTATCTTTATATGGAATCCAATAACCCACTTTGAAAAATTCATTTTAACAAACATTTTACAAAGTTTCATTATACCGCCACAACCTGTACGGTATCAATCAATACAACAGAAAATTACGTTATTGGAATAGAGACGAGCTCCTCTGAACTTCATAAGGATTACTTCCCTAATATTACAATAGAGCACTATATTAAAATTTTCGTCCAGGAACTACACACAAAATTACACTCATAATCTATAATCTCCATTCATTAGAGATCAAAATTTCTTTACACAATCAAAACCTCAAACAGTGTACAGAACTACACACATTCACCATACCAGATACACAACATGAATTCATGAGAAAACAATGCACCAAAAGAAATCAAAAGTCCAAAAATTACTGTGCGCTTTCACTCCGTATAAACCATCTCCGTAGATAACCTCAGCATCAATCACATTATCATACCCGAAAAGTCTGGCCACTCTAGTAACTAAAACACGAAACTTAATGAAGAATTCCTTCCCTTCTCACAACAACCACTTATTTTGTTGAACAATAACACAGTCAATACCTATTTTGTAAATAAAAAAGCCTTCTCTTGCTGCATTGCATTTTATTCTCCCGGACGCGTAATTAATAAAACAGTTCACTTCTCGCTTTTTATGTAAATAGTTACCTACAGTTTTTCGCATTTTTAGTATCTGCGTTTCCTCTCATCTGGTCACCTGCTGGAGGTCGGACTACCGCTCTGTTTCCGAAAAACAAAGCATATCTTCCCACTTGGGGAAGAAAATGTTCGAAATATAAAAACATGCTTATGTTTCGTAAATAGAGTGACAGTGCGACCTCCAGCATGTAACTAGATGAGAGGAAACGCAGATGCCAACTAAAAACGAGAAGAACTGTAATTAAATACTTATCTACATAAAAGCTGGAAGTGAAGTATTTTATAATCAAAACAAAAGTGTCATAACTGTATCATTATAGATCCCACGGATGATGCCTTATAGTGAAAAAAGGCGAAACGGGCCTAGAAGAATAAAATACATTGCAGCAAGAGCAGGCGATTTTACATACAAAACTAATATTTCTGTGATTTCGGCGAAGGATAGGCATGCAAACAGTCTCGTTAATACCACAGTTAAGTCTGCCTGGTTACCCTTACAAAATTTGCTAATTAATGTATGAATAACAGATACTGCATATTCCCTGTATACTTGACACGCTAATGGCTGCTATCTCGGAATCTCACTCCTCTAATGCATTAGCGCGTTGTCTTGTTCAAGAGGTTGGTTTCCTGGCCGAATGTTTCTTGGATTATCTGTGCATAATTCAACACTTGGTGAAACTGCAATCGCTTTCTTACCTATTGTTTTATTTCCATATAGGTTACCATTGCCGTAATTCGTTTCATTCCAGTTTTTTCGATTTCGTCCATTCTCATCATTCCTGTCATTCCGTTGATTCAAATTCTCCCTAAGCGGTCTTTCCCGCGGTGGACTCTTTCTCCACTCGCAACGACTAGTATTACTCCAATTCCGCCCACTGTGATAACAGGGCCGGTACCGTGTGACGGATCTGTCTCTATCCCACGTCCCTTGTGCCAGTCTTTCCTGCAGCTCCTGTTACGAGGCGATTCGTAGAAATAATTCTGTCCTCGCTAATTATTTCGTACCGGTTATCCCCCCCCCCCCATCACATTCCACTTCCTGTAATAACGTTGTAAAAGTTTCAAGCCGGCCTCGGTGGCCGAGCTGTTCTAGGCGCTTCAGTCCGGAACCGCGCGACTGCTACGGTCGCAGGTTCGAATCCTGCCTCGGGCATGGATGTGTGTGATGTCCTTAGGTTGGTTAGATGTAAGTAGTTCTAAGTTCTAGGGGGCTGATGACCGCAGATGTTAAGTCCCATATTGCTCATAGCCATTTGAACCATTTCAAAGTTTCAACATCGTCGTTGCATCGTCCCGCTAGGATGATGTGTCTGAGGTACACAGGCAGTTTGTCACACAAATTGAATTAATTCTGACTACATAGGTTGTGCAAAAACTGCTTTTTTCGTAACATCTGTTCGAAGAACTTTGCTGAGGTCGAATACCCTGAATGCTGATAATCTGGCATGATTATGACTCTGAGTTTCACACGATGTTGCGCGTCCTCCAAACGATATGCGGACAAGAGTTCTCGGAATAGTTTCCGTAGTTGAATACTTATTGCTCCAAAGCTCTCGTCAAAATTTCTAGTCATCTCTTCGAATCTCTTGTTTATATTGTCACTCCGAATTTTACTTTTTTCTGCCCGAGTTTGTCTCTGTTCGGACAGAATTTTATTTTACTCCTCCGTTTCTCAACATTTCTTTGTTCTGCTTATCACTTTGTTCGATCCGAGTTTTATTTTGTTCTTCCCTTTCATTCAATTTATTCCAAAGTAGCATTAGAGGATTCCCCGAATTCGGAGAAATAGTGACATCACTTAAATCGTTACTGCAGCTTCGAGATTTGTCTTCTACACCACTGGGATCCACTGTCGCGCACGTACAAAATATATCACTATCTCTACAAGCGTTATCAGTACCTCGCTCAGAAGAAAATGCAACAGTTCTTTGTTCAGAGTCCGCAATCTCAAACATGAAATGAATAAATTATAGTAACCGTGTATTGTCACCAGCCGTATCTTCTATTCCTAACTGCTTCCCAAGAGATACTTCGGAATCTACATCGTGTCGAGATTTTCCGAAAGTAACTCGTACGCACACAGAGATTTAAATTTAGCCATCGGACCACAAAATATTCAGAGGCTTTTCTCAGTCCTCCTACCATTGACGCCACAAATCACACGATGTACAAAAGAAATATATGAAGCATAATTGTTTCTCACTATATATATGTATGTCGTTCCGTTCCTACTGCCTATAGATCCCGCTGTACGACGCCCCCATTGTCCTCAAATTCTTAACTCAACTATCTATATCTATATCTCTATATATATTAGTTAAGAATTTGAGGACAATGGAGGCGTCGTACAGCGGGATCTGTAGGCGGTAGGGACGGATATACGAGGTATGTTGAAACCCCGTCTCCTCTATATGTTCTTTGTGTTACGCAACCTTCCCTTATACAGTAACCTATGAAACCTTCCCTTAGGTTTCTATCTCTTGCTTAGTAATAGCAAATGAAATCTTCCCTTTGAAATTAATTCTCTTTCTTAATCTTCGCATACAAATTTAAAAGCTGCTTATTAAATGTGATTTTCTCATTATTTCGACGAAACATAGAATGTGTCGTCGTCGTGGCCCTCAGTCGTTCGTTACCTGCAATAGCCCAAAATTGTTCCTTACCTTCTTTACTGTTACTGGATCGCCATCTGACTGCTACATCGAACTGCGACATGAATATACTTACTCTGTTTTACTGTACTCTATTACCTGCTGGTGGGTTGTCATAATAAGTGGCTGTATTTATTACCAAAGCTGACGTTATTCTTTAATAGCAAAGCTGACGTTATTCTTTAATAGCAAAGCTGACGTTATGCTTTGATTAATTTGACTGAAGTTACATAATTCATAGTTAATCTTTTTCTTGACA
The DNA here is from genome assembly GCF_023864275.1 of Schistocerca cancellata. Lineage (NCBI taxonomy): Eukaryota > Metazoa > Arthropoda > Insecta > Orthoptera > Acrididae > Schistocerca > Schistocerca cancellata. Next base: position 54,637,084 of record NC_064633.1, read on the forward strand.
ACAATAAATTTTTGCGAAGTTTTACGTTGATGGTTTTAGAGATGGATTATAATCAGTAATGCAATATTGCCGGCAAAAATTTATTATATTCTGAATGAAATGATTTTACAAACGTTCAAATGGGACTTACTTTTTACAATAATCTAACAACTAGCAATGCGCGAACATACCTTCAGTAGTCTTGAGTTTCTCAAAAAAATTAATTCAATAATATTAGTTCCTCTTATGATAATAGTTAGCTGATGTCTCTGTACATCCGTTTATAATCTCTTGTAAATCATAGTTAGTGGCTGGCAGGCACACCGCTCCTCTCAACCTGTCGCTTCAGACCTGCTACCGACTCGCTTCACATCTCACTTACTACTGACTTCCTACGAACGCTAAAGTGCGGTGTCTCCTGCCAACAATGCTTTCTGGTGCAAACAATCCCTACTACCATTACAAAATATATGAATGCGCGGTCTTTCCCGCTCTTTTCTTAAAATGTGTCCATACGCGGTCTCTCCCGCCCTTTTTAAAATTATATGAATGTGCGGTCAGTCTTGCCAACAATACTTTGGTGCAGACATTCCCTGCTACCACAATTATTTCCAACATGACAAATATTAATTATTCCTACTTAATCCTATTAATAAAATATAAACATCTTTCATAAATTGTGGTTTGACAGTAGACTATAAAAATATACACGTCTTACAATGTTCACAAAGAAAGTTCCGTTTGGTTATATGAAACAAATGTGAACAGACACAGAAAAATATTTATTTTACAAAAATCTAAAACTGTTAACTAATTTTCTACATAGCTTTCGAAATTTTGTAGGCACTTGTCATAGCGTGGCACAAGGTTTGTATGTCTTCTTCACAGAAGGCTGTTAAGTCCCATAATGCTCAGAGCCATTTGAGCCATAGAAGGCTGCCGCCTGTATATTCAACCACATGGTAACATGTTCTTTCAGCTCGTCATCATCGTTGAACCGTTGACCACCAGGACAGATTTTGGGTTTAAGAAGAGAAGAAAGTCGCAATGAGCGAGGTCCAAGCTGTACGGAGGATGATCAAACGCATCCCACGAAATTCCCGTAAGAGTTGTTTGGTCACATTCGCCGTGTGAGGTCATGCATTATCGTGAAAAAAGAAACAACAACTTTTGACAGTAATCCTCGGCGCTTGTTCTGTATTGCGCGGCGCAATTTCTTAACGGTCCCGCAGTAATCATGTGCGTTGATTGTTTGGTCTCGTGGTAAGAAATCAATCAGCAAAATGCCTTTTATGTCCAAAAAAACGGTGCACATGACTTTTCGAGGTAACAAGATTTGCTTAGGCTTAATCTTAGTTGGGGTTGAAGTGTGCCTCCATTCCACTGAGTGACGTTTTGTTCCAGTGGTGTCATACGATACCGAAGTTTCATCCCCCGTGACTATCCGAGAAAGAAAACCATCGCCTTCTTCACTGTAGCATGTCAAAAACTGAAGTGCACTGCCGATCCGTTGTTTTTTGTGTTGTTCAGTAAGAATTTTAGGTACCCAGCGTGAGAAAAGTTTTCGAAATTTCAGTTTTTCAGTAATAATTTCATGAGTTAGTAGTCGTGAGATTTGCGGATCTTCCATAGCAAGTGCACACTTACTGTTGTGCTTCATCTTCTCTTCAATTGTGTGTACCAGTTCATCAGTAACCACAGACGGGCGACCACTTCGTTCTTCATCATGCACTTGATCACGTCCTTCATTGAACAGTCTGCCCCATCTTGTAACCATTGAATCACTCATAGCATTTTGCCCATAAACCTCGCAGATTAACCGATGAATTTTCTTTGGTTTAACTTTCTTTTCATGTAGAAAACTAATCACAGATCTGATTTCACACGCGGCGGCGTTTTCAATTACGGCTGAAATTATAAAGAAGCACTACAAAGCACACGTCGGCAGCAGCGATCTGAAAATGGCGTACATGTCTTCTCCTTGAGTCAGAGTAACTGCCGCGCATGCTCGGAACTGCGATCGTAGCGCTGCCGCGGATAGAAATAGAAACGGAACTTACTTTGTGGACGACCCTCGTATTATAATCACTGCAAGGCTAGTTGTGGCACATTTTCCCCTCATGACGTATTGCTTTGTCAGAGGGTTGCATCAGGTACTTCTCGTACACACAGAGAAAACTCGGTACCTATATTATGATATCTGTTGCCTGTGTGCGACTTGCCTCTCGGAAGGTTGTGAGTCGTTTACTTGGATATGTATTTTTTTTTCATTGTTACGTTGCAAATAAGTGGGCTTCTGAATCACTTCCACGTCGTTGTTCCACCATTTAACCTGTTGTGTGTGACTGAGCCGAGTGAATGTGAGTTTTTGTGCCAGTAGCTAGTAGCTCGCTGCTACTGCAGTCTCGTCTAGTGCTCCATTTTTGCTGATAGAAGTAGAAAGGTAAAGAGGTCTAGTTTGTTCATCATAATTGGTACAATAGCACACAAAAGAATTTGGCTGGTAGGTGAGACAGCATTATCTTTGGTCACCCCTCTCCCTGCCCCACACACCCTCACCCACGACCACCACCGCCACAGGTGTAGTGGAAGCGGCAGGCTGCAGCTGAGAAGGTTGCAGTTCGTCTAGGTCCTGGTGAGTATGGACTGATCTGTAGGTAAACCACGGATTGTCGAATTTGAAATATTTAAGTTGCAAATTGCAGTTTCTGCTGGAATGGGGTGGAGGTTAACATATAACTTTTCAAGGGGATAAATTTCATGTGTAGTTTCAATTTCTTTATTTTATTAGGTTTGCTCAGAATAGTGTGTGTATGAATGAGCTGTGTTTCATGTGTGCGATAGAACGAAACGGACTTAGTTTCCCAGACTAGTATGATAGTGTATTCATTCTAAATTTTAGCGTAAACGTATTAAACGGAATTGTGAGAACCGTGAGTTTGTTTTTTCATTCCACCAGTTTTAGTAAAAATATACTCTGTGTATGAACAAGCGAAATTCCACGTGTATGGTAGAACGAAAAAGACTTGGTTCCCCAGACTACTACGGTAGCGTATTCATTCTAAAAATATAAGATAAATTTATTAGATGGAACTCTGAGAACCGCGAGTTTGAATTTCAGTTTGTTTGTAAGCTTGGAACTTGAAGCTAGGTGGAATTGTACAGCCACACTACCACGTGGTTGACAGTGGAATCTAAGGCCATTGTTTGGTAACTTACAGCAAATGTGAGCACCTTTATGCGTGAGTATTGTATGAAACATATTTTTAAATCTTACTGAATTTTCCGTTGTAAAGAGATGCCTTTTCGTTGTGGGATTCAGGGTTGAACCAGATGTGACCAGGGTAAAAGTAAGCGACATTATTCAATCAATACGTAATATGGAATACAGTTGCATAGCTGTATTAGCGATTTTTCAACAAGTGACCAGTTTCAAGTACTTGATAACATTTAAATCATTCTCTCGTGAAATTTTCGGTAAATGCCAACGCCTTCAGCGTTCGTGGATCATTTGTATGCCTGAAATGTTCTTCAGTATTTTGATGAACGACGGTTTTCTGTTTATGCCTTGTGCCTTATGAGTCCGCGAGCTTTTCAGTACACGATCTCTGTCTTAGCCCTGATGTTCCCAGCTGAATAGTTGTTGAGTTTTGTGCCGTAGCAGTAGTAGTACAGAATTTATTGTGGTTTTTTTGACGTAAGTGAGTGTAAGAATGTTAAATTAATTTTCCGAATTCCTGTTTGCTTTGACCATGGAAGCCAACCTACAACAGTATCTAGATATGTTGCGTTAAGATAATTCTTAAGCTTTCACGGAATTTAGAGGATCGAATCTGTTTATTGATATTTGCATACTATGGATAATATGCTAAAATATTCCATGATATCTAGAACAAGATCCTATTCCCATGATTAATGGATTTATGGAAAACTAAACTGAGATATTCATTAATGAAGTTAGACGTTCTATTCCGTTCCCATAATTAATACGCTAAATGTGAAAGAAATTCTAACACAAATTCTTATAGACGAATGGAAAAACTCGTAGAAGCCGACCTCGGGGAAGATGAGTTAGGATTTTGGAGAAATGTAGGAACCAGCGAGGTAATACTTACCTTACGACTTACCTTAAAAGGATAGCCTACATTTATAACGTTTATAGACTTCTAGAAATCTTTTGACAATGTTGACTGGAATAGCGTCTTTGAAATTCTGAAGGTAGCAGGGTTAAGTACAGGGAGCGAAGGGACATTTACGACTTGTACTGCAACCAGATGGCAGTCATGGGAGTTGAGGGGCATGAAAGAGAAGCAGTGGTTAAGAATGGAGTGAGACATCGTTGTAGCCTATCCCTGATGTTACTGAATCTGTGCACTGAGAAAACAGTAAAAGAAACAAAAGAAAAATTAGGAGTAGGAATTAAAGTTCAAGGAGAAGAAATAAAAACTGTGAGGTTTTCCGATGACATTGCAGTTCTGTTGGAGACAATAAAGGACTTCAAAAAGCAGTTGAAGCGAATGGACAGTGTCTTAGAAAGGAGGAAATGATTCAAAATGGCTCTGAGCACTATGTTACTTAACATCTAAGGTCATCAGCCCCTAGAACTTAGGACTACTTAAACCTAACTAACCTAAGGACATCACACACATCCATGCCCGAGGCAGGATTCGAACCTGCGACCGTAGCGGTCACACGGTTCCAGACTGTAGCGTCTAGAACCGCACGGCCACCAGGCCGGCCTAGAAAGGAGGAGATATGATGAACGTCAATAAAAGCAAAACAAGGATAATGTAGTCTAGTCGAATAGAATCAAGACGAATCGAGGGACTTAAAGCAGTAGATGAGTTTTGTTGTTTGGGCAGCAAAATAACTGATAATGGCCGAAGGAGAGTGGATATGAAATGTAGACTGGCAATGGCAAGAAAAGCAAGTCTTAGGAAGCCTTTTCTGAAGGTATTTGTATGGAGCGTAGCGATGTACGGAAGTGAAACATGGACGATAAGCGGGTTAGACAAGAAGAGAATAGAAGCTTTTGAAATGTGGTGCTATATAAGAATGCTGAAGATTAGGGCTGGATTCAGACCCGGGAAATCATGCACCAGTAAAAAACCTAGCACTCACAGAACACACAGAGGAAGGGTTTGAAAACATACAAATAATAGCTGTAGCATTGGTGGACTTCTGCATACGACACAGTCAACCACAGAAAGCTCATGGAAAAACTGTACTGTACATTTAAGGATCATCAGTTCACAAAAATCATTGAATCTCTGCTGCAAAACAGACAGTTCTATGTAATGCAGGACGGAAAAAAAAGCCGATGGCGTCGACAAAAGAACGGTCTCGCCCAGGGCAGTGTGCTGCCCCCCCCCCCCCTACTATTTAACCTATACACCAATGATCAACCAACACCGGAACGTACTACCCATTTCTTGTATGCCGGTGATCTGGCCATTACAGCGCAAGGAAATAGCTTCGAGGAAGTAGAAGGGAAATTACAAAGCTCGCTACACTTAATGTCTGAATACTATAAAGAGAACTCCCTCAAACCAAATCCATCTAAGACACAGGTTAGCGCTTTCCACCTCTGCACAAAACAGGTAAACAGGAAGCTGAACGTCACCTGGTATGGCAACATACTGGCCCATGCGGACAAACCGACATATCTTGGTGTCGTGCTGGATAGATCACTGACGTACAGATATCACTGTGAAAAAACCTGCCAAAAAGTTGCTGCCAGGAACAATACTTTAAGAAAACTGACGAATAGTAAATGGGGAGCTAGTCCGACTGTATTACGAACAACTGCTCAAGCACTTTGCTTCTCCACGCCAGAATATGCATGCCCTGTATGGTCTCGATCCACACATGCAAAAAAAGTCACTACAGTCCTTAATCAAACATGCAGGCTAACAACAGGATGCATGAAACCCACTCCACTTGGGAAAATATACAAAGCAGCTTGATTCTCATCTCCTGAATCCCGAAGAATTGCGCACGAACATACAGAAAAATTTAAACCGAGTTTCGACGAGCGCCACCCGCTGCATGGTTCTTCATGTGGACGTAGCAGGCTTAAATCCCGCAAGAGATTCCTCACTAGTGAATTGAACGAGCTTCCGAAGGACTACCCTGCCTCACGAGAAATACCCAGCGACAGTACATCAAGCTGGAAGATTTGGAGAACACTGAACCGCATCAGAACAGGCGTAGCATCAGTTAGAGCAAACCTAGTCAAATGGGGCTTCAAGGACGAATGAGACAAACAAATGCGACTGTGGTGAAGTTCAGGATATGGAACACCTTCTACAGTGTTCCATCTGCCCCACAAGGTGTACCCTTGACGCACTATGGCTTGAGAAGAGAGAAACATTTGACTTGGCCCGACATTGGACTGAAAGGCTTTAAAACAAATCTCCGGACACGAAAAAGTAAAGTAAAGTAATCTGAAGATTAGATGGGTTAATCACGTAACTGATGAGAAAGTACTGAATAGAATTGGGGAACAAAGATATTTGAGGCAAAATTTGACTAAAAGAAGGGATCGGTTGTCAGGACACATTCTGAAACATCAAGGGATCACCAATTTACGAATTGTGGGAGTAAAAATCGTAACGGGAGACCAAGAGATGAATACAGGAAGCAGATTCAGAAGGATGTAGGGTGCAGTAGTTATTTGACAGTATATAGCAGCATCGACTGCTGCATTAAACCAGTTTACGGGTTGAAGCCACAGCAACAACAACAGATGTGAAAGATCGTATGCTGTTGCGCGTTTCTTTAAAAAGATTGACTGATGTAACTAGCGATTACGACCTATAGAAAATTTGAGATTAAATGACATTAAATGGGCTATAATGTTAATAGTTAGAGGCACGGGGACTAAAATCAAGTATAATAATCTTCGACTGTGCTAGTAAAAGTAATATACTCAACCACTACTTTTCTTTCCACTCATTTTAAATGACATAAATCAAATCTCGGGACTGGAAGCCAAAATGGCACAGCCTTTAATCCGTAGAAAGTACTTTTAGTCTTTCCTCTACTGATGAGAATCAATAACTTCTATTCCGATATTTTCTAATCGACATTTCTGAATTGACTATAGTTTAAGGCGCGATTTGCAAAGTGTACTTCATCATTTTCTATTACCTTTTGACGCTCCCCAAAAGTAAAGTTTGAGCAAGAGCTCACACTTGTTGACAAATCCTTGCATGACGGACGGCTGGCCGCAGTTTCAATTCCTGTCAGTTGTTGCGGAAAGATACTTTCGATCGTGACTGTCAGGGTTAATGCACTGATGATATATCTCCAACACAGACCCCCATGACAATCTCACTTTTTATGAGCGGTCATTGTAATACACTCCTGGAAATGGAAAAAAGAACACATTGACACCGGTGTGTCAGACCCACCATACTTGCTCCGGACACTGCGAGAGGGCTGTACAAGCAATGATCACACGCACGGCACAGCGGACACACCAGGAACCGCGGTGTTGGCCGTCGAATGGCGCTAGCTGCGCAGCATTTGTGCACCGCCGCCGTCAGTGTCAGCCAGTTTGCCGTGGCATACGGAGCTCCATCGCAGTCTTTAATACTGGTAGCATGCCGCGACAGCGTGGACGTGAACCGTATGTGCAGTTGACGGACTTTGAGCGAGGGCATATAGTGGGCATGCGGGAGGCCGGGTGGACGTACCGCCGAATTGCTCAACACGTGGGGCGTGAGGCCTCCACAGTACATCGATGTTGTCGCCAGTGGTCGGCGGAAGGTGCACGTGCCCGTCGACCTGGGACCGGACCGCAGCGACGCACGGATGCACGCCAAGACCGTAGGATCCTACGCAGTGCCGTAGGGGACCGCACCGTCGCTTCCCTGCAAATTAGGGACACTGTTGCTCCTGGGGTATCGGCGAGGACCATTCGCAACCGTCTCCATGAAGCTGGGCTACGGTCCCGCACACCGTTAGGCCGTCTTCCGCTCACGCCCCAACATCATGCAGCCCGCCTCCAGTGGTGTCGCGACAGGCGTGAATGGAGGGACGAATGGAGACGTGTCGTCTTCAGCGATGAGAGTCGCTTCTGCCTTGGTGCCAATGATGGTCGTATGCGTGTTTGGCGCCGTGCAGGTGAGCGCCACAATCAGGACTGGATACGACCGAGGCACACAGGGCCAACACCCGGCATCATGGTGTGGGGAGTGATCTCCTACACTGGCCGTACACCACTGGTGATCGTCGAGGGGACACTGAATAGTGCACGGTACATCCAAACCGTCATCGAACCCATCGTTCTACCATTCCTAGACCGGCAAGGGAACTTGCTGTTCCAACAGGACAATGCACATCCGCATGTATCCCGTGCCACCCAACGTGCTCTAGAAGGTGTAAGTCAACTACCCTGGCCAGCAAGATCTCCGGATCTGTCCCCCATTGAGCATGTTTGGGACTGGATGAAGCGTCGTCTCACGCGGTCTGCACGTCCAGCACGAACGCTGGTCCAACTGAGGCGCCAGGTGGAAATGGCTTGGCAAGCCGTTCCACAGGACTACATCCAGCATCTCTACGATCGTCTCCATGGGAGAATAGCAGCCTGCATTGCTGCGAAAGGTGGATATACACTGTACTAGTGCCGACATTGTGCATGCTCTGTTGCCTGTGTCTATGTGCCTGTGGTTCTGTCAGTGTGATGATGTGATGTATCTGACCCCAGGAATGTGTCAATAAAGTTTCTCCTTCCTGGGACAATGAATTCACGGTGTTCTTATTTCAATTTCCAGGAGTGTATTTACCAACACGAAACACACAACCGTTTCATATAATTAAGTCACCATGCACTATGGTCAACTGGAAAAAGTTATGCAACCAATAATAGACTACAGTCTGATAAAAAGAACTATTCCATTTGGTTTGTGTTCTTCGGTGTGTAAATTTAATTCGTATAACAAGTGAACTTAGTTTCTTCTTACACACACTAGCAAAACTACTTATTCCATATCATAAATGTGATTTAATGAGCAGCCAGCAGACAATGACTTTAAATTCCTCAAAGCATAGAACAGTATAGGGAACACTAGGTAAATACTTACAGAAATGCAAGTACATTTGTTTAAACACAACTAGTAGCACAACCAGTAAAATAAACCATGCGGTTAAGTGATTGTTTAGGAACACGTAGATGGCTTGTTAAGTTAGCGCCCAGCGATAAAAAAATAAAAAGTAGTAAAAAGTGACCTTCATGATTTGTTGATTCGACAAGCACACTGACTCATCAAGTAGTAAATTACTGTATTTCTAATTCAATTGCTGACCAACGTAAACTACAATAGTGAAAAGTAAGACTTTGTTGGTGTAAAGTGTGTGGCACCGCCTGTCCACAACGCTTTAACAACAGGCGGCTGCTTTTCCATCCTATTCAAAGGTGACATTACTGAGTAAGATTCGCGTGACACGTATTTCGAGCATGAGAGACTGTTTCTCGCTACTGCAGTGTTTATTTGAACCAGTCTCAACGGTCCAGCTTGATAACGAGGAATCTCAAGTTAGATTTAATACACGCTCTGCAGAAAATATCATCTGACCCTATCAAGAGCCAACTCTGAGGAGGCTCCGTGCAATCAATAAACCCAATTAGGCCCTCTCTGTGAACTTTCTGTAAGAGAACCGACGACGGTAAACGTGCAGAACCTATTATAAACGCTTGGAACATCAAGGGCATACTTAATTTTCACTGCGGGCTCGTTCATTTCAGACCAATATTCCTCCATCAAATATGCTTTGAAAGAGTTCGCTGCGCAGCGCTCCGAATATCGCCACTGTGAAATGAAAGTTCGATTTGCCTACACGTTGTAAGTAGGCTGTTTATGTTTTTTTTATGTAAGTAGGCTGTTTAGGTTTTCTTATTGGCAACGTTACGTAGCGCTCTGTATGAAAATCACTGGCTGTGCTGTGTAAATACATTTGAAATTTGTTATACTGGATATTATGAACTGCTATATATATTATGATTATTAAGGTAAATACATTGTTTGTTCTCTATTAAAATCTTTCATTTGCTAACTATGCCTATCAGTAGTTAGTGCCTTCTGTAGTTTGAATCTTTTATTTAGCTGGCAATAGTGGCGCTCGCTGTATTGCTGTAGTTCGAGTAACGAAGATTTTTGGTGAGGTAAGTGATTTGTGAAACGTATAGGTTAATGTTAGTCAGGGCCATTCCTTTGTTCCATATGTTCCATATGTTCCATATGTTCCACATGTCGACCCTTAGCCGAGGATACCTCACTGGAATCTTCTGATTTTTTCTTGTAGTTTGTGTAATTAGTGTAGATTTTGTTTATTGCTATTGCGTAATTGTAGAGAGAATCTCCTTTGTAGTTTCAGTCTTTCATTCTTGTACAGTAAAACAGTTGTGGCATGCATGTAGATTTGCACCAAGTATTTCGCAGCTGCGCTTGCAATTAACTAGATATTATTTTCAGTACTATGTTAATGTGTTCCCCTATTTTTCCTCTTCAAATTGTGTTTTTCTGTGTTGTCTTGTGAAATATTGTGATAATAATGGCGTGTGAAAAACGTAATACTAGGCTCCAAAGTAAACTGAGAAATGACAGTGAAGACGAAAGTAGTGTGTTAGCGCCACCATGTAATGAATTAACTAATGTTCAACATAGTAATTTGGTAACTGTGCGTAGGGAAATGGAGCGGGCGGCTAACAATGGCGTAGACAGTGAAACAATTAGTGAACAGGAAAGCATTATCGATCGATCGCTTGGCAACAGCTCGCCTCAGGAATCCGAAATGACAGGACACAATATTGCAAATATTGTAGATTCAGGTTTTGCGTCCTCACCCTTTTCTCAAATAAGTCAAGACACATTTTCTGCTTGTCAAAATGTGAATGTTGCTGGTGCAAATGCACTGCCGAAAAACGTAGAGGAACAGATTCCAGACACTAATGCATTGTTATTACAATTAATGCAACAAATGGGACAAAATCTTCAAAAGTTAGACACAATGGAACATAATCTTCTAAAGTTAGACACAATGGAACAAAATCAGAGACAAACACAGCAAAAGCTTCAAAAGTTAGACACAATGGAACAAAATCTTCAAAAGTTAGACACAATGGAACAACATCTTCGGAAGTTAGACACCACACTTGAACAAACACGTGAAGATTTAACTACTGAGTTACATAACATTGAATCGAAATGTCAAAAAGTCTGTAATGACGTAAAAACACAAATTTGTGAGCATTTTCAACCTATTTTGTCGCGGCACGAAAATGCATTACTGAATCACGAAGCAGCCATAAAAGATCTGCAAACCATTGTTCATGAAAATCATGAGACCTTGTGGGCTAAAATTGACTCAGTTGCATCTACCGATTCGGTTACGCAACTTGCAAAAACTCAGGAAAACTTAAAGGACACAGTAGATTCGATTTCAACACAAATGGACACTCTGAAACTTGGTTCAGAAAATCACACTGAGGAAATGTGTTCACTATCGGAGAAAGTAGCCGAACTTTCGGATCAGGTCACTAACTTACCTACAAAGGTAGATGATGATCTGAATGACACAAGACCTGTAGCCTTCACTGACACAGAAGAGTATGAACAAATTAGAAAATTCAAACAAAATCAAAATCAAATCAATACACAGTACAAAAGAGAAATCCGGGAAGTACAAGATCAGTTGACGCAGGTAATACAAGAATTACATATTTCAGAGGACACTCGCGCTCCAGTACGGGAAGAGGGACATAGAAATACGGAACAACCACAAAATAATAACACAGGACACTTCGGAAATTATGAAAGAAATTGGCAAGGCGCATTGGATTTTGAGATGGAACTGCCGAAACGAAGTAACAATGAGCAATGTGCGACTCGCTGACACGATGATTTCGACTATAAGCTGTTCATTACTACACGTAAATTCAAAACATTTAAGAATTCTGGCAACGACATTCATCCACAAGCATGGCTTCATCAATTTTCTCATTGTTTTCCTCCCAACTGGTCATTGGAGCACAGGTTAGAATTTATGTGTGGCTACTTGGAGAATGAACCAGCTGTAAGAATGCGATCGGTCATTCACGATTGTCACAGTGAAGGAGAATTTTATCATGCCTTCCTCTCAGCATATTGGTCTCAAGCTACACAAGACCGAGTAAAGCATAGCATTATAATGATGAAACTTTTCGAACAATCTGAGTTTTCCAGTCTTGTAAAATATTTTGAAGACATGTTGCACAAGAATCAGTACCTGTCAAACCCATACAGCCCCTCAGAACTCATACGCATTTGCTTAATCAAATTACCTGAACATTTACGACATATTATTTTAGCAGGACGTTGCAAGGACGACATTGAAGCTTTTCAGGGACTGTTACAAGAACTGGAAATTGACACTGACAATTGCGGAACGCGAAAACAGGAACAAAACAACTACAGATCACATCCGCCACAATTCCGCGATGACAGAAATAATATACGACAAGGTTATTTTTTCAATGTAAATCATGAGCGAAACAGACACCACCCATATGACAACCGTTGGCAGAGTAATAATAGTTACAGAAAAAGATCGCATTTCCGTAGTAATGAATATGACAGAGATTACCTTAGAGACAGACAATATGGGAACCAAAACAATTATTATCAAGGGAGACAGAATAACTTCAGACGTAACAGTTCAGCGCGCAGTTATTATTCAGGAAGAAATTCTCCACCACATGACCGACAAGAAAGAAACTGTGGGTTCTACCGACATGACGACAGAGGATATAATCATAACGACAGACCTGAATTTTATCAGATCTGGCGGGATTCAAATAGAGCAGGTCACTTTTGACAACGTGAATTTGTAGAAGCTAGGTCTCCTAATCCCAGTAACAACACGCGCCAACAAAGAAACAGACAATGACTCGCACTGCAGGCAGCCACCTGCGCCTGCTGGCTCAGGGAAAAATAACATAGTCGCTAACCTTGAGAAAAATTCCAGTATTCTTTAACGACGGATACCACATGATAACTGCGTTAAAGTTGAAACTCTGCGTACTAGGAAGAGTATAGGTTTACACCACATTTCACATGTAAAACCGTTTATTGAAAGATAATCTGCTTTTTAACTTTGTCTTTGCCATATAACTTTTCACTTTACATTGCTAGTATGCTTTGTCAGACTTAGAATCTGTTAACATGCAACAATGTTGGAAGTTTAATATCAAATCAAGAACCAAGAGAACTTACTTAAACAGAAATTACGATTGCATTGTTATAGTGAACAGACGACACAATATTGTTATTTGTACATTCTTGCTTGTTAGTTACACGATTACGTAACGACTATAAGGCTCACATACTTAGAACATTTACCAGTACTGCTAATGAGATTTTAATGTAACATTTTGGTTTACTTGAAAATACATTCTGAATTAAAGTACTTTCTGAGAGATACCAGATGACACAGTGGTTAGTTTATGTGACAGCTACACGATTATATCACGACGTTACTAATGAGTGACAATTTACAATGTTGCTTTTGCGGTGTATCTGTTTTATATCTGCACAGTTTTTCAGAATTATTCTGTAAAGTAAGACATGTTTTAGTGGTGACTTTTGTGCTATAGCTACAAGGAGACAGCCTTTTCCATAGGACAACAATACGTTACAGCACAGTACTTTCTTCATCACAGCAATAAGCGTAATAACTAAGATATCTATACCCAAAGCATTTCACTTTTGTTTATCATGAGGTAAGTGCATTGACTTCTGCAGAACATAGCTTTCGGAGGACGATAACTACGACACTTCCACAGAGATTATCTTACAGCAAGACGCACATTTAGCGCTACAGTACACGTATTTGAGTGATTAATTTTGTACTTAAAACATTTATTTTTAAAGATATTTGAAGTACAATGGTACAAAGGTTTTCCGTGATACATTTCATTCCATTGTTGTAATCTGAAACACCTGAGGGTATAATTACATTAATCCTCAGGGGGTACACGCTTACTTTGTGTACCATGTGTTTGGCAAGCACAAGGAGCCCTAGCTAATATGGTATTTGCTTATACAACTTTACACATCGGTACCATATTTCTCCAACACAGAATTACATAGCCACCTGATTATTTAACAGAGAAACAAACTTTTTTACTATGGCAGTGACACATGTTTACGCAATTACACAGTTGAATAACTTCACACTTATGAAATTGTATTTTGTATGTACTGTGTGAACTGTTCATATTTTTTCAGAACCATTGTGATACTATGAGAGCTTTGAATGATGTATTTGGTATGAGATCATGATTTTTAAAGTACGTTTGAGGCAATTGACACTTTTGACATGAGCAGAGAATTTTTTTAGGTTTTGAAATTATTGGAGGAAGCTACGACGATTTTGAGAGTTGACTGAGGTGTTATGGTGTTATTATTACGATGACTATATGTATTATGCTGTTGCAGTATGTTTATGATCAATAAGCCCTATGCTATATGAGTTATTTGATTATGCTACGTATCTGTTATGATGAAATATTGAAGAAGTGTCGACGAATAAGGTAAGGAATAATGAGTAGTGGTTAGGGACTCTGGTTTGTGAAAAAGGTTGTTGGAACTGAGAATCGTACTTTAAGAGTTATGAAATGTGTGTAAATGCGTGAACGTATCAGAATGCCGGCGAAAATTTTTTGGGCACTGTTATATTTATAGGATTTTGTTTCTACAGATTTGTAACGCAAATTCTTGACCTGGGAAATATTTTTATATGAGACTGTCACTGTAGCAGAAACTGCTGTCGTAAATATTTCCGTAAGAAAGTTAACTGACCACCTGCACGTAATGCGTCGTGGGCACCCAGCTGTGTCAGACACCTGGAGAAAAAGCCATTAGGGTGTGCCTTTCCAGAGGCACAGGTAGAAAAATAAAGGGAGGCCATTATCCTCGCTGTTGACATTCCTTTGTAGAAAGCATCGTAAATACGACACCCTCAAACTTGAAAACATGATAACACTGTGGAGCTCTTAATTTATGATAGTTACTAAAATGCCTAATGAAATGACGAGAAATACCTGATTATGACTACTGTCTTTCTAGTTGAGAGAAATGCCATATGGCTTGCTTTATGTATTTATTTGCTCATTTTCTTTAATATCTAGTTTCTAGCTGCACTGCAGCATTGTTTAAAATAAAATTTTACGAATGTACTAATATAGATATTTTATGCCTAGAGATCCAGTAAATAATTTTATGATCTATTCAAAAAATGAAGGAGCATAAAAAGACATTTCCCTTCACAGGAATTGCATACGGAATTTTCTTTTCAACTACTTGGTAATTTTTTTGGTAGAATAATTTGTGGTGCACCACTTTAATTACATAGACATTAAGATGTGAATATACATTTCCCTTATCTGCATTGTTGTTTTTACTGTAATATTTTTTCTGTTTGAGCTATGTCATGTTTAGGTATAAGTTACTGCTGTTTGCCAGGCACAGTGCTACTAAATTTCACTTTGTATTACTCTGTTAAGCTAGTTTTACTACTGATTTATTTTTCTTGCTGCTGCACATTGGCTCATATTAGTTGTAATGTTGCATTGCTTGGTAATTTAGATTTACTGTAGCTTGCTTTGCAATTTTCCATTTTTTTTGTCATTGCTGTTTGTGTTAATTGTTTTGTGCTGCTGCATTGCCTCGTCCCTTAGTTTATCATCTGAGCTCAGTAGATTTAAGTTAGCTTAAGAGGGGGTAGCCTATAAGAGAATGAGTTGCGATGAATTTGAAGAAATGCACTGAGAGGTTATATGAGAAAAATACAGAAAGCATGCTTGGATAGGATTTTTTTGGTGGAAGCAAAGGTTGAAATAAGACGAAAGATCTATGGAATGAAGTTTTGGGTTGGACTGCAGTACCAAATGTTGCACTGAAAACAAACCGTGTCCTTTCCCTTTGTGTTATCCCACTATGTGTTTGTGTACCCTTGTGTATTTATGTTCTTCCTGTCTTTATATGTTTATCTGATAAGACTTATGTTGTAGAATTTTTCTAATACTCAGCTACATGAACTATGATGGGGAATACTGTTATCCTCAAATATACTTTGCATTAATAATATGTTATTTACTTTGTAAAGATGTTTAGACATTATTTATTCTGTTTTGTTTTAATGCTCATGTGTGTAGTTGATGTTTCAAAAGTTATTCTGATCTTTTATGTATGTACTTATGTCATAATTCCTGTAACACTGATGTATATGTTTATTTCTATTCTTTTGTAAAGCCCCTATTACTACAAACGTTATCTGTATTGTTATGTTCTTTAATGATGTATTTTGTACTATTTTAATTGTATTCTTATGCTGTAAATTTACAATTGTATAGACACCATTTCTTCAAATTAAGTTTCATTTCACTGCACACGTTTCTGTTGGTCATAGTATATGGACAATATGTGAGAAGTAGGGACTGATAGTGTTTGCACGTGTGTTAATAATTCAGCAAGGGACTGGATAACAGCATTCTGGTTCTAAGGACAATTCCAAAAAACTTTGTGAGTGCACAAGTGGTGATTATGGACTTGCTATATTAACTGCAAGACTCTTCAATGGTGATTGTGCACCCGCACAGTCACAACAGATGGCTGCTGGCCATCTCTACAAGGACTACAGTGGGTCTGCATCTCTGATGACCCACCAATACCATTATTTCTACAAGGACTACAGTGGGTCTGCACCTCTGATGGCCCACCAATACCACAATCTCTACCAGGACTACAGTGGGCCTGTCCACAATTTCTACAAGGACTGCAGTGGGTCTGCACCTCTGGTGGCCCACCAATACTCTCTACCAGGACTACAGTGGGTCTACTCTGTGATGAGCTACCTACCAATCTTCTTCAAAACGTCGAATGACTCTGCTGTGGGTTTGCTCTGTTGTGGCCCATTACCTGTCAGCATGTCAAGAGTCAGCACTGTCTTTCAGTTGGAAGGAGAACACTACTTCTTCAAGACTGCATGGATATCCACTACTTCCATGTGCATTGTCTTTTACTGCTCAGACTTTGAAAAAAAACCACTGAAATTTTACTGTGATGAACAATCTGGACTCTCTTTATGGACTGTGAGAAAATTTTAGCTTTTGACCAACATTGTATAAATAAGTGTGTGCATTTGATTTCTTTGTTATTTTAATTATGAAAAATTTTTTCAAATCATTATTGGCCACTGCCCAAAACAATTTGTAAATTTTTTTGTGGGGAGCGTGGGGGCTATGTAAGTAGACTGTTTATGTTTTCTTTATGTGTGTAGGCTGTTTAGGTTTTCTTATTGGCAACGTTACGTAGCGCTCTGTATGAAAATCACTGGCTGTGCTGTGTGCAGTCTGTACCTAGTTTGCATTGTTGTCTGCCATTGTAGTGTTGGGCAGCGGCAGCTGGATGTGAACAGCGCGTAGCGTTGCGCAGTTGGAGCTGAGCCGCCAGCGGTGGTGGATGTGGGGAGAGAGATGGCGGAGTTTTGAAATGTGTTATACTGGATATTATGAACTGCTATGTATATTATGCTTTTTCAACACTATTAAGGTAAATACATTGTTTGTTCTCTATTAAAATCTTTCATTTGCTAACTATGCCTATCAGTAGTTAGTGCCTTCCGTAGTTTGAATCTTTTATTTAGCTGGCAGTAGTGGCGCTCACTGTATTGCAGTAGTTCGAGTAACGGAGATTTTTGGTGAGGTAAGTGATTTGTGAAAGGTATAGATTAATGTTAGTCAGGGCCATTCTTATGCAGGGATTTTTGAAAGTCAGATTGCGTTGCGCTAAAAATATTGTGTGTCAGTTTAAGCACAGTCGTGTACAATTGTTCTAAGGGGACTTTTCAACGTTTCCAGAGTTTGAAACGGAAAAGGATCGGTTTTGAGCAATGCATATAAATACTAAATGCTAATAGTCACGCTTTCTTAAACGTGTTTGGAAGAGTTCCTCATTGGTCATCAGTCACAGTTAAGGCAGAGATCCATCACTGCTTATTCTAACAGAAACGAAGATTTTAGTTTAACGAACCAAGAGGACAGGGACGATGTTATTCCAACTGGCGACGAGCATCGGTTGAATAATATAGGGAATAAAATCAGCTGGCCGGCTTCAAGGCACCATCCCTGCATTCACTATCTATGGTTAAAGGAAGACATTTGATGATCTAAATCTGAACATCCAGCCGGATTTTGATACGACAATTAGTAAAACGTCCAGCGAATGTAATGTTATCGGTGTGATCCCGAATATGTGCAGGAAACTCTAGGGGCTTCTTGACCGACGCGTCAAATGCCACTGTTATCAGATTCATGATAGCGTGGTCTCGCTCTAGCAGGCGCAGCATGATACTGTCAGCGGCGGAGACAACAGGAATGTAACCCACACTGCAACGCTAAGCAATCTTAGTGACTACAGTAACTGTAGAAAGGAAAGCTGGTTACGATCTAACGTCCTCTCAGTGATAGGAATGGAGAGTATGACATAGTTGGTGACCTGGAAAAGATAGCCACTCAGACTGGCAACACGAATGTGCATTTCGTGGAACTGTTTCAGCTTCACGATTGGCCTCATCTTAATACAGCGTAATGAGACTTGGAGGTGCGCTGATGACAGAAGGCATGAGTCACATTTCAGTGGTGTCGGTGGAGTCTATCAGCAGAACGGGTTTCACTAGACATGGCCTGCACCTCAACAGGTATGGAAAGGGGATTTTGGCAAAGCTTATAGGTGACAGCATAGGTGGGGGTGGTGAGATCACTCATGGGAAAATTCCTGTACTAGTTGGTGTTAGAGCTGCACCTTTTTTAGATTGAAGTCAGCTGATAGGTATTCCTGCTTAAGGGAAGTCTCTCTAACAAAGAAACCACTTTCGACAAAGCTTAGGTATCCGAGTAATGGGGGAATAAGTATATTTCATCAAAATATACAATGTCTTAGAGATAAAGTTAGTGAACTGCTTATAGATGTTGACTCTGAAATTATTGGTATATCTGAACACTTTTTAAATAAGGAGATAATTCAGAGGCTTCCTGTACCAGGATACAGGTTGGCTGGAAGCTTTTCTAGGAGCTCTTTGCGGTGTGGGGGAGTAGCCATGTATGTGAAAAACGGTATCCCATTTGAGTCAATTGATGCTATATGTGGTGACTTCAATATTAATTGTATAAGTGATTGTGCAAGGAAAAGGATGCTGGTAGACCTCCTTAATTCATACAATCTTATGCAAACCGTATTCTTTCCAACGAGAGTGCAAGGGAACAGTAGAACAACCATAGACAACATTTTTGTTCAATCCTCATTACTAGAAGGGCATTCTGTTAGCAAAAAAGTGAATGGCTTTTCAGATCATGATGCACAAGTTTTAACTCTAAAAGATTTTTGTGCTGCAACATATTTTAAATATAGTTATAAACGTTTTAGGAGAGCTGATCCAGTTGCTGTAGAGACCTTCATAAACCTTGTCAACGAACAAGAGTGGCAAGATGTTTATAGTGCTGATAGAGTAGACGATAAATATAATGCTTTCTTCAAGACTTTTCTCGTGCTCTTTGAAAGTTGCTTTCCGTTAGAACGTTCAAAACAGGGTACTAGCACAAACTGGCAGCCTGGGTGCCTGACTAGAGGGATAAGAATATTCTGTAGAACAAAGTGGCAATTATAGCAAATCGTTAGAAACAGTCAAAATCTAAATGTAGCAGCCCATTACAAACAGTATTGTAAGGTGCTTAAAAAAGTTATTAGGAAGGCAAAAAGTATGTGGTATGCAGATAGAATAGGTAAGTCTGAGGATAAAACATATGGTCAGTCGTAAAGGAAGTGGCTGGTCTGCAGAGACAGGTCGAGGATATAGAATCAGTGTATAGTGGGAATGTCCGTTTACTGATAAGTCGCTTATATGTACAGTATTTAATAAACACTTTCTGAAATAGCAGGTGAACTAAATAGAAACCTAGTCCCAACAGGGAATCATATAGCGCTCATAGAAAACAGTGTTCCGAGACTGTTACCTGAAATGCTCTTCCATGATACTGACAAGAGGGAGATTGAGTTAATAATTAAATCACTTAAGACCTAGAACTCTCATGGATATGAAGGGGTATCTAGCAGAATACTGAAGTATTGTTGTATGTATGTTAGTGCAGTACTTAGCCATATCTGTAACTTTTCCTTTAGGAATGGTCTGTTTCCTGACCGATTAAAGTACTCGGTTGTGAAGCCACATTATAAAAAGGGAGACAGGGATAATGTTGACAATTATAGACCTATTTCTATGCCATCGGTGTTTGCTAAAGTTATCGAGAAGGTTGTATATACAAGGTTACTGGAGCATTTAAATTCAGATAATTTGCTGTCAAATGTACAGTTTGGTTTTAGAAATAGTTTAACAACTGAAAATGCAATATTCTCTTTTGTCTGTGAGGTTTTGGACGGATTAAATAAAAGGTTGCGAACGCTAGGTGTTTTCTTTGATTTAACGAAGGCTTTTGACTGTGTTGATCACAAGATATTACTGCAGAAGTTGGACCATTATGGAGTAAGGGGAGTAGCTTACAATTGGTTCGCCTCTTACGTTAAGAACAGAAAGCAGAAGGTAATTCTCCGCAATATTGAGTGTGGTAGTGATGTTCAGTCCCAATGGGGCACTGTTAAGTGGGGCGTTCCCCAAGGGTCGGTGCTGGGGCCACTGCTGTTTCTTATTTATGTAAATGATATGCTTTCTAGTATTACAGTTGATTCAATAATATTTCTGTTTGCTGATGACACCAGCTTGGTAGTGAGGGATATTTTGTGTAATACTGAAACATAATCAAATAATGTAGTTCATGAAATAAGTTCGTGGCTTGTGGAAAATAATTTGATGCTAAATCACAGTAAGACTCAGTTTTTACAGTTTTTAACTCACAATTCAACAAGAACTGATATTTTGATCAGACAGAATGGGCATATTATAAGCTAGACGGAACAGTCAAGTTCCTAGAGGTTCGGATAGATAGTAAGCTGTTGTGGAAAGCCCATGTTCAGGATCTTGTTCAGAAACTAAATGCTGCTTTATTTACCATTAGAACAGTATCTGAAGTAAGTGACAGTTCAACACGAAAAGTAGTCTACTTCGCAGATTTTCATACGCTTATGTCATATGGTATTATTTTTTGGGGTAATTCTTCTGATTCAAAAAGGGTCTTTTTGTCTCAAAAACGGGCTATTCGAGCTATATGTGGTGTAAGTTCGAGAACCTCTTAGCTACCACAAGAACTCAATAATCTTAGCAGTAGCCCAAACGCTTTTAAATCTAAACTAAAAAGTTTCCTCATGGCTCACTCCTTCTATTCTGTCAAGGAGCTCCTGGAAGAGCTGAAAAATTAAGCACATTACAGTGTTACATTGTTGATTTTCTTTATTTAAACTTACGAATTGTCGCCTGAATACGTTTCTTGTATTTCATTATATCTGTTTCTACTATCGTGTTACAGTTTCATGTATTGACTTGTTCCATGACCATGGAGACTTCTCCTTAATTTGGTCCCACGGAACAATAAATAAATAAATAAATAAAAGAGTTGGTTAGAAAGAGAGCACAACGCCGCACAGGAGAGAGACGAGGAACAAAAAGAGCCATGTCTTTTTTCAGGGATCGGCTAGGCACTGTTTCAGGGCGATTTATTGAAATCATGGAAAACCAAAATATGGATGACAGATTGGGAACCTGAACTGACATCCTCTGGAAAACGAATTGTTTATAAGAATAGAATGTATTATCGAAGATGATTACTAAAATTTTGTACTAGGGTTTCGAAGTACTGGAAACATAAGTAAGTCTCGATGCTTTTGCTATCGTATGTACATTTCCTGACAATCACACAAACATTACTTTACTATCAGATTAATTTTCGAACATCACTCCTAGGTACTAATCCAATGTAGGCAAGTATCTCAACTCTTTCAATGGTTTTTTTATATGTATTTTCTGAAGCGAATCTCTTATATTTATGAAATTCCAATACATTCTTTATTGTTGAAAACAGTTACACTCTTTTTTTTTGTGTGTAGCATCAACCTGTTTGATAACACGTTTCGTTCTTTGGTTGGATTATATTCCGTATTAAAACTAATTAACACTTTTTCTCCTAGTTTTTTCCTCGTAGTTTCACTGATAGACACATTGTTTTGTACGAAAAAACGTCGTTTACTACCTTCTCTACGAACATTACTTATCACAGTGGGAATATTTTTCTAGTTGTAAATACCCTACGTTTAGCAGGCATTGATAAATATTAACCACCATCGTAATCGGTATCCTTTCATCCTTGCTGAAGTGGCTTTCCACCTCTAGTATAGCCGACCCACTGACTTTTTCACTTTCGGTGACTGCTTTCTTACGAAATTCTTATGCACAGTTTGGAGGGGGAGGGGGCTTGTTTTTAACATCCGCTCCAGTACAAAGAGAGGTGACTGTTGACCGAGTGTATATTCCTGTAAGTGGTAACAAAATAGCGACGTAAAGGTATTATTACGTTTCACTATTAGTGAAATTGTGTTGTTCATGCACCAGTTTTCTACCGAGCAAATCGAATATCGATAGCTGCAGCCCTGCTCTGCACATCTTCGGCGACTGCTAGGAACGAGAACAAGCGGTCCGTTGAGGTGGCGGGTCTGTGCGATTTAGGGCTGTGTCCAGGGGCCCTATTCTCTATCATTCATACCGATCGGTGAGGTAGTTTAGTCTCGGTAGTGACGTCATTTTCGATTCTTTATCTAAATATCCTATTCAGTAAGTCTCAAGACCTGTTACCAAACGGTCGTCCCACCGATTTTACGACAATTGTACCGAAAGGATTTGGATTTCGGTGAGGCCCTGTCGATCGATAATTTGTTATTTTAAACGTATTTAGCTGTTTTAGCTTTGGATTTAGTGATTGTGTTACTAAAAAATCGCCAGAGGACGCATCCGGTTTGAAAGTGAGTTCATACTAGACTATTTTTCTTTGTTATAAATATGGTTAGGTTAGGTTGTTACTGTGAATTATTACATTCCAAAAAAAAAAAAGGTTTTCGGTCAAAATTCTCTCAAAACATGTGTTATTTTTATGGAAATAAGAGTTTAAATATCATTAAATATCAAGACATTGACCTTGCTTACTTGTATTACATGAGTGTGAACTGACGTTATTGGTAACTTTGTGTACTTTTTCCCACAAATGGTGTGGTTAGTAACTATCGAAACGTGTTTACAACTTTCAAGTAACAATGGAAAGCAATTAGGTGAAGCCTGATATTGGAAACCTTCCAAACTATCACGCATTTATGACTTATGCAGCACTGTTTGGAAACAAAGTCAGCCTGCATTCCTCTCCGCAATAGTACAAGAATAGAGCGATGCGTTTGAGTTGTTTGGCGTGGCCAAGAGGTTAGCGCGCGGGTTCGAACAAAAATGGGTGCAATTTTTTTTCCCCTTCCGATATGCAACACGTTCTAAGACATTGTTATTCGGGTAAGTGAAGATTTTTCTGCAGTATTTGTTGTTACTTACATGTAAGAGCGCACTTCCTCAGTAATGATTTCGTGATTTCTGTGTGTTTAAAAAACGAAATATGAAATTGCTGTGAGTGAAACAACCGACAGTGACGTTTATATTTTTTCTTGGCAGAAATAATTTACCATTTTTTCCGAATATGTAGCAATTTCCGAGTTCTGGTTAGGCAGTAATCTAAGAGCACAACTTAAATTACTGGGAATGTAACGAGCAGCAGTCATCTTCATAATCTTGCTTGTCACAAGTATTCATCTGCGATCGAATCCTCAACAACAGTAGACAGAGATGAAAGATCTCCGCCGTAATAGTTTTAGATTGTAGCACCATATACAAAACCTTTCCATTCACGAGATGCATGTTATAAACTTAGACGAACTGCAGAAGCTCTTGAAACTGCATTTATTTCAATTTTGTTTTAAGACCCAAATCTTTGATGTATCATATAGGGAAGTGGGCTACTTAATCATTTGGCTCTGTAGGAGCGAGTTCTAACCACATTCTGTTTATCTTCTTATTCTTTGGTACTCTCAGAATCAATTTTCGGGTGTTTTTATATATGTATTAGTGCAATATGGTACTACACACTATTCCCAACTCATATTCAGAAACGAAAAATCCAAAACACGGTGTCAGTGTGAATGAGTATAAGATGACATAATGCGGCATTTATGACAATCTGCAGAATACAGTCAAATACGTTATCGTTATTATGCATGCATGGAAACATGCGGTCAGGGAAACTGTGAAAATTTTTATGCATTTCAGCTGAGAATCATGGAAATGGATATACTGCGCCTGATACTGTTAAGCAGGAGGCAAGGGCGAAGAAGGCGGGCACGTCGGCTCGATGGAACGCGGCGTCATGCGTTATGGCAACGTAAACGCAATTTTCAGTACTTGGAAGAATAGCGCGCCTGTGTCGTCTGCTAGCCGCTTTGTGTTCGTGGCGCTGTGCTCGCTGCAGTGCGAAAGCGCGGATCTGCAGCCGCTTGCTTTTGATTGGCTTTCGCGACGCAAACCGACAACAGCGCTTCGGTTCCCTACACCCTAACGGTATCGCTGCCGAAATGCGTACTGAATAATGCAGTGACTCTAATTCGAGTACTGGACCGTTCGGTGCTATTGAGTACCGAAACGATCGGCACAATGGCGGAAAGATACAGAATAGGCACCCTGGCTGGCTTATGGAGGCGCTCGGCGCTCAGAGCTGCGAAGCCTGCGGACTGTTTTCCGCTTCTCCGTGCTGGTTCCCGGCTGAGTACGGAGCAAGGGGCGGCCTAGCGTCGTGTTTGTTGCCGTCAATCGCTGATATGGATTCGGCCAGCCTAGCACCTTACACCGTTGTGGTGCTAACTGCACCGTGGAATTATTTTCTCAAAACGGAGGAAATGTTCATAGAAGCATCGACTTAGGCGTAATGTGAAAGTTTGTGCCTGTCCCTCAAACTTTCTTGCTTCTGCGCTTATCGATTATGTGTACTTATGCTATCTAGCTGTAGCGTGTGTCCGCTTAACTTGTGAAATGTTTTTTTCTACTGTACTTGTTGGAACCATGCATTGTGAGTTG
Organism: Schistocerca cancellata; assembly: GCF_023864275.1. Taxonomy (NCBI): domain Eukaryota; kingdom Metazoa; phylum Arthropoda; class Insecta; order Orthoptera; family Acrididae; genus Schistocerca; species Schistocerca cancellata. The sequence goes on from NC_064633.1 coordinate 54,662,206, forward strand.
TGGGGCTGTGCATAAAAATGCAATTGTCAGGTTAAGTGCATCGAGTGATCAGGTTATAAGACTTACGTAACGTCTGATGTTTTAATACTTCTGTGTGTTAACTGTCCACTGGCAGCAAATTATATTTAATTTCTATATTTAAATCTCCTGTGAAATGCACCACAGACGCCGTCGTTATCCTTATGGTGGATCAGTTGTTGGGCACATAGCAACTGTCCTTTGTGGCGCGTTGTGTAGTTTTGTGATGCCCGTCAGCAGTACCTAGTGGGCGGTTGTCATTTCCTATTTCAGGGAGCGGACAGACTGGTACTTTACGCTGTTTGCACGTGGGACATGTTGATGTCTTCATATTCTCCTATCACATTTATTGCTTCTGCAGAGCAGTTGTTTCGACCTGTGTTGGGTATGCACATTGCTGGTACTTAATCTAATATTTTCACTTGTAAAATCTGCTTCAATTGGTTTTATCTATTTTTATAGGTTCTTTAACTTATGCGATAGGCAAACCTGTGTCACTGGTATATGTACGAGGGTTGACTGAAAAGTAATGCCTCCACCTTCCTAAGTCTTCTACAGTTGGCAACACTGGTATGCGGCAGGTACTGGCTTGTTCCGTAGCCTCTTCTCTACAGCTCCAGTTGGCTGCAAGCCTTAGCATTGAACGGTTGTGATGTTACAGTGTAAACTATGGAACCCTGCACAGACGGTCGGCCAATGTGATTTAAGCAACGTGCAGTCATTGAATTCTTGACTGGAGTAGGTGTAACCCCAAGGGAGATTCATCAGGGAATGAAACCAGTTTATGGTGATTATGTTGATGTGAGTACTCTGCGTCTTCAGTCTGTGCCCTCTCACTTCAGGAGTCAGCATCCGGACTACCCATCGTGCACAGATCTTCCGATAGCCAAGCAAGTAATAATGTGACCCACATGTTCTTGTGAAATGCCGATTGCGCTTGCAGATTCTCTCTTAGTGACACGACGATCGTCCTGAATCAATCTGTCGACATTTTGCTTGTGAATCTCGATGGTTGCTGTCACAGGACGTCCAACTCTTTGTTTGTCACGCAGGTCAGATGTTCCCGCCTCCACATCTTTACACTTAGTCGCCCAACGACGCACAGTACTCACATCAACACAATCATGATAAACTGCTTTCATTCTCCGATGAATCTCCTTTGGGGTGACACATTCTCCTAGAAAGAATTCAATGACTGCACGTTGCTTAAATCGCATTGACCGACCGCCTGCGGAGGATACCATACTTTACACTGTATCAACACAACCGTTAAATACTAAGGCTTCCCGCCAACTGGACCTATAGAGAAGAGGCTATGGACGAAGCCAGTACCTACCGGAAACCAATGCTGCCAAGTGTTGAATAGTTACGAAGATGTAGGCACTACTTTTCAGTCAATCCTCGTATTAATGAAATTTATTATGTTACAGCAATATTGGAATCAGTATCATGAATGGACTGCTGCGTCACAAATACGTACTGGCATGGATCTGGGGAATTCTTGTAAACCTGTCTGTGCTCCATTAGTTTCATACGTGTTCACGAGCTGTTTTGATGTTCTTGAAGCTCCTTGATAACTAGCTGTTTTTGTTAACTACTTTATTAATCTTGATGATGATGATGTTTGGTTTGTGGGGCGCTCAACTGCGTGGTTATCAGCGCCCGTACAATTACCCAATCTTTGCTCAGTCCAATTTCGCCACTTTCCTGGATGATGATGAAATGATGAGGACAACACAAACACCCAGTCATCTCGAGGCAGGTGAAAATCCCTGACCCCGCCGGGAATCGAACCCGGGACCCCGTGCTCGGGAAGCGAGAACGCTACCGCGAGACCACGAGCGGCGGACACTTTATTAATCTGGCCAGCTGAGTGAAGTCATATGTCTTATTGTAATCTGATGAATGCTTGTTTTACTTTACCAAGTTTGATTAATTTGTGGTCTGTTCTCTTTGTTTTTGGTGTAACAGCTTCAAGTTTTACAAGTTGACTGACTTATAAACTCTTGTGCGTGAGTGCGATCTACTTCTTGTATTACATTATTACGAAATCTTGTTATTCATGGAATTATAGCAATCCTATTGCATTCCATTTTACTCCTAATATGTTACATCCCGATTGTGCTCTACTGCTGTAAGAAATTTGTGTACGGATTGCATCATGGTTAATTGTGATAATTTTTAGTGATTTCTCTAATTGTGATTGAACTGCAAATTATGGAAATTTGTAATCTGAGGAACTATTGGGAATGTGTCCATCCCATTAATTTATATTGAATGTTATTAATTTTCAACTCGACCTGTTCATTATTTGTGGTGCCTTGTGCCTTACCGTCCAAGTCAAATGTGAAAAATCATAAAGCTTTAATTGCTTTTTTTCATTTGGCACGAATGGTTCTTAAATTTTTGGTGCATCTGACCTGTTTAAGTTTTCCTTTTGGAAGTTAAGAAGTGTGCCATTTTCCGAACTGTCACTCAAGAGGACATTCGACGGCTAACAGTATGATGACATATTATCTTCTCTATACTTTAAGCAGCTATTATTTGCGCTCTCGACCTTCACTAAACTGACAAAGGTCATGGGATAGCGATATGCGCATATGTAGATGGCGGTAGTATGGCGTACACAGAACACAAAAGATCAGTGCATTGGCGATTGCATTGCATTGGTGGTGAGTGTGAAAAGATGTACGAAGCGATTATGACCGCACGACGGGAATTAGCAGACTTTGAACTCGGAATGGTAGTTGCTGCTAGACGCCTGGGACATTGTATTTCGGAGATCATCAGGGAATTCGATATTCTGAGATCCATAGTGTCAAGAGTGTGCAAATTTCAGGCGCTAAGCCTCACCACAGACAACGCAGTGCCGATGGCCTTCACTTGACGACCGAGAGCAGCGGCGTTTGCGTAGAGTCGTCGGTGCTAACAGACAAGCAACATGGCGTCAAATAAGCTCACAAATTGACGTACGGCGAACGTATCCCTTAGGACAGTCGGCCGAAATTTGGCTTTAATGCACTACGGCAGCAGACGACCAACGAGAGGTATCTTATTAATAGCACGACATCGCCTGCAGCGCATGTGTTGAGCTCGTGACCACATCGGTTGGACGCAAGATGACTGGGAAACCGTGGCCGGCTCGGATGAGTCCCGATTTCAGTTGGTAAGAGCTGATGGTAGGGCTAGAGGGTGGCGCAGGCCCGACGAAGCCAAGGACTCAAGTTGTCAAGAAGGCTCTGAGCAAGCTGGCGATGGTTACATAATGTTGTGCGCTGCGTTTAGATGTAATTATCTGGGTCCTCTTATCCATCTTTACCGATTACTGACTAGATATGTTTATGTTCGGCTACATGGAGATCATCTGGAGCCTTTCGTGGACTTGATGTTCCTAAACAAAGACGGAATTGTTATGGATGACAATTCGCTGTGTCACCCAGCAGCAGTTGTTCGCCATTGGGTAGAAAACATTCTGGACAGTTCGAGCGAATGATTTGGGCACCCAAATAGCCAGCTCAGTTCTTGCGCAAAATCCTGCACCGCAGCGCTTTGGCAATTGTGGACCGTTATAGAGGCAACACCGCGCAGTGTTTCTGCAGGGCACTTTGAACGACTTGCGGAGTCCATCGCGCGTCGAACTGGTGAACTATGCCGGACAAGAGGAGGTCGGAAGGTATCCTACGACATTTATCACCTGAGTATGTACTTGAAAGTCTTACCAACATTTCATTTTTACATCTCATAACTGATGATGGTCGAAGTAGAGAGGATATAACGTATAGACTGGCAATGGCAAGGAAAGCGTTTCTGAAGAAGAGAAATTTGTTAACCTCGAGTATAGATTTAAGTGTTGTAAGTCGTTTCTGAAAGTATCTGTATGGAGTGTAGCCTTGTATGGAAGTGAAACGTGGACGATAAATAGTTTAGACAAGAACAGAATAGAAGCTTTCGAGATGTGGAAGAGCCTGGGAGCCTGCAACCATCCTGTCTGCGTGCGACACACTCCTCACCTATACCTGGAGCTATGGCTGGGATGCGATTTCATACTACATCAGGACCACCCTCGTGGTTATCCAACGTATCCCGACTGCAAATTTGTTCTCAGTTTGGTGATTCGACATGTGATTCCATTCACGAGTAGCATCCCACAGAATGTTTTCCAGCAGGATAACGCTCGTGTCCATACCGCTGTTGTAAACTCAATGTGCTCTACAAAGTGTCGACATATTCCCTTGGCCTACTCGATCACCAAATCTGTCACCAACAGAACACATATGGGACATCAATGGACGACAACTCCAGCATCATTCACAAGCAGCATTAACCGTCTCTGTATTCACCGACTAAGTTCAGCAAACGTGGAACTCCATCCTACAAACTGACCTGTACAACATAATGCATGCAGGTTTGCATGCTTGCATTCAGCATTCTGGGAGCTACAACCAGTATACCAGTATTTCACTTTTGCAATGGGTTATCTCCCACTTACATTACCTTGTGATCTTGCAGTGTTAAATATGTTACCTAGACAGATCTATCCCTCAAATTTCATTACTCTGCATTAATTATCTCGTGCGCTGCAATTCATTTTTCCGTCAGTAGACGAGCTTACACAGTATCGGAAGGGATCTGTGACTGGGTTCAGGGCGACGTTGTAGATACAACCCAATACTCGTTCTCAACGAAACAGAATCGACAGATGTAAACGTATTTTTGTGAGTGCCCCAAAGAAGTGAGAAGTAGAAAACGTCGACTGTCCGACGGGGCTGGTTGCAAATGATGCAGTCGTCTATAAGTTGTAGCAACGCCAGGAGGCTGTAGCGAGATACAGGAAGACCTGCAGAGGCTCAGTAACTGGGGAACGGACTATCAGTTGAGTGTGCGGAAAGGAGAGCATATATAAACTAAGAAGTCCTTCAATGTATTATTACACCATTGGTGAGAAATCACTGGAAGCAATGACTACCGTAACGTAAGAGTGACAACTAAATCGGCACGACCAAGTGACACAAATAAAATGACGATTCCAGGCCTATAATTCATAGGAGAAATCTTAGGGGAATGTAATTCATCTAGGAAAGAAATGTTTGACAGATTCTTTCGTATTGCTCATCGGTCTGATACCCTTATTGACTAGGAGTAATCTCCACCAAATAGCAACTCGTTCCGTGACGGGATCGTTTAGTCAGCGTAAGAGCATTACGAAAATGGTCAACAAACTCAAAAAGCACACACTACCGAAGAGGCATTGTGCTTCAATTCTTCCCATAGTCCAATCGCGAATGGAGTAGGAAACAGAGAATAAATAGTGGTATTACAAGTACACTCTGCCGCACACACAATGTGTCTTGCGGAGTATAGTGTAGTGTAGTAGCAAAGGCAGTTGGTCCCAGTGCTCTGCAGAGGAAGACAAGTTTTTGAGAAAGGGATTCACATGAGCCTTCTGGCATATAGAGGCTACAGGCACTTACGTGACCTCGCTTTCATACCCTCAGACTATTTCCTGAAGCACGGCTTGGCCATGCTGCGTCTTCGTAATGTTCCTGTATTGTCACTGGTTTCTAGTAGTAGGTTTTTGACAATTAATTAATAAAAGATGCAGAACAGAAAGAGTAAAAAGGCGAACAGGGAAGCCACAGAAACCCCATCGAGAACCAGACTGCGGATCGGCGAAAGGAGTCGGCCACGTGACAGCCAGCATCCGCTAACAGCAGCGCCACGCCTCCCAGCTACAGGAGAGACCCTTCACGAAAAGCGGAAGGGAAGCTCTGTCGATCATCTCTTATATAGCTATTGATAGTTAGTTTGCTGGGGCTAAAGGCCCCGAATTGGGTGTGTAAGTGGATACCCTCCAACCAAAGCTGAATTTTCTACATTTCTTTAAAATTTTCCGATTAAAGAAAATAAATCCGCCTGTCAGCTACTCAGTAAGAGGAATTCTTCCTTTTCTATCCACTATGGAGTGAGCCGTCATTTCGGTACCCATTGTTCCAGTACCTGACCGCTAACAACACATTGTGATATGGGTCTGTACGCTACCGTGACGGTTCTCATCGAATTTAAAGTTGTTAGGCCGCTTTGTGTTGGTCTTCTGTTTTTCGACACGATCGACGTTTCGTCCCCTCTAATGAGATCTTCTTATGATCTTCTAGTGCTGTCAATTACGTGAATACTGTCAAAACCACTGATAAAAGGGAGATTCCACAAGTCTATTTTGAAGAATATCTGAAGTCATCAACATCGGATAGCAAGCGAAACTGGCAGAGCAACCGAATTTATCGAAATATTGTTGTTTTGGCGTAGTCGTTGCTTCTATTTCTCGCGTACGACGGCTGCCTCACTGAGCGTTACGAGTCGTATGTCAAGTGGCCGGATGACTGCGAGAGCGCAGCATGTGAATGTTGCTGTGTGTGGACGGGTTACTCCTGTAGCCGAAATTGCAGATCTGAAGATGGTTCTAGAGGAACCGAAACCGGTCATGTGAATAAACATTTTTGCAATCAAGACGGATTATAAGTAACATTGATCTGGTATGCGACAATCGACGTCACACAGCAACCACCATTCGTACTCCTGTGGCATAGGCTACATCCTCCGTCAGATCTATTAACACCTACGACGTCGGGGTTAACTATTGTCCTATTCACTGACGGAATTACACGAGAAAGAATGGGTCTACATATGCCTCGTCACGAAGACTCATTTAATAGACGATGTCAAAGTTATAGACCAATATAATTGTTGTTAAATAAATGATCGTCCGACTTCAGAAGACGGAACGGCCGGCTACATGAGGAAATCGTTTCGTCACTATCTCCTGAACTACCATCCCTAGAGAGGACAGAAACAACTGTTGTAGCAGTCGACATAACTCGAGGAAGACTAACCACAAGATGTCTCGATGCCGCCTTTATCGCCACCCTCCTAGCATTATGCGGCAGAACGTTTATCGTTGAAGATTTGCATGCAAAAAACACTTCTTGTAATTATAAGGTGACCAACGTCAGCATCCCCCGGCTTTGCTTTAGAAGAACGAAGGAGGGTCAGATATCACAAGAAATGGCTCTAAGCACTATGGGACTTAACGTCTGAGGTCATCAGTCCCCTAGAACTTAGAACTACTTAAACCTAACTTACCTAAGAACATCACACACATCCATGCCTGAGGCAGGACTCGAACCTGCGACCTAGCGGTCGCGCGGTTCCAGACTGTAGCGCCTAGATATCACAAATACAGCCTTTATAAAGTAGCTAACATATGACATTACGGCTAGTGTCAGAAAACCACAAAAACTACAGGGCTTGATGTCTGCGGCGTATCGTAGGAAACTTTTCAGCGACGGATGAACGACACTCTGGACGCCTGTCCTCAAGAAGCTGGAGCAGACCTAGCTCTTCAACACACAATCCAAGAAACGCTCTAGCCCTCTTAACGTGCCACTCCAGCACCAGCAAACAAAGAAAAAATAAGGCCTGGACAATGTCTCTCCCTCCTCCCCCCCTCCCCCCCCCCCGACCACCGCTCCACCACCACTATTGGCGGTAGGCTCCAGCAAAGGAAAGAATAATGTCTTCACAGAATGGCAACTCACCTGCAACCTGGGAACCAAGCTATTTCTCAATAGGACGAAATATTTTTTCAGCTGACAGTTAATAGCACGTAGTGTACTCTATGTGATCAAAAGCATCCGGACACCCCCAAAAACATACGTTTTTCATATTAGGTGCATTGTGCCGCCACCTAATGCCAGGTACTCCATATCAGCGACCTCAGTAGGCATTAGACTCCGTGAGAGAGCAGAATGGGGCGCTCTGCAGAACTCATACACTTTGGACGCGGTCAGGTGATGCGGTATCACTTGTGCCATAGTATGCACTCACACTCCTAAAAATACGAAGGTCCACTGTTTCCGTCGGGATACTGAAGTGGAAACGTAAAGGGACACGTACAGCACAAAAGCGTACAGGCCGACTTCGTCTGTTGACTGACAGACCGCCGACAGCCTAAGAGGGTCGTAATGTGTAACAGGCAGACATCTATCCGGACCATAACATCGGAATTCTAAACTGGATCATGAGCCACTGCAGGTACCATGACAGTTAGGCGGTCTCGCGCCCGTCGGCCGTCACAATTTAATATATTATTATTGTTATTATTATTTTTGATTGTTGGCGACTTACGTGGTGGGATTTAATAAAAAAGGTATTTCATTCAATTTTTTATTTACGATTAAATGCTTTTGTGAAGTTCTCCTTTTTAACAATATTAATCTTAAATTATTTGTTACGTTAATGAATGTTAGACTCGCTGAATCTTAAGACATGAGCATATAAGTTGAACCATGGAATAAACTTTTCATATTAATTTCCTCGGCTAGTCAGTTCACTTTAAAGCAAAAAGTCTTTAGTTATTAGTTACAGTTGCGGTCCACACACGCGCGAGAGTATTTTTTCTTACCTCCGTTAACCATTGCATAGTCCGAGTCCTGGCTCTGGCTCTCGGCTGTGGTACTGAAAATAAGAATCTTAAAGCTACGTCGGGCGGCTGTGGAGAAAAATGACTATTACGTTAATATCGGGCGAGTTTTTCGCTTCCGCTAATTTTTTATAAGTTAATATCGCCACGTAATGGCGTCGTTGGCTGCATCGGCCGCTGCCATTGTTGAACTGTAAATTACTTGAATGAAGGTTAATTCGGGGAAGGCGGACATGAAGTCGGGATCACCTCTTACAAATTAAAAGTGCACAATAATATTAAATGAATATATTATCTGCTTAATTAGTACAAATATGCTTATATTTGCCAGCACACGCAAGATGTCCGTCTACACGCAATCAAGACAAGAGAATAAGTGAAGACGATTAAAAAATTAACAAAAGAGCGTATCTTGTCGTCTCTTTAGATCATTTTGTTATATTTCTTTGCCCTCGAAACTTATACAGAGAAATTATTGTAATAAGTATAAATGGGAAAATGTATATTACCCAATTTTTAAATGTCTCTTCTTTATAAATACTGTCTTTTAAGTCTTTTATTATTATTATTTCGCTGGGGACGCTATAGCGGGAACTGAGAAAACATGGATTCTATGATCGAGCGGCTGCTGATAGGCCACACATCACGCCGGTAAATGCCAAACGACGCCTCGCTTGGTTTAAGGAGCGTAAACATTGCACGTTTGAAGAGTAGAAAACGTTGTGTGGAGTGACGAATCACGATATACAATGTGGCTAGCCGCTGGCAGAGTGTGAGTATGGCGAATGCCTAGTGAACGTCATCTGCTAGCGTGTGTAGTGCCAACAGTACAATTCGGAGGCGGTGGTGTTATGGTGTGGTCGTGATTTTCATGGAGGGGGCTTGCACCACTTGTTGTTTTGCGTGGCACTATGACAGAACAGGCCTACATTGATGTTTTAAGCACCTTCTTGTTTCCCTCTGTTGAAGAGGGATTGTATCTTTCAACACGATCGAGTACCTGTTCATAATGCACGGCCTGTGGCGGAATGGTTATACGACAATAACATCACTTTTAAGTGATTTCCAGCAAGGTGTACAGATACTTTTGATCACATAGTGTATATGCTTGGGAAAATGGGTTACACTGTGGTGTCTTGTAATAATTATTTATTGCGACCGTTTCCGGTCACAGACCACCGTTGCAGTAGAAAATTACAATCACAACATTGTGTCAGACATGTCTTCATATACGAAGAATTACTTTATCATAGTGAAATTGTCTAAAACAGTGAACCTGTGTCTTTAGTACTGGAAATTTTTGTTCACTGTTTTATATATTTTGACTAAGATCAAGTTGTTCACCGTATGGACCATCTGGCAGCACCTTTCAGTGAAGAGCCTAGCGCAAGAGTAGTCTCGAGAATCGCAGCTTCGACGACTGCAAGGATACACCGTCTCAAAATGGCTATAGACCAATAAGCCTGCTTTCTGCGCAGCAAAGCTGTTGGAGAAGCTACGCCTGACACGTCGCCAGAGGCACATCGACGTGGGAATGCTCCTTCCGGACGGCCACTTCGGTTTCCGGTGTGACCAGGTCACCGCTCACCAGCTCCTACGCCCAGTAGAAGGAAGCCATGGAGCGTCACGAGTATTTCTGGGCCATGTGTTTTTGATTCTGTTTAGCACGAGGGCCTCTTATACAAGTTACTTGTACAAGGGCTGCCCGAGCCAAACGTCACGCTACTATGCAGTAACCTGCACGGAAGAAATTAACGGCGCCTCCACTCGTCTTCTCGCCTTCGCAGGCGTTTCCCAGGCATCTGTCCTCGGCCCGCTCCACACGGCGGACCTACCTCAGACCGAGCTGCTGCGGCTCGCCTTATGTGCTGATCACATGAATGTCGACATGATGCGCCGACGCCGGCAGCAGGCAATCGACGACCTCGTAGGGCCGGCAAGGAAATGACGAGCCTCATACAACGCCCCAAAGCACAGAACATCACGGAAGGTGGTGCCAAGGACTGACAAAAAGTAATGGTGCTGATCTAAGCAGTCTAGTGGTCCCGTACAGGCAAGTATCGTGGTGTTACCTGGGACAGGAGACCGACGTTCTCCAGGACAAAGCAAAGGCATCCGGAGGGATGAAGGAAAATTACTCGCTCTTAAACCATATGTCATCTCTTCCTTGTCACCGAGAGCTTACCCTATATAGAACTATAGTGTTGCAGATAGTGGAATATGCTGTAGTTGTATGGAGCTAAACAGCAGAAGAGAGACTACGAAAGAACGACACAGTACAAGACCGCGTCTTAAATTGTTAACTGAAAGTAAGTTCACAAAATGGCTGCAATACCGCTCCTCAGCGAACGCGTAAAGAAATCGGCACGTCAGTTCTATGAAAAAAAGAAAAAAAGAAAAAAAAGAAATTCTACCCACGTTAGCAATGCATATACTCGCGCTGTGGGCCACTAAGTCCATTATCGCGAGACAACTAAACGTTCCTACCTGCTGCGCACGCAGAGCGTTAACGCCGACTTGCCACTAAGCGCGGCGGACAGCAATGGCAGCGGCGAGCGTTTCCCGCGGTGGCGCGGCGGCTCGCTGAACTGGCGTTCCCATCTGGAAGCGGCGGACGCTAAAACCGTCGGCACACGGACCGTGTTGTTGAACGTTAACGTGGAGCGTCGCAAGTTCAACGTGCTGCTCAACGCTCAGGAACGATGCGACTTGTGCATACGGTGCGTGGGCCCCAACGTGGTATATGCGATCACAACGCACTCCAGCGGCAGTTGAGGGATGCTTCTAGTTCGTAATCACACTGTTTACTCAACGGGAGCGCGTAAAATTCCCACGCTAGTTCTATTAAAACGCACATTTCCTCCATCGTCCACGAAAAGGAAATTACCATGTCCAATCAATAAGGACACAGGCTTATGGAAGTTCCATTACAAACAGTGCATTACAAATTTGGAATACTTCTCCGCATAAGATTTCATCATCCCCACATTTTAGTAAAAATCCCAAGGTCAGTCTTACTTGATCACTGTTCCTACGCAGTAGCAGAAACTTTGCAACATGTGAACTACGAGGCGTAAAAGAAAAATGAACAAAATATCTTCATACAAGTAGCGCAAGCTGTCCTGTAGATTAAGCCAATCCAACAAAGTCACCCCTAAAAAAAGGGTGAACTTATATTTACATAACATCAAATATTATAATATATGCTTATATTAAACTAATAATAAAGTATCAGAACCTAATAAAAGCACGAATGTTAGGAATAAAAATTCGGGAGAGTCAAGACGCGAACCACGGCCTCGTTATTAAATTCTTCACTTGTCAGTGACTCTACTCATTACGCTAAACCAACATCACACCTTCGTCAACTAATAAGGTTATCTTACCCCTTGCTGAAATCCTTAATCGTAGATATGCTACTAACTGAAATTTAATTACAACAAATTGTACCAAGAAAAATACATTTTGGGTCGATCTTCAGTGTGTCGCTGCCTTCAAATAGCCTACTCTCACAATACGCAAGTTACAATAATTCTTTTGCCACGAATATGATGTTTCTCATTATTTTATTGTAACGAATTACACAGTTAACAACGGGTTTTCCTGTGATTCTCAATTTGCTGGTGCTCAGAAACGGCATATATACATATAGGCCTGAAATGAATGCCAATATGGCGCCTCACAACTCTGTACTGAAGGGAGACGGAGTGCTTGTGACGTAGGTGGCGTTGTGCCATCTCATTGGTCAACGCTCAGACGCACGCTCAGAATATCTGACATGCCAGATATTGCTCTGCACGTTCGGAAAGACTCCCGAGCGTGCTATTCCACGCTATGACGTCAGAAACTCGGCACGCTCAACGCTCAACGTTCGGATGTACGGTCCGTGTGCCGACGGATTAACGGCACACCAGTGACGGACAGCCAATGGAGGTGTGGGGCGGGACCCACTGAAAAGCGCGGTGCATTCCATTGACTGTACCGTGAACCTACATGAAGCAAAGACGAAGTTGGCTGAAGCCATACTAAATTTTTATTTACTTGACGATATATCCCTTAACATATTTCGATAGTCATGCTTTCTTATTTGATCATAAACAATTTCACGACTACCGTTAATGATTGTTCACTACCGCATTTAGGAAACCGATCGTCCCAGAACAGAAACTTATAGTTACTTTAGTAACACCTTTTAGTATTGCAAATTGCAGTATCTAAACGCAGTTTACTATAATCATAGTACATTACCTATCATCTGATGGTCATTTATTTATAACTGAAAATGCCTAACAGTTGATCCTTAATATTTGCTACTTTCAGATCGTGTATTTTAACCACTCTCTGAGTGTTAGCTGTTGAAACTACCAGTGAAGTAGTATCACAACACTCAACTCCATCTCTAAACTCCCATTAACATTATCATTACTCTCACACCCAGACCACAGTGATAAAAGTTTAGATACCTACCTACGCCACAGGAGATGAACAAATTGAAACAATGTAAGAGAAAGGAGGTTATTCAGATAGTTAAACAACACAAAATTTTAAAATGGGATGAGACACTGAAATACGGTTGCAGGTATGGGAATACAAAACAGTAAGAAAACATAAGCTTGGGGGAACCCACGTGATAGAATTTTGCACAGATCATAATGTAATCATCGCCAACATTTTTGATTTAGTATCGTGAAAGAATAATAGAGTAAAGTGGGGCAAGATAGCGCACTCAAGGTTTAAATAGCGATATACTGAAGGAAACGTCACAAATTACAATTATATTTTAACTGGCATTTCATCTGAATTTTGCCTGTAATATGACAGAGTCCGAAGTCATAGAACAATTTAAACTGTAATTCGCAATTAGTAAAAAAGTAATGCAAATTAGCACTCTTACCCGACCGTGGGGTAAGAGTGCGTTTCTAGTGAGGTAAATTTGCGCATTATTATCAAATGAGAAAAACATACGTGTCATCTACTTCTTCGTCTTTCATTTAATTTATAGCGTACACAAACGTAATATACCTTGTTACTCATCATATAACAGTTACTGTTGAAACTACCTGGCAGATTAGAACTGTGTGCCGCACCGAGATTCGAACTCGGGACCTTTGCCTTTCGCAGGCAAGTGCTGTACCATCTGAGCTACCCAAGCACGATTCACGCCCCGTCCTCACAGCTTCTGCCAGTACCTCGTCTCCTACCTTCCAAACTTTACAGAAGCTCTCCTGTGAACCTTGCAGAACTAGCACTCCTGAAAGAAAGGATATTGCGGAGACATGGCTGCAAGGTTCGCAGGAGAGGCTTCTGTGAAGTTTGGAAGGTAGGAGACGAGGTACTGGCAGAAGTACAGCTGTGAGGACGGTGCGTGAGCCGTGCTTGGGTAGCTCAGATTGTAGAGCACTTGCCCGCGAAAGGCAAAGGTCCCGAGTTCGAGTGTCGGTCCGGCACACAGTTTTAATCTGCCAGGAAGTTTCATATCAGCGCACACTCCGCTGCAGAGTGAAAATTTCATTCTGGGAACAGTTACTGATGATACAATATTTGACCTAACGAACAAATCTGGGCCTATCATCAACAACATGCAAAAATATTCCTGTCGGACGAAACTCTTTTTAACAGAGATCACAAAAGAAGTGTCCAGAACCTTCATAACAAGATCAGGACTCATGCCATCACTCCTCGCAATTGAGACATTGAATCCAGTCATCTGTTGGTGGATTATTGTATTTTTCAGTACAGCCTGGACAGTGAAAAGTTTGTGAATTTTTCTTAGACGTATTTAAGTTTTGCTTTGCTTTCTTTTTGTTTGCTTGATCAGAATCAAACAGTTTTCTCTTTGGTTTCTTTATTTCTTGTTCTGTTGATTGGGATTCCAGTTGCTTCTCGAATGGGGTACCAGACAGTATTTCTGACTTCTATCCTTTTTTCTGTCTTTTTTGGCAATCTTTTCTTCTTGGCAAAGGAATTATTTCTTTTGGGAAAACGTAGGTACTTGGTCCTGCTTTTGGTTCATTTCTAGATGTCTCTGAACTTTGGCTCTGGAGAGATCCAGTTTCAACTGTGGATGCATTATTAAATTTGTCACTTTGGTGTGTAGCAGTAGAAGGCAGGAAATCTTCCTCGGTGAATATGTGACGATCGATTGGATAAATGCAACATATCTTGAACGTCTTTGTTGCCTTCGTCATTGTGGCCGTCCTTTGATAAGCGTTTCCAAACAATTCAGTGGAACATTCTTGCGTAATTACATATCCAGGGTGGTTAATGTGCCACTGGTCGCATTCCTGTGAATAAAAGTCGTTCAGTGGCTTGAAAAAGCAGCGATCCAGTGGCTGCATTTTGTGGCTGCTGTGTGGAGGAATGATAAGCACATGAATGTTATGGTCCCTGCTGTAAAGAACGGCGTTCAGACTCAAATGTGGCGAGTGATTGTCCAAAATTAACAAGACTGGATTGTCTTCTGTTGGCTGTAAAAAAGTAAAGTCTGTTGGCTGTATATGTTTTTCAGAATGTTGTAGCCATGTGAGATACAAATCTGAGTTGATGAATCCAGTGTCCGAACACATCATTAGGGACCCAGAAGGGGCACCGTTCTTCAATCTCTCCTTCATACTTTTCCGAGGAAATATTATTCCTGGAGGGATGTAATTCCCCCCAGCTCCCATACAACGTACAACCGTTATCAGCTGACGTATTTCTGCAGATGCTACTTTGCATATGTGCTTCTTGCCGCATGTTGCAATCACTTTCGGAACTTTGTTAGGAACAGTTGTAATTCCAGACTCATCCATGTTATTATACCCGATGAGGTTCAAATTGTGTCTCTCCATCAGCGATGAAAGATTATCAAAGAAGATACTCGTTTGCAGTTTGTTGAACCCCGTCACACGTCCGGGACTAGCTTTCTGTGGTATCCGAGGCTAAGATTTCGTCTCTGCGGGAAATCATAAGCCCAGTCCTTTCCGGCCATCTTAGTGTTTTGGTCAAATTTTGTTTTTACGTTAGTCCTCTCAGAGTAGTCATGAACTAATCTTCTGAAATCTTTCAGAGTCATACCACAGTAACATTTGTCCAAAGATCTGGAGTGTTCAGCGAGTTCCAGTTCCTGTTCGTTATTAAAAGTTCTTTCGAATCTTCCCAGTTTGTTTAGCGCAAAACCCTGAAAAAAGTGGGGGTGGGAGTATTAATTTTAAGCTTATCCCTACGTAGGCAAAAGTTTCCAAAATAAAAAATATAGAGATAAAAGTATACCTGCAAGGGCCTCGTATTTCTGTAAGAAGATTTTTGAGGGCAGTTTCACTTATTCCCTCGCTATTTGTGGTTTAGACTTGCCATTTTTCAAGCCCTCTTTTGCAGCTTCCAGCATTTCTGGAGTGCATGGTTTCCGTTCGGTTTTCCTTTTGTAGATGCTAAAATATAAAAAAGATTCTTAAAGTACTACTGTCGATGTATAATATCCACCTCAACGTTCATAAATATTTCCAGGTCTATGAGAAAGCTGATAATTATAACGCATGGGGTAAGATTACGCACTGCGCAGTTTTGCCCCAGCTGCAACGCGCAATCTTGCCCCGCACTACGACACTGCACATGGAAACGCTTTGTAGGAATATAGATGTGTTAATATACCACGAGACTGACAATGCATCCACGATGGAATAAAGTTAAAATAGATAATTCCATTATTTCCGGAGCATGAAATGTTATATGAAAGTAACGTAAAACAGTTCTTACCGCATTGCGCGGCCGTTAACACCAGGACAACAAACTACGGCAATAAAGGGTCAGCCACAGAGGCTATTTCTTGCCTTGCAGAGTAGCCAACTGCTGCATTACTAAAACTGAGATACAAGCCTTGCGCAGTCTTACCCGCCAAGCACTCTTACCCCACTCTACTCTACATATTTGAAACAGAGTTTTCGAAACCAGATTTTAAATTGCAAGACATTTCGCGATGCAGACGCAGACCGACGAAATTTTATTGGTTATGAACTGCAGTTTACAACTACAGAGACAGTAACCGGTAGCGAAATTAGGAGAGGGAACCTCAATAAATTAAGGCCCAGAGTTTAGCGATAGTCTTGTTGTGTTGTTGTTGTGGTCTTCAGTCCTGAGACTGGTTTGATGCAGCTCTCCATGCTACTCTATCCTGTGCAAGCTTCTTCATCTCCCAGTACCTACTGCAACCTACATCCTTCTGAATCTAAGCAGTGTATTCATCTCTTGGTCTCCCTCTACGATTTTTACCCTCCACACTGCCCCCCAATACTAAACTGGTGATCCCTTGATGCCTCAGAACATGTCCTACCAACCGATCCCTTCTTCTAGTCAAGTTGTGCGACAAACTTCTCTTCTCCCCAATCCTATTCAATATTTCCTCATTAGTTATGTGATCTACCAACCTAATCTTCAGCATTCTTCTGTAACACCACATTTCGAAAGCTTCTATTCTCTTCTTGTCCAAACTATTTATCGTCCATGTTTCACTTCCATACATGACTACACTCCATACAAACACTTTCAGAAACGACTTCCTGACACATAAACCTACACTCTTTGTTAACAAATTTCTCTTCTTCAGAAATGCTTTCCTTGCCATTGCCAGTCTACATTTTATATCCTCTCTACTTCAACCATCATGAGTTATTTTGCTCCCCAAATAGCAAAACTCCTTTACTACTTTAAGTGTCTCATTTTCTAATCTAATTCCCTCAGCGTCACCCGATTTAATTCGAATACATTCCATTATCCTTGTTTTGCTTTTGTTGATGTTAATCTCATATCCTCCTTTCAAGGCACTATCCATTTCGTTCAACTGCTCTTCCAAGTCCTTTGCTGTCTCTGACAGAATTACAATGTCATCGGCGAACCTCAAAGTTTTTATTACTTCTCCATGGATTTTAATACCTACTCCAAATTTTTCTTTTGTTTCCTTCACTGCTTGCTCAATATACGTACAGATTGAATAACATCGGGGAGAGGCTACAACCCTGTCTCACTCCCTTCCCAACCCCTGCTTCCCTTTCATGTCCCTCGACTCTTATAACTGTCATCAGGTTTCTGTACAAATTGTAAATAGCTTTTCGCTCCCTGTATTTTACCCCTGCCACCTTCAGAATTTGAAAGAGAGCATTCCAGTCAACATTGTCAAAAGCTTTCTCTAAGTATACAAATGCTAGTAACGTAGGTTAGCCTTTCCTTAATCTAGCTTCTAAGATAAGTCGTAGGGTCAGTATTGCCTCACGTGTTCCGATATTTCTACGGAATCCAAACTGATCTTCCCCGAGATTGGCTTCTACTAGTTTTTCCATTCGTCTGTAAAGAATTCGCGTTAGTATTTTGCAACTGTGACTTATTAAACTGATAGTTCGGTAATTTTCACATCTGTCAACACCTGCTTTCTTTGGGATTGGAATTATTATATTCTTCTTGAAGTCTGAGGGTATTTCGCCTGTCTCACACATCTTGCTCACCAGATGGTAGAGTTTTGTCAGGACTGGCTCTCCCAAGGCTGTCAGTAGTTCTAATGGAATGTTGTCTACTCCTGGACCTTTGTTTCGACTGAGGTCTTTCAGTGCTCTGTCAAACTCTTCACGCAGTATCATATCTCGCATTTCATCTTCTTCTACATCCTCTTCCGTTTCCATAATATTGTCCTCAAGTACATCGCCCTTGTATAGACCCTCTTATACCCCTTCATCTTTCTGCTTTCCCTTTTTTGCTTAGAACTGGGATTCCATCTGAGCTCTTGATATTCATACAAGTGGTTCTCTTTTCGCCAAAGAATTTTCCTGTAGGCAGTATCTATCTTACCCCTAGTGAGATAAGCCTCTTATCTTATAGTCTTAAAGGTACCATAAGGCAACGACCGACCGAAACAGAGGAAGCAATCCACTACAGGATATCTTTGAGAGAAGAAATAGGGAATGCAGCACAGGACGTAAACGGGGAAAAGATATAGTAGAAATCCTTGGAAAAAACGTGATATATTGAATTTAATTCACAAGAGGGGAAAATATAACAGCGAAGCAAATAAAGTAGGCCATGGGGGATAGAGATGTCAAAAATGACGTTGACAGATAGTCCAAAATCGCAACAGCGATTTTCTCTTAGAAAACGTACGTGCCGACATGAAATAATAAAGAAAACTTTGCTCAAAGGAGAAGCAACTGTCAAGAGCTCATTTGGCAAGTCAGAACTAAGCAAATACGAGAAGGCTAGAAGATGGAAGGAATATATGGAGAAGCGAGGGAGAGGGGCTATGCAAACTAACATGAGCACAATGTTAGATTAGTGTGAAAAGTCTGAACATGCAAGGCAGTACTGATCCTACCACTTAGCTAAGTGGACAGGCTGAAGAAAGGCAGCCCTGTGTTTATAGCATTTGCATATTTAGAGAGAGGGTTCGACAATCTTAACTGTAAGACACTCTTTGAACCGCTGGAAATACCAGCGATAAAACATGGGGACACTAGATTATCTACAACTTGTACAGCAACTTAACTGCAGTTCTAAGACTTTGATGACTTGAAGGAAAACAGTAATAGAGAAGGAGAAGAAGAGAGGATATAAAATGCAGACTGTCAATAGCAAGAGAAGTGTTGCTGAAAAAAGAAAATTTGTTCACATAGAATATAAATTTTAATCGTTCGGTTGTATTTTATAAAGGTGTTTGTGTGCAGTGTAGCCTCGTAAGTGGAACATGGACGGTGAACGATTCCGTCAAGAAGACAATGGACGCTTTCAAGGCGTGGTGATTAAGAAGAATGCTGAAGATTTGATACGAGGATCGTACAACTAAAGAAGAACTATTGAATTAAACAGAAGAGGAAGAGAAATTATGGCACAATTTGTCTAAAAGAGGGGCTAGTTGACAGGACATACTACGAGGCATCAAAGACTCGTCCGTTTGGTAATGGACGCTAAATTGCAGAGAGAGACCAAGGCTTGCAAACGGCAAGCAGATTAGAACGGATGTAGGATGCAGTAGTTACGTACAGAAGAAGAGGCCCACATAGGGTAGACTATTGTGGAGCACTGTATCAACACAGAGACGAACTTTATTTCTTGTTAATGCAGCCCAACAGCAAATAACATGACCTCTCATTAGATACGTCAATTGCGTATTTATTGCCAGATACATGTTTAATATAGCCTCTAGCACATACACTTGTGATGTATTTGTGGATGCATCTCTATTACTCTCTGCAAACAGACTTACGTTAGGGAAAAGTTACAACTTGAATGCAATCTTCTTATGGCGACTCTCAGCAAATGATGAATTAATGTTTTGGCCACTCTGCCATTTATAGCATTTTCCGTAAGAAATGTATGTATTCCTTCAACAAACAACAACCAATGACTGGTTACGTATTAACAATGACTTTCGAATGCACTGGCAGTTCTGAAACTGTGGGCTGCCATACATTTTTTGTGCAGTGGAGGTTTTTCCGTTGACTTCAAATATCATGTGACCATTCTCAGTCACATTAAAGGATGCACTAGCGTCGTATGAAACTATTTTTAATTACCGTTTGAGTCGGGGAAAGCAGGTTAATCAAAAAATAAATACGGCATTTTGGCACCCAAATATCGAATCGGCAATTGGACTGTAACGCCTAAAGTAGGAACTGTGAAACCAATTATTACGACTGGTCCTTCATAACTACTTACAAGATTGAGATCAGTGAGACTTTATGGATACTGAAGACGAATCATATAATATATTTGGTACTCTATGCCAAGGTGTTTGACACAAACATTCGCTCAGGGATGTAAACTCCTTCGGTGAAAGAATCGGCTTATCAAAGTCTATATATCCTGCCTGTATAGGCTGTTTTAGCGATGCTGGAAAGAAAAATTGGCAACATGGTGTTATTACATGCAATTATAAAGTATTCTAAACGTTGAAAATAAACAACACATCTTAAAGCCAAACGGAAGAATTAATAAGAAGCTTTTTTACATGGCCGTCATCTGCACAAAGCACAGAAATATTCGTTTTGTAAATAACAGACGCCATTTACTTGCTGTGATGTATTTTATTTGTTCTAGACCCTTTTCGCCTTTTACTTTAAGGCATTTCCACTGAAATCTCTGCGATGTTTGTAGATTATGAAACTGTTCACTTATTTTTATACGTGAATAAGTTATTACATACAGTTAATCGAGTTTTTGGCTGGCACCTGCGTTTCCTTTCATTTGGTCGCACTCTGCAGGTCGCACTATAACTTCAGTTACAAGACATAAGCACATTTTCAAGTTACAAACTTTTTTCTTCAAAATTTTCATGTTCTTTGCGTTAATTGGAGTTGGGCACAATTAATCATCTGTCACTAGCTGCGGATATATTACCAAAAACTGATTTAAAGTCATAACCACTATTTGTGTCTCTTGTTATTAGGTTTGTCTATGTACATAATGACACCCAAAGAAGTATATGCTGAAAAGTTAAGTTTGTTCACTGTTTATGTTTATGTGTGCGTTTAGTTAGTCAGTGTAAGTTGAAGAATGTTGAATGTGAATGTAATATCTGCCAGAGCGTAGTTGAAAGCTTTCGTATTCAGCTGACTCAAGTTTTGGTTTAAATACACTCCTGGAAATTGAAATAAGAACACCGTGAATTCATTGTCCCAGGAAGGGAAAACTTTATTGACACATTCCTGGGGTCAGATACATCACATGACCACACTGACAGAACCACAGGCACATAGACACAGGCAACAGAGCATGCACAATGTCGGCACTAGTACAGTGTATATCCACCTTTCGCAGCAATGCAGGCTGCTATTCTCCCATGGAGACGATCGTAGAGATGCTGGATGTAGTCCTGTGGAACGGCTTGCCATGCCATTTCCACCTGGCGCCTCAGTTGGACCAGCGTTCGTGCTGGACGTGCAGACCGCGTGAGACGACGCTTCATCTAGTCCCAAACATGCTCAATGGGGGACAGATCCGGAAATCTTGCTAGCCAGGCTGGTTGACTTACACCTTCTAGAGCACGTTGGGTGGCACGGGATACATGCGGACGTGCATTGTCCTGTTGGAACAGCAAGTTCCCTTGCCGGTCTAGGAATGGTAGAACGATGGGTTCGATGACGGTTTGGATGTACTGGGCACTATTCAGTGTCCCCTCGACGATCACCAGTGGTGTACGGCCAGTGTAGGAGATCGCTCCCCACACCATGATGCCGGGTGTTGGCCCTGTGTGCCTCGGTCGTATGCAGTCCTGATTGTGGCGCTCACCTGCACGGCGCCAAACACGCATACGACCATCATTGGCACCAAGGCAGAAGCGACTCTCATCGCTGAAGACGACAAGTCTCCATTCGTCCCTCCATTCACGCCTGTCGCGACACCACTGGAGGCGGGCTGCACGATGTTGGGGCGTGAGCGGAAGACGGCCTAACGGTGTGCGAGACCGTAGCCCAGCTTCATGGAGACGGTTGCGAATGGTCCTCGCCGATACCCCAGGAGCAACAGTGTCCCTAATTTGCTGGGAAGTGGCGGTGCGGTCCCCTACGGCACTGCGTAGAATCCTATGGTCTTGGCGTGCATCCGTGCGTCGCTGCGGTCCGGTCCCAGGTCGACGGGCACGTGCACCTTCCGCCGACCACTGGCGACAACATCGATGTACTGTGGAGACCTCACGCCCCACGTGTTGAGCAATTCGGCGGTACGTCCACCCGGCCTCCCGCATGCCCACTATATGCCCTCGCTCAAAGTCCGTCAACTGCACATACGGTTCACGTCCACGCTGCCGCGGCATGCTACCAGTGTTAAAGACTGCGATGGAGCTCCGTATGCCACGGCAAACTGGCTGACACTGACGGCGGCGGTTCCTGGTGTGTCCACTGTGCCGTGCGTGTGATCATTGCTTGTACAGCCCTCTCGCAGTGTCCGGAGCAAGTATGGTGGGTCTGACACACCGGTGTCAATGTGTTCTTTTTTCCATTTCCAGGAGTGTATTTTGTTGAGCGGTTTATGTAAGAGTGAGGACAAAAGGGTTGTGTGTTAGCGTTGTGATAATAGTCATCTGTTGAAATTTTATTTTACTATTTTATATGTTGATGTAAGCAGTGAGTTTACTCTTACACGAACCCCTCCATAAAACATTTAAACGAAATCCCAAAACAGCTGAACACTAAAACTTTCACCCACTCTGTGGTAACTACTGCATTTACATTAAACTTCTATAGCTCGCACTGACTAGCCACACACAGATACAGATAAGGGAGAAGAGAAATAAACAAACGTTAGTTTTCAGCACAGAATTCGTTAGGTTGTCAATATGTACATAAAGAAAGCAAACAGGAAGAAACATAAAGTGATCTCACTGTAGTTACGACATTAATCACAGTTTTACATAAAATGTCTACAGTTAGTGACAAAAGAATAATAGTACTCCACATCCATTAGTGCAAAGAACACGATAGTTGTGAAGAAAAAAGAGCGAAAATAAAATATGCTTATTTTCCATGAGCTACGTTACAGTTCAACCTACAGCATGTGACCAGCGAGAGGAAACTCAGATGTCCACCAAAAAGTCGATTAACTGCAAATAATAACTTATTTACATAAAAAATAAAATGTGAACTTTTTTTATAATCAGCAAATATCATACATCAAAACAAAATCGAATAATTCTATATTCCTCCTTAATGTAAAAGACGAAATGCGTCTTGAACAAATAAAGACACTGCAGCAAGGAAAAAGTGTTTGTTCGTTACAAAACGAAATAATCAATAGCTCTAGATACTAGGAATTTACATCTTGCGACATACCACCAAATTACGTTCAGTTTATGTTCTGTGGGTCTATATAGAATATTATACATGTTAATGTATTCCATGTCACTGTAATTTTCACTTCACATGCTATTAAATGGCGTTTAAAAAGCTCATCGATCCATTCCGGAAAACTGTAATTACTTACACATCTCGATAGATAAGTAGATGTTGCTTTCTTATCATGCGATGAAATACGTGACTCTTTACGAGCTACCATTTGCAATAACCACGTTTCGATTTCTTGAACCGTTTACGAAATTTGGAGCTGATACAACCACATGGTTTACGACGAGTAGGGCAAAGCTCTCGGTGGCATCGAGAGCGACTCTCGAGCGACCAATGCGCCGCCCTTCCGCCGAAATATCATTCAGAACGGTGATGGCCGTGGTTCTGCTCCCAACTTTAAAAAAAATCCGATATGTAGACTAAATTTCATACACAACAATATACTACCTAAAATGAACTATACGCAAAGTCCATGGAATGAGTTCTTACCTCTGCACACCCAATAAAATTTCGTGTAGTGGTTTACATGAAAGTGGTACAGCAAGTAACCACAACGAATAACAAAAAGAAATCCAGTCCTTTGTTGAGCGAAGATATCAGGCTGTAAGATGCAGAAGAAATATTTTCACCAAATATCTTCCTTGAAATTGGACGATAAGCATATTTCGTAGCTGCCACAACGTCCGCTCCAGCGCTTGGGAGGAAGTTCGTGTGGCCGGTGGTTCTTGCCTGACGTCACGCTCAGCGCGTTCTCTGATTGGCTGCGCGGACATGCGGCACGCTGCCTGCGGCAGTGGTTCGACATGGGCAAACCGCTACGCCAAAAACCGACTTTGCCGCGCCGTTTACGGCGTTTCCATGGCAACCAAAGCTCTGCCGCACTGTTTTGATGCGTCACAACCCTAATGGGAACTGGCCTTCACTGCGCTGACTGCCCAGCGTGAAATGATGACGATAACGACTAACAATTAATCTCCACCATATACGCTGTGCCTAATTCTCCACAGTTACGAATGGAGGAAGAGCAGGAATGTAATTTCAATACAGTTAACAGATGTGGGCGTCCTCATTTGTAGCTTCCCTCATCAAGGAGATAAATACGCAGTCACAGTGCATGAGGAATACAAACAACGACCACTATAATATGTGGATAATCAGTCTCCCTCTGTTGCACTGCCTGTTTCAATTTCTATCCAGTGATGAGCTACCAAAAAAATGTTACCCAGTAAACCTACTTCTTCACAATAATAGCGGAAAATTCCATTTATAAGTGAAGGCGTCTCTGACTTTTGACAGTTTGCAGTTAGCTTTGAACACCAGAATGTCCTGAAGACGATCCCAGCACAGTTGTCGAAACGTCACTCGTGTTGAAGAAAAAGACATTCATGATGCAGCTTAACAATCAAAAATGTTCTACCAACTGGTTTTATAGCAAAAGGACTGAACAACTTCATAACAACTTCACTTTTAGGAAAGCTTTATTAGCGACACCGAAAGAAAGAATGTTCTATTAGACCATGGGCAATAGTTCTTACCCTCTCTCTTTATTACCTCATTTGACTACTGGAAGAGACGATGTTTGGAATGATCTTCAGCCATGACTGTTAGGTCTTAAAGAGTAACCTGAGAGCAGTGTCAATATGATGGGAAGTTAACAGGATTTTTTCCAGCTACTCACTGACACAGCACCAGTTTTATGGTGGTCAAGACTTCCAAGAGGCTAGTAAGCGGTCAAGCATGTTGAAAACTCTATCTACTCTAAAATTTTGATGAAACAACTCACCAAGACTGTATTCGTTGTAAACTAAATTAAGGCAAACATTGATGAAGCCTTTTTTGACCAAGTATACCTGGTAACTTATGCCATGTTCATTACGAATTTCTACATTAACTATAGTGTAACTGTCTTATAAAGAATGTCATATTTATATTCTTAGCTTTTACACTGATGAGTAATTTAACTACAAATACGTGGCACTTTGGAAGAATTTATCATCATGTTGACGATACCAATAAACTGAAGTAGCACACTATTTTCTGAGAAACAAGAGAAACTGTGTTTTACGGAAAGAGCAAGTCGTGGTACTATACTGGCAAGGTGAAGTCTGATGATGCAAGCAATTTGAAATGGAATGACGCAAAAAAAAAAAAAGAATCCTGGGGATATTTTGGATTAGGGCCACCATGACAGTATATCACCGCATCTCGTGTCTGATGAAATCTTCAGCTGCAGAATGATTATCTGGTTAGCAGCTTGCATATGAAAGAGCGGATAATGTCAATCCAGAGAAATTGATTGCCCCTCGCCAATTCATCGTTGAAAACAAGAATCGGTGAGCAATCATAACAGACACAAGTGTCTCCACCCTGTGTGTTGCAGAAACTATAGCGTCACATATGTTGGTCTCTTTGGTGCACGTCATAGACCACAGCTATTTGTGTCTGCAGGTGCACTGTATTTTGACATTACAACAATGCAGTAGACCTATTTCGCCTACAGCGTTGGTCCTTGAACATATTGGTATATGACGAGTCATAGCACTCGTAATTGGTTTTACGTGCTTGTTAGGTCCATGATGCGGTCCTCGTCGGCAAATGAGTTCAATTATATATTTTCTACCGATGAACTATACAAACACCTAACCGCAGGTTGTTTAAACTAGTCCGCAGAACACCGCTAGTGTTGTACAGCTCGGCAAGGTAATATTTTGTCCTACTGAATGGTCTCGGAGTACTACGACTAACACTGTATTTTATTGATGTAGTTGTGTGATGCGCGATCTCAGTAGCCGTTACTTCTTTTCAAAGCAGATGGAGCGTTGTCGAGAAGGCTGTTTCTTACAGTTTCCATTGCTTAGTTGAATCGTCGTTAGCGACAGGAAACGTTCACGTGTAAGTAACGGCTTCCCTAATCCTTCCCTAACCAGCAACTCTTTGTTATTTCACTCTTAGAGTAAAAGATAGGTAAATGCTACTGGTATTGTTTTCTTTGTTCCTTCATACTTATTTTCTCACATACTAATAAAAGCACATGCCACATTCAGTTCATTTGTGGTTTTTTCTGGTTTCTGTCATTTTTTCAGTGCCATTGGAGTTGTCAGTTTTGTTCCACAAATTCTATACGCGTTATTTTATTTATATTCGTGTTTTCGTGTTCTATATTTTCTCAAAAAATTTACTGACTTTTTTGCATTCATAAAAGGAGTTTCTTTTGTTATGCACTTCTATTTCTTCATTTCTCTTACAATGTTTCTTCTCACTGATGATGGAATATTTTCGGTGCTGTAATGAAATGACTGACATTAATTTCGTCAATGCCTCCACTATTCACCACATATTTTACTTCCTACTGCACTGTCTTTGTCTTAAATTGTTCACCATAATAT
Source organism: Schistocerca cancellata (assembly GCF_023864275.1). Lineage (NCBI taxonomy): Eukaryota > Metazoa > Arthropoda > Insecta > Orthoptera > Acrididae > Schistocerca > Schistocerca cancellata. Next base: position 54,688,881 of record NC_064633.1, read on the forward strand.
TATACTTAGATCTTTTATTCCTTTATCATCGTCTTCATCATCATCATAATCATCATCTGCCTCCCCAGGGTTACGCCTACGGCCTTTTGCGGTTAGTTTTTCCACAGTTCTCTTTCTCCATGGTTTGTACTCTACTGCTACTTTAAGAAGTCTTTGTTCTCTGACATATGACGTACATGTTCTATTTTTCTTTTTGTTTGATTGCCTTTTGGGTTACTGATGACATCCCTAATTCTTGCAACACTTTTTCTTTTCTAATTTTGTTTTTTCTAGTGTAGCCTATCACAGATTTTAGAAATTTCATTTCTGATGCTTTCAGTTGACATAAAGATTTATCACATATTGTCCAATTTTCCGCCCCGTATAATAAGGGGGAAACTGCCATTACCTTATAAAATCTCAGTAGTGTCTCTCTACATGATTTACCCTATAGTTGTTCTCATTATAGTACCAAGTATGCACTGGTAAGTATTTTTTTATGTTTTTTTTTGGTACCCATATATTGATCGTATAGAAGAAGCATATTACTGATAATCTCAAACAGTTAAGTTCAGCTACCTCTTGCTCTTCGAATAACTGCTAATATTAAAATCAAACGTATCGAATTCCCAACACATTTGGCAAACTTCCACTCAGTAATATCATACAGAATAATTTCCTGGGGTATGTCATTTCTGAGAAAGAAAGTACTGATTGCACAAAAGCGAGCAATAAGATAACATGTGGTGTCCACCCACGGACGTTATGTATGTACTCCTTCAACAGCTAGGCATTTTAAGTGCACCGTCACAATACACATAAGCCCTAATGAAATTCTTCATACATAATGAATCACAATTTGAGAAGAAACAGTGATGTCCACATTTACACCTTCTGAAGGAAAAATAACCTTTGTTACTCAACGTTAAAGCTGCCAGTGACGCAGAAAGAAGTTCAATATGCAGCAACAAAAATTTTTGATCACTTGCCCGATAACATAAAATGTCTGACAACTAGCGAAGCAAGTTTTAAATCTCATTTAAAATCATTTCTCCTGGCCAACTGCTTCTATTCTATTGACGTATACTACTTAAAACTGGTAACGAGTAAAACAAAAATTAAATGTAGTTGCATAAGTAGAACAAAAAATAATAATGTTAACACTGTTATGTATACATATCCCGTAAACTGAGTTGTTTCACGTGAGTCAGACAAAAGAATCGGTCAAATGATCTGTGGAACATGTAACTAACTACCTATAATACGTTACACACTAAATACTTCAAACTGGTTTTCTATTCTATTGGTTTATTATTGAGGACCGTTTTTGTTTGTACTGGGTGAATGCCAAAAAGGCCGAGGTTTTAGTTTTATTTATATAGACAGATTGTAGCTTGCACATATCTCAGTTAGTTTACGTAATGCTGTTTGTAATTTATCTACGCTGTCTTCTGTATAACGTCTTGTTCATATGTTTATTCCTCCCAATATTTATGCTTGATGGTGTTCCATCTGACTTCCATTCTGTGAGCATGACATCTAAGTAGATACTGAATAACGTTGGTGACTAACTACACCTCTAGAATGAAATTTTCACTCTGCAGCGGAGTGTGCACTGATATGAAACTTCCTGGCAGATTAAAACTGTCTGCCGAACCGAGACTCGAACACGAGACCTTTGCATTTCGCAGGCAAGTGCTCTACCAACTGAGCTACCCAAGCACGACTCATGCCACGTCCTTACAGCTTTAATTCCGCCAGTACCTCGTCTCCTACCTTCCAAAGGTAGCGCACTTGCCCGCGAAAGGCAAAGGTCCCGAGTTCGAGTCTCGGTCCGGCACACAGTTTTAATCTTCCGGGAAGTTTCTTAACTTCAGCTCTGTTTCATGCATTTATTTGTTTGTATTTCAAGTGTTATCTCATTATCCATGTCAATTCTAATTGAGGGGTTCAGAAAGGCTTTTTGTGACTTCGATCAGATGTTTGGATACTCATCGTTTTTCATTATTGCCTATACCTTATCTTTGTGAATTATATGAAACGCATTTTCATAATGCACAATGATAGGTGAGTTTAAATCCCTGTCTCTTTCGAATTATCTGTATCAGGGCGAAAACATCGCCCATGCATGATATTACTTTTCGGAAACCTCCTTGGTCCTCCACTAAAATTACATCCAAGGTATTTCGCAGCCTTGCATTTATTAATTTGCTGTAGATTTTGTGAGCAGTGTTAGAGGTACTACTTCTTTCGCCTTTCTTATGTATTGAAATGACCTTTGCTATTTGACATTCCTCAGGTATCTCATATTTTATCTAGCACATGTTGATTCTGAGAGAATTCCTCCGTGATTAATCAATTCGGTATTTCAGGTTTTCTTCACCATCTGCTTCTTTGATTGGCTCAAATGTCTCTGAGCACTATGGGACATAACTTCTGAGGCCATCAGTCCCCTAAAACTTAAAACTACTTAAACTTATCTAACCTAAGGACATCGCTCACACCCATGCCCGAGGCAGGAATCGAACCTCCGACCGTAGCGGACGCCCGGCTCCAGACTATAGCCCCTAGAACCGCTCGGCCACTTCGGCCGGCGGCTTCTTTGACTTCTGGATTCCACCATCGTTCTTTATAATCTGTAATCCAGTCATAGGTTTGTATTACAACTCCTTTAATGAGTTGTTTCGTTTATTTGTGTGCCACCCCTTGTCTCCTTAGATGTCATGTTGAACACTGCTTATAAATGTGTCCGGTGATGTACTGTGAGCTGATATTACTGTCACTTTTGTTTCATTTCTTTCTCGATGGTATTAGTCTTTAACTTGAAATGATTTCTTGTCAGTATTCGTGATATGCATCCTGTTTATCGTTTATGGCTATTTGTATCTCTCCGCCCCAAATTTTTAAACCTGACGATTTTAATATTAGACCATTCTTCGTAGTTGTCTTCACTAGTTGGTATTTCATTGAGCAGTTACATGAGTCTGTTCTGGTGCAGGTTTCTTAAGCTCTCTCTTGCAAGAGATGTACGTTGAATGATTTGTTTAAATTGTTTTCATCTTTATTTGTATTTTTCATTGATTGCTTTATCCAGCTTGGTCATAGCTGGAATCTATTATTTGTTTTTTACTGAAATCAGTTACATTACGATTACGTAATTTATCTTAATGTAATATAGAGTCTCGCGTTTCAAGCATACATATGGAAAGAGAAGTTTCTGAAATAATCTAAAATGAACTGTGAGATAATTTATGAACTCTGTACAGTGTGGTTGTAAATTTGACACTGTGACTTATTTTTTCCTTGTGAGAAAACAGGGCTCGGGGTTGGGCCGGGGGAGCAGCGGCGCTTTTAGCCGTTCTCATAGATGTAGGGCTTCATCTGAATCGATGTGCACTTACACAAGGTGCTCGTAGCTTGTGTTTGACATATGAAGGTACTTTGGCATCGGTTGCTACGTTGCAGTAATCATGTAACATTCTCTTTGCCAGCTGCTTTACTCAGGATTTAGATCCAGGCTTCATTTGTCACTTATTACTGCCGAAATTACTACATTATACTGCGAGAGAGCCATGCCGAAAGAACCGGAAGATTCCATTCCATTCATGGGATCATACACATAAAAGCTGAATAAAATGGTGAGAAACGGAATCTTAATGAAACGCTACACTACAAAGGCAATACCGTCAACACTTTATGGCAATGGAACATGCATAACAGCGGGAATGAACGAGTAATACAAGCTGCGAAAATGAGGTTTTTAAGAAGAGCAGCTTGTTAAAAAATGATATAAGGCGTACAACAATCAAACAATAACAAGTAATGAAATTCAGAAGTGGGCAGGTCAAGAAGTATGGAAACAGAAGGAGAGATCATATGATAAGGTTGAATGAATATAGAATGACTAAGATAGTAACGAACTATAGATCAACGGGGAAGAGGTCAATAGGTAGATCAAGAAAGAGATGGACATCAAATAGTAAGTAAAAACAGACTACAGGGACGATGATGAAGAAGATATGACAGGTAAATGCCTAACACTCGAAGAAAGAAGAAAAACGTGCTAGAGAGAGCCTGCATACATACATATATACATACGTTAATCTTTGTTCCATAGATCACGAATACATTTCATAGTGATGTGAAATGTGTCACTTTACACAAAATAATTAATTCATTTCTTTACAGTTACTACTTCATATCTAAGAATTCATCTATTGAGTAGGAGGAGTTGTAATTCAGAAACTCGTTTAATTTGCTTTTAAATGTTGGTTGGCTATCTGTCAGACATTTAATACTATTTATCAAATGACCAAAGATTTTTGTGGCCGCATAATTCACCCCTTTCTGTGCCAAAGTGAGATTTCTTTCAGAATAGGGAATATCATCATTTCTTCTAGTGTTGTATCTATGCACATCGCTGTTATTTTTGAATGGGATGGGTTACTAATGACAAATTTCATAAGAGAATATATGTATTACGAAGGTACTGTGAATATTTCGAGGTCCTTAAATAAATAAATGTGGGCTCCAGCTATTACTCTGATTACATGCTTTTGTGCTGAGAATACTTATTCTCTTTATGACGAATTGCCCCAAAATATGATACCATATGAATGCATTGAATGAAAATAGGCATAGTAGACAAAGCTACTGAAATGTTTATCACCAAAATTTGTTATAGCCCTAAGAGCATAAGTAGCTCAACCTAACCGTTTCAGCACATCATCGATGTGTTTTTTCCAATTCAATTTCTCATCAATGCACACACCCAGAAGTTTAGCATATTCTGCATTAGCATCAGACTTACGTTCATAGGCTATAGTTATCAATGATGTTATGCAATTTACTGCACAGAATTGTATAAACTATGTTTTCTCAAAATTTAGTGAGAGTCCATTTGCAGAGAATCACTTAATAATTTTCTGAAATATATTATTTGCAATTTCCTCAGCTGATTCTTGCTTATTGGGTGTGATTACTGTACTTGTATCATCAGCGAAAAGAACTAGCTTTGCAGCTTCATGAATATAGTGTGGCAGGTCGTTAATATATATTAAGAACAATAAGGAACCCAAGACTGAACCCTGTCGGACGCCATTCTTGATACCTCCCCAGTTAGCCAGTTAGAGAACTCTTCTGGTGTTTTCAGACTATCTGTACTGTTAATTTCAACCTTCTGCATTCTTCCAGCTAAGTATGAATTAAACTATTTGTGTGCCTTCCCACTCATACTACAGTACTTAATTTTATCTATAAGAATTCTATGATTCACACAATCAAAAACCTTTGAGAGATCACTAAATATCCCAATGTGTGATGTTCGGTGATTCAGAGCGTTTAATATTTGATCAGTGAAAGCATATATAACATTTTCTGTTCAAAAGCCTTTCTGAAAACCAAATTGAAATTTTGTTAGTAATTAATTTTTACAAATATGTGATGCTGCTCTTGAATACATTACTTACTCAAGAATTTTGGACAAAGCTGTCAGAAATGAGAATGAGCAGCACTTGTTAACATCCGATCTATCCCCTTTTGTACGCAATGGTTTAACAATATCATATTTCAGTCTATCTGGAAAAATGCCCTGTTTCAGTGAGCCACTACATATGTGGCAGAAAATCCTACTTATTTGTTGGGAACAAGCTTTTAGTACTCTGTTGGAAAAGCCATCAATTCCATGTCAGCTTTTACTTTTGAGTGAATTTATTATTTTCCTAATTTCAGTTGGAGAGGTGGATTGAATATCAGTTTTATCAAATTCCATAGGTACTTCCTCTTCTGTATACTGCCTTGCATTTTCTAATGAATACTGGATCCTATTTCTCTCAACACTTGAAAAATGTTTATTAAAAATTTTTTCTACTTCTGACTTGTTGTTAACAAACATATCATTGTGTTTGATGGAAATACAGTCTTCCTGTGCTCTAAGGTTACCCTGTTTACCTATTCACAGTATTCTAAATTGTTATAATTTTATTATCAGATGTGCTAATCTCACGCATAATGCTCATACTTCTGGACTTTTTAATAACTATTCAAAATTCAGTGCAGTAGTTTTTCTAATGTTTCACTGTTTTGGAATCATTCCTCCTCCTATCAATAAGATACATTTCCCTTTTCTGTTTACAAGGTATTTTTATCCCTTTAGTAAACCATGGCTTTTTATATGGTTTCTTACCATTATAGTTCACTGTTTTCTTAGGGAAACTGTCTTCAAATATACTCACAAAGCCATCATGAAATTGGTTAAATTTTAAATTAGCATCATGTTCCCTGTATACCTCATTCCAGTCTAACTATTGCAAGCTTTTCCTAAATTTGAATTGTGAAATCGTTAATGGAATGAACTATTTTGGAGGACTTTTTTTGCATTACTGAATGGAGGTATATCATATTTTCTAACTAGCTGTACATCATGATCAGACAGACCATTCTTAACAGGTAAAGATTTTGAATCTTCCTGGCAGATTAAAACTGTGTGCCAGACCGAGACTCGAACTCGGGACCTTTTGCCTTTCGCAGGCAAGTGCTCTATCATCTGAGCTACCCAAGCACGACTCACGCTCCGTCCTCGGAACTTTACTCCCGCCAGTACCTCGTCTCCTAACTTCCAAACTTTACAGAAGCTCTCCTGCGAACCTTGCAGAACTAGCACTCCTGAAAGAAAGGATATTGCTGAAACATGGCTTAGCCAAAGCCTAGGGGATATTTCCAGAATGAGATTTTCACTCTTCAGGAATTTTCATATCAGCCAGGAAGTTTCATATCAGCACACCGTTCTGAAAGGTTCTCAGGAGAACTTCCGTAAAGATTGGACGGTAGGGGACGAGGTACTGGCAGAAGTAAAGCTGTGAGGACGGGGTGTGAGTCGTGCTTGGGTAGCTCAGATGATAGAGCCCTTCCCCTTGAAAGGCAAAGGTCCCAATTTCGAGTCTCGGTCTGGCATACAGTTTTAATCTTCCAGGAAGTTTCATATCAGCGCACACTTTGCTGCAGAGTGAAAATCCCCTTCTAGGAAAAGTTTTTATCTGATTAAATTTATCTTGGTCTATGAAAAAGTTATCTATCAGTGTGCTGCTTTCGTGTACCACCCGAGTAGGAAAATCAGTAACTGATGTCAAACTGAAACAACCAAGTAATACTTCAAGGTCAAGCATTCTATCTGACTCTTTCAGAAAATCTGCGTTGAAATCTCCACAAACAGTAATTTTCTCTCCTTTGTCTGACAGGAAGCACAACAAAGAAACCCAGTTTTTGAAATATAACTGAAAATTTCCTAATGGGGACCTACACACTCCTACAATTTTAAAAGTTCCATTTTTTAGTTTCAGTTCACATGCACCTGCTTCTATATGTTGCTCTATGCAAAATTCTTTAGTTTCCAAATTTTTCACACTATGACTGGTTTTAACTTATATGGCAACACCTCCTCTCTCCATAGTGTCTCTACGTACATGCGCTGAAAGCTCATATCCGCCTACATTTACAATTTTCATACTTGTGACTATATTATGTTCAGATAGGCACAGTACATCTATTATACCCTCAGTTTGTAAATCTTCTAAAAAAACGAGAAGCTCATCTACACTGTTTTTTAATCACCTCATATTCATATGCAATATATTAACACTATTTTTCACTGTGCTTTTATGTGAATCTTGTGACATAATAACGTTATTTTTCACTGTACTGTTATGAGAATCTTGTGATATTTTCACATCTCTAGTGCTAGTTCTGCAAGGTTCTCAGGAGAACTTCTGTCTCAACTTCTCATTAAGCTTAATTTCAATCAATGTAGGATGACTGGTCAGTGATCTTAGCGTAAAAAACTACTCCTGTGAATTTCAGTGCCCCCCCCCCCCCTTCCTCTTAAAGATTTTGCCACCATCCCAGCCAGTTTACCCTTCCTTTTCCTCTTGAGATGTAGTCCTTGTCTTGTGAAGTCTCATCTACCAATACCATCAACAGGAACCAAACCTATGCCTGCCAAAGTAGCCTCCCGAAGCAGCTGATCTAGCTCCATATTGACCCTCCTGAAAGAGCTGTTCAATTGGGGCTGGTCATACTGCATGAAAGCAGGAACCAAGACAACATTGGTATGGTTCGTTCCAGACGCTATTTCCTTGCTCCACCCACTGCCACAACATGATCCTGCTCTGTAAAACCCTTACACAGTGATCTTACATCCTCAATGACTTGGATAATTCACGCAATGGGCTTGAAAATACTTGTGACCTGGTACCTGTCACCTAATTTTTACTGCAGGATCTGGCCCACGCCTCTTCAATGGCTGCTACCTAACAACGGAACTTCCCTCCTACTTTCTACATTTTTGCAACAGTTGGTTTCCTAGTGAGTCTGTTGAGTGCTGACTACACTTACATCTACTTGAGCCTCCTCCTTACTTGACTGAAGTAACAAGGCAAATCTATTGTTTATACCAATGATGAAACTGTCTGATACTGTTCTATTTCTGTGGCCCCTGTTTCTTTCTACGATTTCCCACCTGTCTTCGCCCTCCTCCCCCCTTAATTTCATCAGTTCCTCCCTAGCACTATCCAGGTCAGCCTGAAGGGCTGTAATCCCCATTCTTGTTCCGCTATTTTCCTATCCCTTGAACATCATCTGCAACACAGTGGAAGAAACCCATTTACTTCCCAGATTCCCATGCCACTACATTCACCCCAATGTAACCATCTGCCATAACAGCCGCATGCTGCTATTGGCATTGTTAATAGTGTTAGGTGTCTGAAGATTTCACTGAAGTGCTTGACAGACATGTAAGTCGTTCGGTAGTGTCTGAAGCTGTAGTAACTAATTGATTTTAGTGTTTTGTTTAATAAATAGACTTTCACGTTATTCTTCGTGCGACACAAATTCAGAATAGAAGCATCACAAAAGCGCACATTTACATTTTGTAATAAGTTAACTCAATCTGCAGCATTACTTTGCACTTGGATTAACTAAAATTATACCCCCGGGATTTGCATCACTTAGTCCCACCACAGCGTGAAATTTATTCATGAAAACTCTTTGGCCGTGCTTAAAAGCAGTCCACTTTACTGGACGGCGACGGTGATGCAATGAAAGCCCTCGGGAGATGTTGAGCTGTGTGTATGTGCAGGAATTAGTCAGTCGCCTGAAGGTCACTGAAAATTTCAGTGGTGTGATTAGGTAGGAAGCTTTACCGTAAATTCACTGATTATTATTTTAATCAAACACCTACTACAAAAGTCACTAGACGGTTTGTGGCTTTTCAAGATGGTCTCCAATGATGCTCGTACCTTTTGCTCATCCCTCACTTTGTGCCCAAAGACCACAGATATAACTGGAAAGGACACCGCATTCTGATTATTTTTGGGAATAGCAATATGGCTGATTTTGTGTGGACAAAACAGCGGTCTTTAACGCCTATATGGTACGTACAGCAAATCTATGGACAACCTCTCACAGAACTATATTGTCACAGGCATATATTAACTGCCTGACATCTGGCAGCTTCTGGAATTATTAGCAGTCTGTTTTATGCATTTATAAAGCAACATGTAGTAAATTAGAACTATTATAATGGATTGTATATTTAGAGCAATTTCTGCTCTACGTTTTAGCTGAATCTGTACTGAGGATGCTTGAAAGAAGAGCAGTCGACGCCATTCACGTTGATTTAGTGAGTTTCTTCTCCTGTACCACTTTAATCGTTTCACACGAAGAAAAGTTCAGTATAAATACGTGCGACGAAGCTAAGCTGATTCTGTTTGCAATTTTTAACGACGTCACTATGGATTCGTTATGTTAGAAGATGTTTTAAAACAAATAGGCCTCGTCATATTTTAAGTGCGTCTTTCTGCACGTATGATAGTAATACTTTTCATTGCGGTCTATTTTATTGTTTCCAGATGTAGACCGCCTTCTACTTGTATTTAGTTTTCCCATGTTTTGTTGCGCATATGATGATGGCCACCATAGGCTGAAACCGATAGTCTAAGAACCAATAGACTTTGTGATCATTTATGGAATTGGAAGACATTTATTTTACGTTTCCTAGATCACTGTTCTATCCCCAACTATGTCACAGCTAGTGGAACTAAAGGGATTTAGAGGAGGTACATTGAACTCACCACATTTTCTGTAGACTTTGAATAAGCCTTAAAATCTCTAAATTGGGATAAAGACAGCATATCCAAAAATCAGTGGTTCTTATCTGAATAACTATTGATCTGCGGATGACGTACGTTCGGTTACAAAAAGTGGAGAAAAAGTTTAACAGAGAATTAATGCCTTCATTACAGGAAATGTGAAACGTAAGAGTCAGAATCAGCTACTTTACAACTGAACTACAGTCAGAGTGGTCAGTCTCATATTTTGAAGTAAACCCTAAAATATCTGAAACGCTATATTTTTAATCAATGTGTGCTTTCGATGTAAAATTCTTCGGTGGACGCGGACGTCAAATGCACATTTCGTCTTAATCTCGCGAATTGTTCAGTGTACAGTATCTCATACTTCAGGAAGAATGAAATGGGACAAGAATACACAGGCAAAAAGTGCCAGATGGGACTAGTTCGCAACTCCACAGCCGAATGCAGTTGTATTAATTCCAGGAGTTGTTCTGGAATTTAACATCGCTTTACTACCGTTATATCAAGAATTGGGAGAAAAATTTCATAAATGAACAAGAATGTGTCTCACATTTACTTGTCTAGCAACTTCAGAATGATTGTTGTAAAAAATGTTGTCTTTTTTTGCAGCAAAAACAGATAAAACAGCTCTGGTCTTTAGCAATATCGTTGCTCATTATTTTTTAGCTCTGGGCTATGAAACATGGAAGTGGTTCAGCGTGTGGCTTGGTTTTCCATGCCTTGCGACACAGTTTTTTTGACTATAATAGGAACGAAAGTCGCAGTGTGAATGGGAAGTTATTTTTATGTGTTCCAGGAGGGTCTAAATGTGAGAATATCTATTTAGAATGGCATTGAACGTTTATAATTAAAGTAACACTAATGTCGTGCAGAAGTATGCCTTATAAAACAAACTGATTTTCGGGAGCTATTTATTTTATTGTAAGAGTTTCTACGTAGACAGGACCAACAGATAGTTCACATTTTACAGAAGACATTGAACTGAATGCTTATGAAGATCAGAATATTCGAAAAGGATGTCATAGCAGTCATGATGAAACTGAAATGAATGTGGCTTGGGAAGCTGAAGAACAGATTCATCAGAGCGTAAAGAAATTCGTTACAGGATCCAGGCAGACAGGAGACGGTCTGCGTTACAAACTAATGAAACACTGTCATATGACAAGGCAGTAGACAGCAGAACATCTATATGTAGATGTGAATTTTGTAGTGTGTGCATAAATCTGGAAGAGGTAGTTACTGTACAGTGGAAGAAGTGTGCTATAAAGATAACACATAAGAATTACAGAAACTTTATAGATTTTACCCAGTCGTATCATTATCCTGCCCTTAAGAGACAATCAGTTCTCACTGGTTTCATTTTAGTACGAGACATACAGAAAAAATCTGACGCTAATGTCTGAATAAATTCAAGTACGTTGTATCACTGACGACTGATAGTCACGGAAAAGAGCACGGGACAGCAATCAGAGATACTTTTAACTTCTAGTTTTACAAATTTACGAAATCCAGTAGATCTTATTTAATCAGGTTTCATTTATCCTGAAGTTAAACATAGCCAGTGACTATTAACGACATAAATGCGATTGACGTCTGTCGCAATATAGTCCATATTACTTCTGAGTTACGTTATTTGAAACAGTTGTATACCTCACGTACTCGCCTGTACAGATATAGTATTCATACATCATTTAAAATTACACATGGATATGTCGCTCTGGTTTTTGATCGTGTGCGCTGATGACAGCTACACTTCATCGAGGCATCGACAACAAAGCGACAAGAGAATGGGGTTCAGCTGAATCATGATAGTGAACAGGGATCAAGCAGGTATTTCCTCTCTTCACTTGAAGTAATTCAAGGGTATAGCAGACAAGACAAATAAGAAGAAGAGTTAAATCACTGAACATAACAAATGAGAATTTCGTTAACCAGACGTTATCAGATGTTTCATCTCTTTCTACACTACTTTTCTGGTTGTATAATTTGTAATCGAAGCGACGAACAATACACTTCTATGCCGTGATTATCCATAGATACATGACTTAGGTTTTTATTCGTTCAAAAAAATGTGTTTCGCTCAATTTCGTTTCCAATATACCTGCTTTATTAGACAACTATTCATTAACTTCAGTTAGTACAGCAATGCCATCTGCAGAATGGATAAAACGCAACTTTAGTATGACACTTTAATTCGTGTATCTCCTTTTTTTGTTTCCTTATAAAAGGTGTTCGGAAATTCCCGTTGCAAACTCCTAGAACTTGTAGAGGGGAGCGAGTACATAATATTTTGAATAGGACCCCATGCCCGGAAACGTATGTAGTTGGGAGCTCCAACGTCAGGCGCGTAATGGGGCCCCTTAGGGATATGGCAGCAAGGGAGGGGAAGAAAACCAAAGTGCACTCCGTGTGCATACCGGGGGGAGTCATTCCAGATGTGGAAAGGGTCCTTCCGGATGCCATGAAGGGTACAGGGTGCACCCATCTGCAGGTGGTCGCTCATGTCGGCACCAATGATGTGTGTCGCTATGGATCGGAGGAAATCCTCTCTGGCTTCCAGCGGCTATCTGATTTGGTGAAGACTGCCAGTCTCGCTAGCGGGATGAAAGCAGAGCTCACCATCTGCAGCATCGTCGACAGGACTGACTGCGGACCTTTGGTACAGAGCCGAGTGGAGGGTCTGAATCAGAGGCTGAGACGGTTCTGCGACCGTGTGGGCTGCAGATTCCTCGACTTGCGCCATAGGGTGGTGGGTTTTCGGGTTCCGCTGGATAGGTCAGGAGTCCACTACACGCAACAAGCGGCTACACGGGTAGCAGGGGTTGTGTGGCGTGGGCTGGGCGGTTTTTTAGGTTAGATGGCCTCGGGCAAGTACAGAAAGGGCAACAGCCTCAACGGGTGCGGGGCAAAGTCAGGACATGCGGGGACCAAGCAGCAATCGGTATTGTAATTGTAAACTGTCGAAGCTGCGTTGGTAAAGTACCGGAACTTCAAGCGCTGATAGAAAGCACCGAAGCTGAAATCGTTATAGGTACAGAAAGCTGGCTGAAGCCAGAGATAAATTCTGCCGAAATTTTTACAAACGTACAGACGGTGTTTAGAAAGGATAGATTGCATGCAACCGGTGGTGGAGTGTTCGTTGCTGTTAGTAGTAGTTTATCCTGTAGTGAAGTAGAAGTGGATAGTTCCTGTGAATTATTATGGGTGGAGGTTACACTCAACAACCGAGCTAGGTTAATAATTGGCTCCTTTTACCGACCCCCCGACTCAGCAGCATTAGTGGCAGAACAGCTGAGAGAAAATTTGGAATACATTTCACATAAATTTTCTCAGCATGTTATAGTCTTAGGTGGAGATTTCAATTTACCAGATATAGACTGGGACACTCAGATGTTTAGGACGGGTGGTAGGGACAGAGCATCGAGTGACATTATACTGAGTGCACTATCCGAAAATTACCTCGAGCAATTAAACAGAGAACCGACTCGTGGAGATAACATCTTGGACCTACTGATAACAAACAGACCCGAACTTTTCGACTCTGTAAGCGCAGAACAGGGAATCAGTGATCATAAGGCCGTTGCAGCATCCCTGAATATGGCAGTTAATAGGAATATAAAAAAAGGGAGGAAGGTTTATCTGTTTAGCAAGAGTAATAGAAGGCAGATTTCAGGCTACCTAACAGATCAAAACGAAAATTTCTGTTCCGAAACTGACAATGTTGAGTGTTTATGGAAAAAGTTCAAGGCAATCGTAAAATGCGTTTTAGACAGGTACGTGCCGAGTAAAACTGTGAGGGACGGGAAAAACCCACCGTGGTACAACAACAAAGTTAGGAAATTACTGCGAAAGCAAAGAGAGCTTCACTCTAAATTTAAACGCAGCCAAAACCTCTCAGACAAACAGAAGCTAAGCGATGTCAAAGTTAGCGTAAGGAGGGCTATGCGTGAAGCGTTTAGTGAATTCGAAAGTAAAATACTAGGTACCGACTTGACAGAAAATCCTAGGAAGTTCTGGTCTTACGTTAAATCAGTAAGTGGCTCGAAACAGCATGTCCAGGCACTCCGGGATGATGATGGCATTGAAACAGAGGATGACAAGCGTAAAGCTGAAATACTAAACACCTTTTTCCAAAGCTGTTTCACAGAGGAAGACCGCACTGCAGTTCCTTCTCTAAATCCTCGCACAATCGAAAAAATGGCTGACATCGAAATAAGTGTCCAAGGAATAGAAAAGCAACTGAAATCACTCAACAGAGGAAAGTCCACTGGACCTGACGGGATACCAATTCGATTCTACACAGAGTACGCGAAAGAACTTGCCCCCCTTCTAACAGCCGTGTACCGCAAGTCTCTAGAGGAACGGAAGGTTCCAAATGATTGGAAAAGAGCACAGGTAGTCCCAGTCTTCAAGAAGGGTCGTCGAGCAGATGCGCAAAACTATAGACCTATATCTCTGACGTCGATCTGTTGTAGAATTTTAGAACATGTTTTTTGCTCGAGTATCATGTCGTTTTTGGAAACTCAGAATCTACTATGTAGGAATCAACATGGATTCCGGAAACAGCGATCGTGTGAGACCCAACTCGCTCTATTTGTTCATGAGACCCAGAAAATATTAGATACAGGCTCCCAGGTAGATGCTATTTTTCTTGACTTCCGGAAGGCGTTCGATACAGTTCCGCACTGTCGCCTGATAAACAAAGTAAGAGCCTACGGAATATCAGACCAGCTGTGTGGCTGGATTGAAGAGTTTTTAGCAAACAGAACACAGCATATTGTTCTCAACGGAGAGACGTCTACAGACGTTAAAGTAACCTCTGGCGTGCCACAGGGGAATGTTATGGGACCATTGCTTTTCACAATATATATAAATGACATAGTAGATAGTGTCGGAAGTTCCATGCGGCTTTTCGCGGATGATGCTGTAGTATACAGAGAAGTTGCAGCATTAGAAAATTGTAGCGAAATGCAGGAAGATCTGCAGCGGATAGGCACTTGGTGCAGGGAGTGGCAACTGACCCTTAACATAGACAAATGTAATGTATTGAGAATACATAGAAAGAAGGATCCTTTATTGTATGATTATATGATAGCGGAACAAACACTGGTAGCAGTTACTTCTGTAAAATATCTGGGAGTATGCGTGCGGAACGATTTGAAGTGGAATGATCATATAAAATTAATTGTTGGTAAGGCGGGTACCAGGTTGAGATTCATTGGGAGAGTCCTTAGAAAGTGTAGTCCATCAACAAAGGAGGTGGCTTACAAAACACTCGTTCGACCTATACTTGAGTATTGCTCATCAGTGTGGGATCCGTACCAGATCGGGTTGACGGAAGAGATAGAGAAGATCCAAAGAAGAGCGGCGCGTTTCGTCACAGGGTTATTTGGTAACCGTGATAGCGTTACGGAGATGTTTAACAAACTCCAGTGGCAGACTCTGCAAGAGAGGCGCTCTGCATCGCGGTGTAGCTTGCTCGCCAGGTTTCGAGTGGGTGCGTTTCTGGATGAGGTATCGAATATATTGCTTCCCCCTACTTATACCTCCCGAGGAGGTCACGAATGTAAAATTAGAGAGATTAGAGCGCGCACAGAGGCTTTCAGACAGTCGTTCTTCCCGCGAACCATACGCGACTGGAACAGGAAAGGGAGGTAATGACAGTGGCACGTAAAGTGCCCTCCGCCGCACACCCTTGGGTGGCTTGCGGAGTATAAATGTAGATGTAGATGTATGGTTTTCGTGCTACAACCGTTTGAAAACACGTTTGCTGGATAGGTAGGGGAGGGGGGAGAGGGGGGGATGGTTACTTCGGATAGGCTGATGCTGTTTGGATTCTGGCTTACCTCTCTGTTATGATTCGCGCCTCATTCACGTGTCTGTGAGTGTTAGAGCGACATGGTTGAGTGCAAATTGGGAGAATACAACGACATGATCCTTCTGAATGGCGAAGCTCACGGTAATCGAAGAGCTACTCGTCGCCTTTATCAAGTTCGCTCTCCACAGCGCCAGACTCCATCGCATACCCTTCTCGCCACAATCGCGCAACAGCTTAGAGAAAAGGTAGGCGTCGCTGTGACGCTCTAAGGAGACGCGTCACTGCCAATTTGGAAGAGGACGTACTGCGTCACGTTGAAGAGATTCCGTCAACTAGTACGTGTGTGATTTGTTTGCCTGTTAATGAGCGGAATTGTAAAACATGCGATGCACTGACTCAAGCTTCATCAGTTATTCGTAAAAATGGTCGCGTCACCAATATGTTTTGAAATGCTTGTAGCGGGGAAACGGTACCTTCCTGAACATGGGCTCCAATTAAAAATATTATCTACTCGCTCCCCTCTACGAGTTCTAGAGGTTTGCTACGGGAATTTCCGAAAACCCAGTATTTCTTCTTGTCCAAGACTATAGACATTTTTGTGTTACCTTCTGTTTATCTATTACGTAATGTTTATATGTGCCATCCTGTTATATTATAGACTCTGAAAATTCTAATTTAAGATTGTATTTCTACCTGGTTGAGAATAAATTATTTATTTATTTTTTGCTCCTATTATGTACATTTTGGTTTATTTTCTTCTCCTGACGAATTAGTCAGTACGAACCATTATCAGTATCTTCTTAGTTTCTACTTCCTTTTCCTTCAACATTATATCATTTATCCAATATATCTCTCTACTCTCTCCACAGACCATGTCTCATGGCTATCACATTTTTATTACTTTCCGCAAGTTCCGACTGAAACATTTGTTTTTGTTGCTTCTTCTTCATCTCATATGTATTTCGACATTAACTCCTCTGGTTCAGTCTTTTGCTAATGTCTCTTACTGTAGAGAATGAAGATCTGCTTTTATTGCCTACTGGCGTTCACACTGTGAAAATGTCCAAAAAGATAAAAAGGAAGTCTTTTTGCTGATTGCATATGTAAGTGTTTTCTGTATATTTCATCATTAGTCTTGAAATTAAAATTTTCGTCAAGCTACTTCTCCCTAACACTAATACTTTGTCTCATTTATAATACATGTTACTGTAGATGCATTCAACTTTCGCTGCTGTTATTCTTAATCCGTTTATTTTCCATTACTTAATGTGTCATAATATTCTAAATATTCTTAGCTATTCTAGATGATATTTTCAGTTTCTGTCTCCTTCCATTTGTGGCATATTTCTCTAAACCATTTTCATCAACTGATTCTGCTACAGAAGTGAATTTTATATCCATTTCTATCTAACGAATTCCCGTAATTAAAAAGTGTTGTGCATTTATCGCAACTAAATGTTTATTTATCTCTGAAGAGATTTATAAAGCTGCTGTTCTGACTGTATTTTTCAGGAGATTCAGTTCTATTTCTGCTTCCTCGTGGTTTTCAGATAGTACAGCTGAACCACCTGCAAAAGTCATGCAGTTTAATTCAGTTTACTGTATCCTTCTTCTCACATTTCTTATCGTTTCAACTGAATAATAATTACGACTTATCTAGTTACATGTTCATCACTAACAATCATTAGATAACTTCACTAGAAATTAATGCATATTATCGACGAGCAGCTGTCTATTATGCATTATGTAAGTGCAGCCTGAGATAATTTCGGAAATGAATTTTTATAAATGTCTGGCAGTACCATAGCGAAGCTGATAATAGGAAACTATTGAAATCAAATTAATAAATGAAATTGATCAATTAATTACCCCTTTTACACTTGAAAATTCCAAGCCCACCAGACAGTCGCCTACTCCCCCTATGCATATCCCAAGCCCTCCCCACCCCTTCCCCTCCCCTTCCCGCCCCCCCCCCTCACGTACCCCACCCATCCCAGAAAAAAACTGGTGTGAAAAATCGGTTAGTCTGGGCTGAGCTGCTGGATTGCAAGGATGTCATGTCACCAAATTGAAATCAATATCAGCTACTTTGCAGAGGATACATTGTTTATTTATAAAATTCAATTTTCGTATTCTTTATTTAATTAATTTGCGGAAGAGAGGGGTGTGCTCTCTCTCTATTTAGTGGGGAAAGTCCATAATTATCTGTAGCGTATTTAATTTTGGAACGTGTAAAGTGCGCTCACCTCTTCCCTTCTCTCCTCTCCCCTACATGGAAAATGGCGGGAAAAGCTGAGTCTTTGCTGAGCTGATGCTATGGAGGGATATAGGGTAGTTTACGTTCTATATTTTGAGTGCTATCATGTTGGAAATTGTCGAGATAAGGTTCTAGTGCTTTCAGCTGAGAGATGTTGGTGTCAAGCAGAGAGGTGTTCAGTAACTACTACCGGTGAGCATGCAGCCGTGGACTGTCTCCATAAGCTCTACATAAGGATTGGAAAGAAAAGATAATGGAAGAATACGTTTCAGCAAATAATGGTGATGAGATGGGAGGGTTTTAAGAAGCTTTTTGTAACTCATACAGATAGATGCTTGTTCTGCAACTGTGTACCCCTTTCGAAATGGCCAGTCAACATGCCTAAGATACGAAATTGTACTCTTCACTAATCCCAGACCAACTGACCTAGTCCAAAATACCGCCACCAGAGTGCACTCTAAACTGTGACTCATTGATGAAAAATTGGTGGGAATCAATGGCAACACAGCATCTACTCATGTGATCGTGACGTCATGGATATAAGCCAAGCACGGTAGCCCGTTAGTCTCAAAGTCAGTGGAAGGATCATCAAGCGTCTAGAGAAGTATCAGCCAAGGGCATCCAGCGGCAACCAGCAGAATGGGAACAAGTGGAAAAGCAAGTACTCATCATATATTTTCGCTATTGCTTCTTCTTTGTGCAGCTCCATTTCTTTGTCTCACATCTACTTGTTCTTCTCCATCTTCTTTGCTTAACAGTTAAGGTGACCTCCAGCTATCGGGACCTGCAGCAGCGGCAATGGCCTTCAAATTCTCGGGACCAGAAGTTGTCTCCAGTGTATCAGGACCCGCAGCGACTGCCAGCATGTGGGATCCTATAGCGCACTTGGTCTGCATGTGGGAGCAAGACAGCGATGTGCTATTATCTGTTGCACCTATTTATGAAGGCACCCAGTCTGTCTTTGACTCGCAGACGTGCACTGGGGCTCTCGTGCAGCATGGTGCATGTCAGTACTGGACTCCGACATACATGTCCATTGAACTGTGGAACATTCCTGTGATACCGCAGGGACAGGGTGTGGAAGTGGTGGATGAGGACATACCAATAGCCCCCTGTGCAGTACCACTACTGGTATTCATTTCCTAGTGAATCAAAGCGTCTGAATGTGGGCCTGGAAAGACGGTAACTGGTTTGTGGTAATGGAGATGGAAAACGCAGTTTACTAAGCTCAGATGGGAAGAAACATATTGTGCAATACCCTACGTCATTGCTCAGATGGGCACAGAGTAAAACCAATCTCAGTCTCCTCCAGACTTTTACTGTGCTGGCCTGACACTATCTGTCACATCACTGTGCGACGACACGGTGCTCAGAGTGAAATCTGAAGACTAATCCATTTATTTACGGCACCCCACAGTAGACAACTTATTTGGATTATGGAAGGTGATATGTTTTGTGTTAGACACTGGAGTTACTGTTACCACGCATTAGGGCTGTATACAATGACGTTGTGAACTATCTACATGTGTGCAGTTACATGTAGATGACTTACAACAGTGCTTTAGTTCTTACATCATTGCAGTGCCAAAGTCGACTCTGATAGCTATGGAGTCCATCGAAGCTGAATTGATGGATGGAATATACGAGTTTTGTGACACTCCCATCAGTTTGAAGGAAATATGTGCAGAATTTAGTGGGTAAAAGAACACTTATTCGGGAAATATGTAAATAATTAACATCTTACGTTATTTCTTACTTCATGACCTTCCATTATTAATTTTCGAGCACATTTCTCGTGGAGAACAGTGGGTGTTCTTAGTACTTTCAAATGAACATGAACAGTCTCGACTGCAAGAAACCTTTGTTTTTGTGGCTACTGGTTTCCGTCAGTTTCTGACGATCTTCAGACCTCATAGTGAAATATGAACACTAGGGATTTAGAGGGATGTCTGAGAATAGTAGTAACATATAAAAGTACGTTTTGTATAACAAGTAATAAAAGAAGTAATTATAGTGATGATAGTAGGCGGTAGCGGTAAGTGAAGTAGGCGTTACGAACTCCACGTCTGTCAACGCCTAAGGACAGCAACCGAGGTGTTGATTAAATACGCGATTCTTTGTCCAGTGCACTCCGAATTACTGTAGAAGCGGCGTGGAGGTGTCGATGATAAATAACAGCTTCAGTCAATCATTATTTTCAGTGGCACCGCGAGCTAGGGGCTATACGTAGAACCTGGCAAGCATTTCGAAATGTCGACCTGATTTCCAGTACGTATTTGAGATCCAGCCACTGCTGCTGCTCTGACATCCTCTGTTATATTATACGCTGTAAGGAACCTACCTCTGCATTTGTTATTAGCTTTCATGTAGCCATTCTGTGCATATCATATTGTAACAACACGTTCACGTTCTGTATGCCTGATTGGCTATATCTGATGTAATTCGGTATATACAGGGTGTATCATAATTAATGGCGTAAACGCATACAGCTGAAAATACACGATACTAGAAGCAAAAAAGTTTCAGTAAACATAGGGTCGAAAATGCATACCTTAAGAGCTACGAGCAATTTTTATCTTCGATACTGTGAAACAAATCTCTTCTACTGCAAGCTCTTCGGTTTCCGCACTTTGGGAAGTAATAATATGGACCAAAACAAGAAAAAACACACTAAAATGCATACCTTAAAATTTATGAGCAATTGTTCATTAGAAGGGTTATGTTTCCAATTGGCGATGATAATCACGTGCTCATAGCTCTTAAGGTATGGATTTTAGAGCACATGTTTACTGGGGATTTGTATCTTGTTTTGGTCCATACTACTACTTTTCAAAATGTGGAAAACAAAGACCTAGCAGTAGATTTGCTCCACAGTATCGAAGATGAAATATTCCTCGTAGCTCTTACGGTATGCATTTTCGACCCTATGTTTACTGAGACTCTATTCACCACTTACCATAATTGGTACAACTTCTTCTTCCATTATTTGTTGTATAAGATGTATTTTATGTGCCACTACTATTTTCAGATATTCCCTAAATTCATTCTATGTTCATATTTCAGTATGAGGCCTGAAGATGACCAGAAACTGACCGAAACCTGTTTACGTTCGTTTTAAACACTCTCGTTATAATGTAGACACTGTAGTTCAGTCGGTAGGGTGATTGCGCTATAGTGACTACATATGTTCTTATTATTATTATAATTATTGTTATTATTGTTATTACAAGTATTTTTTTCTGTAAAAGCCGATTGCACATCAATACCTGATGTAGTCAGTATCATGACAGGATAGATGAAGCTTCTTCATGACAGGGAATTTACTGTAAGTGACTCGTATAATGGTAAGGAAGACCAAGAGAAGAAGAAGAAGAAGAAGAAGAAGAAGGAGAAGGAGAAGGAGAATAAGATACTCCTCCCCAACAGTATACGACCAATAATTGTTGGTCCATCCAGCTGCGGGAAGGAAAATGATTTCATCTCGCTGCTAACACACTCGGATGGAATCCGCTTTGAGCATGTATGTGTGTTCTCCAAACCACTTATAATTAATTTTCTGTTGAGTGCAACTGCAACTGAAGTAAACTATGCTTCTGAAATAAACCTCCTCCAGCTGTAAATGAAATTTTACAGGAACACAACCAGTTTTGTGGTTTCATATCACATCTTCACGTGTTCATTTACAAGACAAGATATGTACAATCGACAGTATGCTATAAAACAGATAACTATCTCAATAAACTGTGTTCTGTGACAACCAATATGATATACCTACGAGACACAAAAACATTTAAGCCCTTCTAGGAAGAGGAGACTCAATCTTCTCAAAATAAAATACTGATACCGTCAACAAGCTATGCGTAATAGTTCAAACTGACAAGTTGAAAAACAGGCATGTTAAAAAGCCCGTTTCTCTACAATGGAAAGAGCAAAATAAGAAAAGGTAAAAGCCGCAGCCAGTAACAGTGAAATCCTATGGTTAAGAAAACTCATCTCATACCGGGAAGCTGCGGACAGCACTATGCAGGGCCGCACTGCTACTCAGAGGTCTCAGGTGTGCTTCGGAGGGTACTGCTGACAACGTAGACACAGAGGGGAGAGTTACAGACATTTTCATCGGTATCCAAATATCATGGTAATGACTGAGGTCGCTATTACACCGCGTAACCATAGAAACTGTAAAACACCTCAGCATAAAAATCGTTAATACAAAACAAACCAGACTGAAGTGCATAGAACAACAAGCGCGGGATCAATAATGAAGCACTTGAACAACTATGACTTATGTTCTTGAATCATCATCATCATCATTTAAGACTGATTATGCCTTTCAGCGTTCAGTCTGGAGCATAGCCCCCCTTATACAGTTCCTCCATGATCCCCTATTCAGTGCTAACATTGGTGCCTCTTCTGATGTTAATCCTATTACTTCAAAATCATTCTTAACCGAATCCAGGTACCTTCTCCTCGGTCTGCCCCGACTCCTCCTACCCTCTACTGCTGAATCCATGAGTCTCTTGGGTAACCTTGCTTCTCCCATGCGTGTAACATGACCCCACCATCTAAGCCTGTTCGCCCTGACTGCTACATCTATAGAGTTCATTCCCAGTTTTTCTTTGATTTCCTCATTGTGGACACCCTCCTGCCATTGTTCCCATCTACTAGTACCTGCAATCATCCTAGCTACTTTCATATCCGTAACCTCAACCTTGTTGATAAGGTAACCTGAATCCACCCAGCTTTCGCTCCCATACAACAAAGTTGGTCGAAAGATTGAACGGTGCACAGATAACTTAGTCTTGGTACTGACTTCCTTCTTGCAGAAGAGAGTAGATCGTAGCTGAGCGCTCACTGCATTAGCTTTGCTACACCTCGCTTCCAGTTCTTTCACTATGTTGCCATCCTGTGAGAATATGCATCCTAAGTACTTGAAACCGTCCACCTGTTCTAACTTTGTTCCTCCTATTTGGCACTCAATCCGTTAATATTTCTTTCCCACTGACATTACTTTCGTTTTGGAGATGCTAATCTTCATACCATAGTCCTTACATTTCTGATCTAGCTCTGAAATATTACTTTGCAAACTTTCAATCGAATCTGCCATCACAACTAAGTCATCCGCATACGCAAGACTGCTTATTTTGTGTTCACATATCTTAATCTCACCCAGCCAGTCTATTGTTTTCAACATATGATCCATAAATAATATGAACAACAGTGGAGACAGGTTGCAGCCTTGTCTTACCCCTGAAACTACTCTGAAAAACATGAACTCAATTTACCGTCAACTCTAACTGCTGCCTGACTATCCATGTAAAGACCTTCAATTGCTTGCAAAAGTTTGCCTCCTATTCCATAATCTTGTAGAACAGACAATAACTTCCTCCTAGGAACCCGGTCATATGCCTTTTCTAGATCTATAAAGCATAGATACAATTCCCTGTTCCACTCATAACACTTCTCCATTATTTGCCGTAAGCTAAAGATCTGGTCCTGACAACCTCTAAGAGGCCTAAACCCACACTGATTTTCATCCAATTGGTCCTCAACTAATACTCGGACTTTCCTTTCAACAATGCCTGAGAAGATTTTACCCACAACGCTGATTAAAGAGATACCTCTGTAGTTGTTACAATCTTTTCTGTTTCCATGTTTAAAGATTGTAATGATTACTGCTTTTGTCCAGTCTGATGGAACCTGTCCCGACTCCCAGGCCATTTCAATTATCCTGTGTAGCCATTTAAGACCTGAAATCCCACTGTATTTGATGAGTTCCGACTTAATTTCATCCACCCCAGCCGCTTTATTGCACTGCAGTCTATTGACCATTTTTTCCACTTCCTCAGATGTGATCCTATTTCCATCATCATTCCTATCCCATTCTACCTCGAAATCTGAAACATTACTGATCGCATTTTCACCTACATTGAGCAACTCTTCAAAATATTCCCTCCATCTGCCCAGGACAGGATTCACCAGCAGTTTTCCTGACCTGTCCAAAATACTTGTAATTTCCTTCTTGCCTCCCTTTCGAAGACTGCTAATTACACTCCAGAATGGTTTTCCAGCATCTTGACCCATAGTCTCCAACCTGTTTCCAAAGTCTTCCCACGATTTCTTCTTGTGTGCTGCAATTATCTGTTTGGCTTTGTTTCTTTCTTCAGCACAACTTTCTCTGTCTACCTGGGTTCTGGTATGTAGCCATTTTTGATAGGCCTTCTTTTTCCTTTTACAGGCTGCTTTGACTGTATCATTCCACCAAGCTGTTTGCTTCATCCTACTTTTACACACTACTGTTCCAAGACATTCTTTAGCCACTTCTAGTTCTGTGTCCCTGTACCTTGTCCATTCCTTTTCCAATGACTGTAATTGACTACATTCAACTAACCGGTACCTTTCTGAGATCGCTGTTATGTACTTGTTCCTGATTTCCTTATCCTGAAGTTTCTTCACTCTTATCCTCCTACATATGGACCTGACCTCCTGCACTTTCGGCCTCACAATCCCAATTTCACTGCAGATTAAATAATGATCAGTGTCATCAAAGAATCCTCTGAATACACGTGTGTCCCTCACAGCTTTCCTGAATTCATGATCTGTTATTATATAGTCAATGACAGCTCTGGTTCCCCTGTCTTCCCAAGTATACCGGTGAATGTTCTTATGTTTAAAAAAGGAGTCTGTGATTACTAAGCCCATACTGGCACAGAAATCCAAGAGTTGTTTCCCGTTCAATAATGAAGCACTTGAACAACTATGACTTATGTTCTTGAAAGGCAATGAAAATTCTTACACATTGTGATGTCTGAGCTCCATCTAATTGTTAAGGGTGTGCTGGGGGTATAGCTCTAGACTCCTCATAATCTCAATCTATTCCAAAAAGTCCATGTTAGCTCTCTGTGTAAGGCTTCCAAATTGTTAACTACACCGCTTATGGAATGTCCAGAATCAAGTAAGTGCCAACTTGAAGTAGGCTTCGAATTCATCGGATTCTTGTGTTCTCGGAACCTAATGTCAAACCCTCTGGCAGTCTACCCTTTACACCTGGCAGGACAATTGGCGCAACCGATGAAATACACACGCAATATACGACGCTACTGGTATATATCACGAAACCGGTCGTGTTCCTGTAAAAGTTCGTAGACGGCTGAAAGCGGTTTATTTCCGAAACATGAAATACTCCAAAACACTGTTTCATCTCAAATACCAACTGTTATTGGTGTGGTGTTCAGACCAAAGATTGGTTTAATGCAGCTTTCCACGGTACTCTATCCTGTGCAATCCACATCCTTCTGAATCTGCTTAGTGTATTCATCTCTTGGTCTCCCTATACGATTTTTACCCTCCACGCTGCCCTCCAATACTAAATTGGTGATCCCTTGATGTCTCAGAGTATGTCCAACCAACCATTTCCTTCTTCTAGTCACGTTGTGCCACAATTTTCTCTTCTCCCCGATTCCATTCAGTAACACATCATTAGATACGTGATCTATCCATCTAATCTTCATCATTCTTCTGTAGCACCACATTTCAAATGCTTCCTTTCTCTTCTTTTCTACACTGTTAATCATCCTTGTTTCACTTCCATTCGTGGCAACACTCCGTACAAATACTTTCAGAAGAGACTTCCTCACGCTTAAATCTATACTCGATGTTAGCAAATTCTTCTTCTTCAGAAATTGCCATTGCCAGTTTATATTTCTCCCTACTTAGACCATCATCGGTTATTTTGCTTCCCAAATAACAGAATTCACCTACTTGTTTCCTAATCTAGTTCCCTGAACATCACCTGATTTAAGTCGGCTACACTCCATTACGCTCTTTTTCCTTTCGTGGATGGTCGTCTTATATCCTCTTTTCAACAAACTGTCCATTCCGTCCAACTGTTCTTCGAAGTCCTTTGCTGCCTCTGACAGAATTACTAAGTCATTGACAAACCACAAAGTTTTTATTTCTTCTCCCTGGACTTTAACTACTACTCCGAATTTTTCATTTGTTTCCGTTACTGCTTGCTCAATATACAGAGTGAATAACATCGGAGATAGGTTAAAATCCTGTCTCACTCCCATTTCGACCACTGCTTCGCTTTCATCCCTATGTTTATTCTTCCTATTCATCCGCCTTAACTTAATATTTTTTTCATATTGTGACTGGGTACCATTCATCACACCAACTAGAAATTTTGTATAGGTCGTCTTGTATCTCCCTACACCCACTCAGCTTCGGTACTTTACCGTAAACCTCAGTAACACCAGCAAACAATTACCCTGTCCGCCAAATATTTCACGTAGGTGGAGAACAACAGCGATCTTGTCACACTTCCCTGGGGCATTCCGGACGATACCCTTGTCTCAGATGAATACTTACAGTCGAGGACAACAGTCTGGGTTCTATTGCTTAAGAAGTCTTCAAGCCACTCACATGTCCGGGAACTTATTCCATATGCTTGTACTATCGTGAACAGACTGCAGTGGGGCACCATGTCAAATGCTTTCCAGAAATCTTGAAATATGGAATCTGCCTGTTGCCCTTCATCAATTGTTTGCAGTATATCACGTGAGAAAAGGGCAAGCTGAGTTTCGCATGAGAGATGCTTTCTAAAACTATACTGTTTCGTGGACATAAGTTTCTCTGTGTCAAGGAAATTTAGTGTATTCTAAAGGAGAATATGTTCAAGGATCCGGCATCAAACCGAAGTTAGGGTATATTGGTCTATAATTTTCGGGGCAGAGAACCATTGTGCTGACAATATTCTCAATTTTTTCGTTGGGTAGCACTGGTTGAAAATGTTCACCATTTTTTTCGATGGACTGGAAGTTAAATATATCTACACTATAATTAGATTTGTATAATTAGTGGCAGGTGAAACTTAAAATGTACTCTGTTTACATGATGTGCAGGTACTATTTATGAGATTATGCCTTTTTAAGGGCTATTTGCAAGTAGGCATTCTGTCAGCACATATGGTGTGCATATATTTACACGATTTTTGGTCAGTTTAAACTATCAATATGTATATACAAGTGCACAACTGTGTCATTACACACTGTGTGCATACAGGGTGTCACAAAAAGGTACGGCCAAACTTTCAGGAAACATTCCTCACACACAAAGAAAGAAAATATGTTACGTGGACATGTGTCCGGAAACGCTTACTTTCCATGTTACAGCTCATTTTATCACTTCAAATCACATTAATCATGGAACGGAAACACACAGCAACAGAACGTACCAGCGTGACTTCAAACACTTTGTTGCAGGAAATCGCTGATGCGCTGATGCAGCCCTGGAGAATGGCATATTGTATCGCAGCCGTCCACGAAGAGTCTCTACATTTGGTACCGGGGTTGCGTAGACAAGAGCTTTCAAATGCCCCCATAAATGAAAGTCAAGAGGGTTGAGGCCAGGGGTGCGTGGAGGCCAGGGAATTGGTCCACCTGTACCAATACATCGGTCACCGAATCTGTTGTTGAGAAGCGTACGAACACTTCGACTGAAATGTGCAGGAGCTCCATCGTGCATGAACCACATGTTGTGTCGTACTTGTAAAGGCACATGTTCTAGCAGCACAGGTAGAGTATCCCGTATGAAATCATGATAACGTGCTCCATTAAGCGTAGGTGGAAGAACATGGGGCCCAATCAAGACATCACCAACAATGCCTGCCCAAACGTTCACAGAAAATCTGTGTTGATGACGTGATTGCACAACTGCGTGCGGATTCTCGTCAGCCCACACATGTTGATTGTGAAAATTTGCAATTTGATCACGTTGGAATGAAGCCTCATCCGTAAAGAGAACATTTGCACTGAAATGAGGATTGACACATTGCTGGGTGAACCATTCGCAGAAGTGTACCCGTGGAGGCCAATCAGCTGCTGATAGTGCCTGCACACGCTTTACATGGTACGGAAACAACTGATTCTCCCGTAGCACTCTCCATACAGTGACGTGGTCAACGTTACCTTGTACAGCAGCAACTTCTCTGACGCTGACATTAGGGTTATCGTCAACTGCACGAAGAATTGCCTCGTCCATTGCAGGTGTCCTCGTCGTTCTAAGTCTTCCCCAGTCGCGAGTCATTGGCTGGAATGTTCCGTGCTCCCTAAGACGCCGATCAATTGCTTTGAACGTCTTCCTGTCGGGACACCTTCGTTCTGGAAATCTGTCTCGATACATACGTACCGCGCCACGGCTATTGCCCCGTGTTAATCCACACAACAATTGGGCATCTGCCAGCACCGCATTTGTAAACATTGCACTGACTGCAAAACCACGTTCGTGTTGAACAATAACCTGTTGATGCTACGTACTGATGTGCTTGATGCTAGTACTGTAGAGCAATGAGTCGCATGTGAACACAAGCACCGAAGTCAACATTACCTTCCTTCAATTGGGCCAACTGTCGATGAATCGAGGAAGTACAGTACATACTGACGAAACTAAAATGAGCTCTAACATGGAAATTTCTTTGTTTGTGTGTGAGGAATGTTTCCTGAAAGTTTGGCCGTACCTTTTTGTAACACCCTGTATATTTTACAGGATTTTCGATCTGTTCACACTATCTGTCGTCATATGGTGTGCATATTCTTTTACTAGTGCACAACGTTTTCACCACACGTGTAATGCATATATACTTACACTAAAAATATATTTACACTATGATAACGGGGTCATACTGTACCACATACATACATTATTCTCACACACACTCTCACTTTCTCTCATTCAGACCATTCTCATCACGTGGACAACTTGACTATGGGCGGTATTCATTCCCATCCCCACATATGACCCACTTATTGTCAAGGAGCTACAGACCAATTTTAGAATGCAGTACAGTGTACATCATGTTCTAGTGCCTGAATACGAGTTTGCTGTACCATCTGCTCCATGGATGTGGTGGGTCTTTATGAACGCCGCCGTATAGGCAGTACAAGTGATCTTCAGTTGTGAGGGTCCTTGATGCCACATGATGCACACCATTTGGTGGCCTCAGGGTGACTTCTTCCAGTGTGTGATATGCATGCATTTTGGATCTAAGATCCACCAACCCCACAACTGGTAACTCATTCGCCATGTCTTTCATTGGACTGATAACATTCTCGTTCTGTGAAACAATACTGTAAGGATTATCGCTCGAAGACGTGTCAGATGCACTGGAGTGGTATCTCATTACTCTATGTGGATTGCAACGCTTTACCCAATAGATGAAGCTATCTGTATCTATATAAAGTAACTTTCGATCAGTGAAATGAGTTAACACAATCTAATAATGGAATTGGTGCATGTGATGTTTGGACAGGTCTAATGTGCACCTTTCCACATTGACAGGTTTCATTAACTCTACTACAGTGGTCTCAATGTTCACAGCAACTAAGTCCTTATTGAAGAGAGCAACCTGTTTAGAATTTGGACTGGTGATACATTTTCTGATGCCATAGCGCCCATCCCATATTGTTCTAATGAGAATTTTACGGTGTTTTCTCAAATTTTCCACTGGCTTGCAGAAAATCGCGTTATCTTTTCGAAAGCATTATTCATGGGAGCCCTCTTCTCAGAACTGAAATCAATATACTCCTTCAACCAGGGTGAGTGCTTGAAGGTGACAGTGTGGGTGATTCTAGACAGCTCGTCCCTAAACTGTAATGTATGACATACCTCTCTTTTTCCCGAGAGTTGTCATCTGTTTGAGCCTGTCGCCCCGTTGCGAAACTAGTTGCTCTCAACATAAAAGAAAATCACTGTTCGCACCATGCAAACTAATAGGTTATTTGCGGTGTCAATCCACAACATACCCTACACCAGAAGCAGCCGCCACACTACGGATATATCCACGCTAATCGTTGGCATTCGTTTTAGGATGGCCATCAAAATTCGGCAATAGGCAGCGATTGTTGCATGGCATGCCCATGTAAGTTATTCACATCTAGGTAAATGATGTAGCTCAAATCAAGGCATGAATTGAACTTCTCACTGATCTGTGGATTATTTGCTTTGGCGCATGTCAGCATCGGCCAATAGTTTAATATCGATTTTCGTTATCTAGAGCATAGCGTCATAGGGCAACCCAGCTACTGCGTAATAAAAGACAGGATCCAGAGTACACGTGGTAATGCAACCATTCACAAATTCTCAAAACCATAAACAAGCAAATGTATGTCTGGGTCCACATAAAGTTTTGCATACTCTCCTAAAGTAGAGGCATTGAACTCTTTCCAAACTTTCACAGCACGCTCATACTCTGTATTCGATATGGCATCACTTGTAAGGTTACTGGTGAATGGAGTTATGTTAGGTAGTCTGATTTCGTTGAGTGTTCCAACAGTCATATGGGGAAGCCCCTTCCTTGTCACAAGTTCAAACACTGTGTCATTGGAATATGCACCTCTAGTAATGTGCATATGCTTCTGAGGCAGAGTTTCAACAAGTTTCTAGAGTGATGCCTGCATACAACGTAACGAATCTAAGAAGCAGAGTGTAATTATTGGCATCATTCGTTTGGAGAATAAAATATATTTCTCAGTGCTGTCAAGCAGGGCACTGACCTGTTTATTCTCCATACCAAAGTCAACCAAGTGCTCAAAAAGAAACCGAGCATCATATCTGCTGAAGGTGTCGAAAAAGGCGTTTAGGTGTCGTGATTGTGGTGTCACCGCCAGACACCACACTTGCTAGGTGGTAGCCTTTAAATCGGCCGCGGTCCGTTAGTATACGTCGGACCCGCGTGTTGCCACTATCAGTGATTGCAGACCGAGCGCCGCCACACGGCAGGTCTAGAGAGACTTCCTAGCACTCGCCCCAGTTGTACACCGACTTTGCTAGCTATGGTTCACTGACAAATTACGCTCTCATTTGCCGAGACGATAGTTAGCATAGCCTTCAGCTACGTTATTTGCTACGACCTAGCAAGGGGCCATTACCAGTTACTATTGATGCTGTAAAACATGTACCGTCAAGAGCGATGTTCACCAATTATGGATTAAAGTTAAGTATTCCAACAGATACGTACTATTTTTGCTAGTCTCAATTCCTTGTCATGTTCCAGACCTCACGCCAGCCTGCGTGAGCTTAAACGCGTGCCTTTCGGCTTCCTGTCATAGTGGATTGGCTGTCTTGCCAGTCCACGACAGTGATAATTCATACTTCAGGTTCCATGTGTTATGGGCAGCATTGTAGTACTTAACCATTACATGACAGTGGTCCCTATGAGGAGTTTCTGCTCTCCAGTCTAAAGTCTGCCCACAGTTATGACAGTCAACTGCCTTCTTCTACAGATCATTATTCTCCTTTAATTCGGTCATGAGAGTGTTGGTGCTGTAAAGCTTATCAACCTCCTATGAAAGTTTCTTTAGCTCAGTGGGCAACCAGATTGTAGGATTATTCCAGATATATGGTTTGTGATGGTCAAGACTCGAATCATATGAACATACAGCCTGGTACATGCTTTTGTGTGAAGGTGGTATGTGAGTCTACAGGGTCGCCTTGACAGCCGTCACAGGAGCTTGGAGGGACTCAAAGTGAGCATACACAACAAAAGGGCAATGCTAATCATGATGGACATCATCAAACTTCAAGATTTTGTTTTACTCAGTTACATACCAGTTACCTGGTAGAGCAGTTCAAAAAAGTTTCTGCTAATAAGTCACTTGTGGGAAAGGCATGGAGGCACTTTAAGAAAATACGGTGTTTATGCCCTTGTTTACTCATCTGGGGTAAACAAATTGGGACATATTTTCGATCTATACATAGTGATGACTATTACCTTCATTGGAGAATAACATCTTGTTTACAAACAGCTTATGTTCACTGGCAAATTTAGATAAGTGAAGCATTCAGACAGTTTTGTTTGTAACTTTACTACCTTTGTCTAGCTTGTTCTCCTTCAGATCATAAACGCGAACTACTATCCCAGTACTCTGTGCCTCAAGTTTAATGATGTCCTGCAGCTTAACAGGGAACTTAGTAACTCGAAAATTATTTTACCTGGGAATATTATTACCCACACGACAACTGTCGGTACACTCAGAGTGTACTGAGTAATTTCTTTCACCAGCCACAATTGACCATGCAAAACAATAGTTTACCGCCAGCCACAGGATCACTGTTACTAGCAGCCAAGGACTGCGACTATCCTAAATCGACTGTGGGGCAGAGTTATGTGGTATGTGGCACAGTGCAACAGCCTTGAGGGGTCACTGACAGTGGGGTGCTGCAGCGTCAGGTAAATGTGAGCATTTCAGCTGCAGGGATGTCTGCATTGAGCTGTCCACATCTCCAATTCCTGACCCAGTTGCCCGCACTGGCTGGAGGGGTGAAGACCATAGCCACCAGATCAGTGACACAGCAGGAGCGCGGATGGTGGGGGTGGGCCCGACAGCGGAGTGGTTGGGTGGTGGCAGTTGAGGTAGAGGAGTTTATGCAGCCACGAACCTCATCATGGCAGGAGAGACATGCCGCACAGGAGTGTGTTTTGGTGTTGTCCTCACGCGCCCTGGCACCCGCATCGTAATGTACTGCAGGGATGGCAGAGTGGATCGCATCCCCAGTAATGGTGACTTGTCAGCTTTAGGGAAGAGGTAGAATAAGTGCACAACTTATAAACTCACTTGCTATTGGTACAAAAAAGGAAATAACAGTCGTTGTATGTGTATGTGAGATGGGTGCATAAGTTACCCAGCTGCCGCCACGACACCACATCCCTGAGGTTATCAGGGACTGCCTCCACCCAGGCTGATATTGGTGATTGGTCTTCACAGAGCCAAAGCTCCTACTCCATTTTTTCCACTTATTGTGGCACTCTCCATCTGGACTGGCATGGAGTCACTGGTCTAGCTCACTAATATTGGTATAACAACATACTGATTTAAAACAAAAATGAATGAAAAGAATATGTACTTAAACGTTATCGGTAATAGTTTTATCGAGGGTGTTTGTAGCACACCCCTCAGCCTCCTCGAAGTTATCTACAACAGCAAGAGCATATCGATTTGAAAACACACACATACAGGAAATACAACACCACGACAAAAATTTCACGAGAGTATGTACTTAGATGGCGAGAGGCTGCTCCAGGTGTTGTACAGGCTTGTCAGCCTGCATCCTCTCACCCTCCTTCTGACTGCGATCAGCCACCATTTCACGAATAAGTGCTGTAACATCAAGGAAACTTTTTATAGCAAAAATAGTACTGAACTGAAAAACTCGTGCTATGAAATAAAAAAATATACTTCAAAATTTGAGCACTTGCTACTAAATTCATTTAGACACTATGATTTGATAAAAACATTTTACGAAATATAGAACTGACACTCGGTAGCAAATTCTTATTACGAAATCTGAACACTCAGAGCAATGAAATAACGAAAACATGCATCAAAATCAGAAGACTCAGGGCAACGAATGCACATAAACGTATGGGGAAAATATGTAATTACATGGCAATTCCTCCAAGTAGAGCCTCAGACGTTTCCCGCAACCAAAGAAGTTGCTTGAAGATGCTGGACGCTTCAGGGCGCTGTTAAATGATGACAGCCTGACAAAAGAGGTGGACAGACGCACTAATGACGACGACAGCTGAACGTAGTCAGAGACTAGAGCAGACTGAAAATGGCTGTGGATGGGGATAAGGTTTATATAAACTCAAGCACCACCGCTTAATTTGGCGGGAACAAATAGGAACGTGCGTACAGGGAGAAAACTCAGGCCTGCAGCTTCAGACAATATTCACTTGACCTTCCCGGAAAACTAGATATTGGCTACATCAAAACTGGTGCAAACCCACTAGGACAGATATTTTTCACATGGCGACCCGCATAAAAGACGCATGTGAGAAGACAAGGAGTACCTTTGTGATATATGAAGATGGTATCTGCTCTTTTGGACTTGTAAGCAGGAGATTCCGGGTTCGATTTCCGGTCGGCGCACAACGATATTTATCAACGCCTCTAAGCAGCCAATGGTATGGATATCATTGTAATTTCAAGGAATACCTTTGTCGACTTTTGTCAGTCCACCCAGGAAAATCAGTTGTCGACTACATGAAAGCCAAGGTGAATGTCCTAGTGTTTTCCATACGACTTTTCTGGACGCCTTTGAACAAGCACTTGTGTGTGGACACGGAAAACGCACCATTCTTCCTGAAACCATTCAGTGAATTTGTCAGCGTCTTCCAAGTGTGCAGGGGTCATCGTCCTACAGAGAACAATAAGATAAGCTGAGAAATGCCTCAAAGTACCTGCTTGTATGTGACAACAGGAAATGCACCGTTCTTTGTCGGTCTCTCTAGGCTCTGGCTCAAACATCCTGATGTTGGTACGGTTCACCAGGGATGGTTCAAATGGTTCAAATAGCTCTCAGCACTATTGGACTTAACATCTGAGGTCATCAGTCCCCTAGAACTTAGAACTACTTAAACCTAGCTAACCTAAGGACATAACACACATCCATGCCCCAGGCAGGATTCGAACCTGAGACCGTAGCAGTCTCGCGGTCCCGGACTGAAGCGTTTAGAAAACAACAGTGATTCTGAAGCGGATCGAGAGAGGCATGAGCGGTTTATGTTAGCGCAATTTGTAGGCGGCTGTTGGTGCAGCGGAAGGAATACGATGGTCGTAGGGTTAATTCCTGATGTGACTTCCTTTAATTCTTCATTTGCACTTTTCTTACACTACAAACGAACCGAAATGATGCTCTATATATTGTAGTTATTAATATCTTCACAACAGGAGGGGAAATGCAAGTTTAAGATTGCAAATACATTTCCATGAAAGGACTGTACTGAGAGCGTCGCCGAGGATTGTGCAAATGAATTTCTAGAAAAGAAGTGGAGGGTGGACGAGGGAACTTCCTATATAAAAGAAGACCCTTTCTTTATTTTATAGTTAATGATTTACACATTCTGGGTTCATATTCATCGTAAAATCAAGAGAAATTATAATTTACTCTGTGTCTTGCACACGTCATAAATTCCGTATGTTTACAATTACGTAATTGTTCTGAGGTTCCTCTAGAAAAACAAACTTGTTTTTCTTTCATAAAATGTTTTCTCGCGTCGCACGGTTTGGCAGCAAATCACACGTGCGCTGCACGGAGGTCAAAATGAAACTGATGTGACACGAACCCCTCTCCGTTTTAATTATCATTCATTCTTCGAAAATTATCTACAGGTTCCTCGTGAATGCCGGAAATGCGATCTTGACTTGGAAATTTGTTTGATGTCCCAAACTATCCCCTTGCCTTTTCTTATCATGCATTTTACAAACATTAATACACTCCTGGCCATTAAAATTACTACACCAAGAAGAAATGCAGATGATAAACGGGTATCCATTGGACAAACATATTATACTAGAACTGACATGTGGTTACATTTTCACGCAATTTGGATGCATAGGTCCTGAGAAATAAGTACCCAGAACAACCACCTCTGGCCGTAATAACGCCCTTCATAAGCCTGGGCATTGAGTCAAACAGAGCTTGGATGGCGTGTACAGGTACAGCTGCCCATGCAGCTTCAACACGATACCACAATTCTTCACGACCAGTGACTGGCGAATTGTGACGAGCCAGTTGCACGGTCACCATTTTTAGACGTTTTCAGTTGGTGAGAGATCTGGAGAATGTGCTGGCCAGCGCAGCAGTCGAACATTTTCTGTATCTAGGAAGGCCCGTACAGGACCTGAAACAAGCGGTCGTGCATTATCCTGCTGAAAAGTAGGGTTTCGCAGGGATCAAATGAAGGGTAAAGTCACGGGGCACTGTTCAAAGTGCCGTCAATGCGAACAACAGGTGACCGAGACGTGTAACCAATGGCACCCCATACCATCACGCCGGCTGATACACCAGTATGGCGATGACGAATACACGCTTCCAATGTGCGTTTACCTAGATGTCGCCAAACACGGATGCGACCATCATGATGCTGTAAACAGGATCTGCATTCATCCGAAAAAATGAAGTTTTGCCATTCGTGCACCCAGGTTCGACGTTGAGTACATCATCACAGGCGCTCCTGTCTGTGATGCAGCGTCAAGGGTAACCGCAGCCATGGTCTCCGAGCTGATAGTCCATGCTGCTGCAAACGTCGTCGAACTGTTCGTGCAGATGGTTGTTGTCTTGCAAACGTCCCCGTCTGTTGACTCAGGGATCGAGACGTGACTGCACGATCCGTTACAGCCATGCAGATAAGATGCCTGTCATCTCGACTTCTAGTGATACGAGGCCGTTGGGATCCTGCACGGCGTTCCTTATTACCCTCCTGAACCCACCGACTCCATATTCTGCTAACAGTCATTGTATCTCGACCAACGCGAGCAGCAATGTCACGATACTATAAATCGCAATCGCGATAGGCTACAATCCGACCATTATCAAAGTTGGGAACGTGATGGTACGCATTTTTCCTCCTTACTCGAGGCATCACAATAACGTTTCACCAGGCGACGCCGGTCAACTGCAGTTTGTGTTAGAGAAATCGGTTGGAAACTGTCCTCATGTCAGCACGTTGTGCGTGTCGCCACCGGTGCCAACCTTGTGTGAGTGCTCTGAAAAGCTTATCATTTGCATATCATAGCATCTTCTTCCTGTAGGTTACATTTCGTGTCTGTGGCACATCATCTTCGTTGTGTAGCAATTTTAATGTCCAGTTATGAAGATACAACATCCTGAACATTATTTCGGTTGTGTGTAAAATACGAATGTCAGTATTGAGAGTAAAACAAGCTTCCGCATTGCGTTTAGAGCCCACGCCTCTAAGACTATCGTTGTGGACTCTTTCCAGTGTGCTGCGGCTGCCGAGAAACTGCGCTAACATTAACGGCTCATGCCTCAGCTGTTCCGCTCCAAAACTACCGTTCTCCTCTAAACGCTTGGACATCTGGGGCTCCCGCTTCTGTTACTTTCATTTCTGGGAGGGCCCTGCGTACACCATAAGTCTGCACCATGTAGCGATAAGTGGAAACTCATTAAAACAAGTAATGAAAGCTAGAATTATACAGTCCGCAAATATCGATTCAGACCTTTGCATTTCAGTATCTAAATTTATTAGTCGCCCTGAAGTAAGCAGAATATTTAAGAGAAAAGCAAATATGATACCGATAAACTGGAGGGGGGAAAATTAAAAGCATAACTTCAAAACGAAGACTTTCGAAAGTAAGGAAATTTTAAAAATAGCAACATTAGAGCAGCAATCGAAACAGCACCATCCACTGAGCGGGAAAAAAATACATGGTGGAATGATCAGCTTGATAAACATTTGCATGATGCATAGGAAAACTGGAATTCAAATAAAAGTCAGAAAAATAGAAACAACCTCCATCAAAGAAGAAGAGAAGCCACCAGAGCTCTTAACACAGAGAGGAAGTTATTCAGGATTAATGAGCTACATTCTGTCAATGAATATGTCAATGAACATTTTAAAAGGCATATGATGAGAAACTATTACCCACTGTTTAAGAAAAAACTGACCACATCTGTACCGCCAACTTTACATGTTATAAACCCGTAAAGAAACCATATGGGCCGCTCTAAACTGGAGAACTGTGACGTAGTGACAAATTTATTTGAAGATTTATACATTTGTGATGAACCTGAATCAAAATTTGTCGTTAGTAAAAACAGTACTCAGAACAACGTCTCCTCAACCTCACATTCAGAAAAAATTAAAGAAAATGTATACTCATTGGGAAACAATAATGTAACTTATGAGGTTGGAATCAAGGTTAGCTGTTGAGAGGATTAGATAATGAAGTGTTTCAAACTTAAAAATATAATAATGTGTGGGAGAAAGAATAAGTACCAGAGGGGTAGACAACAGCCATCATAAATCTTGTGCATATGAAAGGATCTAAAATAATCTAAATGATTATGGGGTCACGTCGCTTCCGCCATTGCCAACATAATTTTGATCCACAGTTCTCCTTAATTTTACAGAATCACGAGTATACCCACAACTAGGGGAAAAAGATATCAAGGTGGTTTAAGGATAATAAATCAAGACTGAACAGATGTCAACTCTAAAAATTGTCCTGCAATTGAGACGACTCAGAAACGAAGACACTACAGTTAAATTAATAGAGGTCAAGGAAGTGTACGATTCAACTGACAAAAACAGTATTATGAAATTTAGATCCAAACTACAATCATTCCCTGAGGCATATCAACAAATACTTCATCTCAAGTCAGCTTCTCTAGAGACCTTGAGATAATAACGGAAGTCAGGCAGTATCATGGACTATGTTCTTCGGTTTTCGGCTGCACACTGTAGAAAGTGCTTAGAGAGAGGAGAAAATCCGATACAAAAAGGCATCAGATTGGGAAAGTAAAAACATAATTTGTATGTGGACTGCCTGGTATTCATAGAGGACAATCCGTTGATAACAGACTCACCATAAAATGCGAAATTCGTGAAAGAAGATTTTGCAAGCAGGAACAATCTGTTTAAATTTCTTTTCGATTACAGATGTTATAGAAACATTTAAAATTGACCATGGGAATTACAAATCAGTCCAAACAAAATCAAAATAGTCAGCTCTCTCAAGTATTTAGGTGAGTTACTAAAGGTAAACAACAATGAGAAATAATTAACTTG
This sequence comes from Schistocerca cancellata, assembly GCF_023864275.1. Lineage (NCBI taxonomy): Eukaryota > Metazoa > Arthropoda > Insecta > Orthoptera > Acrididae > Schistocerca > Schistocerca cancellata. The sequence continues at coordinate 54,727,670 of NC_064633.1, forward strand.
TGAATGTTGCATTTCTTCTTATTTCCGTGCTTGCTTAGTAGATCAGAGAGGAATTACGCCTTATGCAAGACACCTTTTGTAGTTTAGTTTTCACGCAGAGATGTTTCAGCATTTTTTGTAATATCCTCAGTGGGTTTATTTGATTACCTTTCTTCTGCAGAGGAAAATAATACGCAGAATGCGCAAAACAAGAATGTCAATCTTCGGACATACCGCTGATACGGATGTTGACAGACAGGAAAAGCAAATCTTTAGTAAAATTATGAAGCTGGAAGGACAACTAGCACAACTCTGAATGAAATAAAAGAAGCAAACGTCAACATTACGGACACATTTCTTTCAGAAGAAAATTCAGAAAGTGTTCCTCTGGGACGAACAAGAAAGAAAAAGTGACAGATCCAGAAGCAGAGACCTGAATATATTAGGTGGGAGTGGGGCACTCTGAACCACGGGGCACAATGAATCAGGTAGCATAATTTCAGTATAAAGTGGTAAATTATTTTTTTCTCTGTGTATATGTTGTCAGTACTGCTCTACTGACTGTCATTTGTTTTCTGCAGGATCTAGATCCCGCCATTAGTGTTATATTGGTGATATGTTAGTTTCGCGACAGTGAAGTAATTTTTGGAGACATAGATAGATTGAATTTTGTTCAATTATTTGTCAACAAATTTTAGAGAAAGTAAATCATTATAACAATATCAGTACTGTATTTTAATGATATAGATCTTTAAATATTAAAAATGTTCATACATAACCTCACATGAGCTTTGTTTGAAATATGTGCTTTTGGGCGCATTGAACGATGCTCTCCTGGGGCACAATGAGTCATGGTTCTGTTGAGCAGGAGAAAGAATTAGTGGAGTATTTTTTGCATTCTTGTAAGATATGCTTTGGTGTTGACACTAAAACATGTAGGCGTTTAGCAAGTGAGCTGGCTTTGAAAAATGGTCTGAAATGTCCTGAGAACTGGATGAAGGGAATGGATGGTGTAGACTGGTTCTCTGGGTTCATGAAACGATATCCCAGTTTAAGTATCTGAACCCCAGAGGGCTGCAGCTTATCCAGAGCAACGTCCTTTAATCGGTATTCTGTTTCGAATTTTTTCAAAAACTTGAAAGACCTTTACCGAAGATACCCTACTTTCGCAGATGGTACAAGGGTTTTCAATCTGGATGAACCCAGTACCTCAGCTGTATCAGATAGGCTTCCAAAGGTAGTGGCGCAAAAGCGAAGTAAATAGATTTGTCAAGTTAGTAGTGGAGAACGTGGTGTTTTAGTGACCACCTGTTACATAATCAGTGCAGGTGGTACTTTCCTGCCCCCAGCAATGATATTTCCTCGAGTACATTTTAAACAACATATGAAAAGTAATGCACCAACAGGCACCCTGGGGTTAGCAACAAATATTGGCTGGATGAATAGCGAAATTTTGTGGATGTCATGAAACATTTCATCTACAAATCCAGTAATAGCAAAGACAATCCTGCGCTTCTTATTTTAGACAATCATGTAAGCCATCTGTCAATTGAGATAATAGATGTAGCAAAAGCCAATGGGGTGGTTATGCTAACTATACCCCTACATACCTCAAACAAACTGCACCTCTTGTTGTGGGAGTGTTCGCTTCATTCAAGGGAACATATAATTCATTATTAAATTCAAAACTCCTACACAGGAAAGGCACTCCTCTCACTATTTATGATGTAGCTGCATGTGTCAAAATTGCTCATGACAGATCAATGACACCCACTAACATATGTTCGGCTTTCAAGAAACGTGGAATATTTCAGTTTGATGAAGATATCTCCACTGATGAAGACTTTATGGTCAGCGAAGTAACAGACAGGGTTGTGGAGGCAAACCAACTTCAGACGTTAATTCTCTCAATCATATCAAGGATGCACAATCTGCAGGACAACCCTCAGTTGATGTCAACCAGTCACAAAATCTGCAGCAACCAGGACCATTTGCAGTGCTTAACGCCCAAACAGCTTTCCCTAATGGAGTTTCTCCTGAAATAATTCGAGGATACCCAAAAGCAGAGAACAGAAAGAAAAGCAATAAACGTAAGAGAGGATGGAGTTTAATTGGAACTGATAACCGGAGAAAGATTTGTTGCAATCCAGAAAACAGCCCAATAAAAATGTCAACCAGAAGCTTTATGAGCAGGAATCAGATGACGACATTAGTGAGGCTCATTATGAAGAGAGCGATGCCAACGTGGATGTGTCTGGTGAATCAGAGTACAACTTTGAAGAAGTGAACAAATTACCAGAAACAGAAGATTTCGGCTTGACCAAAACACCGGTTTAATATGTGGGGAAGATTTTGAAAAAGGATGACGCAAGAGACTATCAGTTATCATTTTTGAGAAAAAGTGAAAAATGGGAGGGAAGTTTTATTTTCCTCAGATAAAGGATGAAGCTTTTGTTCCAGCTAGCAACATACATTAGGTGCTCCCACGACCTACTACTGATGGTGTGACAAAGAGACAAAAATCATATTTCAGATTTGGAATCGGTCCATTGATGTTCGGTAATTCCAAAATAAGTTACATGATTGTGTGCCTACATATTTAATTATATAATTCACAATGGAATATATGTAAACATTATGATTAAAGTACATTTATACTTACTTTGTATGCTAAATAGGTTTTTTCAATGAACCTGTTTAAAGTGGTTCATTGAACCCCACACATGGGGAACAATGAACCATTTACCAAATTTCTTCAAAGGTGTGCAGGTAAAAAACAATTAATGACAATGCAATCATATAAGGCCATTTGATACTTGAATGATTAAACTGTAACATCTGTAAATCACAACTCTGTAATAAAATTATTCTATGAGTAACACGGAGAAATATTTTTTATTGTTCAATATGCCCCACTCTCCCCTACACAAATTCGGGCGAAGAAGAATAATAATGCATGCAGTAAGAATTGAAATATTGTTTTAATGTGTTCCGAAAAAGAGCTGTTTGAATATAGAAATAATAGTGGTAATAAATGAATAATATAAGATTTTAACATAAAAGATAGAGCTGACTCTTCAGTCCACAGAAGAGTGCCACCACGAGCTCTTTCGCATGCTTACGTTTCTCATTTCCGGCACGAAAACGCTGCCTTCTGCGACCCACAGATTTTGATGTGCTTTGGAGCAGTCATTAGGGACCAGTCAAAAGTGATCTTGTATTAGGAGGGTCACTAGACCATTGTTTCCGGAAAAAAATAGGGAAAAGCATGTAAACTACGCCGTGAAAATGCGTCAGTTGATAAATGCTATAGAATTGTTCAACACACATTAATCTTGTCCACCATGCATATTAAATAAAAGATTCTTTGGGCCAAGCACATTTCTCTTCCTAGACCGTTGATAAAATAGGCAAATGCATTGTAATAATGAAAAAGCGCCAATGTGTAATTAACATGCAGTCTGAATAACAATACAAAACAATATGCGTTATGATTATCTACAGCAGCATACTTTATTATTCTTACCTCTTCTTAATTATTATCCTGTAATTAGTACACAAAGTAATGTTGTCTTTCATTTTTATTACTTTTATTTCTATTTGTACAGGCAAGGTAAGCTCGGTGAGTTGAATTAAAGACGACCTTGTTGGTAAGTGACTCTTCTTATTTGACGACCGGAGTGGCCCAGCGGTTCTAGGCGCTACAGTCTGGAACTGCGCGACCGCTACGGTCGCAGGTTCGAATCCTGCCTCGGGCATGGATGTGTGTGATGTCCTTAGGTTACTTAGGTTTAAGTAGTTCTAGAGGACTCATGACCTCAGAAGTTAAGTCTCATAGTGCTCAGAGCCATTTGAACCATTTTGAACTGCTCTTATTTGTTGTGTCGTCTCTCTGTTGAAAGCAGCACAGCGTTCAAACGTGATGGTGTTGATTGATTCGAAAAGTGAGGCCTAGTGACCAAGTCCTGCATGGAGACAGAAGCACCTTGCGGGATGAGGAAGTCATTCCTGAGTGACGTATAACTTTAGACACCACTGCCGCATGTAGCTAACATATTCTGCTACATTGGCTAACAGTCTATAGCGTCATGTCGGTCATCAAACCATTCGTCCTATAACAGCCAATGAAAAAATGTACAAATGGCGAATTCCTAACAGACCAAACTGCTGAGGTCATCGGTACCTAGACTTACACACCAACTAACTTAACGCTAAGGACAACACTTACACCCATGCCCGAGGTAGGACTCGAACCTTCGACGAGAGTGTAACAGCAAGTGACACTGCAATATTCGAATATACACTCCTGGAAAAGGAAAAAAGAACACATTGACACCGGTGTGTCAGACCCACCATACTTGCTCTGGACACTGCGAGAGGGCTGTACAAGCAATGATCACACGCACGGCACAGCGGACACATCAGGAACCGCAGTGTTGGCAGTCGAATGGCACTAGCTGCACAGCATTTGTGCACCGCCGCCGTCAGTGTCAGCCAGTTTGCCGTGGCATACGGAGCTCCATCGCAGTCTTTAACACTGGTAGCATGCCGCGACAGCGTGGACGTGAACCGTATGTGCAGTTGACGGACTTTGAGCGAGGGCGTATAGTGGGCATGCGGGAGGCCGGGTGGACGTACCGCCGAATTGCTCAACACGTGGGGCGTGAGGTCTCCACAGTACATCGATGTTGTCGCGGAAGGTGCACGTGCCCGTCGACCTGGGACCGGACCGCAGCGACGCACGGATGCACCCAAGACCGTAGGATCCTACGCAGTGCCGTAGGGGACCGCACCGCCACTTCCCAGCAAATTAGGGACACTGTTGCTCCTGGGGTATCGGCGAGGACCATTCGCAACCGTCTCCATGAAGCTGGGCTATGGTCCCGCACACCGTTAGGCCGTCTTCCGCTCACGCCCCAACATCGTGCAGCCCGCCTCCAGTGGTGTCGTGACAGGCGTGAATGGAGGGACGAATGGAGACGTGTCGTCTTCAGCGATGAGAGTCGCTTCTGCCTTGGTGCCAATGATGGTCGTATGCGTGTTTGGCGCCGTGCAGGTGAGCGCCATAATCAGGACTGCATACGACCGAGGCACACAGGGCCAACACCCGGCATCATGGTGTGGGGAGCGATCTCCTACACTGGCCGTACACCACTGGTGATCGTCGAGGGGACACTGATTAGTGCACGGTACATCCAAACCGTCATCGAACCCATCGTTCTATCATTCCTAGACCGGCAAGGGAACTTGCTGTTCCAACAGGACAATGCACGTCCGCATGTATCCCGTGCCACCCAACGCGCTCTAGAAGGTGTAAGTCAACTACCCTGGCCAGCATGATCTCCGGATCTGTCCCCCATTGAGCATGTTTGGGACTGGATGAAGCGTCGTCTCACGCGGTCTGCACGTCCAGCACGAACGCTGGTCCCACTGAGGCGCCAGGTGTAAATGGCATGGCAAGCCGTTCCACAGAACTACATCCAGCATCTCTACGATCGTCTCCATGGGAGAATAGCAGCCTGCATTGCTGCGAACGGTGGATATACACTGTACTAGTGCCGACATTGTGCGTGCTCTGTTGCCTGTGTCTATGTGCCTGTGGTTCTGTCAGTGTGATCATGTGATGTATCTGACCCCAGGAATGTGTCAATAAAGTTTCCCCTTCCTGGGACAATGAATTCACGGTGTTCTTATTTCAATTTCCAGGAGTGTAGATGCGTGAAACACTTCGTCCTGAGTTCAGCCACTTTATTCACGAGCCATGCCTCATCGGCAACAGGGGATTGTCTCGACCGCGCCGTCGATCTCGTGAAGGCAGAGAATTCGACGGCGTTGGTGGCTGAGGCGCGTGTTTCTCAGCCTTCCGCTAGACGATGGATTAACGGACACCCAGTGAGTGTGTGCAAAGTGTACGTTGCCGTGTAACAACACCAGTCCAGAACAATGAACTTGTAAGCAAGTGACTTCAAAACCTGTTATGAAAACACGCTGTACCTGAAACCTGCTGCTGCGTGTCCTGCGTCGGCTGGCACTGTTCAGTGCCGTCGTCGGGAGGGACGCTGGACATTAAAGCACACGTGTGGCCATCAAGGAGGAGCTCCGTGACGGCCAACGGCTCTACCGATTAGCGTCTGCTGAGGAAAATACCAGTCTTAAGTGGTGGACAGTAACATTTCCCGAAAAATGATTTTTTTACCACTGCAAATGGTGATAGAGTATATAGACCACATGGCTACCATTTCTACCCAAAATACACTGCCTCACGAAGAAAGTTAAGCGCCCAAAATGGGAAGAGTTATTTCAGTGGTTACACAACTGAGTCAGATTTATGAAGAGCTTGGCAGTATGATTATCAGTGTGATATTCCCACCGACCCCGTCCGTTCTCTCTGGCTTTGATCTATGCTTTGATTCGGTGAGAATTGGCGCCATACAGCCGTTGTATTCTCTCCTGAGACAAGCTGACTCACAACTGTGGTATCTGGTTCTTGCTATTCTTGATTCTGGCACTGGGCCGGGGTTGACGTCAGAGCAGATCGATCATGCTGGCCACGGAGCACCTCGACATCATGGAAACTGGTCATAGAGACGGCATAGTGACAGCACCACGATACCATCACATGAGGACGCAGGATGTTCGTGGCGTACAGTTGTGCCGTCGGTTTCCACTAAGGCACTTCCAGCTGCGCCAATGATTCCAGCCATGCATCACCTAAACATTGCAGAAATGAGCCTTTTTTTCATATCATCACCATAGCCGTCGATGATCATCATCCGTGGTAGTGCAGAACTGTGATTCATCGCTGAATACAAAGCGATGACGTTAATCAGCAGTCCATCCAGTCATTGCATCACTCCCAACGCATCCGTTTTCAACGCTTCACACGATAGATGGCCGAATTCATGTTTTCCATTATACACATAGTATGGGTTACGTTACCATCCCTTCAGTGTAGCAACTGTGTCCTAAAGTATTATACGTTTACAGCAGGATCTCTCTCCCGAATGCTCTTGTCAGCTCCGGTGCGGGAGTGGTTTGGAGAACGGGATGGTCTCATTCTGTCCCAAACCTCATTCCCACTGGAGACGTATGGACAGGGACGAAACGTGCCTTGTTGGTAAACTGGATTCATCCCATGCCAAGGATCCAGTTGACTGTCGGAAAGCCGCTGCATCTTGCTGAAAAAAGGTGGCAAATGATGAGAGTTGTAAATTATTACTCAGTTCATATTCTCAGATAGTCATGAGAGTTGGAGGTCTTAGAAAGGGGAATTGAGAAGTAAAGAAACCACTTGTTTGACCTTTCGAGGATCGAAAACGTTTTATTAAGAGCAATGAGCTGCCTTTGACTCCACCTGACGGTTCCAAGAGCATTTATTAAATTTGAAATACTGTGAATGACATTGCGCAAATTTTCTTGTGTGTGTTCAGTAGGTGGGTGTTTCGTGTTGAGAGTCGATAAGGAATAACTTTGCCATTTCATCTGCAGGTATGCTAAGGCGAATAATATGTGTCTGAATGAGTAGTACAGACCATCAGATGATCTGAGTTACATCCTTTACTTGGACGTAAACGATCTCTATGGACAAGCTATGCACAAATTCAGCTATTTGAAGGCTTCTGATATCCATCCAAAGATGAAATGGATGCACTGAAGGACAAGAACCTCATTGGGACTTCTGATGCTGGTAAGGGACACGTCCTGGAGATAGACCTGGAGTATCACATATCACAGGGATTTAGATGACGAGCACAATGACGAAGTGGTTCTGTCCCCAAGCTGATGCCAACGGTAGGGGTTAAGAAGAGATACATTCCTCACTGTAGGAACTTTCAGCAGAGTCTGAGGTTGGGTATACAACTTTTTAGAAACACCCACAGCATATGCTTTGACAAGCGTCCCTCGCTGAATTAATACATTCATTTAAACGATGAACGGAGGACCCTTGGCACATGTGATGGCGAAAATGATTGTCATGAATTAGTGAGTGATTAAGTATTTCGCAAATCCATGGAGAATGGTAGAAACGTCGCCATGTTTATTTAGTTTACAATGGGGACTGGCTTTTTGGTGCAGGAGATTACAACAACGGGTCAGATTTTAAATAGGTCACAATCTTCAATGAAGGACTATTCGCTGTCGTGATGGCTAAGGTTTCAGTGGCGTTCACAAAGTCTGTCTGTATCGGTATGAGTGTTTCGGACCTCTCTAAACTCTACATGTACCGACTCCACTACAAGTTTATAAAACCAGACTTTGTTGATGTCAAGTTACTTTATATGGTTGCAGATAGTTTCATGTTCTGGGTGAAACGTACGAAGTAATTAGGTGAATTCCGAGGAATTAGACACGTATAGATATGCGGCCCATAATCCTTGTGGGATAACCCATCAGAACAAGAATGTTATCGGTCTGATGAAAGACGAGTTGAATGGCTAGCAGACTGTGGAGTTTGTGTGGCTCAGATTGAAGATGCTTAAATGCAGGTACCACCTGGAGAGGGGCTTGGGGTACGCACCTCTCTGCCTCCCAGGCACTCACAATCGAAGAGTATAATGATGATGATTATGATGATGTTTGGTTTTGTGGGGCGCTCAACTGCGTGGTTATCAGCGCCCGTACAATTTCCCAACCTTTGCTCAGTCCAATTTCGCCACTTTCCTGGATGATGATGAAATGATGAGGACAACACAAACATCCAGTCATCTCGAGGCAGGTGAAAATCCCTGACCCCGCCGGGAATCGAACCCGGGACCCCGTGCTCGGGAAGCGAGAACGCTACCGCGAGACCACGAGCGGCGGACTCGAAGAGTATAATGAGAGTCTGTGTGCACACAATGATTCTCCTCATATGATACAGCAAGTAGCCTTTGGATTACATGGCCACGAGATGAATACTGCACTGCATGTGAAAGTTAGTCTGTCACACCATATTGATGAACGCTTCATATATGTAGGTGGGATTGGGATCCTCCCATTCTCACATTCTCGCTGAACTGATTTTTTGTTTGTCTATGTTGTAAGTTGTACTTTATAATGTGTAACATATACATGTCTACACAGTGTGTGTGTGTGTGTGTGTGTAAAAATTAATACTGTGTACGAAAATTATGTTTATGTGTATGTCTGTGTTTCTCCAGCTTCTGCTACTAGTCCATATACAATGTATGTATTGTAAACAAATAAAATCACCTTAGTAGAATGCATCTCTATTGCTGTAAACATTGTACAGTTGATCAGCTGCTTTTATGTAAATAATGTCTCTCTGCAGTTACGAAATCTCTTTTCGGAAAAAAAATGTTTCTGGTGTATTGTATCTCTGCTATTGTAAATATTCTATAGTTAATCTGTAGTTGTTATGTAAGAAAATAAAACCATTCTACACATAAGAAATCTCATTTTTGAATACAAAATGTATTATTCTGATAATAAACAATGATTTAAATTGTTTTATATGTGTAGCTATTGTTTTACCCCTTCATCACTAAAGCTATAGTGCTGAAGCCAATAACTCTTTCATGGCTAAAATTCATTTTTTACAGATTTTTAAAATATTAAGGTGGTAACAGTTTCTTTTCAGTCCCATTATTGTATTTTCACCACCAAAATATTTTTTAAGTTCTCCATTTTTCTCAACAGAAAGTGGGACACACATGTCCCATGAACCAACGCAAGATACCTTTTCTGCTGACTGACTGATTTTGTAATTTTATTTTTTTAGCCATAAACAGGATTTTGCAGAGAATCAAATAACTACAAATTATACATGCATGTAATCTTTTTATTTGTGTAGAGCCAGTGTAAAAAATGTCCATTACATTTCAGTTTTCATGATACATGATCAATACTTACAAAACCTTACATGCCATGAAACTTGGAAAAACATGGTGTGGCACAGAGTGGTACACCACAAGCAGTGCAAACAACTTTTGTTCTCTTCTCTTTAGAGTTTGTGCTGCAGAATCTGCATCGCTTCCTAGTGCCACTGTCTTTCGGTACATGTTTGCCTACGTTCACGAGCCGGACGTCACCTGGCACAGTAGAGACTCCTCTCTTTGCTGGGAAGAGAGTGGGCATTGATCCCCTCTTCCTATTTCAAACCGTTAAATAACTTTACAAATAATGTCTGCTGGGACACATGTGTCCCACTAATTTTATTTCGATTATAAGATAGTACAGTCGCTGAGAATTACATTCCACACTGTATTTGTACTAAAAGATGATTATTAAGTTAATAATAAGATGAATTACTTACGTCAGACATCGCTGGAAAGTGAGAAATGATGAAACCTGAACACTGTTTGGACAGGAGGAAAGGGATACAGACATTGAAGCAGTACTCCCTCTGTTCAATATTGACTGTGTTATTTTACAAATACCCAAGAGATTTAATCAATGCCAGGCAGTTGATAATGCACAATATAGGTCTAACAGTGTAGCAACACTTGGATGTTTTAGATAGACATGTGTGTTCCATGGGGTCAATTCTAGCATTGACTCACTATATATATCCACTATAGGCACTTACGGCAAGACATGTGAATGGCGGTAGAAGCATGAGGTGTGTCAAACTCGTCTGCCATCTTCCTATCTACACTCCTGGAAATTGAAATAAGAACACCGTGAATTCATTGTCCCAGGAATGGGAAACTTTATTGACACATTCCTGGGGTCAAATACATCACATGATCACACTGACAGAACCACAGGCACATGCGGTCAAATACATCACATGATCACACTGACAGAATCACAGGCACATAGACACAGGCAACAGAGCATGCACAATGTCGGCACTAGTACAGTGTATATCCACCTTTCGCAGCAATGCAGGCTGCTATTCTCCCATGGAGACGATCGTAGAGATGCTGGATGTAGTCCTGTGGAACGGCTTGCCGTGCCATTTCTACCTGGCGCCTCAGTTGGACCAGCGTTCGTGCTGGACGTGCAGACTGCGTGAGACGACGCTTCATCCAGTCCCAAACATGCTCAATGGGGGACAGATCCGGAGATCTTGCTGGCCAGGGTAGTTGACTTACACCTTCTAGATCACGTTGGGTGGCACGGGATACATGTGGACGTGCATTGTCCTGTTGGAACAGCAAGTTCCCTTGCCGGTCTAGGAATGGTAGAACGATGGGTTCGATGACCATTTGGATGTACCGTGCACTATTCAGTGTCCCCTCGACGATCACCAGTGGTGTACGGCCAGTGTAGGAGATCGCTCCCCACACCATGATGCCGGGTGTTGGCCCTGTGTGCCTCGGTTGTATGCAGTCCTGATTGTGGCGCTCACCTGCACGGCGCCAAACACGCATACGACCATCATTGGCACCAAGGCAGAAGCGACTCTCACCGCTGAAGACGACACGTCTCCATTCGTCCCTCCGTTCACGCCTGTCGCGACACCACTGGAGGCGGGCTGCACGATGTTGGGGCGTGAGCGGAAGACGGCCTAACGGTGTGTGGGACCGTAGCCCAGCTTCATGGAGACGGTTGCGAATGGTCCTCGCCGATACCCCAGGAGCAACAGTGTCCCTAATTTGCTGGGAAGTGGCGGTGCGGTCCCCTACGGCACTGCGTAGGATCCTACGGTCTTGGCGTGCATCTGTGCGTCGCTGCGGTCCGGTCCCAGGTCGACGGGCACGTGCACCTTCCGCTGACCACTGGCGACAACATCGATGTACTGTGGAGACCTCACGCCCCACGTGTTGAGCAATTCGGCGGTACGTCCACCCGGCCTCCCGCATGCCCACTATACGCCCTCGCTCAAAGTCCGTCAACTGCACATACAGTTTACGTCCACGCTGTCGCGGCATGCTACCAGTGTTAAAGACTGCGATGGAGCTCCGTATGCCACGGCAAACTGGCTGACACTGACGGCGGCGGTGCACAAATGCTGCGCAGCTAGCGCCATTCGACGGCCAACACCGCGGTTCCTGGTGTGTCCGCTGTGCCGTGCGTGTGATCATTGCTTGTACAGCCCTCTCGCAGTGTCCAGAGCAAGTATGGTGGGTCTGACACACCGGTGTCAATGTGTTCTTTTCTCCATTTCCTGGAGTGTATATATTGCATTATATGACTCAGATAGTCCCACTTATGGCATGAGTACTGTATTTTAGCACTGGCGTATGGTGAATTAATACCTTTATAACTGCTTCAGAGTCATTGTAAGCTTCTAAACCTACACTTCCACATTTAGAACCACTGATACTTGCATTGTATGTGTTAACGAATAACAGTACTTTTGTGAGACTTTGTTTCCATGGCTGTGCTCTTGTGTAGTCAGATGAAACTAGGTCGAAAAGCTAGGTAGGCATGCTGTGTGCTGTGTGCTGCGCCTGTGTGTTCGTTCAGCATGGGATGAGATGATCATCTCAGCTGCAGTGCCTATGCTATGGCATGATGCAGGATGCAGGACGTCGTGTGAATCACGGCTGTGGCTGTGGATCCTTATAGCAAAGTTTAATGAAGCACACATACTATATCATAATAACAACAATAACAATAATAATAACAATAAATAGATATGGATGACATAATACATACAAACAGTCTTCTTCTTCTCAAATAACCGCTGCTGCTGCTGACAGCGTTTTATTCTGAAAGCAAATGATGATGGACACAATCATATTACTTTAAAATGCTCAAGGTGTGGGCAGGTGAGTTTGTTAACTAGTGACTATAGAGCAGGGCACTCATGGCAGTGAGTGCCCCATGCAAACTGGCCTTGGTACATGGCCAAATATAATGATTAATGGAATTGGAGATAAGATAATGTACGGCTGAGCCTGCTGTAAGCGAAATGTGACACGCACAGATGTCGCAGCTGTCATATGACACCACAGAAAAAGTGGGACAGAAGCTGAGATAGCGTTTTCTGCCAGAACTGGCAGTATCCTACTACTCGCCAGACTTATCAGCTGCATATGCAGGCATGCCAAATGTTTTGGGGTTGGACATAAGTAGCGACGAACCAAGATTTCAAATACAGCTATTGGATATACATTCTAAACTCTTTCATCCCCATTTCTATGCCACCTCTTGCAAATACCCTGTCCTGTTTGTCCATCTCCTGCTCCTTCCCCCTCACTCTGTGGATTACCTTCTCTCCCTTCTCCCTGTCCATCTCTTCCTCTCCCCTCTATATGTTCATTTCGATCCTCTCCGCTTTATGTACTTTTACCCATCTCTCTGATCCTGAGTCTTGCTCTTTAGAAAAAAACCTTATTGGGGGTTTAAATTGCTTAAAATGAATGAGTAAGTCGTTTGGGATAATTTTATCATTTTTATATGGGGCCTGAGAGAGACCACCCCATTTGCTAGATCTGTATGGATAGCAATTTCAATGACATCACATTGTTTCAATGAGAAAATGGGTAAGATTTCAAAGTTTCGGTCGATTCAGACTCCATAGTACTACTGTAATCACAAGACGATGCACCATAAACATAGGTTTCCTGTTTTCAGAAAAACCGACAGCGAGGAAAAGAACAAAACAGCACATTATTGTCTATGCAATTTTTAAAAAACATAACTGTGTGTTGTAAGTGTTGTTCATTTACTTGTAGAGACAGAGTATTCCTGCCTATTGTTTGAGACTCTGTCATAGGTGCATCCTTTCGCAATTGAATTTTTCGCATCTTATTTCGTTTCGGAAATATGTGAGGTGGCGGAGTCAGGTGGGATACGATGTATTGGGTGAGAGAGTACTTACGAGAGAAAGATTTTGTCTAATGATTTATATGCCCCGCTATCGTAATTCAAAGTGAGTGCTAGATAGAAGACGAAATCTCACATATTTACAACAAAGCACAGCATTTTCTTCCTCACAGTTTTTGCATCACATTTATTTCCCTTTTAACCACTTTTCCGAGTGTTCTTTCTCGAAGTGTCGGTTGTGGGAAATAAACTGTTTCCGCACATACACAATGGTCTGTCCTGGAGAAAAGTTAACGTATAAAGTTGTGGAAACGCGATTTAGGCATCACATTTCCTAAAACTGTTACTGCACATGACTAAGGTGCTTTGTCATGTCCCAAGCGAAAGCATTGCATGAGATGGGGCGACATGGTCCGTAAATAGGAAATCAACTGGATGGACTATATGAAAGGTAGTCTTGACCTGGCTACAGTGTTAAATGCGTTCTTACAAAAGTGTGAAGTAACCTGGAGTAACCCCAATTACAAATGTTTGGCAACTTCTAAATTTACTCAGAAAACAGTTTCAACTCTTTCTGTAATTGGCTTGGATGAGCTGTACCAAAGAAGAGATCAAGTCCTAGAAGAGAGCGAGGCTGGCGCCTGTCTATCCCCTGTTACTGTTGTTACTACCTTTCGACAATACTTCGTTGTTATATAGTTTGATAGATGGGGTCTAATGGAAAGTGTTGTGTGTCTGCGTATAGTTTTAATTATTTAACGTGGGAATCGATTAGAGAAACTCGAACAGTTTGTGTACTCATGTATTCTAAAGCCTGTACTTTAGTAGATGAATTGGAGTATTGACGGTCAAAGTCTACGTCTTACTTCGTCAAACCCGCAGAGTCGCTCACTGAACGACGCTGTGGCCAGAACGCTCATCGCCCGACGAAATCTGAAGCGAGATCAGTACTCGCAGATGATGGTCACTGCGCACTACAGTCCTCAAAGCATCGGAGAAATACTCTTTTCTTTCATCAGGAGATGTGTGTTGCATTGCACCGCCAACCTCGTGCTAGAGGAGCATGCAGACCTACTTTGCAGCACTGTCCTATATTTACGATCGGGATAAGAAAGTGTCGTCTATGCACAGCTGTAAGCTAGTACCATCTAGCCTAGAAACCACGTGACTTCAGTTAAGCATTCTTGATTCCTGTTGGTTGAAATAAGCTGAGGAATACGATTTCCGGCTGTTAAGTACCAAGTGTTTAAACTTTAAATGACCTTCCAGTCTGAGACTTTCGCTACAGCGCCGATAAAATCAGCTGATGTGGAATGATTCAACGGAAATGACTGTGACGACTGTTCATCAGAGGCTAATAAGTGGCTCCGATTGGTTCTAGTGATCGTAAAGGTGTGTATTTAAGACGTTTCCCTTTCATGTTTGTTGTGTTCGTTGTAGCTGCTATTCTTCTCCTTCAGCTTCCTTTTTGTGCTGCAATTGCTGATGTGACGGACGCGTGGAGACTCGGTCTTACACCTGCAATAGCAGCTCCACAAACTGACATGATGATACTGCGTTCATTGCCCAAGTCCAGTTCGTCGACGATGCATTCACCATGGCAGCTTCGTCGGACATCATCAGCCTAATAGGGACCGATGATACACAAGCTCTCCATGCACTGGGCCTTCTCACACTCGTCACAGACCTTGGCAACATCAGGCATCGTTTGGACTTCAGTCTGGGCCTAGTAACAAAAGTACCCCATCAGATCCCTTACGGATCACCAACTGAGTTCTGTAGCCACACTGGGCTACTCTGTGGTTGTTGGAGACTTAGGAAAAGTGTCTTAACGGACTCTGAAGAAGTTCGAAAATTATTAAATGTTCAATTTTCACTTATTGCATTTTAAAAATTTACAGACTTTACCCTTTCAATTGATATGTAATTTATTCAGTTCAGAAGACTATAAGTATTTTTAAAATATTTTTTAAATATGTTCTACAAGGGCGTGACCGACTGTAGCGCTGTTAAATTCCTGTCAAATGTTGTACTCATCATGTACATTTTAGTGATGTGAGAGCACAAAATAAGTGCTGTGGCTAGCCTCCGATGGGTCGACATATATCTCTAGCATGTGTTTCATATTTGTTTACTCTTTTGTAATCCTGAAATTGTTCTAGTGAATCCTGTACATTGAAGCCTGTGTTTTATTGAAAGATAATCACGGATAAACGTAAAGTGGCTAGAAATCTGCGGAAGGGTTTTAAGAAAAGGAGATATGTTGGAAAGCCAAAAGTCGGTGTTGTTACTGTAAACAATAAAGACGATAAACAAGTGTGTGAATCTTACATTGCTGGTACACGTGCGCATTGCAACGAAAGTGAGAAAGAAAGTAATTCTCAGAGGAAGCTTCGTTCAGTTAGTGAAAAGTATGAACGTTTTATGGGCGAATCGGAAGTCGATGAAATATTTAATATATCAGTTCTCAAAGGAATTTTTGCAGACGGTGTAAGATGTATTCATTGTATTGAAGTCGGTGTGAAACTCTATAGAAATCAGTAGAACTTGCCAGTGAAATGGAATGAAGTGTGGTAAGCGCTCATACCTGACCACCTTTTGGACTACTGTTGCAGTAACTCCAAATTAAAAAAAGTGTTAACAAAATCTAAGAACACAACATTAGATCTGTTTATGACTTGCGTACAATTGGAAAGGGTCTACTGCAGGAGCAGCTTTATGTGACATGATGAATCTTCCAAATTACCCAGCCAAGTTTATACCATATTTATTACTATATTTGTTACTATAATAGGTTTATAGGGTCTGAAATAGAAATGTATGCATGGAATCTACGAAGAAAGCTGTGGAAGGTGCAGTAATAGGAAACAGTGGAAACAGAGATTTGACTGTAGCATTCGATGGTACCTGGCATAAACAGGGACACAGATCTCATCATGGAGTAGTATCTGCCACCAGTATGTGCACAGGGAATGTTTTGGATGTAGCAGTAATATCTAAATATTGTAGGCGTTCACAAAAAATAAAGGAACACATGAAAATAATTACACAGCTAACTGTAGTGGCAGTAGTGGGTGAATGGAAGTGGCTAACGTTGCTAATAAAGCACGTGATAAAGTGTGATATGTGAATTACCTTGGTCATGGTAATTCTAAAAGTTTCAAACATATTCAAGAACTGAAGCTCTATGGTGACGAAGTTGCAGTGCTGAAATTTGAGTGTATTGGACACATACAGAAAGGAACACGATGAAAACCTCAGAAACTGAAACCTTCCTACAAAAACCAAAAGCGTAGTGATGGTAAAGGGCTGGATGGTTGACCAAGGGAAGGTTAACAAATAGTGTAATTGACAAAATTGATAACTATTATGGAATAGATTTTAGCCAAAACACACTCAGTGTCGATTCAATGAAGAAGGCTGTTTGGACTCTTTTCTTTCGTACTTTTTAAGCAGATGAAAGTCACCATCATTATTTGTGTCCCAAAGGAGAAAACAGTTGGTGTAAGTACAACAAGGGGTTGCTAACTGGTGACGTGTACACTGATAAACATAGTCGGCCCGATGCTGTAATTGAGGTGATAAAACATATTTTCAGAGACTTAGCAACACCTGAACTGTTGGAAAAGTGTTTTCATGGAAAAACTCAAAACCCCAGTGAAAGTGTAGATAGTGTTATAGTGAAGAATCCCCAAGACTGTTTTTGCTGGAACAGAAACATTTCACTTCGGTGTGTATGATGCTGTAGCTACTTTCAATAATGGAAAAGTTGTATGGTTCAAAGTACTGCGAAATATGGGTTTTAGCAGAGTACGAAAGTTGCTTGCTTTAGACAAGCAACGTCTTTGGGCTGCTGACAGGGCTGTAAATAGCCTAGAAATACAAGCCAAAGCAAACGACAAAGAGGAAGCTGGAGGAGGAATTCGCAGAAGATAAACCATCCTGTGGACATGGAATGCATTAAAGAGATTATCTAAACTTTGTCGCTCGATTCTCAAATGTTTTATTTTTCATAAAAATTACATGTTTTTTTCAAGATCTACCAAATGAACTTGCTTCAGATTTTCAGGAAATGTTGCACAGTCCCTTCTGCGTAACGTAACAAAGTCTTTTTCCAAAAATCTCTATACTGTTGCATTTATAAACAAAAAATGGAACAAAAAGAAGTGAATTTTCATTATAGTAAAAAAAATAATCTCTAACAACTGAAATCAAATTTTTAAAAATACGTGTACTGAGTTGTAGCTAATACCCCAACAAATAACCCGTAAAAATGTCAACTTCCTAGGTCAAATACTTTCTGAGAAATGATGTAATTTATGAACTCTATTTTGACATTGGAAAGATAGGGCTTTCCAGTGCCCCTTAAAAGCCTATATTTGATAACATGAGTGTGGACTACTGAGATCCTGAAAATTACGTTGCCTGCGAAGACTTTTTGGGAAGTGTGGTCCCTGAAATTCTCAGCGACTTGTGGGATACCCCCCCCCCCCCCCCCACTTAGATAATTAATATTGCAAGGTGACACATTTCCCGAAAGAGAGCAGTGATGTCGGTGAGGAGCATCGTCCAAATTTTTAGAGGAGAATTGACGTGATGTCATGGGAAGGGTCAGTCGCAGAATGGTTTGTAACTTATGCCAGTAGTGTCATACACATCAGTTTCCGAAATGCAGGAGAGAGGCTTAGGTGTGGCACTCACCGATGTACCATACCTCAATGCATATTCACATGTCTATGATCCACTTAATGTGGGATCCACTTTCATCCGTCTTCCGAAAGAAACGGCCATTAAAACACAAGCATTAATGTGATTATTCAATTTCTCCAGGCGTATTTTATGACGAAATAAATCTCGGGTGAACATCTTGGTATAAGTGTGCATAGGACACAATATTCCGGCAATACTCCACGTTTCTATCATCAAGTGTGCTGATGTTGTCCTATGCACACTCATACCATGCTGTTCACCTGAAATTTATTTCGTCACAAGCATTAAAGCCCAGAATACTGAAGAGGGGAATGTATGGTTACTTCTGGCAAGTGACAGAAATTACCCATTAAATGCAGTAGTTATGGCTACATGCGAGGCATGAGCCATCAGTGGGCATTATAGATTCCAAGGCATCTTAACTGCCATAAAACTCTTGGACTTACCAAAATATGAAAAGCAGTATGCAGACTACTCAGCCCAGGTGTAAAGCCTGTATGTTAATCAGTGAATTCCAGTCTGCTTGACTGTGCACATACAGTCTGCATTTTGCCGTATTTCACAGCATCAGGATTTTCTTGGGATACAATGTTGAAGAAGATATGTATCGATGATACTCATGACTAATGTTTACGTGCTGCTGCTCTTTAGCATCCATGCGGATTTGTGCCAGTGTGTGCACAGTTACTCCAAGATGAATAATCTACGAAAGAGCGAGCAGCACAACAGACCATCTGACGATTTATGTTGCATCGTTTAATTGGATGTAAACAAACTTTACAAGTAAGCCACGCAGCAATTTCCACTGGTTGGATGGTTCCAGTGGATGTTGAAAGGGGACTGAAGGAAAAGATGCAATACGTGGCTGAAGATTCTGCAGAGGGATATGACCTGTGGGCAGACCTAGAATAGCTCATCCATTTGCAACGCACCTACAAGGTCTTGCTTGTGTGTTCCGAGTGGCAAGCCCCATGCATGTGTCGCATCCCAAGGATGATGACAATGCTGGAAAACAAGCGTAGATACAAACTACTCTACACAAATTTCGAGAGATATCTCAGGTTGCGGATGAAACTTGTTAGAACAGCCTATCTCATTTTCATCGAGCAGCCATACTGGTTGAAGCAGTATATTGATTCAGACACTGAACAGAGGACACCTGCAACGTATGGCTTTGAAAAAGACTTTTAGAAATTAATGAATTAAACATGCAGAGAGTGTGGGAGGGTGAAGTAGAGAGCCGGGTGTTAGTTATTGAGGTTGCTCAGTGCTGACACTAATTTTTATTGTAAGATTTTCTCTTCCACATTTTTATTTCTTCTCTTTTTCCTAAAGGTGCATCAACAGCTTGCTGGATCCGGAGCCCGTTTAAACGCCTGACATTCCATCATTGACCCAGGTTCTGGAAACTAGGACCCATATCGGCAGTGCAGCATGGATGGTAACAATGGCGCACACCTCACTGGCAGCCAGAGAAAGGAGAACTGCCTGCTCACTAACAGAGAAATGAGTAAGTGAAGAGTGCACATTGCAAGGTACAACAGCACCGATCGATGAAGCTTTTTTTAAAAAAAGACAAGAAAAAAAGCAAAACATTACTTAAGCATTGGCATAAAATTTATTCGAAAAATCTTAAGAAGTCCTGCCATCATATTTATTATTGTGTATTCCGTTTTCCATTGCAGTGAAAGTAAAATGGCAATGCATTAATGAAAATCTGGTCACAGTAAAATTCGAAAATTTAGAATAAAATACACAGAAGGGATACACACAAGCATTCACCACCAGTAATAACAGTTGGTAGCCCAAATTAGTAAGCATAAAAAAGAAGCTCCCCTAAGCCATATCCAAGGTTTATGAAACTTAGTGAGCTCACTATTATTAGTACCTTAACTATCTTGGTGCCACTCAGGACTATGTCTATAGGGCCTTATAGTAAACTACAACTGCTCTTGCAGGCAGTAGCCAAAACTTAAAATAGGTTTTAGATTAAACCAGAGACCTAGCCACTTTAAAACCAAACAGGCACTAGCTATGACTTAAAATCAAATTCAGGACAAGTGCATGTAAGTCTTGGTGTAGGGCTTTACAAAAGAAACGTAAGGACCAGAACTCACAGAAGTGGAGGGAAGTGACAATAAACACATGTCCATTGTTCCTTAGCACTACACGAGAAGCAGCCAGAAACCATGCAGATTCCCATTAGATAAACAATGTGGACAAGCGCAAAACATATTTGTACATTCAGCCACAAGGCCCTCGTATCTTTAAAAACACTCAAATTCACTGTAACAGTTCTGAGACCACAGGTAAATGATAGTCAAGTCATTCTCAAATTACTACAGGAACAAATGAAACGAATACAGGGAAACATGGCTTTGAAATCACAGACTACACCGACACGCATACAAGCAGAAACAACAATGTCATAGGAAAATAAATCAAAACCAGACAAATATAACACTGTGTCAGACACTGCTCTCACAAACAACATGTCCACAGATGACACAACTTAGTGGACGTCTAATGAACAGTGGCACCTCCAATCCCATTTTACTGACTGGTATTGTACACAGTACACGCACACTATACCTTCCGATCATCCTCTTGGAAACGTAAAAACAATTACTCCATCAGTAAACATAACTCATGTCATATCACTAAGACAAAGAATCAAACAGTTTTAAACAATAGCTACTTGGTCTTTACACAAGGTAACACAACACAACAGAAGGCGAAACTGTACAGTATTACTTTCAAATGGTTGAACTAGGGAACACACAATACAAGTGTACCTTATTACCGATCACAGGTCACAGTGGATTCACCCCTCTCCCTCTCTCCTTGCTCAATCAATGGAGTTAGCCAATTCCTGAATGTAGTTAGACAAGGAACACACAAAAATTTTGCTCTCCCTACAAAAGCGCACCGAAAACATCATATGAGATGGCAACAACTGGCAATAAATCTAATCTGGTGTTGGTAGAACCTAACCGAAGCCAAACAATACTAGTGCATTTCAAAACAAATTAACAGACTTGACCGTGACCACATGAAGTGGCCAAGACTGCCGGCCACTTCCGTACTGAAGCACGTTCCACGGGACAAGGCTCAACCACCCAGGCCAAAGCGCATGTGAGGTCACGAAAACAGCCGCCAGGCAGTGCCAGACCGACAGATAGTCCTCACATAGGAGGTGGAAAGATTTTTGAAATGTGTGTAAGGCAGGGCCACACGGTACAATGGACAACTTAGAAAACTTTCACATTCATTAAGCCATCGCCGAAAACAAACATGTGATAAATGAGGAAACACACGTCAGTACAGTCTCCCTACTACACTTAATAAAAAAATAAAAAATCCCCCTCTCCCTTCGCCTTAGCCTTATGGACGCACACACACACACACACACACACACACACACACACATCACAGATACTTCAAAAATTACACTCGAAAATTGGCAGTGACATTCGCCCTTTGGCAACAACATCCAACAGTCGCCAACACAAACCGTAACAATGCAGCCCAACAAGTGTTCAGTTCCTAGTGACGCGAAGTGTGGAAAAAACACAAGTGTCAATTATAAGAAGAGGAACGGCACCAAAAATGGAACAGAAACGTAATATGTAGAAAATCGTCCAGGCAACCTGTAAGCAGAATTTAAAAAATTACTACATCATAGCAAAAACCAACCACCAGAACTGTTTATAATCTACAGGTACATTGCTCCAAAATATAAAATAAATAGTAAAAATATGTACATATTCCAGGCCACTGAATATGACTGGCAAAGGATAAAGGCGAAACGTATATGGAACGAAAAATGGTGTTTCATTCAGTTGTAGTCAGATGGTGCAAAAAGCAAAAATTATCAGTATACCATAATATTACATGCAAATGAATAATACAGGACTACAAAGTTGAAGATGTTGTCGCTGGTTATTTGAAGTGGTTGTGCGTGTGTGAAATAGTTGGATGCACTGTTTGACATAGATGTGTGACTTACTCTGCATGTGAATATTGTGTGAATATTTGAGTGTATGATTTTTCTTCACATGCGTTAGCTGGTCCTCCATTTCCCATGCACTGAATACAGAAAAATGGTCAGAAAGGAATGATTAAAATCTAGATATAGTATGTAGAGACTAAAAAAAATTACTATCCCAAAATTGTAGGACAAAAATTTCTAATAAACCACAAGTTAATTTGCTACAACGTTATTATTATTTGCTAACCATATCCCCACGGAAAGAAAATGATTGTTAATATAATTGCGTAGGCTTCCGCGGCCAGAGTCAGGCGACATAAAAGTTTTTTGGGTTGTCACGATTAGACCCTGGAGAAGGCAGCTGCAATCGTGGTCGAAACGTTGGTTTTTGTATAGCAGCAGTAGTTTTTACATTATGACGCGGTACCAAACCCAGAAAACTTTTTTGTCGTAAAGTGATTGTTTTTCGCAAATCCGATCGGCCTCTCGCTGTGGTGTTCGGCATTCAAGATTTCTGTTTGTAAAAGTGGGAGGGGATGAGGAGGAGGAGAAGAAAGAGGGGGTGGAGAGAGATGTTGGACCCCACTGGTCCAGCGGATGACCATGTGACCGATTCCCAGAAGTCTTTATCAGTGGATTGGATTGATTTGAGGTAGAAAATCACGTAAATAGGTTGAAATGGAACTTGTTGTCCTGTTCCATATTTTTCTCAATATATTCCGGTACAGGATAACTATAGCGAGAGCGTTTTTGCTCTGCAGAAGTAAGTCTGTGGGTAACAAACAGAAAAGAATGGACCAGGCGGTGTTTGTTTATTTATTCATTGGTTTTATTTCGTGTGTGTCACGTTTCCTTGCATCCTTTCCCTTATGCGGCCTTGGACTGTATGAATGAGATATTATGTGAAGTAGCTGAAGGCTTTGGTCAGAGGTCATAGCATTGCATGAGAAGAGTGGTTCTGTGGTAGGGTAGTACCAACCCCTAACAAGTTTGGCAAAGGTAGTGTGCAAGTCAGGTCAGAGAGGTCGCGAAGGCATGAGTATTGGCGCTGTCAGGTTGGCGAACCATCCCCTCCACCACCTTTTGAACGAACAACGGTTAGGCGAGGTGTTAGCAGGGTAGAGGCGCTGGACAGACGTGGAGTCGCAGCTCTCGATTTTGGTAATATTAACAAAGGTATCAGACTGTCTCTATATTGCTCGTTAATAAAGTCCAAATGTTGAAAGCAGGTGTGAGATTACCCCCAAACCCCCATAAGGGAGTTTATTTTCATAATTTAGTCCAATTTCAGTAGAACTTTGCGTTTGTGCCTTGGTCATGCAACGCACCATTGGCCTTAAGCTCACGGACGCATTATTCCTCTGTGTTTAACGGAAGTTCACTCATTTAATGTGTTTTAATGTGGTCTTTATTTTACAGTAATATTTTGCCGGATTTTTATCTGTTTTTCATATGTTTCCTTTGTGTACTTGCTTTCCCGCCACGTGGTCGGTTGGTGAAACTGCCACATTGGTAAACTGCAGTTTCACTCTGAAAATTCATATTAGTCGAGTGAATAACCATACGGTAGTGGGCGAGTGTAAGATAGAGAAGGAATAATCTTATGTGTCCGTTTTATCTGCATTTCTGTTGGCTACTGCTACTTGGCCACGTGTGTGGAATAGTACTGATGTGATAGTCAATGTTTCTTGTGCCCCCCGTGACTATTTGATTCGCCTACAATGAAGTGCGTTGCGTAAAATATATGATTTAAACTCTTGTATCTAGGAAAGTTCAGATTTTAATGCCCATTGATAGAATAAAGACTTGCAACATTTTCCACCCATATGATAGTAAACGTTCTTCCTCATAGCTTAGTAACGTGGTGTTGTTTCTGAAAGCAAGATTAAACCAAAATTGACAGTCATAGTTAAGTGAACCACTTGCTACCCTTTCTTCAGCGCATGTTTGACCGAAAATTGAAATATTTAGGCAAATACTCTTCCGCGCTGACCGACTTCGCTTGTAGTGTTTTTGCTGAACTTGTTCTGTGTGACCTGTAGTAACTGATTGTAACAAGCATGGGTTTAGGTATAATTGTGTGCCTGCATAAAATTACATTGAAGCCAGGTCTGAGCTCCGCTCTCCCTTTCCATAATTACGTGGTGAAAAGACCAGATGTGATGACGGATATTCCAACAGACACACAACTAGTTATTGAAATGCCATCGGTATTGAATAAATATCAAATAACCTATACGCTCGACTGATTATTTTCTCCCTTCATTATAAAGAATAGGCGAAATTCAGCACCATATTTGAATGCTTGGTCATGAAAGTAAATAATGGCTCTGTGCTCCCTATTAAGCCCTGCACAGGTGCCTTCTGTAGTGGTTCTAAAAAAAAAAAAATATTGCGTCATCCGTTACATTCAAATTTTTACCGGTTCGTTAAGACCTTCCGCTAGAAATTAGTAATACTCAGCAAAACTCGCAGGGGCCTGTCATTTCGTAGACCACACGAATTTGATAACGTATTATTACAGAGGGTAGCTTGCAGGAGGTGTAGGAGATGACAAGCGATGGTGTTCTTCGTGCCAGGTCGAGTTATAACATTAACTATACCACCGCCATTACGAAGGTTACGTAGCAAGGTCACAGTCCAGCATATACCTTGTGCAGTTGCCTCGTGTACAACGTGAAATCCCCTCTCAAGGCCATACACGTATCAGCCATGCCTCTGATGCGTGGATGGGTCTGGTGGGAGGGGGAGGAATGTGTGTCCAGTGTGGGAAGCAGCACCCACACATTGGAGCCTGTATTCTCTAGCCCACATGTACCCCTTTGTACATGCAAAGTGGTCAATCATTTAATACCTAAACTGAGGTGAACATTTCATCTCGAAAATGAACTTTCTTCTTCATTGTAGATATCGCATACATTTTATATGGACATCGCCATCGCCTGTCATAAGCAGCAGAGTAACCCACCCAGCACAAAATCTCAGAGCAAGTCCGTGACATCGTCACATGCACCAAGTGGCGCAGGCAGAGTTTTCATGGGCGCTGGGTGGCTGATATTGCCAGTAAACCATGGCCTGTCTAGAAGCCTCAAAGTTCCTTTGCTCTTTCTTTTTAATAGATGTGGGGCATCACCAGGCCCACATTAGCATGCTGACTACCACAAAAAGTTCTACTGTCACCTCTCCTGATGGTTAGTATGCTAATCTAGAAGGCATAGTATGTGGGTCCATGATGATGTCAATACAGGGCTATTACAATTGATTGAAGCGATTTCATAAATTCACTGTAGCTCCATTCATTGACATATGGTCACGACACACTACAGATACGTAGAAAAACTCATAAAGTTTTGTTTGGCTGAAGCCGCACTTCAGGTTTCTGCCGCCAGAGCGCTCGAGAGCGCAGTGAGACAAAATGGCGACAGGAGCCGAGAAAGCGTATGTCGTGCTTGAAATGCACTCACATCAGTCAGTCATAACAGTGCAACGACACTTCAGGACAAAGTTCAACAAAGATCCACCAACTGCTAACTCCATTCGGCGATGGTATGCGCAGTTTAAAGCTTCTGGATGCCTCTGTAAGGGGAAATCAACGGGTCGGCCTGCAGTGAGCGAAGAAACGTTTGAACGCGTGCGGACAAGTTTCACGCGTAGCCCGCGGAAGTCGACGAATAAAGCAAGCAGGGAGCTAAACGTACCACAGCCGACGGTTTGGAAAATCTTACGGAAAAGGCTAAAGCAGAAGCCTTACCGTTTACAATTGCTACAAGCCCTGACACCCGATGACAAAGTCAAACGTTTTGAATATTCGGCGCGGTTGCAACAGCTCATGGAAGAGGATGCGTTCAGTGCGAAACTTGTTTTCAGTGATGAAGCAACATTTTTTCTTAATGGTGAAGTGAACAGACACAATGTGCGAATCTGGGCGGTAGAGAATCCTCACGCATTCGTGCAGCAAATTCGCAATTCACCAAAAGTTGACGTGTTTTGCGCAATCTCACGGTTTAAAGTTTACGGCCCCTTTTTCTTCTGCGAAAAAAACGTTACAGGACACGTGTATCTGGACATGCTGGAAAATTGGCCCATGCCACAACTGGAGACCGACAGCGCCGACTTCATCTTTCAACAGGATGGTGCTCCACCGCACTTCCATCATGATGTTCGGCATCTCTTAAACAGGAGATTGGAAAACCGATGGATCGGTCGTGGTGGAGATTATGATCAGCAATTCATGTCATGGCCTCCACGCTCTCCCGACTTAACCCCATGCGATTTCTTTCTGTGGGGTTATGTGGAAGATTCAGTGTTTAAACCTCCTCTTCCAAGAATCGTGCCAGAACTGCGAGCTCGCATCAACGATGCCTTCGAACTCATTGATGGGGACATGCTGCGCCGAGTGTGGGAGGAACTTGATTATCGGCTTGATGTCTGCCGAATCACTAAAGGGGCACATATCGAACATTTGTGAATGCCTAAAAAAACTTTTTGAGTTTTTGTATGTGTGTGCAAAGCATTGTGAAAATATCTCAAATAATAAAGTTATTGTAGAGCTGTGAAATCGCTTCAATCATTTGTAATAACCCTGTAGTTCTAGGTGTATCCCCTACCAATACAGTCCCATCTAGGAGACAGACGACATATATGGTTAAAGACCAGAGGTTTTAAGAGCAGAGGGCAAGAAAGTGCTACAGCATACCTCTGTGACAGTCTGGACAGGTAACAGAACTGTTGGTGGATTTATGCCAGCAGTGATAAGTTCATGTTTGGGTGTTGGGAAAAGTTAGCATACAGGAATTACCGTTTTACTTGGTATCCAGAAATGTCTGCTGGGCCAGCTGCAGCGTCAGCATACTTTCAAGCCGAGTTGTCATCTAAGTGGTTAATTAAGGATCACATCGAGGTGTGGTAGGAGTGACTTTGTGTTCATAAAACGAGAAACGTATGCATGCAGCCCTGGTGATAAATTGGCCTGTTGTTGTATGGAGCTGTGTGGGGTTTGTTGTGTTTCATGTGTTTGGCTTTCCTGTGTGTGTCATCTGATAGGCCGTCTCGGGCAACTGATGGTGCCAGTGAGTTTTGCTGTGATACAGTTGTTTACCGAAATTGCAGCATTTATATGGTGAATTTAAGCCTGCCATAGGCGGTTATTTTCCCCTAACGAAAATTGCTCTTGGGCAGTTGTGCTTCCACTTATGCTTGTGATTGTAGTTCCTCAGATTCTTTAAGAAGGTGTTGTTCGAGTGACATGAGTTTTTGTACCGTTGTATGGTGAATTTATCGAATACCTCTTCGAGAGTTTCGAATCGAAATTCGTTATGTACGTCTGTGGTGGACACGTATCTTGACGCATCGCTTATGATCTGTAACACATTGTTCTGTATGATCTGCAGACAGTGTAGACATTTTGGAGCCATGTAGCCCCAGACTGGAGCTGTGTACACTATCAGCAGTCTAATAAGTGGACTCTGATACACTCATACACAGTGTTCTTTGCCTGTTAATCATAGGATACACTTGTTTGAGCCTCACCTTTGTTAGTTACGTGTTACATGTGGGCACCCCATGTCCACTGTAGCAGACACTGTGGCATCTGAATCCCTCACCAAAACGTACTGGGCATTCTTGTGGTGTGATTCTTCTATAGTGTTAATGTTTGTGCAGTTGTTTTAGTGTCTGTTTGAGTAGAACTTTCACCTAATTCTTGATGTTAACCTTGATACGCCATTTCTGCAACCAAGATTTGACCTCTTTGATCAACAGATATTCCACCTACGTAGAACCTATAGTGCTATAACAAGCAAGTGAGTCTACACCCATGTAGAACTGCATTCAGTTTCTGTGGAGATGTAGGGAGTAGTGCTCTTTAATGCCTCTAGCACACTTGCCTCATGTGTAACCTGGTATGCGCTGTGAAGGCCACCTGCATCTCATACTAGCAGTGCCTCAGGTTCGTGGCAAGGCTGTGGGGAGGGGGATGGGGAGAAACTTGAGTGTCCCTAGCTTGCACAAGTATAACATAAAGCCTTGAATTTGCACTCATACACTAAGTGCGTGGGAGGGCCTGGAAGAGGTGGCCTTAAATCAGGGCCAGAATGCTAGCCCAGCTATGTAATACCAGAAGTGACATCATCAGTGGTCTTGAAACTGGGCCGGAATACTAGCCAAACTGTATAGCACTGTAAGTGACATTATCAGCGATACTGGCACTAGCCCAGAATATTCACTGCTACACTATTAATCATTTCAGACATCATCTTATTAGTGGCCTTTATTTGAGTACTGTTGGAGTATTTTGTGAAGCAGAAGGTATACTTCTGTCCTACTGATGTTGATCG
Organism: Schistocerca cancellata; assembly: GCF_023864275.1. NCBI lineage: Eukaryota > Metazoa > Arthropoda > Insecta > Orthoptera > Acrididae > Schistocerca > Schistocerca cancellata. The sequence continues at coordinate 54,756,347 of NC_064633.1, forward strand.
ATAAGTTTCAAGCACTGCTCCAAATATCCAGAGAAGTAATATATGGCTTCATAAATGGTTAAATAAGGACCACATCGAGGTGTGGTAGGGCTGACTATGTGTTCATAAAACGAGAAACGTATGCATGCAGCCCTGTGAATACATCTGTATTCATGGTGGAAGGAGGGAGTGTCCTAAGCAGACTCCTCGCGAATTCATGTAACGTGGCAACAACTGGTCACACATCCTTGTTCATGTTAACTGTAATTTGAATGAATGGAACCACAGTACAAAAGATAATTGCAAAACATCAGAGAACAACTACTGGTCTAAAGTACATCACATTCTGGGATGGACGTCACATTGGGCCATCGGTGCTGCAGAAACGTTGCATAATTTGAAAACAGATAAAATCGCTAATCGTCGAACCACGATTTATGTCGTACACTGTCCAATTTCTCTGATTTTTGGCACGTCGAAAAAGCACAGCTTGCAGTGCCAGTGTCGGCAATGCGCTGTTGGTAAATATCTGACTCCGTTGTCCATAGCATAGAGTTTCCTTCCGTCGGAAGTTGGTTAAGGTGGACCTGCTTTCACTTCCAGCAGGAATTTCTCTCGGGTATGTAACTGGCTGTCACTGATAAGGCACGAAATTGGCCTCCGGCCTCCATCCGCTGGGTTCTTTTTATGACCATTGTTCTTGCAACGAGTCATATGACTGCGACTGGTAGAACACTCCTTGCAAACGGGTTGGGCGGTCTGGGTCGATACACCGACAAATTGGGCAAGTTGATTCACGATGCAGTCGCAGGCATGTCCAAATGTTACAGCTCCTTTATAATACTAAAATGTACACTTTCACGGTCGGAAATGTCATGTCCATTATAATTATCCGGGCTGTTATGCCGTGGTCGGTTGATGAATTCTGTGTCAATTCTCAACGTTTCGTCCCCGTCTGCGGAGGACATCTTCAAGGGGGTCTGTAGCTCGATGGAAGGTCCGACACACCCACCGGCTCGCTACTGACTGCCGCTAAATTCCGTGTCCGCGCGCTCCCGCGCCGAGGCGTGACGTCACATGTTTTGAAAACGTCAGTGCAATTGGCCGCTGTCCGCTGCCGTCGATCGCCGTTGCCATCACCCTGTGGTGGACGGGTGGTACACATCTTCTTCAACACCGGCATCCATATACCGTCTAATTTTAGGCCCTCCTCGATTGAAATTTCGATTGCCTCCCTGTAGAGCCTTTCGTAATATCCGCTTGTGGCCGCTAGTACTTGCGTCTACTCAAAACGAATATGGTGGTTACCTGATTGGGAAGCATGCTCCGCAACAGCTGATCGTTCCGTTTCTCCTCTTCTGCAGTATTTCTCCTCTTCTACAAATATTACGAAAGGCTCTACAGGGAGGCAATCGAAATCGCCAAAGACCCTAATAATTTCTGTGGTGTCACCGCCAGACACCACACTTGCTAGGTGGTAGCTTTAAATCGGCCGCGGTCCATTAGTACATGTCGGACCCGCGTGTCGCCACTGTCAGTGATCGCAGACCGAGCGCCACCACACGGCAGGTCTAGAGAGAGACTTACTGGCACTCGCCCAGTTGTACGGACGACTTTGCTAGCGACTACACTGACGAAGCCTTTCTCTCATTTGCCGAGAGATAGATAGAATAGCCTTCAGCTAAGTCTATGGCTACGACCTAGCAAGGCGCCATTAACCATTTCTACAGAGAGTCTCACTTGTATCATCAAGAATGCTGTATACAAATGATGGATTAAAGTTAAGTATTCCAGCAGCTACGTACTTTTCTTTATAGCATTCATTACGTATCCTGTTTCAGACCTAACGCCAGCCGGCGTGTGAGTTGACGCGTGCATTTCGGCCTTCTCTCTAAATTAGTGCGTTGTGTTGGCTAATCTGCCGACACAACAGTTTCAATCGAAAGGAGGAGGGCGTGACATTAGACGGTGTATGGATGCCGGTGATGAAGAAGATGTGTACCACCCGTCCACTACTGGGTGATGGCAACGGCGATCGACGGCAGCGGACCGCGGCCAATTGCACCGACGTTTTCAAAACACGTGACGTCACACCTCAGTGCGGAAACGCTCTGACACGGAATTTAGCGGCAGTCAGTAGCGAGCCGGTGGGTGTGGTGGACCTTCCATCGAGGTAGACCCCCTTGAAGATGTCCTCCGCAGACGGGGACCAAACGTTGGGAATTGACACAGAATTCATCAACCGACCACTGCATAACAGCCCGGATAATTTCTAGCAAGCTGTCACATCTCCAAGCTGGTCAGTATTGCCGCACTGATACGCTGCAGCCGAGTAGTGCACCCATAGGACTTCTCTGCCATTACGTGCGTCAGCTTTGGAAAGTCACACAACTGCCTGGTAGTTCTACACCAGTTGCAGTGCTCCTAAGCAACCAGTGCCCGTGTTTAAAGCGGTGTTTATTTCGTACATCCAAAAATTTGCACCCGCCTCACTTCCTGAGTTTCAAATGCAGTCATACAGTTTGGTACACAATGTCTGTCGGCGTGTAGCAGCAGTGGCGGCGGCGGCACGGCGCCTAGGAAGCGGCGGCGGCAGCGGCTGGCTGGCTGGCTGGCTGGCCGGCCCTGCGGCAGCGCCGCCCCGACCCGTCCGCCGGTCTGCCGGTCTGCTCTGCTGACGGGGCCGCCCGCTAACGAGGCGCAGCGCCGCCAGATTAGCTGCCAACCGGCTGCTGCGCCGCCGGCAGCCCGCGGCGGGCACCGCAGCGTCAGCGGCCTGCTGGCCACTTGCACGGCTCTGCGCGTCGGCTCTCCCCCCCCCCCCCCTCCACACAGCTGCACCCAGCGCACTCTCGAGCGTCCTGGCCGTTCGTCGACTACACTGCCACAAGTCTACTGCTGATATGTTCGGATAAAAGCCTTACTGCTCACCTCGTAATACGGCTATCTTCACTGGAGTCTCAAGTTCGGCACTGTTATCCAATACACCGAGGAACCAAAGAAACTCGAGCACCTACCTAATATCGTGTAGGACCCCGTGAGCACGGACAGGTGCCACAACATGGCGTGGCATGGAGTCTGAAGTACTGTTGGAGGGAACTGAATGCTTCAGGGCTCTCCATACATCTGTAGGAGTACGAGGAGGTGGAGATCTCTTCTGAACAGTACGTTGCGAGGCATCTCAAATACGCTCAATAACGTTCATCTCTTGGGGGTTTGGTGGCCAGTGGAACTCTTTAAACTCAGAAGAATGTTCCTGGAGCCACTCTGTAGCAATTTCGGACGTGTAGGGTGTGGCATTGTCCCACTGGGATTACCCAAGTCCTTCGGAATGCTCAATGGACATGAATGGACACAGGTGATCAGACAGCATGCTTACGTACGTGTCACCTGTCAAAGTCGTATCTAGACGTATCAAGGGCCCCATATCACTCCAACTGCACACGTCCCACACCATTAAGTTGCCTTCCCCCCCCCCTCCCCCTCCCTGAGATGCATGGTCCATTGATTCATGAGCTTGTCTCCATACCCGTGCACCTCCATCCGCTCACACACTACTGACCATTACAATTGCTACACCACGAAGATGACGTGCTACAGACGTAAAATTCAACCGACAGGAAGAAGATGCTGCGATATTCTAATCATTACGTTTTCAGAGCATTCACACAAGGTTGGCGCCGGTGGCGACACCTACAACATCCTGACATGAGGAAAGCTTCCAAACGATTTCTCATACACAAACTGCAGTTGACCGGCGTTGCCTGGTGAAACGTTGTTGTGATGCCTCGTGTAAGGAGGAGAAATGTGTACCATCACGTTTCCGACTTTGATAAAGGTCGGATCGTAGCCTGTCGCGATTGCTGTTTATCGTATCGCGACATTGCTGCTCGCGTTGGACTAGATCCAATGACTGTTTGCAGAATATGGAATCGGTGGGTTAAGGAGGGTAATGCGGAACGCCGTGCTGGATCCCAACGGCCTCGTATCACTAGCAGTCAAGATGACAGGCATCTTATCCGCACGGCTGTAACGGATCGTGCAGCCACGTCTCGATCCTTCAGTCAACGGATTGGGACGTTTGCAATACAACAACCATCTGCACGAACAGTTCGACGACGTTTGCAGCAGCATGGACTATCATTCGGAGACCATGGCTGCGGTTACCCTTGACGCTGCATCTCAGAGAGGAGCGCGTGCGATGGTTTACTCAACGACGAACCTGGGTGCACGAATGGCAAAACGCCATTTTTTTGGATGAATCCAGGTTCTGTTTACAGCGTTATGATGGTCGCATCCGCGTTTGGCGACATCGCGGTGAACGCACATTGGTAGCGTGTATTCGTCATCGCCATACTGGTGTATCACCCGGCGTGATGGTATGGGGTGCCATTGGATAAATGTCTCGGTCACCTGTTGTTCGCACTGATGGCACTTTGAACAGTGGACGTTACATTTCAGATGTGTTACGACCCGTGACTCTACCGTTCAATCGATTCCTGCGAAACCCTACATTTCAGCAGGATAATGCACGACCGAATATTGCAGGTCCTGTACGGGCCGTTCTGGATACAGAAAATGTTCGACTGCTGTTCTGGGCAGTACATTCTCCAGATCTCTCACTAATTGAAAACGTCTGGTGGCGGAGGAACTGGCTCTTCACAATATGTCAGTCACTAGTCTTGATGAACTGTGGTATAGTGTTGAAGCTGCATGGGCAGCTGTAGCTGTACACGCCATCCGAGATCTGTTTGGCTCAATGCTCAGGCGTATCAAGGCCGTTATTACGACCAGAGGTGGTTGTTCTGGGTACTGATTTCTCAGGATCTATGCGCCCATTTTGCGTGAAAATGCAATCACTAGTCAGTTCTAGTATAATATATTTGTCCTATGAAGACCCGTTTATCATCTTCATTTCTGCTTCGTGTAGCAATTTCAATGGCCAGTACTGTACAATTTGAAACGACACTCGTCCGACCAGGCAACATGTTTCCAGTCATAAACAGTCCAATGCCACTGTTGATGGGCTCTGGTGAGGCGTAAGGCTTTGTGTCGTGCAGTCATCAAGATTATGCATGGGGACTCCGCAAGCCCATATCGATATTGTTTTGTTGAATGGTTCGCACGCTGACACTTACTTGTTCATGGCCGAGCATTGAGATTTACAACAATTTGCAGGAGGGCTGCACTTCTGTCACTTTGAAGGATTCTCTTCAGTCGCCGTTGGTCCCGCTCTTGCAGGATCTTTTTCCGGCCGCAGCGACGTCGGAGATTTGACGTTTTACCGGATTTTAACATCATTTAAGACTCACTTAAATCTTGATAACCTTCCATTTTAGCAGCAGTAACCGATCTAACAAGTGCACAAGGCACTTTTTGAGATGTATAGGCGTTGCCGACGGCAGTGCAGTATTCTGCCTGTTTACATGTCTCTGTATTTGAATACGCACGCCTATACCAGATTCTTTGGCCCTTCAGTATATAATATTATCGATATTAGTTTGTACGTTTTTGCTCTGGCGCTGAAAGCCAAGTGTAAAGTAACTGCACTACCACTAGGTGCAAAGTTTGCATCATAAAAGTCTTGTTTTTACCGTTTAAAGCCACGTAATTGTCATTTAAAGCTTTTTTGCACAGTGGCTTTATTTTTGTATCATCTGCAACGTGCAGTGGCTGTTGTTGAATATTGAACACATTGTAGTCATGGTGAAAGTGTGTCTCCAAGTGGCCTTGCGTCTGTACGGGTGCTTTGTGAGTGGGTTCTGCAAATCCTGGTTGTCAGCCTATCTCGCACTATGGTAACGTCACTAAAGACCTTCAACACTGTATACGTGTGAAGCCGATTATGTCAAGAAATGTTCAAATGTGTGTGAAATCTTATGGGACTTAACTGCCAAGGTCATCAGTCCCTAAGCTTACACACTACGTAACCTAAATTATCCTAAGGACAAACACACACACCCAAGGGAGGACTCGAACCTCCGCCGGGCCCAACCACACAGTCGATGACTGCAGCGCCTGGACCGCTCGGCTAATCCCGCGCGGCTTATGTCAAGAAACGACTAAGGTTTGTATTTTATTTTTTAGTTACAAATCGTTATTCACCATTTAAACTCTCCACTTCGGCTGTTAATATACAGAGCCAGTACAGATTACACCACCTTAGTTAAAATTTGTCGGTGCCACACATACGTTTCCAAGCTTCTATAATATTACTGGTATTTTTAAAAAAATAATATAATATTATATCCATCGCTTTTGCTAGTGACAAAGCTTATGAAATTTTACTTGTGGATAATGAAGTTACATATTCCGCCAACCAGCATCAGCTTGCCGTCAGACCGACAAGAATGTTGACCGACGGCATTGTTTAGAGGCCGGTGAGCGATCTGAAAATTACGCAGTCGGCGCGGTTACATTGCCCTTATACTGACAGAAATAAAAGTTTGATAAAGTAAAAACCGACTGAACACTGGTAGCGTTCGGCTGTGACAATTCGTCGGCAACTCTCCTACGCTGCAACCTAAAAAAGCTCTAAAATGCAGCATAATAGTATGATATGTCGAATTAACGAAAAAGGAAAGTAGATTGTCAATTTAGACACAGCTATCGTAATTGGCTCTGGCTCTGAGCACTATGGGACTCAACATCTTAGGTCATAAGTCCCCTAGAACTGAGAACTACTTAAACTTAACTAACCTAAGGACATCACACACACCCATGCCCGAGGCAGGATTCGAACCTGCGACCGTAGCAGTCCCGCGGTTCCGGACTGCAGCGCCATAACCGCTAGACCACCGCGGCCGGCGGCTATCGTAATTAAATTAACGTAACTATTTAATCAAAAGTTATAGATACAAGAGAGACTCTTGCATTTTGCGAAACAGTCACCGAAAACAAACGAGAGAGCCAGAGCTCACGGCTCCTGCTTTTACATAATCCAAAAACAAATTAAGGCGACAGCCTTCAACTTGCTTTACAGTTTCGATAGATAAACTTTCTCTGGAACATTATTTAGTGGAACAACAACAACAACAACAAAAATGGCTCACATTAAATCGTGACCTTTTATCCTCACTTTACAGAGATATTTACACAGAGAAACGGAAACGGTTCAGTTTCGACAGACAGTGCAAAGTTACATGAGATACTGCTTGCTTATATGGCAAATACTATGTCTGATATGTCGAAACGGTTACCACAATCTACAGCCAAGGAGAGGGACCAGAGGCGTAACAGCACTGAGACAACAGGAACGGCGAAGTCGCTACAGCGCGGGTGACTATTTGGTTCATGTCCGAGCCACAGTACCCTTATGGTTTGTGTTATACACTCCTGGAAATTGAAATAAGAACACCGTGAATTCATTGTCCCAGGAAGGGGAAACTTTATTGACACATTCCTGGGGTCAGATACATCACATGATCACACAGACAGAACCACAGGCACATACACACAGGCAACAGAGCATGCACAATGTCGGCACTAGTACAGTGTATATCCACCTTTCGCAGCAATGCAGGCTGTTATTCTCCCATGGAGACGATCGTAGAGATGCTGGATGTAGTCCTGTGGAACGGCTTGCCATGGCATTTCCACCTGGCGCCTCCGTTGGACCAGCGTTCGTGCTGGACGTGCAGACCGCGTGAGACGACGCTTCATCCAGTCCCAAACATGCTCAATGGGGGACAGATCCGGAGATCTTGCTGGCCAGGGTAGTTGACTTACACCTTCTAGAGCACGTTGGGTGGCACGGGATACATGCGGACGTGCATTGTCCTGTTGGAACAGCAAGTTCCCTTGCCGGTCTAGGAATGGTAGAACGATAGGTTCGATGACGGTTTGGATGTACCGTGCACTATTCAGTGTCCCCTCGACGATCACCAGTGGTGTACGGCCAGTGTAGGAGATCGCCCCCCACACCATGATGCCGGGTGTTGGCCCTGTGTGCCTCGGTCGTATGGAGTCCTGATTGTGGCGCTCACCTGCACGGCGCCAAACACGCATACGACCATCATTGGCACCAAGGCAGAAGCGACTCTCATCGCTGAAGACGACACGTCTCTATTCGTCCCTCCATTCACGCCTGTCGCGACACCACTGGAGGCTGGCTGCACGATGTTGGGGCGTGAGCGGAAGGCGGCCTAACGGTGTGCGGGACCGTAGCCCAGCTTCATGGAGACGGTTGCGAATGGTCCTCGCCGATACCCCAGGAGCAACAGTGTCCCTAATTTGCTGGGAAGTGGCGGTGCGGTCCCCTACGGCACTGCGTAGGATCCTACGGTCTTGTCGTGCATCCGTGCGTCGCTGCGGTCCGGTCCCAGGTCGACGGGCACGTGCACCCTCCGCCGACCACTGGCGACAACATCGATGTACTGTGGAGACCTCACGCCCCACGTGTTGAGCAATTCGGCGGTACGTCCACCCGGCCTCCCGCATGCCCACTATACGTCCTCGTTCAAAGTCCGTCAACTGCACATACGGTTCACGTCCACGCTGTCGCGGCATGCTACCAGTGTTAAAGACTGCGATGGAGCTCCGTATGCCACGGCAAACTGGCTGACACTAACGGCGGCGGTGCACAAATGCTGCGCAGTTAGCGCCATTCGACGGCCAACACCGCGGTTCCTGGTGTGTCCGCTGTGCCGTGCGTGTGATCATTGCTTGTACAGCCCTCTCGCAGTGTCCGGAGCAAGTATGGTGGGTCTGACACACCGGTGTCAATGTGTTCTTTTTTCCATTTCCAGGAGTGTAGATACAACGATTTTACAGAAACAAGGATGGGCCACACCTGTATGAATACTACGTATTTCTAGTCTGAGGTACCGCAGTGTGCCTAGATTTCTTTGTGGCCTGCCAATCACTGCCATGGTTGGCATCCTTGCCGAGTGATTGAGCTCAGCACTTCACCAACTGTATGATGGTGTACGCCGCCAGGTCGTCTTGTAAGGCCCATCTCTACGCAGGTCGCCTGCCGTTTACATCTAGGCGATGCTAGTCTTTACAAACATCACCACGGTTATTGTAGTTGTTGAGAAATGACTGAAAGGACGGACAATGATGTCTGCACGATGATACGTCATACGCCTACCAAGGAACTACTCACTGATCCATTGATATCTTGCCCCTGGTCTCCTGATCCCTTCCAAACAAATTTCAAGACCCACAACACAAGCCTGTCACCCCAGCCTCTCTAAGGGGTGTCAGGACGGTCGCCAGTGTCTGCAGCTGGTTACAGGACGACGTTCCCGCCGCAATATGTAGTTTAGCTGTAGTCATCACTTAAAAGCTTACATTGTGTGAGTTAAGTTGTAGGTTTCTGGTAAGTTTTTTACTGTCTTGGCCTTTTTGTTTTGTACATGACCATGGTAGACAGAAGTGTAGTGCATAGCAAAATAAAATTACAGTTTTCGAAACCTGAGGGATCAAGAGCAAAATCAGGCCACAGAACCGGTTACCGAGGATAACTTCCAAATGTTCATGTTTTAAGTGGACTCCAGCCACTTTATCGCAAGTGCCACTGCCATTACCTGCGGGGAATGTTAAATCTGAGAAGGGAAGTAAGGAAAGGAGAGCTAATGAGTAGAATGCGTGCAGAGTGCCCTGCGTACTCAAATCACGCTGGTAAACATCGTATCGTGTAGTACGTACAAACGTTTTTGGCCTACGTTATGTGATAATTGCATCTTTGTCTAATTGCAGTGGGTTGTTGTAATTTTAGGGGTGTGCGTTTTGAGGTAGATAGAATGAATGTAAGTGAACAGGCGATACTACGGTTATTTGATGCTGATGAACCATGTACGATTAGGGGGAGAATGATGCTTATTCCGTCTCCGTGGCTGACCTTACTACGGCGGATGTTTTGGATGGTTCAGAGCGTCACACGAACGACTTGCATTGTTCTTGAGTAAAGCAGAAGCGGTAATAGGCCATAGGGATGTTCTGGTGCGTTTGCTCTGTATTTGCCGAAGAGATGTGATGGTGAACTGTTACCGACAAGGACGGGCCAGAGGAATGAGAAAAGTGGAAATACAAAATATTGGAATATTAGTTAATAGTGTGACCTGTGATAAAGTGGGAAATACAACTCGTATCCTCGCTACCATCACATTAACAGCCGTAATTAATCTGACAAAATCCTCATTCTACTGGCCAGAAAAACCATAAGACGTGTGGCCAACCTAAATCCAGACCAGTGCTTCTCTGTAGCTGAGTGGTCAGCATAGGTGGCTGCCAGGGGGAGGACTGGTTTCGATTCCCGGTTCTACCAAGCAGTTTTCCTCTGTGGGAGGGCTAGTACATGATGCACTCATCCTCATGATGCCAAATGAGGAGCTGCTTGACCGAGCAGTAGCGGCTCCACGGCCTGTAAAGTCTGCAAAACGGCTGGGGGAGCGGTGTGCTGACCAGAAGCTCCTCCGTACAGCATCCGTATGACGCTACAAAGCACAGGATGACACGGTGGCCGGTAGACATCCCTTGGGCCTTTACGGACTGCTCAGGAGGTTGCTGAAAATCAGACCTCCTTCAGTCATAGGACGAGCTTGCACCTTCAAAAGATGACCGAATTACCTTTGAACAAATATTCCAGTACGTACGACGATATTGTGATAAGCAGCACAACCGCACCATGATCGTGAATCTCTCGGTCCCTGGTAAGGTTGTGATTGTTGTTTTGCTTTGTGTAACCTGTATCTACCTCATGCGGAAAACCACCCACTTCTGTTAACTACTAGCGCACCAATTACGAGTGCAATGTGAAGTTAACGAAGAACTTATTAAGCAACCACCTGATGAACAAGAAGAAATGCTGAGAATAAGAAAGAGCTGAGTGGAACTATGTATCTACTATTGAATGATTGCTGAGGAATCTGACAAGGAATGAGAATTCAGTGATGTATCTGTACTAGTTTTTAAGTGGTGATGCAGCGGAATCATGCTCCTATGGAGAAGCAAGAGTAGTTCAGTAGACTTATTATAGAAAGGACCTTTTAACATTACCAAACAGCCAATGAACCTTTCAGCTGTAGCTGAAATGGTATAAAACATGAAATTGAGAGTACTGTTTATAATTCTAAATATTTATCGAGCAATTCCACAATTGTCTTGAGCTGGATTCTATGGGCTGGATCTCCCGAAAGAATTTACCACACATGGCTAAGTATAACTGAGCCGGGCCGGTCAGGAGACGTTACTCCATGGGCTACTAGCTGATACGACAAGTGCCGCATCTGAGGCTTTGGGAGAGTTACCACATGCTATGGACAAGCAGAGATATCAGAGGAGTAATAGCACTGACGTAGCAGAAATACAGAGAGGCTCTGGCGTGTGTCACCTAATCCCTTTATGTCTATACCATGGTACTGTAATGGGTTACACGGTTGTAAACAATTTTTAAAAAACCAGGACGGCCCAAGCCCATTACGTACTGATCAATTCTAGTCTGAGCTGTTGCAGACTGATAGCCACCAGCTCCGAGCGAGGGCTTATGATGGTCTATGAGTCTACATGGACTGACAAGTCTCCACCTTCGCCGACCGGGGTGCCCGAGCGGTTCTAGGCGATTCAGTCTGGAACCGCGTGACCGCTACGGTCGCAGGGTCGAATCCTGCCGCGGGCATGGATGTGTGTGATGTCCTTAGGTTAGTTAGGTTTAAGTAGTTCTAAGTTCTAGGGGCTGATGACCTCAGATGTTAAGTCCCATACTGCTCAGAGCCATCTGAACCATTTCTCCACCTCCGGACTCTGCCGATCGTAGCTGCAGCCCCGCTGCTCGCACTGAGATCGCTGATCAGTGCAGTAGAGTTGGTGACCTCCAGCCAGTGAGCCTCATTCCGGCCTACTGCTAGAGCCCAGGGTTGTGTCACCACTCTGCCGCGTCCGCTTGCTTGCCCAAACTGCTAGCTGCCTACCTCTTCTCACGTGGGCAGACGCAGCAGCAGCAGCAACATCCGTCAACGCACCCAGGCCAATTCCTAGTCGTCGGCCCAGTCTGTGTCACGAGCATTCCCGCCGAGACGCTGCCGTCTTCGCTCCACCAGCCACAAGGAGCTTCACGCCACCAGGCCACCTGCTGACCCCCTAACCCGTCTTTCAGGCCGTCCACCGCTTTAGGTGAAGCGGACGTTGGTCACTTTTTGCTTGATGATATGTCGGCCATCTACCAGACATTCACTTACTACTGCATTGCTACTGACCAGCTGGCGTCCGTCAACGCAGTTCCACGACCCACTATAGAGGCCTGCCACCCCAGGCTCTGTATTTATTTACACAGTATTACTATTGGTTGCCCTTTATAGTTACACACATTTATTTTTAAAACAGTAATTCCAGACTCAACAATAAATTAAAAAATACCACACGTTATTAATGAAGGAATAAACAACTGTGAAAATAATAGTGTTTTCAGTGCGTTACAATTTAGCAAAAATAGTTCAAATGGCTCTGAGCGCTATGGGGCTTAACATCTATGGTCATCAGTCCCCTAGAACTTAGAACCACTTAAAGCTAACTAACCTACGGACATCACACAACACCCACTCATCACGAGGCAGAAAAAATCCCTGATCCCGCCGGGAATCGAACCCGCGAACCCGGGCGTGGGAAGCGAGAACGCTACCGCACGACCACGAGCTGCAGACACAAGTTCGCGTATCACCCTAAAATACAGATAAAGATAATATTTAAAAAAAGCAAGAAACAAGCCACTGTGATCACGGCTGAAGGCCTTACACGCCAAGAATGACAATACATTATGAATGTTTAAGAACTCGCTACAATTAAAACCTACAGGTACTGAAATATTAAAAAGTAAGTGGCCACAAACGCAGCAGAAGGTATCAGAACCCAGGGACGGCAGTAAATAAGTAAATAAGGTTTTAAGGCTTATTGCTATAATACAAATATCGAATTACTTTTCAAACCATCTACACCTACATCCATACTCCGCAAGCCACCTGACGGTGTGTGGCGGAGGGTACTTTGAGTACCTCTGTCGGTTCTCCCATCTATTGTAGTCTCGTATTGTTCGTGGAAGGAAAGATTGCCGGTATGCCTCTGTGTGGGCTCTAATCTCTCTGATTTTATCTTCAGGGTCTCTTCGCGAGATATACGTAGGACGAAGCAATATACTGCTTGACCGTCACTGAAGGTACGTTCTCGAAACTTACACAAAAGCCCATACCGAGCTACTGAGCGTCTCTCTTGCAGAGTCTTCCACTGGAGTTTATCTATCATCTCCGTAACGCTTTCGCGATTACTACATTATCCAGTAACGAAGCGCGCTGCTCTCAGTTGGATCTTCTTTATATCCTCTATCAACCCTATTTGGTACGGATCACACACCGGTGAGCAGTATTCAAGCTGTGGGCGAACAACTGTACTGTAACCTACTTCCTTTGTTTTCGGATTGTATTTCCTTAGGATTCTTCCAATGAATCTCAGTCTGGCATCTGCTTTACCGACGATTAATTTTATCTGGTCATTCCGTTTTAAATCACTCCTAATGCCTAATCTCTGATAATTTATGGAATTAACTGCTTCCAGATGATGACCTGCTATATTGTAGCTAAATGATAAAGGATCTTTCTTTCTATGTATTCGCAGCACATTACACTTGTATACATAGAGATTCAATTGCCATTCCCTGCACCGTCAATTCGTTGCAGATCCTCCTGCATTTCAGTACAATTTCCCATTGTTACAACCTCTCGATATACTACAGCATCATCCGCAAAAAGCCTCAGTGAACTTCCGATGTTATCCACAAGGTCATTTATGTATATTGTGAATAGCAACGGTCCTACGACACTCCCCTGCGGCACACCTGAAATCACTCTTACTTCGGAACACTTCTCTCTATTAAGAATGACATGCTGCGTTCTGTTATCTAGGAACTCTTCAATCCAATCACACAATTGGCCTGATAGTCCATATGCTCTTACTTTGTTCATTAAACGACTGTTGGGAACCGTATCAAACACCTTGCGGAAGTCAAGCAACATAGCATCTACCGGAGAACCCGTGTCTATGGCCCTCTGAATCTCGTGGACGAATAGCTCGAGCTGGGTTTCACACGATCGTATTTTTCGAAACTTATCCTGATTCCTACAGAGTAGATTTCTAGTTTCCAGAAAAGTCGTTATGGTTCAAATGGCTCTGAGCACTATGGGACTTAACTGCTATGGTCATCAGTCCCCTAGAACTTAGAACTACTTAAACCTAACTAACCTAAGGACAACACACACATCCATGCCCGAGGCAGGATTCGAACCTGCGACCGTAGCGGTCGCGCGGTTCCAGACTGTAGCGCCTAGAACCACTCGACCACTTCGGCCGGCAAAAGTCGTTATACTCGAACATAATACGTGTTCCAAAATTCTACAAGTGATCGACGTTAGAGATATAGGTCTATAGTTCTGCACATCTGTTCGACGTTCCTTCTAGAAAACGGGGATTACCTGTGCCCTTTCCCAATCCTTTGGAACGATACGTTCTTCTAGAGGCCTACGGTACACCGCTGCAAGAATGGGGGCAAGTTCCTTCGGGTACGCTGTGTGAAATCGAACTGGTATCTCATCATGTCCAGTGGACTTTCCTCTTTTGATCGAATTTAATTGTTTTTCTAACCCTCTGACATCTACTTCGATATCTACCATTTTGTCATCTGTGCGACAATCTAGATAAGGAACTACAATGCAGTCTTTCTCTGTGAAACAGCTTTGGAAAAAGACATTTAGTATTTCGGCCTTTAGTCTGTCATCCTCTGTTTCAGTACCATTTTGGTCACAGAGTGTCTGGACGTTTTGTTTTGATCCACCTACTGCTTTGACATAAGACCAAAATTTTTTAGGATTTTCTGCCAAGTCAGTACACAGAACTTTACTTTCGAATTCATTGACGCCTCTCTCACAGACCTCATCACGCTACATTTCCCTTCGTGTAATTTTTGTTTGTCTGCAAGGCTTTGGCTATGTTTATCTTTGCTCTGAAATTCCCTTTGCTTCCCCAGCAATTTTCTAATTCGGTTGTTGTACCGTGGTGGTTCTTTTCCATATGTTAGGATCTTGCTTGGCACATAATCATCTAATGCATATTGTTCGATGGTTTTGAACTTTGTCCACTGAACCTCAACACTATCTGTACTTGAGATAAGACTTTTGTGTTGAGCCGTCAAATACTCTGAAATCTGATTTTTGTCACTTTTGCTAAACAGGAAAATCTTCCTACCTTTTTTAATATTTCTATTTACGGCTGAAATCACCGATGCAGTAACCACTTTATGATCGCTGATTCCCTGTTCTGCGTTAACTGTTTCAAATAGTTCGGGTGTGTTTGTCACCAGAAGGTCTAATATGTCACACAATCGCGTCTGAAGGCCTTATAAGCCAGAAACGGTAGTTATATACAAGTTTTAGAAACCTGCTGTGAAACAGCAAATACAAGCAAAGCTTAATTAAAAGAAACAAGCAACTGACCACTAAACGGTTGAAATAAGATGATGATAACCTTGTAAGACAACCCTTACATTCCTAGAATTATTCCAGAAGGCGACCGGAACTATTAACTAGACATACATAACCTTTAATGTGGGTATTGTAATAAATAATACAATAATAAAACACAAGAAGCAGTCACAGACGGTGCTGCAGGCATCGACATCTGAGAGGGTCCGGCAACAAACACTTTCGCGACCGATGAGATAGGCAGCCAAGAGTTGCATTCACTTCACAGGATGGTAATTGAGACTAGTGGCAGTCTAATGAATAATAATAATATTGCTGAAGCTACTTCACGTTCGATAAACCAAATGCAACACTGGAACAATACGCCAAAGCCGAAACCGGTGGTCTGCCCTACGTCCCGACAATACTGTGCTTATAGCGCCCAGAACGAGAAAGGAACCACTGCCAGATTTCCGTCCGATTGCACAAACCCGAAAATCTGAACAAACAAGTCACAGTACAGAACACCAGGCAAACTAACAGTAACTAAAACCCCACTCGGTTTGGCTGCGAGACAAAACCGAAATGTAACCAATCAGAATCAGCAACCACACGTCATTGCGGAAACAATTGCAAAGTGAGCCAAAACCACGTATCAAATGAGTGACACCAAATTCATTAGGCACAGAAGAACACACTGAACCTACTGTGACAACTCTGACGACAGTTGGCAGAATGAAACAAATCTCTTCACAGCTTTATTAATTCACAGTTGAGTAACCACACCGTACAATCATTGAGCCAAGTGCTTTTGCACAGTAGGGTCTTCAAGTACTAAGTGGTACACAGATCCGCCAAACTGCACATGATGGCGTGATAGTAACCTGTTACAACATCACATACGTACTATGGGGCCCACACGATGACTAAGTCCTCCCTATTAGGGTTGAAATGCACTCATCTTAAAGCCTGCAAGATCTGGTTTACGACCAAGTCGTGTACCCTCGAGACCACAGCCCTTCCATCTGGCAGTCCATGCATGCCACCAGCGGTCCCGGCGTGTTCTCGCACTGCACGGACGTGTCCGGAGTCCCCAATGGAATTGTCACACTCAGACCACCCAGAAAAACAGCGACGTCGCCCCAAAGATAGGGCAACAGTTACTACACATCGATAACCGCCGCTGCTGCCACTAGCGGAGAGGCAACGCTTGAGAAACCGAGTGGAGTCGGCCAACACGAGAGAAAAACAAAAAATTGCAACCGTGCCAACTGAAGGATATGGTCTGGCCTCCAACAGAGGTTGTGAGGCTACAAACAGCACCAACGCGAGCCGCAACACGCCTCAAAGCCCAGGATCAAATCGGGATATTAATTTATCTCTTAAAAATAAAAATAAAGTAAGGTGCCATCTGAACTGTACGAGGATACGGAAACTCCGCGAATGTTAGGAAATTCAGGCCTGTAGTAACTAATCCTCATTCGATATGTAAACAGCTTTCATCGAATGTCACTGGTCCTAAGTCTACTTCTACACTTGAGCTGTTTTTATACATCTTCCATGGAATATCTTAGCTCTAAATTATCTCATGTTTGTGTTTTCTGTAAAGTTAATTGTGCTCATTCCGACTTTTAAATTAGGTTGATATACTTATGGAAACTGGGTACCTCCCCCTAGTAAGTGGAGACTGTTCTACAAATAATTCACATCCTCCATACTTTTTCCTCGTGTTGTTGAGGTCTGAACTGCGAACAGTCGGTAACATCTTGATATCTTGATATCTCGCCATAAAGCAATCGTTGCATGTTGTGTAAGATTCAGTGCTGCTTTTGAGCGGACAGAAACGAAAGGCTTTTTTTTACGATTTCTGTTTCATAACTATACTCTGTGAAGTGATTAAATTTCAGAAATAGGAAGACTGGATCTTTAACATTTGTATTATTCTGGGAATCGAATTTCATTCTTTACTCTTGAAGGCACTGCCCCTTTTTTGAGGAAACGATAAAAATGATCTACACTGATGAGTCAAAATATTATGACTACCTGTCTTAGACACTGTTGGTCGACCTCTCACGTGCGTACAGCAGCTATTCCGACTGACATGCATTCGTAAAGTATTTCGTGCCTTTACAGAACGGTGTTGCTCGAGATCTTTACGCAGAGGTACGGCCGTACATTATGACAGTGATTGCTTGTGTGTTCTGAGTTGGCCGTTACAACGTCCCAGACGTGTTCCATCGTTTTCAGATAAACCATTACGACACGAAACGAACATTTATGTTATCGGTTAAGGTTGAAGGGATGCGAGGGATCCGCAGTAGTATTTGTGTATTCCTTACGTGTCGTGGTGCCTCCAGTTACCTCCACAGGTTCCACGGAATCCCAGATGAATTTCCCCACACCATGGTGCAATCCACGCGGACCTGCGTCCTTGGTGCGACGCATGTTTCGACCAGCCGTTCATCTGGATGGCTGCTGACCTCAATATGACCATCGACCTGATGTAATAAGAAACGTGATTCATCCGCCCAGCTGACTCGTTCCCACTGATCTCGGCCCAGTCTCGATGATCCCCTGCCCCGTGCAGTCATAACTGGCAATGCCGTTGGGTCAACGAGTTCGTCTATTGGGGAGCTCGACGTTTAACAACGTGTGCTGACCGGCGTGCTCCTAGAAACGTACGCCTGCATCAGCGCTGCACTCTGACGTCAAATCTGTCGGAAGATGCCGCCTATCCTCCTTTGCGGAACCAATGAGCTCCCAACCTCCACTTTCTATGACGGGACATGAAAGTTCAATACCTGTTCGCCTACTCGTGATTTCATCATCCCTCAACCAGCTTTCACAAATGTTCACGACAGTAGCACGTGAACACTCGAAAAAAAAATGGCTCTGAGCACTATGGGACTCAACATCTTAGGTCATAAGTCCCCTAGAACTTAGAACTACTTAAACCTAACTAACCTAAGGACATCACACACACCCATGCCCGAGGCAGGATTCGAACCTGCGACCGTAGCAGTCCCGCGGTTCCGGACTGCAGCGCCAGAACCGCTAGACCACCGCGGCCGGCGAACACTCGAAAAGCTTCGCCGTTTCCCAGGCGCCGGACAGTAAAAATCTAACCTTTGCCAAAACAAATTATGCCAGGGGATTTCGTTACCAAGGTCGTGTTATAGTAATTCCCTATCCGCCCTGCACCGCTTACACAGCGGAACGCAGCCTCTCGTTTGACAGTCGTAAGAATGCTTTGCCTGACCAGCGTGTTTCATACAGATAAACAATCCACGATACGCCCACAAATATTTTTACTTGGCCTTTATTTACAGACCGGTTTCGGAATGTCTGGTCCCGTTCCCAGCCTTCAGCGATCCGCCAATACGATCCCACAC
Organism: Schistocerca cancellata; assembly: GCF_023864275.1. Lineage (NCBI taxonomy): Eukaryota > Metazoa > Arthropoda > Insecta > Orthoptera > Acrididae > Schistocerca > Schistocerca cancellata. The sequence continues at coordinate 54,775,161 of NC_064633.1, forward strand.
TTACTGAGCACTGAGAATCTGGTAGAAGTAGTAGTAATTTTATTCACCCGTAAATCAATCAAATTAGTTATCAGAGAAATGTAAAAAAAAAATGCTGAGCATTTCAAAGCAGCTCAGTTGTGCCACAGGGTTTTTCTGAACTCATATGACATTAGTGTAGAGTAGGACAGTTGCCTTAACTGGCAGCAAAATCATTCTCATGTTGGTGTAAATTAAAAAAAAAAAATTCGAGGTGGCACACTTTTGGCAGTTCTAGCCCTTAACTTGTGAGGCACTTTACACTGGGTATGGCTTTTCAGGTGTGTTGTACCAGAGTACTTTGCTTTATTTTTCCTCAGAAGTATACAAATATCTGATCTGATATTCTGGCTGCACATTATAGTATTTAGTGACTAACACCTACTAATGAAATACTATATGTCGACAAAACTCTGTATGTATTAATTCAACTCATAAAATTAAAAAAAAATTACTAATGTTGATTCCAGTCTTTGTACAAAGTGGATTACTAATGATTTTAAGTAACAGTGAGCAGCGTGCACTGAAACTTTAAAAATTGGGTACATTATAATATATCCTTTTTTTCCCGATTTTAACGACATTGTAGTTATTTGTTACCGATGATGCACAACAGCGATGTTTTGTAAAGAACGAAAAAATACATATTTGTAATATTCATTGCTGTCATTCTGCAACAAAATAAACAGGACGTGTCGAAAACAACTCAAAGAAACAGTACCAATGTTCTGGAACCAACATATATATTTTTGCGCTTCACAAATAGTTCAAATGTCTCTGAGCACTATGGGACTTAACATCTGACGTCATCAGTCCCCTAGAACTTAGAACTACTTAAACCTAAATAACCTAAGGACAGCACACACATCCATGCCCGAGGCAGGATTCGAACCTGCGACCGCAGCAGCAGCGCGGTTCCATACTGAAGCGCTTAGAACCGCTCGGCCACAGCGGCCGGCGCTTCACAATTGTTCTCTATAATGTGTACAAAGGTACTTTTATGCATTCGAAACACACTGAATATTTAGACCGAAAACAAATAGGTCTTCCGCTTACTATGTGGTTTGCAGAAGGAGCATATCTTCTCTTTTCAAGCTCTTCTCGTAGTGCGGGAGCCGCCGTCTTCTCTGATATCCCAAGGACTTTCGATTACACGCCCAGAGTGAAAGATTTATTTTCGTTTCATTCAGTCATCTTTTTAGATGAGGATTAATGAGAGCTTTGGCTAGGTTCTACATGTAATTAAGCCTGTTTGTCTGTGGGATATGTTTGAAGGAGCTGTATACAACATACGAATTGATGGCACTAACTCCAGAATCCCATAAAGTATTACAATTTGCTATCGTCTAGTACGTCTCTCACTATAGTAGCTGGCGCATTTCTCATCCAGAGAATCTACTATCCTCACCAGTTTCAGTGTGATCGTATTGACAGGCGCCTCGTGATGCCCAGATCATCAAATAATCTCGGTCTTGATCTCCTTTGGCAGGTACGAGATTACAGCCTTGTCTTTTACAGCCCATCCTCACAGCTTCTCCTATAGTCTGTCTGTAAACTCAAGAGCGAGTGGCCTTTCCCGGAAGAACGCTGCCACAGGCCTACAGGGGCACCCAAAATCTGTTGCCCGTTACCTGTCTAGAGGTGTAGATCGGCGTGCAGTGATATACGTTGTTTCTCTTCGTATGATCTTAGTTGCCAGTGCCAGTCAGTTAACTTTGTATGCTTACTGATATACTTCGATTTCCGGAAGTGATGGATAACCGTCTAGCATTGCAAGAAAATGTACAGAATACGAGGAAGAGGAGGTACTTGCGGAGTAACGAGCGTACGATCGTCTCTACATCTACATCTACATCTACATCTACATTTATACTACGCAAGCCACCCAACGGTGTGTGGCGGAGTCCACTTTACGTGCCACTGTCATTACCTCCCTTTCCTGTTCCAGTCGAGTATGGTTCGCGGGAAGAACGACTGTCTGAAAGCCTCCGTGCGCGCTCTAATCTCTCTCATTTTACATTCGTGATCTCCTCTGGAGGTATAACTAGGGGGAAGCAATATATTCAATACCTCATCCAGAAACGCACCCTCTCGAAACCTGACGAGCAAGCTACACCGCGATGCAGAGCGCCTCTCTTGCAGAGTCTGCCACTTGAGTTTGTTAAACATCTCCGTAACGCTATCACGGTTACCAAATAACCCTGTGACGAAACGCGCCGCTCTTCTTTGGATCTTCTCTATCTCCTCCGTCAACCCGATCTGGTACGGATCCCACACTGATAGCAATACTCAAGTATAGGTCGAACGAGTGTTTTGTAAGCCACATCCTTTGTTGATGGACTACATTTTCTAAGGACTCTCCCAATGAAGCTCAACCTGGTACCCGAATTACCAACAATTAATTTTATATAATCACTCCACTTCAAATCGTTCCGCACGCATACTCCCAGATATTTTACAGAAGTAACTGCTACCAGTGTTTGTTAAGCTATCATATAATCATACAATAAAGGATCCTTCTTTCTATGTATTCGCAATACATTACATTTGTCTACGTCAAGGATCAGTTGCCACTCCCTGCACCAAGTGCCTATCCGCTGCAGATCTTCCTGCATTTCGCTACAATTTTCTAATGCTGCAACTTCTCTTATACTACAGCATCATCCGCGAAAAGCCGCATGGAACTTCCGACTCTATCTACTAGGTCATTTATATATATTGTGAAAAGCAATGGTCCCATAACACTCCCCTGTGGCACGCCAGAGGTTACTTTAACGTCTGTAGACGTCTCTCCATTGATAACAACATGCTGTGTTCTGTTTGCTAAAAACTCGTCAATCCAGCCACACAGCTGGTCTGATATTCCGTAGGCTCTTATTTTGTTTATCAGGCGACAGTGCGGAACTGTATCGAACGCCTTCCGGAAGTCAAGAAAAATAGCATCTACCTGGGAGCCTGTATCTAATATTTTCAGGGTCTCGTGAGCAAATAAAGCGAGTTGGGTCTCACACGATCGCTGTTTCCCGAATCCATGTTGATTCCTACAGAGTAGATTCTGGGTTTCCAGAAACGACATGATACGCGAGCAAAAAACATGTTCTAAAATTCTACAACAGATCGACGTCAGAGATATAGGTCTATAGTTTTGCGCATCTGCTCGACGACCCTTCTTGAAGACTTGGACTACCTGTGCTCTTTTCCAATCATTTGGAACCTTCCGTTCCTCTAGAGACTTGCGGTACACGGCTGTTAGAAGGGGGGCAAGTTCTTTCGCGTATTCTGTGTAGAATCGAATTGGTATCCCGTCAGGTCCAGTGGACTTTCCTCTGTTGAGTGATTCCAGTTGCTTTTCTATTCCTTGGACACTTATTTCGATGTCAGCCATTTTTTCGTTTTTGCGAGGATTTAGAGAAGGAACTGCAGTGCAGTCTTCCTCTGTGAAACAGTTTTGGAAAAAGGTGTTTAGTATTTCAGCTTTACGCGTGTCATCCTCTGTTTCAATGCCTTCATCATCCTGGAGTGTCTGGATATGCTATTTCGAGCCACTTACTGATTTAACGTAAGACCAGAATTTCCTAGGATTTTCTGTCAAGTCGGTACATAGAACTTTACTTTCGAATTCACTGAACGCTTCACGCATAGCCCTCCTTACGCTAACTTTGACATCGTTTAGCTTCTGTTTGTCTGAGAGGTTTTGGCTGCGTTTAAACTTGGAGTGAAGCTCTCTTTGCTTTCGCAGTAGTTTCCTAACTCTGTAGTTGTACCACGGTGGGTTTTTCCCGTCCCTCACAGTTTTACTCGGCACGAACCTGCCTAAAACGCATTTTACGATTGCCTTGAACTTTTTCCATAAACACTCAACATTGTCAGTGTCGGAACAGAAATTTTCGTTTTGATCTGTTAGGTAGTCTGAAATCTGCCTTCTATTACTCTTGCTAAACAGATAAACCTTCCTCCCTTTTTTTATATTCCTATTAACTTCCATATTCAGGGATGCTGCAACGGCCTTATGATCACTGATTCCCTGTTCTGCACTTACAGAGTCGAAAACTTCGGGTCTGTTTGTTATCAGTAGGTCCAAGGTGTTATCTCCACGAGTCGGTTCTCTGTTTAATTGCTCGAGGTAATTTTCGGATAGTGCACTCAGTATAATGTCACTCGATGCTCTGTCCCTACCACCCGTCCTAAACATCTGAGTGTCCCAGTCTATATCTGATAAATTGAAATCTCCACCTAAGACTATAACATGCTGAGAAAATTTATGTGAAATGTATTCCAAATTTTCTCTCAGTTGTTCTGCCACTAATGCTGCTGAGGCGGGATGTCGGTGAAAGGAGCCCATTATTAACCTAGCTCGGTTGTTGAGTGTAACCTCCACCCATAATAATTCACAGTGATATCTAATGTTATTACATCGTGTATTAATCTACTTTTATAGAAAACAAATAATCGTTGATGCTACCAAAGCACATGTAACCTTTTTGACAGCTGACAACAGAGCAAATACCCAATATGCATAACATTGTACACATACTTTTGAGACATGTTTACGAAGACAGTGACAAAAAGTAGTGCAAATCGGACTAATACAACATGCAAAATTATAAATTTCTGCTTACTTTTTAAACACTCTTCGTGTTGCAAAAATTATTATGTTTCAATGCAGTCCTTCAAAGAAAACATCTACCTTTTGGTAGAAACACAAAGTAAGAACAAGCCTCAAATTCTAAAGATTGATTGCATTATATGGGATTCGTTTTACGAATAGCAATAGAGGAACACAATACATTCACATGAACAGGCATTCGGTTCTATGTTTGTAGTAGAATCCTGACTTCCATTCTTATCTTAATATTATTTACTCTATAATATTGTGTTTCGGAAGAAGGTATCGTGTTTTGTATTCCTTATGGTCTTAATACATTCGTCTAAAAATGAACGCAGCCGAGACGTATCTGTATACGGCGTCGCCACAGATTTAAGGCGCGCGCCGCGGCAGGGCCGGTACTGCGTTGTGAAACGGCCTGTAGAAGCGCCTTGTGACGTAGCTGGGTTGGCAGAGTGGGCACTCGCTAGCTCGCTCTTCAGTTTACCGACAGACTATACCTTCCAAGCTTCACAGAAGCTCTTTTGCGAACCTTGCAGAAGTAACACTCCTGGAAGAAAGGATGTGGCGGAGACATGGCTTCCCACAGTCTGGAGGATGCGTCCCGAACGAGATTTTCACTTTGCTGCGGAGTGTGCGTTGATATGAAATTCCTTGCAGATTATAAGTGTCTGCCGGACTGAGATTCAAACTCGGGACCTTTGCCTTCAGCGAGCAAGCGCTCTACCAGCTGACGTACCCATGCACTTGCTAGCGAAAGGGAAAGGTCCTGAGTTCGAGTCGCCGTCTAGTACACAGTTTTAATCTGCCAGGAAGTTTCATATTAACGCAAACTCCACTGCAGAGTGAAAATCTCCTTGTGAGAACATCCTCAGGACTGTCGCTAAGCTGTGTCTCCGCAATATCCTATCTTCCAGGAGTGCTATTTCTGCAAGTTCTGCATAAGAGCCTCTGTGAAGTTTGGGAAGTAGGAGACTAGGTACTGGCAGGATTGAAGCTGTGACGACGGGTTGTGAGTCGTGCTTGGGTACCTCAGTTGCTAGAGCACTTGCCTGAAAAAGGCAAAGGTACCGCGTTTGAGTTTCTGTCCGGCACACAGTTTTATCTGCTAGGAAGTTTCATAAGGCAGTCCCTTCATCTTTCCTTGGTCTTCAAGATATCCACAAGCTCCACAGAAGAAAACGATTTTTCCACTGGGACGTTCCTATTTTCCCCTTGTACAGGCATCAAGAGGTATCAAATACTGTCTTGGTTTTGATAACTTTCGTTCTTCTTCTGAAAGTGTATCTCCATCTGAATGTTCACTAGCATAAATATATTCGTTCAGAAAGTCTCTATTTCTAGTATCTGAAAGATACATCATTTTTATGCCACATCTGGTAGGTATGTTAGGCTTGTATAATTTGAACTTGCAGCGACCACGGAAGCAGGGCCGGTTTAAGAAAATTTTGGGCACCCTGTGAAGTCTGAGTAGGAGGCCCCACTCTGTTTCTGGAACGCATTTTCGTTTACGCTTTGTATGATTTTCGTGATTATATGTGGTAGTTATGAGTGTGAGTGTCTGTTTGTGTGTGTGTGTGTGTGTGTGTGTGTGTGTGTGTGTGTGTGTGTTTGCAGCTCAAACAGTGTCTGTCATGTTCACTGATTCGAGATTCTTCGAATCCATGTAAAAATGGTCCAGGAGTTTATTACGTATTAGTTTACCTGCGACTTCGCATGGTAAGCCAATACAAAGTTGGGGAGTAAGATAGTACTTGTTGGTAAAAATCCATACAGGTTCTATCTTTTGTACGGAGTGTAGCGTGTTTACTTTCGATTGTAACAATACCTAATAGTGGAGATATCGCGGGATCTGCATTCATATTTTTTACACCTAAAGCGAACACAATTGGAAACAGCAAGAATCTAAATATTCATTAGGCGCTTCTGTTGTTGGAATAATACTGAACCAACTGATTTTAGTTGTGGTTCAAATGGTTCAAATGGCTCTAAGCATTATGGGACTTAACATCTGAGGTCATCAGTCCCCTAGACTTAGAACAACTTAAACCTAACTAACCTAAGGACATCACACACAACCATGCCCGAGGCAGGATTCGAACCTGCAACCGTAGCAGCAGCGCGGTTCCGGATTGAAGCACCTAGAACCGCTCGGCCACACCGGCCTGCATGTTAGTTGCGTCTGTCATAGTAAATTACTTAATATATTTCCAGATCTTTCGGAAAAGCCATCTTCACATTTGCTAAAATAGTTTTCACATTTGGAAAAACCGCCTCTGCGTCACATTATAGTACAAAGTAGAAGTTTATCGTTGCAATGTCGCTTGCAAAATAGTCCTCTATAAGTACGGCTGGAATCATAATGCATAATATAATATTCTTCTTTTACTCACAAACTTAACAGCAAGCAAGTATATGGCGATATTGAAATGTGGTAAAAACTTGTTTACAGTATTTCATATAAATTGGCGGAATCACAGATTACTACAGATACTGCAGCGGCGTAACGATTTTGTGTTTCATCATAATTTTTACTTGCTAGAAAGAAGCCTCGTGTAGTTCACAGCTAGGATTCCAGATTATGTCTAAAGTTGATCTGTTTTTACATTCAGGACAAAAAGCCGGTGACAGTTGTCGCAGAATTAACTGTATTTATATGCACTGTTATATTTTGTTTCCGTTATCCTTTTATCACTCATGTCGACACCTTAGTAATATGTCACAACTGTCTGGCTGACTTGGTAGTAATAACTTTTACCTGCGCTGCTATAACCAAACAAAACAGGTACGAAATTTAAAAAATCCTGTCTACCGACAAATAAAAGGAAAAAGCCCGCTATTTTGTAAAAACATCACTTTAAAAATTACTCGTTTATTGCTTTTAGGAGCGAAGGCCTTCAACACTTTCTCCATGTCGAGTAAATGTGTAATCTGTCTTTCCACTGCCATTATGGCAAGATCTCTAAGCCCCTCGCTTCTCATTGGAGATCTGAGATAGTTTTTAATGATATTTAACTATGAAAAGCTACGTTCTAGAGAAGCTGCAGACATTGACATTTACAAAAATATTCTTAATGGAACTCTTACATTCAGAGAAACGCAAGTTCATTTAGAAGATGTACTGAAATCTGTTCGCAGTTTGTGCAAGCACAATGAGCACAACAGTTTCAATGCGATCCTTTTTTTTTTTTCAAGAGAGTGGAGACTTTACTGAAACATATTACATATTTTTTTTATATGTTGTTGAACTGTGTTAACGCAAGTCCCATGTTATGAAGCTCAGGTCCTACAACCCGAAATTTTCAATCCTAGCCTCCCATTTTGTATCACATAGCAACTTCACAGTCACGTTCTCATGAATTTTCAGTACTTCCCAGCACTTCACAAATGGTGAATGGACAGGAGCATCCAGTGGCGTATGCTTCTAGACAGTTAAATAGGGCGGGGCGGAATTATTCCACAACGCAAAAGGAGATGGGTGTAATATATGGGGTAAGGTATTTTCATTGTTACCTTTATGGTAGGAAGTTTAAGGTCGTGACGGGTCATGCAGCGTTGAGATGGTTATCAGGACTCGAGGATCCTTCTAATCGATTAACACGGTGGGCTCTAAAATTAAGTGAATTTGACTTTGAAGTAATTCATAATCCAGGGAAGAAACACGGGATTGCAGGTGCATTAAGTCGCAGGTTAGACACATTAGAAATAGTGGGTAAGAGTGTCGCGGAATGGCAAAGGGAACAAGCAGAGGATGAGGAGTGCCAGGGTTTTAGAACTCAACCACATTTCATTGTGGAGGGAAATTTGTTGTGTAGAGTTACCAGGTGCGGACCATGGCTAGTGGTACCAAAGAGTTTGAGTCTTAAAGCAGGCCCATGATAATGTGCTATCGCGGCATGGTGACCGTCGAGCAACGGAAAGACGAGTAGCAGAACGATTTCGGTGGCGCACTCAGAGAAGGGATGTGGAACAATACGTAGCAAATTGTGTGCCGTGTGCACAGCGAGCGGATGTGACACGCGCAAGGATTCCATTGCAACAGTTACCAGAGGCTTCGAAATCATTCGAGTTTATCGGGTTGGATATTTGTGGGTGATGGTCACTTGTTATATCAATCAGAGAGCGGATAAAATAAGAAGGTTGCAACCGCGGGAGAGAGGAATAATTATAAATGGTACAGTCTGTGAGATTGTGGGGGAGGATTTCCGTCTTCGATCATCATGTATGGTTGAAACAGCCTTAACTTTGTCACAGGGAACGTTGTTTTATTCTGAAGGGGTACTGGAGATATTACCTGTGCGGAATCTGACATATTTTAAACTGGACGTTAAACCCAGAGTTTTTGGAAACGTTGCATTGCTTTATTAATGCACAGGAAGGATCTATCACGGTTAATAAAGTGTTCAAAGACGTTCGAATGGTACAACGGCATTGGAGCAACAGGATAATGACAGTGAGCATTTCAGACACAGGGTGTGCCGTTGAAAGGTCTCTGTTGCATTCCTTTCATGTTAATTTCTTAAATATGTTGTCATTTACGGCATAAATTCCTCTTCTAAATGTACTGTGGTGTTTCTGACTATCTGGGCGGAGACTGAGCAGTGAAACGTGTTACTTTTACACATAAACAAGAACGATCTGTCACACCACTACACTTTAAAACACAGTTTATATGTAATTCATGTCACACAGTCTCATATGGAACCTACATCCGCTTTCTTTTATATACTGTATATGATAAGATACTGTCATCCCCCTTCCCTTCTGTGTGAGAGGATGAATGAGCAAATGTATTTATAGTTGCATGCTTGAGGGTAGCCGACAAGCCTGTCTGCTAGAGAACAGTAGGACCAACGTCGGAACAGGTAGCTACGCTTTCTAAAGGCAAAGAGGTTTCTATCCTTAGTATGGTCTTGTCCATCCCTTGTCATGTTGGTATAGGAAGCTGCTCCTCTGGCCACTTCCGTTTGTATTTGTGAGCCACCCTCAGGAAGGGACCAGGGCAGTCTGTCCGTTGCGAGCGTCTGAAGTGGTAAGATCTCCGGCTAAGCGTGTGTCTGCTAAGTCCGTATGACAATGGATTTCTTAAGTTCAGCCTAACTGAAAATTTAATCACCTTTATTTCAGGTTTAGCTCTAAAATATCTAATGTTATCTTAAATTGCAACGCAGTGTACTTCGAGTGTGAAGTTCAGAACATTTTCCAGTAGTTGCTTTGTCACTAGTTTGTGAGTAAAGTGGAACCACGTGTTGATCAGTAACTCTAACTCAGATCATCAATCATAAATGCGAGTGTGTGTGAGATTATAACATCTCGTCTTGACAATATTTTTCAATATAGCAACTTTTCTTTATGTTCAACCCACATCGGGAGTACTTTGTGAGACCATTACCACATGCATATATAATTGTTTGACCCATCAGGTTAATAGTAAGACGATAGTAACCAGTTCGATGTTTTTCTTTTGTAAATTGTTTTTCGATCTAATTTATTTTAATTATCAAAATTATTGTGGAGTTACACTCTGCGTAAACCAACTTGACCACGTGAAGCATGTGGTGTAATCATCAAAGTAGCCCTCAGCTATTCTTTTCGGGAAGATTTCACAGAGAGTTAGTATGAATTTAGTATATTAGTGTGTGGTAATTACATGACGCACAGGATTGCGCTACGAACGTAACTTCTTTGGGGAAAATTGAATCGGTTGGTTGTGGTTAATTTCCTCTTGCATATGTTTCAACGTTCTTCGTGTGTTATTTTATGAAAGCAGTGTTGTATGCAGTCTCCCAATCTTGGCTCCATATTTGATGTGTTCTGTAAGATTACAATCTCACATTTTCACAGTCCTAAATAAGGCACCAGCTTAGTTACGACTCAAGTTTAATATGCTGAAATTTCATTGATCAATGTTGAAATAAATTTCCAAATATAAACTGATTTGTTAAACTGATTTATTTCTTTTTATTTAAATTCTCTTATATATATATATATATATATATATATATATATATATATATATATATATATATATAGGTTCCACTTTACTTATATATATATATATATATAAGAAATAAATCAGTTTAACAAATCAGTTTATATTTGGAAATTTATTTCAACATTGATCATTGAAATTTCAGCATATTAAACTTGAGTCGTAACTAAGCTGTTGCCTTATTTAGGACTGTGAAAATGTGAGATTGTAATCTTACAGAACACATCAAATATGGAGCCAAGATTATAATTAATGTTAGTCTGGTTGGGAATTTGGTAAGCTAGACTGGATACCTGGTGAAACAGTTGCGCAGTAATGCAAGGTTAACTTCCACAGACAGCTCACAGCTTTTAACCCGCTTTTATTGTCTAGCAGCACCGCTTAAACCAAAATTAAAGCAACAACGTTACACCGTTTTTCTATTTTTGTTCAAAATTGCCTCTGAGCACTATGGGACTTAACTTCAGAGGTCATCAGTCCCCTAGAACTTAGAGCTACTTAAACCTAACTAACCTAAGGACATCACAAACATCCATGCCCGAGGCAGGATTCGAACCTGCGACCGTAGCGGTAGCGCGGCTCCAGATTGTAGCGCCTAGAACCGCTCGGCTACCCCGGCAGGCTCTATTTTTGTTGAGTATAGCTTTGTGGAGAATGTGGAAGCGTGCACCAGTGGAGGAGGTGCGAACACATCAGTTGCCTATGGCTTGGGTAACCAGTGTAAACAGTGTATAGATGTAGAGTTAATGTTTTGATGTTCTCATTAGTTTTAGTCTGTAGAATGTAAGGGATTAGCCGAGCGGTCTCAGGCGCTGCGGTCATGGACTGTGCTGCTGGTTTCGGTGGAGGTTTGAATCCTCCCTTGGGCATGAGTGTGTGTATTTGTCCTTAGGATAATTTAGGTTAAGTAGTGTGTAAGCTTAGGGACTGATGACCTTATGAGTTAAGTCCCATAAGATTTCACACACATTTGAACATTTTTTTGTAGAATGTGAGTTTTGTGAATAAGGCGTGTTTACGCAGCCACAGACCACGTCTGTTTTAGCTCGATTCGGAACGAATGTTGTTGAAAGGAGGGAGGTGTGCTGCACTACTGTCAGTCCTAGTCGAGGGGAAGGGAAAGTTCATCAAAATTCAATGAACGCGCGGTTGGGAAATGAAATGTGGGGCCGCTGGCAGAGTGTGGTAATAGTCGACAGCCGACGCGTCAGGCAAGGTAAACATGGCACTCGCGGGTGCGAAGGTGGTATTGCAAGGACAATTTGTTTTGAACGGAGCAACAACGAGGCAGAAAACTGCAGCATTGCTTTAAGTTATTGCAATACATGAGGCGGGGCACTAGGCCAGAGCCGAGAGTGGTGATTTGTAAGATGCTGCCATACTTTATGTCTCTCTCTGACACTAGGTCAGAAGCGAGGGAGAAACCAATATAAATAGACGGGAAATTTTAGCTCGGGACAGAGTGTGCCAGGTCAGTCGAGAATTGGGATTGACCTGTGCAGGTCTTCGCTTAATGGGGCCAGACTAGCAGCAATGTTATAAGTATTCGGCATAAACTTGTCTTCTTTTTTCTATGTACTTGTTCGGGCTACATTCCGTCTCCGGCGACACAACACCGGGGCGGGACAGAATGGCAGCCTGGAACTTGGAATTCACACGGTCTGCCTGAAAGAGGGCAGTGACAGCGGTCTGCAGCAGTTCCAGGAGGGGCTCGATTCCACTCGAGTCTACGGGCCACATTCGCTTCCCACATGGCGTACCGGGGTCAGGGCGAGGCGTACACTGTGGGAGGTGGACCAGCACTGCGAAAGCGCCAGAGACAGCAGCGGGTGTTGCCATCCAGCAAGCACAACTAGCGGCAAGTTGCGTCACAGCGTCCAGGAGGGAGTGGGTTCGAGTCTGGGCCTGTCCTGGGAGCAGCGACAACCCGAGGGCCACGGGTGACCAGTACACCCACCTTTGTCCCATGTCGGACAGAGCAGGCCAAACAGGCCAGGGAGCGGCGAGGTCCAGGGACTGTAGCAGTCTGCGGGATCGTGGGCAGTGGAGCGGCGCCACTCGCAAAGCCCCGACTTCCATCGGTGCGCGTCCTTGATGAAGGCAGCAGCGGCTCTGCTTAGTCTGCTGGACTCGTCGGACGGCATGCGGGCGACACGCTGACATTACAATTCACCCATCATGTACTGTAAATTAGCTGACTAAACGAATGTTACCGAATACCGCTGTATTACTCTGCACTGCCACTCGATGCTCTTGAACTTGCTCGGTCTCCTGACAAAATATGGCGCAGTGGGTCCCAGCTTCAGCTCTGCCAACTGGAGTCTCAGGCTCAACCCCCCGATCCCACAACAATAATTTGAATCGTTGAGCCACGACTGTATTATAGAATCTAAGTCTGGATCACGTGGATGAACGCTGCTACGCATGGGCTTACCTCCATTCGACATAATGTAGCCTGTGAGGTGCGTCACACAGACTGCACGTGCTAATAATAACGCTACCGTTAGCACTCTCTGATAGCTGGAGATTATCTGAGACCGCAATAGTAGTCAAGAACGCTAATGGAAAATGTAAACACAAGTGCTCTGAAGCAAATGCAAAACAAGGAACCAACATAAAACTAAAGACTTATCAATCGATATGGGAGGTTGCATCTTACAAATTAAGTGATTGAACGTAGACATTGTCTTCCTACTCCCCACCACTGCAACTTTCTGGGAGGAATGGCGTTGTCCCATCTAAGACAAAATATGTTCTTCCCGATTTAGGTCAACACCTGCAAGAGACTCATACCTGGGACAAAAGATGTGTTTCATTGCCTTCCTAAAACTGCTGGCTATTCCAAAAAATCCACTTAGGATATGTAACCATATTTTTCATCCTATATGCACTGATTAGTATCGACGTGCCACCTATTACCTCCAACCTACTTTGAGCGACATAAAAACCACTTAACATGTTTCTGCCCCTCAGATGGAAAGCTATTATTCATAGATATGTAGGGACCTGGAGGGCTATTTATAGCAGTAGTAGCTATTATTTTTCCTAGTACGTGGTTGTCAGTTAAATAGTGAGTATAGAATCCAAGATGGCCACTGGGTTCTCTCCTGATGTCACGTACCACTTTTCCTACAGTAATATCTTAAAAAATTGTCCACCCCCACCACCACCCACGTCTCATGTTTTTGTTTAAACAGTACTGTCTCTTCGTTTAGCTCTATCCTAAGGTTATATCCATTTGTGCGATATTTAAACTATTTCCCTCCAATAACTCCGACATTGCTGTTTATAAAGTTTCCTCCATCCCAGTTACCATAAATGAGAAATGTCGGTATATTTAAAAATTGCCTAGGTTTAAAATGGCGAGAAATAGTGGGAATCCCTCCGGTTGTCAAACACAGCCCGTCATGTGTCGAGCAGTACATAACGTCATACAATCCCTCAGCAATGCCAACTTCATCCCAGGTAGGTCGCCTTGTCCTGCACTATCTGCGTATGGGCCGGTTCATAGCACCTCATCAGTTTGGAATGTGGTCAGTTGTATGTGAATTTTTGCGTGCTACAGGCAGCGCCCACCCATTACAGCCAACTATAAATTTAAAACTGTCCAGCAGTACCTGGTACCTCACTGACTACTGTGCTGGAAGTGCTGCTGCTGCAAATCTGGTCTGATATTCCGTATTCTGTTGTGCTGACACCGCTGACCTGAAAGCACGGAACATGGTATCGACATAAACATCTGTATCCCTCAGTACGTGGGGTCATAAGCGCCTGACTGTTACTGAACTCTCTACCGCTGCACTTGATTCACAAAGTAATAGTAAAAAGACGTCGGGTACTATGTCAAAGAGAAGGATCCTCTGAGATTTGTCAATGCACTTAAATGATTAGAATCAAATCTCCAGCGAATTACTGTACTGAAGAGTTCTTAGCACATAGCACAATTGTTTTTCACTATGAGGAAACTTGCTCTGTTCATTTATGATACTGGTGGTGGAGAAAGGTATCTATGATGGTAACTGTGGTGTCACAGCCAGACACCACACTTGCTAGGTGGTAGCCTTTAAATCGGCCGCGGTCCGTTAGTATACGTCGGACCCGCGTGTCGCCACTGTCAGTGATTGCCGACCGAGCGCCGCCACACGGCAGGTCTAGAGACTCTTCCTAGCACTCGCCCCAGTTGTACAGCCGACTTGCTAGCGAAGCTACATTGACAAATACGCTCTCATTTGCCGAGACGACAGTTAGCATAGCCTTCAGCTACGTCATTTGCTACGACCTAGCAAGGCGCCATTTATCCTTTGCTATGTATCTAATGAAGCCTGTACAGTAACGAGAGATGTACAACAATAATGGATTAAAGTTAAGTATTTCAGCAACTACGTTCTTTTCTTACTAGACTCAACTACTTTACTGTTCCAGACCTCACGCCAGTCTGCGTGAGCTTAACGCGTGCTTTTCGGCACCCTCGCATAGTGACTTGGCTGTCTTGCCAACTCACAACAGTAACACATTATTTGTGTTCTGGCCAGCATTCGATAGATTTCTGTGCTGTTGTCAGAAGACCAGAATACAGATGTCAGAGCAGATTTACAGCAGTGGCAAGTCCAGGCGGTGATCAGCGACGTTTCAGTTCTCACCACTGCCTGCGACTCAGCACAATAAATTGCTGGACAGTTCTAAAATAAGAACAGTGTTAGGTGGAAAAGCATGCAGTCAGCAATAGTGGGAGACACACTGCCTGTAGCGTAAAATACGTGACAAACAACTGTCCACATTCCTAAATGATCACGTGACACTGATCACCCCGGACTTGCGTAGTGCAGCCAAAGCAGCTTACTTGGTATGGATTCGGCGTTGTCACAAGACTCCATGACGTCATGTGGTGCTTGGCGAAGGTGTCGAGCTGTACTAGCCCTGAGCCGGACGTGGGTAGCCAGCCTAGCTGGTCACTTGCAGAGCATGCACACTGCTGCGAGCTAGAGCATCGAGGGTCACAGTGCACGCTGATGTGACAGTAGCAGATCGAGTTGGCAACACCCTCGGCCAATGACCTGGCGTCTGATATGGTGTGATGCGGAGACCACAGTGTTTCTTGCAAATAAAGACACACCTGTACACCATTCCTACCATACAAGACAGAGCCGAGGGTTTGATAATAAATTTGGCTGCATCAGTGAGCTATTCAGTTTCAGACAGGCCAAGTGTTAAAGCTCTGTCAACCATAGGGCTTTCCATCATTTTAAACTGAGGGGAAGGAGTTTTCTCGGCATCTAAAACTTAGGTCTTATGAGTTTTTTGTATATCTTGAGATTTTAAACTTATGGTAACTGGGATTGGGAAAATACTTAGATTGTAATGTCAGAGGGGTGAAGAAAAGTTGTTCAAATTCAAATGAGTGTGAAATCTTATGAGACTTAACTATTAAGGTCAGCAGTCCCTAAGCTTACACACTACTTAACCTAAATTATCCTAAGAACAAACACACACACCCAAGCCCGAGGGAGGACTCGAACCTACGCCGGGACCAGCCGCACAGTCCATGACTGCAACGCCCTAGACCGCTCAGCTAACCCCGCGCGGCAGAAAAGTCCCGAATGTACTCGTATACTGAAACTTAAGGTAAGTGAACTATAAATACTGTAACATTACAAACTCCCCCCATCCCAGCAGAGATGGCAGCTGTTTAAGTACACCCCAAGTTGACTTTAACTAACAACAAGTTAGATCCAAACTTAGGGTTACAATTCTTTAAAATGTGATGTCAGAGGCATGTGGGAAAATTGTTTAGCGTTAAGACTGCTAAAATGTCACTTGAGAAAAACAGTATATGACATCTGGGGAAAACCCAGTGGCCATCTTGGATTCCATAGAATTAGTGGTCTGACAACCATGCAGTTTGCGTCACTGAATTGAGAAATTTCAAAACCACAGCTGCTAAAACAGTCCTGCAGATCTCTGTACATCTATCTGAATAATAGCTCCCTATCTGCATGGAGAAAACATGCTGACTGGTTTCACACAGTACTGAAAGCAAGACAGCTATAAACAGCAGGCACGTTCAGACTGGTTGCTACCTGAATGGTGAACAATATGTTTATCTATCTAAATGTGTTCTTGAGCATGCGTGCTTGGACCTGCATTGGGAAAAAATTTATGTATATTGCATAAGAAATTCCCTTTGTCTCGGAACCGGTACAGGGAGGGGGAGGGGTGAGGCGTAAGGATACAGTGGCTGTTTGTTCTAGAACTGGCACAGGTTAGCAGTTTTGAATTTGTTTCGCACCAAGAGGACTATGCATTGGATTTTTTGAATTTTTGCCGAACTTAGGACACTAGCTCTATATCCACAGTGGAATCATAGGAATGGGGAAAAACCCTGTACCATGACTGGGCTATTTTAAGTGTTGTACCATTATTAATTTTTTTTAATTTCACACCCTTTTTTGAATTTCCTCCCTTTTACGTACATGGCAGTCGGGCAATGTCAGAGGAGAAGTGGTATATCTGGAAATAGTGCTTGATGTCACAGGGGGAGGGAAACATCTAGTAACGATGGAGACTGCATGACATCTGGTACAGCTACACTAATAACATTCTGCGCAGCCCAAATATTGTTAGGACTGTTTCTTAATGGTGAAACATATATGGTTCATGCACTACAATGCACATATTATTTGCTAGAATTTTACACGACTTTTCGCTTCCGCTCAATGTTTCACAGTCGATTTTAATACTCTGTGGATTCTTTAAATGTCCCGATAAACATCCTTTTTCTCGTAAATAGTCTTCACATCTCCTCGGAGCAACTGTCCGACATGTACATGCGGTACAACCTTGCTTGTGGCTAGGTACGACCGACGGTATCAGCACGTCGACGCCGTGTATATAGAACACGAGCGCGAAGGATGCGCAGGTGAGGAATCCATGCATGTGCAATGATTTGCAAATAGATGGCGCCATAGTAAGACGCCCTCTGCCGCAAATCGCAGAGCGGCCCTGCTGCACGTGCGCTGTACGCTGTGTTTACTAACAGTGCGGCCGACCAGACGTGTTAGCATCCTAGTACGCTAATGCAAAAGTACTATAATTTAATAGTCTATTATTTACTCTCTCAACTTGAAGCGAATGGAACGCCTCATCATTGTATACTAGCGTACCGTACTAATCAATGTTTCCGCTAAAAAGTGTAATATTTGAACGTAACAAATATAGTAGCTAGAAGCGTTTCACAACTTTGACGATTATTTATCTTTGTTACAAATTGGTATAGTGTTTGTCTAGCCACTGCTATTACTGGCTACGCCAGTGAACCATTTGCTATATTTACACTGCTGGCCTTTAAAATTGCTACACCAAGAAGAAATGCAAATGATAAACGGGTATTCATTGGAGAAATATGTTATACTAGAACTGACATGTGATTACATTTTCACGAAATTTGGGTGCACAGATCCTGAGAAATCAGTACCCAGAACAACCACCTCTGGCCGTAATAACGGCCTTGATACGCCTGGGCATTAAGTCGAACAGAGCTTGGATGGCGTGCACAGGTACGTCTGCCTATGCAGCTTCAACACGATACCACAGTTCATAAAGAGTAGTGACTGGTGTATTGTGACAAGCCAGTTCCTCGGTCACCATAGACCAAACTTTTTCAATTGGTGAGAGATCTGGAGAATGTGCTGGCCAGGGCAGCAGTCGAACATTTTCTGTATCCAGAAAGGCCCTTACACGACCTGCAACATTCGATCTTGCATTATCCTGCTGAAATGTAGGGTTTCACAGGGATCGAATGAAGGGTAGAGCCACGGGTCGTAACACATCTGAAATGTAACGTCCACAGTTCAAAGTGCCGTCATTGCGAGCAAGAGGTGACCGGGACGTGTAACCAATGGCACCCCATACCATCACGCCGGGTGATATGTCAGTATGGCGATGACGAATACAAGCTTCAAATGTGCGTTCACCGCTATGTCGCCAAACACGGATGCGGCCATCATGATGCTGTAAACAGAACCTGGATTCATCCGAAAAAATGACGTTTTGCCATTCGTGCACCCAGGTTCGTCGTTGAGTACACCATCGAAAGCGCTGTGATGCAGCGTCAAGGGTAACCGCAGCCATGGTCTCCGAGCTGATAGTCCACCGCTGTGCAAACGTCGTCGAACTGCTCGTGCAGATGGTTGTTGTTGTGTTGACAGAAGAGCCAACACCGTGTTAGTAGTGGAGTCCGAAATGCACGCGTTTTAGCTCACGCAGGCTGGCGTGAGGAGGGAAGAACTATACTGAAGTGAGGTCTGGAACATGATAAGGAATTAGAATTCAGAAAGCGGACGTAACTAGTTTGATACTTAACTTTAATCCATTAATGATGAACGTCGCTCTTGACGGTACATGATTCACCATATTAACTGTTCAGAATACATAGTAACTGAATATGGCGCCTTGCTAGGTCGTAGCAAATGACGTAGCTGAAGGCTATGCTAAACTGTCGTCTCTGAAAATGAGAGCGTATGTAGACAGTGAACGATCGCTAGCAAAGTCGGCTGTACAACTGTGGCGAGTGCTAGGGAGTCTCTCTAGACTAGACCTGCCGTGTGGCGCCAGTCGGTCTGCAATCACTGATAGTGGCGACACGCGGGTCCGACGTATACTAACGGACCGCAGCCGATTTAAAGGCTACCACCTAGCAAGTGTGGTGTCTGGCGGTGACATCACAGTTGTTGTCTCGCAAACGTCCCCATCTGTTGCCTCAGGGATGGAGACGTGGCTGCGCGATCCGTTACAGCCATGCGGATAAGATGCCTGTCATCTCGAGTGCTAGTGATACGAGGCCGTTGGGATCCAGCACGGCGTTCCGTATTGCCATCCTGAACCCAACAATTCCATATTCTGCTAACTGTCATTGGAAATCGACTCAACGCGAGCAGCAATGTCGAGATACGATAAGCCGCAATCGCGATAGGCAACAATCCGACCTTTATGAAAGTCGGAAACGTAATGGTACGCATTTCTCCTCCTTACACGAGGCATCAGAACAACGTTTCACCAGGCAACGCCGGTCAACTGCTGTTTGTGTATGAGAAATCGGTTGTCAGCACGTTGTAGGTGTTGCCACTGGCGCTAACCTTTTGTGAATGCTCTGAAAAGCTAATCATTTGCATATTACAGCATCTTCTTTTTGTAGGTTAAATTTCGCGTCTGCAGCACATCATCTTCGTGGTGTAGCAATTTTAATTGCCAGTAGCGTAATTACTTATCACATTATTTTATACCACCGACCGTAGACCAGATATCAGCCTCCACTCCCTTTTAGCCTGTCTGAACCAACGTCTCCAAACACACAGACGAAGGTTCTCGTCTTCCATCAGTATACTGTGTTCCTACTGGCTAATGCTGGAGACAAAGGTAGAGCTGCCATAATTTCGGTGTTAGTTAACAATCGATTTCTTTACGTTTCTTGGCACACATGATGCTATATTTTTTTTTTTTTTTTTTGTGCGTGATCGAGTAATTTACCTCCCATCTTATAGTCAATAAAATGGGCCATCAGCGGATGCTGACGTCCCACAGGCACCACAATTTCCCATCTATTACCTCGGTGCTCGCACATTATTGAGTTCGGGCACTTCGCCGCTGGAGCAGTATGGCGTTAGGGCAGATCCTATTGAGGAACGGCCCGGCAAGACGTAGCCTCGCAGAGGGAACAACAGCGCTGGTACAAAGGGACCCCTCGAGCGGGGACCGCAAGCGGTTTGGCTGAACAATCGCTCTCAGAGGCGCCACCAGGAGTAACAGAGGGCTCCCCAGCTGCCGAGGGGCGGGCAGGGGCAGGCGTCGGGGGCGCTCCTGCCGACTGTTCACGCGAACTGGCAGCATGGCACTGTGGCACTGTGGCACGGTGCACGCATTTGCAACATATTCTAGCGTTATGTTTCTTGTACATCACCTGTTCCTAACAAGTCCTATACGATCCACACGCGCTCCTGAAAATTAAGTTATTTTTAGTGAAATGCGATATCAAATCCAGTATTAATTTCAGTTTCCTGCGGTACATCATTGTCCGTAATCTAAATTAAATCACTGTCACTTTGAGAAACGTCTGTGAAACAGAGAACATCGGCGATTACTGCAGCAACTTAAAAGTAGCTACTGATCGATTGACAGTAAGAGGTAAAAATTGTGCTTGATAAAGGATAATGCACTGAAAGAGATAGTAATGGAGGTGTTGCTCATCAGTGCTAACTATTACAGCATGAACCACAACGAAAACTCTATGTATCTGCAGTAAATCAATACACAAGAACTGGATGCATAATTCTACCATTTGTTTAGACAGAAGGAAAATTCTGGCGAGACAAGAACGTGTACAGTGCAAGCCAGTAGAACGCATTTTGATTTTTTTATAGCGTTGCTACAGAAAAAAATGGTTCAAATGGCTCTGAGCACTATGGGACTTATCTTCTGAGGTCATCAGTCACCTAGAACTTAGAACTACTTAAACCTAACCAACCTAAGGACATCACACACATCCATGCCCAAAGTAGGATTCGAACCTGCGACCGTAAAGGTCGCGCGGTTCCAGACTGTATAGCGTAGAACCGCTCAGCCACTCTGGCCGGCCGTTGCTACAGAAATTTGCTTTTTACGACTACAATGATTGTTCTGTTTCACTGCAAGGTATTTATCTGCTGTATTTCCAGTGAAATGTAATGACAATAGTGATGGCACTATACGAGGTGCATTCAAATTCTAAGGCCTCCGATTTTTTTTCTCCATACTGGAAAGAGATAGAAACATGCACATTGTTTTAAAACGAGGCCGCGTTCATTGTCAATACGTCCCAGAGATGGCAGCACCTTATGGCAGATGGAATTTTACCGCCAGCGGCGAGAATGAGAACTGTTTTAAAAACTTAAAATGTCGGCGTTTTCCTTACTTGAACAGCGTGCAATCATTCGTTTTCTTAATTTGCGTGGTGTGAAACCAATTGAAATTCATCGACAGTTGAAGGAGACTTGTGGTGATGGAGTTATGGATGTGTCGAAAGTGCGTTCGTGGGTGCGACAGTTTATTGAAGGCAGAACATTGTGTGGCAACAAACCGAAACAACCTTGGGCTCGCACAAGCCAGTCTGACGACATGATCGACAAAGTGGAGAGAATTGTTTTGGGTGATCGCCGAATAACTGTTGAACAGATCGCCCCCAGAGTTGGCATTTCTGTGGGTTCTGTGCACACAATCCTGCATGACGACCTAAAAATGCGAAATGTGTCAACCAGGTGGGTGCCACGAATGCTGACGGACGACCGCACGGCTGCCCGTGTGGCATTTTGCCAAGCAATGTTGACACGCAATGACAGCATGAATGGGACTTTCTTTTCGTCGGTTGTGACAATGGATGAGACGTGGATGCCATTTTTCAATCCAGAAACAAAGCGCCAGTCAGCTCAATGGAAGCACACAGATTCACCGCCACCAAAAAATTTCGGGTAAACGCCAGTGCTGAAAAAATGATGGTGTCCATGTTCTGGGACAGCGATGGCGTAATCCTTACCCATTGCGTTCCAAAGGGCACTACGGTAACAGGTGTATCCTACGAAAATGTTTTGAAGAACAAATTTCTTCCTGCACTGCAACAAAAACGTCCGGGAAGGGCTGCGCGTCTGCTGTTTCACCAAGACAACGCACCCGCACATCGAGCTAACGTTACGCAACAGTTTCTTCGTGATAACAGCTTTGAAGTGATTCCTCATGGTCCCTACTCACCTGACCTGGCTCCTAGTGACTTTTGGCTTTTTCCAACAATGAAAGACACTCTCCGTGGCCGCACATTCACCAGCCGTGCTGCTATTGCCTCAGCGATTTTCCAGTGGTCAAAACAGACTCCTAAAGAAGCCTTCGCTGCTGCCATGGAATCATGGCGTCAGCGTTGTGAAAAATGTGTACGTCTGCAGGGCGATTACGTCGAGAAGTAACGCCAGTTTCATCGATTTCGGGTGAGTAGTTAATTAGAAAAAAAATCGGAGGCCTTAGAACTTGAATACACCTCGTAATACCGCACTTTTTTTTTTATTTCTCGAGTCCAGTACATAAAATAATTACAAAAACTAATAAGTATTGATTCACATAACAAATTTGCAAAATTAAATATGTACAGTAACATTTACGACACAGATTCAATAATATATACAAACAAGCAGCAAGATAATTATATTTTTTGATGGGCCCAGTATTCAGCGGTTTCGCTGGCTGCAGCAAGATCACAGATAGCGCATGCAGCCGGTAGGTTCCTGCAGACTAGCAGATGTTGTTCGTCCTGTACTTCACCACACTGACAAGTTTCCTCCTCATTACTGAAGCCCCACTTCCTGAGGTTGGCTTTGCACCTTGACACCCCAACTCCCAGTCTGTTCAAACTCTTCCAGGTCACGTATGACAATGTGAATCTTCGGCTATTTCCTCCTTGAACGTTATGTGATTGCCTTCAGCTAGGGAGTCTCGCCAAAGCTCCTCTCTGCGAGTTCTCGAGATGAACGAATTGCCATAGTTTTCTGTAGGAAGCTTTATCTAGACCACAGTCTTGGGTGTTGAGGGTCATGTTTTTTCTTCTCCAATTTTGTTGCAGTTAGACTTCACATGCGTGGCGGTGCTTTACCCATAATTTGGTACAGCTTATTGACAGGAGTAGGTCGTAAGGAGCTTGTAACAATGCCTCCTGTCTCATTCAGGGCTGTATCTACATGTTTAGCATGGGCAGAGTTTTGCCAGACGGGTGTTGCGTATCCCGAGGCCGACAAACATAGTGCCAAGATAGATGTTCTAAGCACTTTTGGTTGGGCACCCCAGGTTGTTTCTGTAAGTTTGCGGATGATGTTGTTCCGCGCTTTTACTCGTACTTTGAGGCTTCTTTCGTGACAGTGGGCTTTGAATGTGAGGGAACGGTCCATCATCACCCCAAGGTGGAGTAGTTGTTCTCCTTCCAAGTGATGTTCAGTTTCCTTTTGGCTCCAAAAAGGACCGCACATTTAGAACTATATTCAGCATGTCAGAGAATAGAAAAGAGAGATAACAAGTCATATTACGTTACTTCATTAAATAAATGTCCATGTGTCTCTGTGGCTTAGTGTTGCATACCGTCGTTATGTTTCAAGCTTGCAAATGGAGGGAATAAAGGAAGATAAATGTCTTTGTACATGATACATATTATGACAGTACCGCAAATATGCAATGTATCAGAATAAGTGAAAGACTGTCGGCTAGATACACGCCTGCGCTGCACTTCATATCTGTTGAAAACCATCGAAAGCTTTCTTCTTTTTTTTTGGTCATCAGTCTACTGACTGGTTTGATGCGGCCCGCCACGAATTCCTTTCCTGTGCTAACCTCTTCATCTCAGAGTAGCACTTGCAACCTACGTCCTCAATTATTTGCTTGACGTATTCCAGTCTCTGTCTGCCTCTACGGTTTTTGCCCTCTACAGCTCCCTCTAGTACCATGGAAATCATTCCCTCATGTCTTAGCAGATGACCTATCATCCTGTCCCTTCTCCTTATCAGTGTTTTCCACATATTCCTTTCCTCTCCGATTCTGCGTAGAACCTCCTCATTCCTTACCTTATCAGTCCACCTAATTTTCAACATTCGTCTATAGCACCACCAATGCTTCGATTCTCTTCTGTTCCGGTTTTCCCACAGTCCATGTTTCACTATCATACAATGCTGTACTCCAGACGTACATCCTCAGAAATTTCTTCCTCAAATTAAGGCCGGTATTTGATATTAGTAGACTTCTCTTGGCCAGAAATGCCTTTTTTGCCATACTGAGTCTGCTTTTGATGTCCTCCTTGCTCCGTCCGTCATTGGTTATTTTACTGCCTAGGTAGCAGAATTCCTTAACTTCATTGACTTCGTGACCATCAATCGTGATGTTAAGTTTCTCGCTGTTCTCATTTCTACTACTTCTCATTACCTTCGTCTTTCTCCGATTTACTCTCAAACCATACTGTGTACTCATTAGACTGTTCATTCCGTTCAGCAGATCATTTAATTATTGTAACTCTTCAGGCTTTCCCGGCGATCTAATGACATCTTGGGTTGTCGGGTCTTCTGCCGGATATCAGCGTCGTACTTGCACGATATTTCGGTCACGTGGCTCGAGACCTTCATCAGGTGCGACCTGAGACTATCGCACCTGATGAAGGTTTCGAGCTACGTGACCGAAATATCGTGCAAGTACGACGCTGATATCCGGCAGAACACCCGACAACCCAAGATGTCATTTAATTCTTGTTCACTTTCACTCAGGATAGCAATGTCGTCAGCGAATCGTATAATTGATATCCTTTCACTTTGTATTTTAATTCCACTCCTGAACCTTCCGTTTATTTCCATCATTGCTTCCTCGATGTATAGATAGAAGAGTAGGGGCGAAAGGCTACAGCCTTGTCTTGCACCCTTCTTAATACGGGCACTTCGCTCTTGATCGTCCACTCTTATTATTCCCTCTTGGTTGTTGTACATCTTGTATATGACCCGTCTCTCCCTATAGCTTACCCCTATTTTTTTCAGAATCTCGAACAGCTTGCACCATTTTATATAGTCGTACGCTTTTTCCAGATCGACAAATCCTAAGAAAGTGTCTTGATTTTTCTTTAGCCTTGCTTCCATTATTAGCCGTAACATCAGAATTGCCTCTCTCGTCCCTTTACTTTTCCTAAAGCCAAACTGATCGTCACCTAGCGCATTCTCAATTGTCTTTTCCATTCTTCTGTATATTATTCTTGTAAGCAGCTTCGATGCATGAGCTGTTAAGCTGATTGTGCGATAATTCTCGCACTTGTCAGCTCTTGCCGTCTTCGGAATTGTGTGGATGATGCTTTTCCGAAAGTCAGATGGTATATCGCCAGACTCATATATTCTACACACCAACGTGAATAGTCGTTTTGTTGCCACTTCCCCCAATGATTTTAGATATTCTGATGGAATGTTATCTATCCCTTCTGCCTTATCTGACCGTAAGTCCTCCAAAGCTCTCTTAAATTCCGATTCTAATACTGGATCCCCTATCTCTTCTAAATCGACTCCTGTTTCTTCTTCTATCACATCAGACAAATCTTAAGCCTCACAGAGGCTTTCAATGTATTCTTTCCACCTATCTGCTCTCTCCTCTGCATTTAACAGTGGAATTCCCGTTGCACTCTTAATGTTACCACCGTTGCTTTTGATGTCACCAAGGGTTGTTTTGACTTTCCTGTATGCTGAGTCTGTCCGTCCGACAATCATATCTTTTTCGATGTCTTCACATTTTTCCTGCAGCCATTTCGCCTTAGCTTCCCTGCACTTCCTATTTATTTCATTCCTCAGCGACTTGTATTTCTGTATTCCTGATTTTCCCGGAACATGTTTGTACTTCCTCCTTTCATCAATCAACTGAAGTATTTCTTCTGTTACCCATGTTTTCCTCCCCAACTTCCGTGATGGCCCTTTTTAGAGATGTCCATTCCTCTTCAACTGTACTGCCTACTGCGCTATTCCTTATTGCTGTATCTATAGCGTTAGAGAACTTCAAACGTATCTCGTCATTCCTTAGTACTTCCGTATCCCATTTCTTTGCGTATTGATTCTTCCTGGATAATGTCTTGAACTTCAGCCTACTCTTCATCACTACTATATTGTGATCTGAGTCTATATCTGCTCCTGGGTACGCCTTACAATCCAGTATCTGATTTCGGAATTTCTGTCTGACCATGATGTAATCTAATTGAAATCTTCCCGTATCTCCCGGCCTTTTCCAAGTATACATCCTCCTCTTGTGATTCTTGAACTGGGTATTCGGTATTACTAGCTGAAACTTGTTACAGAACTCAATTAGTTTTTGTCCTCTTTCATTCCTTGTCCCAAGCCCATATTCTCCTGTAACCTTTTCTTCTACTCCTTCCCCTAAAACTGCATTCCAGTCGCCCATGACTATTAGATTTTCGTCCCCCTTTACATACTGCATTACCCTTTCAGTATCCTCATACACTTTCTCTATCTGTTCATCTTCAGCTTGCGACGTCGGCATGTATACCTGAACTATCGTTGTCGGTGTTGGTCTGCTGTCGATTCTGATTAGAACAACCCAGTCACTGAACTGTTCACATTAACACACCCTCTGCCCTACCTTCTTATTCATAACGAATCCTGCACCTGTTATACCATTTTCTGCTGCTGTTGATATTACCCGATACTTATCTGACCAGAAATCCTTGTCTTCCTTCCACTTCACTTCACTGACCCCTAATATATCTAGATTGAGCCTTTGTATTTCCCTTTTCAGATTTTCTAGTTTCCCTACCACGTTCAAGCTTCTGACATTCCACGCCCCGACTCGTAGAACGCTATCCTTTCGTTGATTATTCAATCTTTTTCTCATGGTAACCTCCCCCTTGGCAGTCCCCTCCCAGAGATCCGAATGGGGGACTATTCCGGAATCTTTTGCCAATGGAGAAATCATCATAACACTTCTTCAAATACAGGCCACATGTCCTGTGGATACACGTTACGTGTCTTTAAAGCAGTGGTTTCATTGCCTTCTGCATCCTCATCTCGTTGATCATCGCTGATTCTTCCGCCTTTAGGGGCAATTTCCCACCCCTAGCACAAGAGAGTGCCCTGAACCTCTATCCGCTCCTCCGCCCTCTTTGACAAGGCCGTTGGCAGAATGAGGCTGACTTCTTATGCCGGGAGTCTTCGGCCGCTAATGCTGATTGTTTATCAAAATTTAAGCAGTGGTGGGGATCGAAACCGAGACCGAAGACGTTTTGATTATGAATCAAACACGCTACCCCTAGACCACGGGTAAAGTCCTCCTTCAGCATAAATAGAAAGACGAGTGGGAGGGTGTGTATTCACCTGCGCGGAAGGGGGGTGGGGGACGTGGAGGGAAGGGGGGATTCACTCCCGCTGCCTTTCACATTACAGGATCTATAAAACAAAATATATGCACTTGTGGTTCCGGAGTTGTTCATGAAGGACTGTGCCATATTGTTAACTAAACTGCATCACTTCATGAACCCGTACCTCTTACGATCTCGATATTAACGTTACGTTGCGAGGTGCCGGGGTGGAGAGGAGTTTGTACCTCTTTAATTCAGACTAATTTGGCAGCCGGCCGCGGTGGTCTAGCGGTTCTGGCGCTGCAGTCCGGAACCGCGGGACTGCTACGGTCGCAGGTTCGAATCCTGCCACGGGCATGGGTGTGTGTGATGTCCTTAGGTTAGTTAGGTTTAAGTAGTTCTAAGTTCTGGGGGACTTATGACCTAAGATTTTGAGTCCCATAGTGCTCAGAGCCATTTTTGAACTGATTTTGCATGCGCTCGACCCCCTCCTTGTCTACCAGTTAATTAATTATGTGCACTAATGTAACGGAAGAAAATGATGATGGGCCCTGCTAGTTGGTAAAATAAGGAGTGTACACTCAGAATAATTTAATAAAAATCGTAATATACTAATAAAAGAGAACTTTATCATAATAAACAACAGGAAATGGGATTCTTACAACTTTAAACAAAAAAAATGGGATTCTGCCTATATCTACGAAATGATATGCGGATTAACTATTACAGTGAGATTTATTATATATCAGAAAATAAATGCACATGACTGTCGAC
The DNA here is from genome assembly GCF_023864275.1 of Schistocerca cancellata. Classification (NCBI taxonomy): domain Eukaryota; kingdom Metazoa; phylum Arthropoda; class Insecta; order Orthoptera; family Acrididae; genus Schistocerca; species Schistocerca cancellata. Next base: position 54,803,433 of record NC_064633.1, read on the forward strand.
ACACATGGTAGATTAAAGAATAGGGTACACTGAAATATTATGAGAATAACAGTTGGCTCTAGAACAAGGTGCTCCTACTCTCTGTGATGCAATAGATTGGTGATAATGACTGGAGGTCCTAATGAATCAAATATTAATCTCCCGACTATATATGAGTATCCCAATTAGTTGTCAGAGCTCAAATGGGATAACATGGAGAAACAAACAAGGTGGACTTGTAGCAAAGCGAGCGCGCGTGCTGCTGAGGGATTCAGTATAAAATTGATAAGGTCCTACAATGCTGGAGCCGCAAACTACTGTACCAGTACTGAAATCTGCAGCACGTCGTCGGTAAGCAGCGTACTGATGATGTAGGCGCCGACTTCGGCCGTGCAACGACTATGTCAACCCCTGGTCGCGAAGGCTGTCCGAGAATTCTAAGTTCTTCCGAAAACGAGCGACCAAGTCGCAAGAGCATCCGACTCCGAGGAAGATCAGATCCCGAATCCCTTTCTGTGATGCGATGCAAGCAGCGAAGCCAGCATCGCTCAACTCCATATTCTCCTCGAAGACCGCGAATCAGCATCCAGTGCTGATTCCAAAATTCCCCCACATTGTCTCGGAACATCATTTGCACCAATAGCTACCATTCCCTCCAATTTTGAGCAGCGCTTTATGACGTCAACTAGCCTCAGTTTAAGTTGAGCAATCTTGCCTCTACTATTCACCTGAGGGCACTGAACTTGCCGTTTGACCGGCTACAAAAACAACCTGCCTAAACCGCCGGCCATCCGGCGCCAGACAGTCGCACCCAGCAGGGCACAGTCCACAAGTATTCTCAGAATCAAGAGGACAATGCAGTCAGTCGGTGCCAGGAATCTTTGTTCCAGACGTGCCGGAACGGTAAACACATAAACTGCGACAACACTCAGATGTCTCGAAGGTCGTTTCGCCCTGCATACAATAGGCGAAACTCGACTGACGTCAGTCGTTCCGCAAGGCGCTTAACCCTATCGTACGAAACCCACAGAATTCAGGGAAGTGCAGCCCCCAACCGGAAACGCAGTGTGGCGCGTCCTCCGATACTCTTCTCCCACAGCCACTTAAGGTAATAAACCAGCATGCACTGGAATCAAGTGAAAAGTAGTTTTTTGAGCTCTCAGTACAAATACTCTCATTACAGTAACCTTATTTGGTCTGTTACTACCGTGAAGTGACATAGAACATTAATAAAATTGATGAAAATGAGAGGAGACATGCAAAAGAGGGCATGGAACCTCTCAACGTAAAACTAATCTCGCTCCAGTAACTTACTCTTCAACGCTCCTGCTTTCTCCCCTGCCCAAACGTCGTTGTAGCACGCGCCTTCACAAGTATCTACTACATATTTTGAGAAAATTCACTAAGTTTTCCGGAATGCACAGCGAGATTATTCTCCTCATCAACACCCTCATTCACATGACGTCAACGTCGCCTATAGATGTAACCACACACTGGGGGTCTGCATGTACACGTGTCGATGTCTTTCTTGAATGATTTTAATGCCCTCTACCTACCTCCCGCTAGTTTGCCAATTTATTTCTTGAAATCAAGCAGATAATTTCCTTGGTCCATACAATGTTCGTTGCCAAGTTACATGACCAATTCTCACGCATTTTGTTTTTGTTACAGTCAACATTTATTCGCTCATGTTGCTTGTAGTAATATCTGGCATGCATTTAGTCATCTATTTCTTTGCGGCTCAAAATTTTGGATCATTTAAAGTCCAGATCTAACGGGCAGAAGTCAAATATGACAATAAACACTAAATGTAAACAGTTATTTTCGGACGCTAAGAACAGTTTTGGTAATGTGGAACCTCCTGCCTGAATGTTCTTTCACTCTGACTTTTTAACTACATTGTTGAATTCTTATGGAAGCTGTAGTATAGATATGTATTCGTCTCTGTACCAATAGACTGTACCACTTCTTCGTTCCACAAGTGCTGCTGTTATAGGTTTTTTGGAATTGTGTCAAAAGTTCTGTAAAGGTTTATAGTTGCCTGGCAATGTGGTGGTTGATTTTCATTTTTTAAAAATTTTGTATTACAGTATTTTCACGATTTCTAATTGCTCGACTGTGCTTCCTTTAGTTTGAAAGATTGTTTTCCCTTTCCTAATCAAATTTTACTCTTTTCTCTGCTGATGGTGATAATTGTAGTGAATATCTTGAGCCTGACGGATAGGGAGACTATAACTCATGTCTTGAACTACATAGACATTTCAAAAAATCTAGGAATGGTTTCATGATTTTCTCTCTATGATTATTTATAGTACCTTAAACGTCCTTAACTTTAAAAACTCAGTGTTTACTCAGTTGAAGTTTCTATTTTGCTTTGTTTTCTCCGCCATTTTTCAGAGCACTTTTTTTTTTCAACAAATTCTATCATGTAGCTGTCAGCGTTTACCTGATATTCTGATATTTTCCTTAACAGTTACTGCGTTTAATTTAAGATTTGCTTTCAGTTATTATTTTTGTGTATGCAGCATCTTCCTGCTGTTTGTTGCAGCTTCGTTAAATCATTTCAGTCCATTCCTCTATCGATATAACCCTCATTTCCCAAAATGCTTAACTTGTTGCTCAATTTAGCCTGAACATCTTCCTCTTCATAAGCAATTCTTATAATCCACATTTTGGATTTCCTGTGTGGAGAACCTGTTTCCTGCCTTTAGTCTTTAGTTTAAGATCTGAAGTGGTTTAGAACTCCCATCTTGTACAGTTTCTTTGGACGTGCAAATGTCATACATTTCAATTTTAGCTCGACTTGATCCTTGTCATATCTGTATTCTGTGCGTTTTCTTCTGGAGCAATTCGTTACAGGTAGACGTACGGCTCACAAAAAATTCTGCTGTCATGTCGCATCTGACTTTCTTGGTGCCATATTCGAACCTGTCGTTCTTACATTTGTTTCATACTTTCACGTGAAAGTGAGATCTGGTGTCATTTATAAGCTTCTTAGAAGTTACGTTGGAGTAGTTCTTTACAGATATATTTGTGGGATTATTAGAAGTTTGGTGCATTCATCTACAGGATTTCAATTAAACATCATTTGGTTACAAGAAAAAGGGACACAAAAATGGATTGTGGGATTCTCTCCGAGACCTCTTCGAAATCCATAATATAGTTTTTACATCTGTTGTTTCCACATAACCTAGAACTTTTTTTCCTTTCTGCTCGGATACATTACAATAAGTGCTTAGAAAAAGCTTCCATTCCAGTGAATCAGTAATGAAACAGCTATATAAAGGGACAGAACATCCAAGGACCCCGGCCAGTGCAGATACGGTGTACTAGAAAATTTACTTTTCAATACATGCACAAAAATAATATCGGAAAGAATACAATAAGCAATCGACGAACACCTAAGTGAAAACCAAATGGGGTACGGGAAAGGAAAATAAACTCTGACCGCTATAGATGTATGGGAAGCCCTTGAAGAGAGAGAAAAGTTTTATGTAGTACATGTAGACGTCACAAAAAACTTAAAAGTAATAAACAGAAAGCCGGTTGCAAGAAATCAGGAGGGAACTAAGCAAAACAACATATGGCATGGGTACAAATCACAAACGCTATACCGCGCTGGAGGCAATAAGAACCTCAGACAGCCTATGTCTATCACAACCGATATCCCCAGCGGCCGGAGTACTTTATGAGACCCACTACTACCATTATTATTTATCCACGCAGTGGTAGAAATTGTGAGATTCTCAGAGGGCAGGTACAGTCTATTACGAATGTGCAGATGATATTGTAATAGGTCTAAAAGATGTTACAAAGCTACAAGAAACAACAAATGATGCGGAAGACTGGTGCGTCAAACACGAAAATAGGAATGGTGGTACTCAGAAATGGAGGAAAATGACCGGTTACACCAGATATTTTCGTTCAGGGGAGAAGACTATATATCGTCCCAGATTTCAAATACTTAGGCGTCAGGATAGAAATAAGTCCAAAATGTTTGACAAAACACGTAACAGAGAAATCGATAATGGCCTCTCACTAAACGGAACACATGAGATTCCTTATCCTTTAGAAGCAATGGTGCTACTGAGAGCCAGACTCCTACCAATAGCGGCGTACGGCATAGAAATCACCTCACAGTGAAAAACCTTACAGCGTTAGGAAGAGGAAAGGCCAACTATATAAAGAAAGCTGTGGTAGTGTCCAGACTTATATTACTGACGGTGAGGGAACCCTTCCTCAGTGAGCCGTGTACACACTTGAAGTTACCATCGGTTGGAAAGGCCACTAAAAGCATTGCAGGAAAAAGTGGAAGATGTACCTCCAGAATTTTGTGGCAGAGGAACCGCGGTGAACGCAACGTGGACACAGGTAAACTTTGATTAGTCCCTGATTTCCACCACCTTATCTGCAACAACACAAATAGAGGGTGACTGTGAGTTCTTCCAGGAATTTCGCTGATATCAGCATTTCTGTAAGTGATGATATCAGCATCAGTTTTCCCGGAATCTCTGGCATCACATCGGCGTTGCCTCCCCCTTCCACCTTCTCCCTATGGTTAACGGCATTACGTGTTCTTGCGTAAATGCGTAAGGGTAATCAGGGCACCATTTGCATGCAAGCTTGCGCCTCATCCTCCCCCCGCCTTCGTGCAGTTTTCATTTTTATAATTCAATTAGATGTCCCCTGTCATTTACAACACTGGTATAAAAATTCAACTTTGTAAAATTTTCGGGCACCAAAATAGATTATCCTTACGTATTTCGACCTGTTGAGCACGTGATGGCGTCAGTCATATGACCACACCGCCGCCTGAGAGATCGATCCGCCCGATGCGATTCTCTCGATAAACGGAACGGAAGAACGGCTGTGCTAGCCAAAGAGTGCACAGCCAGTTGCAGTACCGGGTGATCAAAAAGTCAGTATAAATTTGAAAACGTAATAAACCACGGAATAATGTAGATAGAGAGGTAAAAATTGACACACATGCTTGGAATGACATGGGGTTTTATTAGAACAAAAAAAACGCAAAGTTCATAAAATGTCCGACAGATGGCACTGGACAGCAAAACGTCATGACAATCGTGTATAAAAGGAGCTGTAATGAGAGAGAGAATCAGATGCGGCAGCACTCGCAGCATGTTGACGTTACCTGAAAAGGCGCTTTTAGTGAAGCTATATTATCAGAATGGGGAATGTGCTAGTTCAGCGTTACGATCCTATCGCCATAGGAAGGGGATTCTAACGGGTAAAGTTCCGATGACAAATGCAGCTGTGGCAAGAATGATTGCGAAGTTCGAAGCCACGGGTTGTTTAGACGATAGACCCCGTAGCGGCCGACCGAGCACAAGGCGTAATGGTGCTGAGACAGTTCAGGAAGAAATGGAGACTGTAGCAGCTTCGTCCATGCACGGGGAAGTCAGCGCTTGTGCAGTTGCACGTCGCACCGGCATTCCATACGCTACTGTTTGGTTGGCACTGAGGCGTACCCTCCGATGCTATCCGTACAAAATCCGTCGGCATCATGAACTCTTGCCTGGCGATTTAGTGAAGCGGAGGGCATTTGCGGTGTGGTCGTTTCAAAAAATGGCGGAAGATGACGATTGGTTGAGTAACGTGTTGCGGACCGACGAAGCTCATTTCACGCTCCGAGGGTCTGTCAACGCCCGCAACTGCACTATTGGGGCTACCGAAAATCCTAGAACTGTCTTGGAAACTCCATTGCATGACGAGAAAGTCACGGTATGGGTTGGATTTACCACATCTACCGTTATCGGGCCTTTTTTCTTCGAGGAAATGCGTGATTCTGGTTTTGTAACTGCTACCGTGACGGGCGAGAGGTACTCCGATATGTTACAGAATCGCATCATCCCCAGCCTGGCTGATAAACACCTGCTGGAACGTACGATGTTTATGCAGGATGACGCTCCACCCCATACTGCTAGACGCGTGAAAGATCTCTTGCGCGCGTCGTTTGGTGGTGATCGTGTGCTCAGCCGCTACTTATGCTTAGCCTCCCAGGTCCCCAGACCTCAGTCCGTGCGATTATTGGCTTTGGGGTTACCTGAAGTCGCAAGTGTATCGTGATCGACGACATCTCTAGGGATGCTGAAAGACAACATCCGACGCCAATGCCTCACCATAACTCCGGACATGCTTTACAGTGCTGTTTACAATATTATTCCTCGACTACAGCTATTGTTGAGGAATGATGGTGGACATACTGAGCATTTCCTGTAAAGAACATCATCTTTACTTTGTCTTACTTTGTTACGCTATTTATTGCTATTCTGATCAGGTAAAGAGCCATTTGTCGGACATTTTTTGAACTTTTGTATTTTTTTGGTTCTAATTAAACCCCATGTCATTCCAAGTATGTGTGTCAATTTGTGCCTCTCTATCTATATTATTCCGTGATTTATTCAGTTTTCAAATTTATACTGACTTTTTGATCACCCGGTACTTATGCTCGCCGCGAAGCGCCGCTAAGCCACTTCATGTATAGCAGGAGTGTAGTGCAGTTGTGCCAGTCTGCAGTTTGTAGCCGCCCTCAGTGGTCAGCCAGCGCAGATGTTAGTCGTCGTCTGCAGCTCAGTCATTGTTGCCATCAAGTCATTGTAGCTCCGTTCCAAGTTAGTCTTCAAATTCACCGGATTCGACACTTAAGATTACGAGAGATTAATTCGTCACTGCAAGTTTTGTGACTTGTCAATTATGTCATTCTACAGACGCTTCGTCTAGTCGCGTCTTCTATAATTGTCAACCAACAGATCGTGGACTACAACACAGTTAAGTAATAAATACTTTCTTATTTTGTACTCCTGATGATTAATTGTGTTTTCCTGTTGTAGCTAGCGAGCAGTCTTGACATAGTAGAATCCACGTTTCCACCTCCTTCGCTACCTCATATTTCCTACCTCATGTTGATGGACTCGGTATGGTGGAAGATCGAGAGCCATCAGAACACGAATCTGGCATTTGTCTTTCCACAACAACAACAACAATTTTTGTGTAAATTGTACTAGTCACAATCTAATTGTAACCAGCTTTTGTCTTGCTTAAACGATGTGATTTTCTCTGCAAATGTTAATTTATCAACACGAAGAGCACAAATGCTAATAAAATATGTTTTCATACAAACATAAATTAATTTTGGAAGTTTTCTGCGCCTCTGTGTGTGGCACTGCTATGCTGCAGTAGTGTCCTACAGCAGTCAACCTTCGTGCTTGTTGCACACTGCCCCTCATAGCGTTGCTCCAATGTAGATACGGTCCTATAAAATCGTTCGCTACGTTCATATGAGACTTGTCCAAAAGTAACACCAGGAAAATAATCCAAGTATGAGTGAAGAAAGTGCTGTATTAACGACACGTAGCAACCGAGATTACGGTAAGACTATAGTGGTTAATTGACAAAAACTGTCTGCTCTCTTGTTTCAAAGAAATCACAACATAGTTTTCTGAAATAATTCCAGCAGTTTATTTCAAGAGCGCTCAAAACTGTGACAAAATCGAGCTGGCGAATAAGCTATATAATTTGAGGGCCAACAAACACACCTGCTTTCAGTTCCGTTTCACTCAAAGCAGGGAATTTTTGACATAAGTATGTGTAACCAGATCCACCTTTGTCGATTTAAACAACGAACGACTACATATAAATCCAAGTTATGTGAAGTGGTAGTAACAAAATGTTTTTGAAATTCACCTATGGAGCGTTTGCTGCAACGTTCTTCCAACCAAGTTCCATTTGTGTACGGGCAGACCAAATAGGTCTGTTGTAATGAACCTTCCGATCACGGCTATCCCATTTACGAAGAAAACAGCAATGCTTTTGGAACACTTCCGTTTTCATCCCGACCTGATCTGATCGAATAGCAGCCCAATATTTATTATTAACATGACTGTGAACGTAATTGGGCTGGTAATCGGAATTGACTGCTACGAAAGTTGTTAGTTTCCAGTTCGTCCTGTTCAATACTATAATACTGAATGTCTGGTAAAGGAACACCAACACAGTTTTACTTTTTGCGAACTTATATTCTTCTCAAAACACAAAAAAGGACACAGCCACTGCCTTCGTCATACATATCTAATTACAGTTAATCTCAGCACACGCTTTCCTCCTTTCCATTATCGTCACACACTAATCCATCACTGCATCCAACACTGAAACTCAAGGTTAGGCCGACGCGGTAGACGCGAAACCAAATATCGGCACTAGTAACGTCACTGATCACTTTCCTAATGATACTTCTTCACTTTCCCGGTATTAATCTATTACTTATGGGTCTAACCACGGCGATGGCGACACCCTTCTCCGTTAAAGACGCTATTTCAACAATGACCTTCACACACACACACCATTCCCGCCAACCACACTGGCGCATCTCGACATTCGCTCCCGCAACACCTCACAATCGATTGTTCGCCCTATCTACCTGTGCGGAGTGCAAAGTTATAATAAGGGCCTACGGACCCCTTACAGTTTGTAGACCCAGTATTCCAATAAATCTGATGTCGGTACAGATTTACCACTTGCGACTGTTTTACTGAATTTTATTCAGCAAAAGTTCCATACTGCTGTATGTTTCCTTCAAAATAATGATATAAGCAACAGGAGGATATATACTATTGTGAAGGAGCCCCGCTTTGAGGTTAGTTTTGGAGCCATCAACGAATAGTTACCATTCCGCTGATATATGTTTAATTCCCATAGCATTAAACAGACCATTCACGTCATTCCAGTAACAGAGTGAGTCTTGTATGTCAAAGAATGGTGCAAACGCAGACTGACGTTATCGAAAGAAACAAACCCTAGCATCTTTATCTGCACTACTGGCCATTAAAATTGCTATACTACGAAGATGAGTTGCTACAGACGCGAAAATTAACCGACATGAAGAAGATGCTGTGATATGCAAATGATTAACTTGCCAGAGCATTCACAAAAGGTTTGTGGCGACAGCTACAACGTGCTGACATGTGGAAAGTTTTCAACCGATTTCTCATACACAAACAGCAGTTGACGGGCGTTGCCTGGTAAAACGTTGTTGTGATGCCTCGTGTAAGGAGGAGAAATGCGTACCGTCACGTTTCCGGCCTATCCCGATTGCGGTTTATCGTATCGCGACATAGCTGCTCGCGTTGGTCGAGATCCAATGACTGTTAGCCGAATATGGAATCGGTGGGTTCAGGAGGGTAATACGGAACGCCGTGCTGGATCCAAACGGCCTCGTATCACTAGAAGTCGAGATGAAAGGCGTCTTATCCGCATGGCTGTAACGAATCGTGCAACCACGTCCCGATCCGTGAGTCAACAGATGGGGACGTTTACAAAACAAGAACCATCTGCACGAACAGTTCGACGACGTTTGCAGCAGCATGGACTATCAGCTCGGAGACCATGGCTGCGGTTACCCTTGACGCTGCATCACAGACAGGAGGGCCTGCGATGGTGTACTCAACGACGAACCTGGGTGCACGAATGGCAAAACGTCATTTTTTCGGGTGAATCCAGGTTCTGTTTACAGCATCATGATAGTCCCATCCGTGTTTGGCATCATCGCGGTGAATGCGCATTGGAAGCGTGTATTCGTCATCGCCATACTGGCGTATCACTTGGCGTGATTGTATGGGGTGCCATTGGTTACACGTCTCGGTCACCTCTTGTTCGCATTCACGGCACTTTGAACAGTGGACGTTACATTTCAGGTGTGTTACGACCCGTGGCTCTACCCTTCATTCGATCCCTGCGAAACCCTACATTTCAGCAGGATAATGCACGACAGCATGTTGCAGGTCGTGTAAGGGCGTTTCTGGATACAGAAAATGTTCGACTGCTGCCCTGGCCAGCACATTCTCCAGATCTCTCACCAACTGAAAGCGTCTGGTCAATGGTGGCCGATCAACTGGCTTGTCACAATACGCCAGTCACTACTCTTGATGAACTGTGGTATCGTGTTGAAGCTGCATGGGCAGCAGTACCTCTACACGCCATCCAAGCTATGTTTGACTCAATTCCCAGGCTGTCAAGGCGGTTATTATGGCCAGAGGTGGTTGTTCTGGGTACGATTTCTCAGAATCTATGCACCCAAATTGTGTGAAAATGTAATCACATGTCAGTTCTAGTATAATATATTTGTCCAATGAATACCCGTTTATCATCTGCATTTCTTCTTGGTGTAGCAATTTTAATGGCCAGTAGAGTAGTAAATATCACTGTTCAGCCGCGAAGCCTTAAGTTCAGCTTGTTCCTTAGAAATATTCAGGTCCCTAACAAAGCCACTCAAACCATTTTGCGTCGGGAAACGTGGATTCATTTCTTCGTAATCGAAATGAGAGCTTGTGGTCTCCGCGTCTGTACTAGATTCTACCTGTGTTTCAACTTCCAATGATCATTTGTCCAGAGGAATGGGGCAGGAAAGAAAGAAGTCTGCGGTACGGATCGAATAGCTGACTTGATGGAGGGATACTTGATCATTTTTCATGATTTAACCATACAGAATGGCAATCATCTAAGTGACTTGTCGGTTCTCTCCATATCATCAGAATAGCAAAAAGCATTGCAAGCTTACCTTTTCTCTTAACTCAGCTTAAGACGAGACGAAAAGTTCATACAGACAAGATGTGTGACCAATTTCCGACAATTGCAGACAAATGTCTGCTTGTGTGTGTATGTGTGCGGTTGGATATGGGTGTGTGTGCGAGTATATACCTGTCCTTTTTTCCCCCCTAAGGTAAGTCTTTCCGCTCCCGGGATTGGAATGACTCCTTACCCTCTCCCATAAAACCCACTCCTTTCGTCTTTCCCTTTCCTTCCCTCTTTCCCGATGAAGCAACCTTTGGTTGCGAAAGCTTGAATTTTGTGTGTATGTTTGTGTTTGTTTGTGTGTCTATCGACCTGCCAGCGCTTTCGTTTTGTAAGTCACATCATATTTGTTTTTAGATATATTTTTCCTACGTGGAATGTTTCCCTCTATTATATATATATATATATATATATATATATATATATATATATATATATATATATATATATATATATATATATATATACTGGTACAAAGAGCTTCACAGCCTCTATCTCTACCATTACTGCCGTCCCCCAAGCTGTTGCTACATTTTTTACCTCTGGCTATTACTCCTCATTTGTAGGTGGTGCTGAAAACCTTGTGAGAAATTTCGCCACCACCGATGCTGCTCAGCTTTAGCAAAGAAGGATTCCAGCGTTGAAATCTATCGGTATGATGTTAGTGCTGAAAAACAATTGATTAACTAACGTTGCGTCTGTTTCTGAAAAGCAGTTGACACATATCAGCAAACTCTTGATCACAACGCAGGCATGCTCAATTATTTCCTCCTGGTACAAAAGCAGCCAGCACACATACACACAATTTGGGCCGCTCAGATCGTGCTACAGCGTTCTTCTTCACACTATTGAGTGTTTAGCGTATGAAGCATCGACAGTTGGAAGCATAGACATAGTTTCTGGAACTCAAATCATACCACGTCGTTTACACTGCTGGGATATGATGATGTATGTGAAATCGTATGGGACTTAAATGGTAAGGTCATCAGTCCCTAAGCTTACACACTACTTAACTTAAATTATGCTAAGGAAAAGACACATACTCACGCCCGAGGGAGGACTCTAACCTCCGCCGAGACCAACCGCACAGTCCATGACTGCAGTGCCTAAGACCGCTCGGCCACTCCCGCGCAGTCTGCTAAGAGAATGAGCATGGGTGTTTTCATAGCAGCTGGAGTACTGGTTTCTGCAGCTGCTCAGGGTCGGGTGACCACTGTCAGCAGGTACACACCTCAAATACGCGCCTGCTGGTGCAGGACACATAATGAGCACATTTTCTGGGTGAGATGTGTATATCAAATCGCGTATTAAACGACTAGAGTTTCTCCATATACAGAGATGATCGCACTGGAGTATGGCATCAGGGCGTCGTCAAATGTCATGATATGACATCACACTTTCACAATATTTCACGTAACCTACTGCGCAAGTCGAAGCTATTCCACCATAACCTCAGACTACATTTCCCACCTAGTGCCTTCGCTTTTCCAGTGTGTACCGTTCGTCGGAGCAGATGTTTATTCATACAGTAAAAGCTCGCTTGTGATTGGTTATTACGTCTGTCCATGAAGAAAGCTCATTGTAGGATAAACTGATATTGAGCAATTTATACAACACAGAAAACTGATCAGTGGAGACTATGTAAAATGCGTTTTTATTCCAGTCTCTTATCACGAGTGAATTCTTCAGACGATTACCAGTTTCAATCTGTAATAACCATCTTCAGATGTTTTGACGATGCCATTATGGCCGTGTCACTTTAGGACATGGTGTAAAAAAGATCTGAAGATGGTCATTACAGACCGAAACCGATAATCGTCTAAAGAATTCATTTGTGATCAGAGACTGGAATAAAAACGCATTTTACAGTATTTGATCACTGTTTGTACACGCGATTATATCGCAGTTGGTGAGACTATGTAACACTTTACCCAATACACTTTACTGCAAACAACACTGTATCAAAAAGCTACCAAACTGTACCAAAATGTCCAACAAAATAGCTCCAAACTGCAGCAAAATGCGTCTCAGACTATGGCTTCCATCACCACCACACGAGCACTGCATACTATCCGGTAGTCTGAGAGTTCCAGCAGTGAAGCTGTACGTTGTATCAGACTGGACAGGTTGGAGCTTGCCCCCTCTACTTCCATTCAAACGAATGCTCGCTCCTTACGCTTGCGGCTGGTTATTTTTACTGTTTGTAATGTTTCCGACGTCAGTGTAGCCGTATGTACCATCAGGTCTCTCTGCAGTTCGGTAAAAGCATGCTACAGTTGAGCAAATACTCTGCAAGACGTTGTACGGTGCATGGTGGTGGGTGCTTACGTATTCGAATAGAGGATAATTTGCACTTTTCGCCAGCCTAGTATGTGCCTCTACCTTATCTTACGAGATACGTCCAGGTAATCAGCAGTAATCCATCTGTAATCCATGTGTTGGGAGATTAAGAGCGCATAAGACACTGTGTAGTGTACATCAAAGTGTCAAAGTGATATGAGCTGGTCGTCTGTCAGTGGTGGACGATATTTGGAGATAAACTTTCATAATGGTGAGTTCCGCCAATTATCTGTTACTGTTAGCTTGTGGTGTGCTAGACTCGAGGAGCCACGGGCCTGTAGACTGTGGCGATGTAAGAATGAAAACTTTTGGTGTCACGCTAACGAAGCACCGACGTGACAGCTGCAGGACTCACTGCAGAGGCGTGTCAGACCTGACTCGCCGTGGCAGTGCTTCTCACCAATTCATCAGGAAATACTTTCCTACTGCAACGGGGACCCATGTCGACAACTGCGACACAGCACCTTCTGGCCTGTTTCCACCACTGGGGCGCTGTATGTTTAGTTGCGGTAGAGGGCAGCTACGGCACCTTCTCGCGTACGCGTTGTGGGCCTTCTGCGGCCTATATAGGGGCCGCCGCTTGTGCTGAGTAGTTAGTTCCGGCGAGATCGTGTACCAGCACTCTCACCTGAAGATGGCGGCCAGTTGCACCGCTGAAATTTTGTGTCAAGATGACGTTATGATCCGGCTGCACACCAGAGAACAATATTATCAATTATTACGCCGGGAAAGCATTCAGAGTCACGTTGAAGTAATTGTTTTTACGTTTCCAAGAGGATGATCGGAAGGTATTAAACAGTATGTGCGTAATGTGTACTGTGTACAGTACCAGTCAGTAAATTGGGATTAAAAAAATATGTGTGATATCTTATGGGACTTAACTGCTAAGGTCATCAGTCCCTAAGCTTACACACTACTTAAGCTAAATTATCCTATGGACGAACACACACACAGACCCATGCCCGACGGAGGACTCGAACCTCCGTCGGGACCAGCCGCACAGTCCATGACTGCAGCGCCCCAGACCGCTCGGCTAATCCCGCGTGGCTTAAATAGAAAAAAAAGGATTGTAATATCTTACATGTTTCACATGGACTACCTACATCGTATAAGACGGAAGTACCACGTGCTTTATCGGTAAAAAAAAAACTTAGCAGAGGCTAACTCCAGTAGTTAAAACTATTGTTACGTGCGCCACAGGACATTCCTGTGTAAATGCAGTAAGCATCGGCCCTCAAGCTTGCAACCACAGCTTTGATACACAGTACTAAGGATGCCGGCTGTATAGTTACCATAGCGGCGGCTAGTCCCGTTGGAGGTTCGACTCCTCCCTCGGGCATGGGTGTGTGTGTTTGCTCTTAGGATAATTTAGGTTAAGTAGTGTGTAAGCTTAGGGACTGCTGACCTTAGTCCCATAAGATTTCACACACATTTGAATATTTTTTGTTATCATAGCGACGACTAAGCACCACATTTCCCAGAGCAACACTACAATGCCTCCTCTAATTTCATGTTGCTTATCGGATGTTGTATTTTAATAACATTGTAATTACAGCACCATCTACGAGTTCTTCTCTAGCACTGTACAGCATGTGATGCTTTAAGATTCTTCTTACACAAGTCATTTAAACCATAACCTGCTGCCATGTGTGCATAGTCATTTCTCACTGAACGATTATTTTAACGAACTTTAATTGTAATGCAAATATACATAGTATTCATTTTAACTGAAGACATTGAAAAATTACAAAAACTACAAATCGTATCAAGTTATAATTCCAGTTTTTGTATTGGAGGTGGACATCCAATGACACAACACGCGACCCGTTACCACACCTCGTGCGTGGGTGGCGGGAGACAAGTTTGAAATCTTCATTGGGAACCCCCGGCCTGTATTGCAAATTACTATCTACGGCAAAATCTACATATTGCCAGACGGATTTTCTTCCTTTCGCCACAGATGGGTCTGTAATCGGATGAATAGAGATTGGTACACAATCGTAATTTTTGACATGCTACTCAAGAGCCTTGAACATCCAGTTCCACGTGCGACCCCACCTCGGTGCTGCGACAGGCCAGTATTTCATAACTTTTAACTGGAAACGTTGTATTTCTCCGATATATCGAACAAGGGACTACCCTACGAACATCTGTGGCTGTTGCTCGAGGCGAACGATAATTTCCCAATTAGAGTAAGTGTTCAAACCTAGTACCGCAAACTTCAGTACACTTAGTGACCCTCTTTTCAAATGATAGTACAGTGGCCAGAAGCATATCTGGGGAAATGTCGCCACAGGCATTTCTGATGCCGTCGATCATGTCTTCACGGCCTGTTGGCACTTGCTGGTACACATTATCTTTTAAATATCCCCAAAGAAAGAAATTCGACGACGTCAAATGCCGCGATCTAAAGGGCCACTTAACACGGCCGCGTCTGCCGATCCAGTGACCAGAGTAACCACAGTCCAATAACCCCCGTGCAGCAGTTGCGCAATGCGCTGGGCAACCCTCATGCTGAAATCACGTACGTTGTCGAACGTCCAGGGAAACATCCTGCAGTAGTATCCGTAGTTCCTGTTCCAAAAGCGTAAGACATTAAGGCGTTCACAAACTTATAAAAGAACGAACGCTCGGCATACAAGGCAACAGCAACCTCAGCATTTCTCCTGAATTTTCCGTAAATCAGGGTCGTTTCAATTTGTCTTCTGCAGTTGAAGAATTCAGGCTTCACTTGCACGTCTATTCTCGAAATCATACGTACGTGTGCACACAACAAACACTGTGCAAGCACTGTAATATTTAGAGCCGTTATCTGTTCTGCGTCTGCACGATACGTCACCTGCAGTCGCGGAGTACTGCCTCTTCATATTTGTCGCAGTCCTTACACGGCCACGATGGCGTGTCTATGAGTCCGCTGTTCGATATGTCGGAGGAATACAGCGCTGCGAATAGGGTTTCTAATTAAAAGTTATGAAATACTGGCCTGTCATACCCTCGTAGCACGGACATGGGGGTCACTGAGTAGTATGTCGTTAAGTTCTGATTGTATAACCATATCTATTGCTCCGATTACAGCGCCATCTGTGGAAAAGTAAGAAAATGCTCCAAAAACAAAAAAAAACGTACACAGCTTTTGCCTTAGAATAGTGATCTGCAATAGAGAACGGCAGTTCTCATTGAAGAATTCAAAATTGTCCCCTGACACCCCCACACAGGGTGGGATGGCGGTCGAGTGATACATTAGTTCAAATGTCTCTGAGCACTATCGGACATAAAATCTCAGGTCATCAGTCCCCTAGAACTTAGAACTACTTAAACCTAACTAACCTAAGGACATCACACACATCCATGCCCGAGGCAGGATTCGAACCTGTGACCGTAGCGGTCGCGCGGTTCCAGACTGAAGCGCCTAGAACCGCTCGGCCACCAGCGGCCGGCTCGTTGGAAGTCCCCATCCCAGATGAACGAATGGGAATTATAACTTTCTTTGATCCGATGTGTAGTGTTCGACATATTTCAATGTATTCCGTTAAAATGAACACCCTGTATTTCAGAAGGTGCCACCGCTTCTGGTGCCCTCTCCTTTTATCACATCTCTGCAGGGTAGCGTGCGAAATAAATGAAAAAAAAATAAATTCATTGATTTTTGAAAAGAAATCAAATATGGATGCGGAACTTTCGAATTTTTGAAAGGCTTTTAAGGACTGTAATGACTGGTTTAGAATGCGGACAAATTCAGAGCTGATTGAATTTTCCCTGAAATATAATGTACATTTTCGATTAACAATATTTTGGAATTTTACGTTGTTCTCGATTTAGAAGGTGCATTCAAGTTCTAAGGCCTCCGATTTTTTTTCTAATTAACTACTCACCCGAAATCGATGAAACTGGCGTTACTTCTCGACGTAATTGCCCTGCAGACGTACACATTTTTCACAACGCTGACGCCATGATTCCATGGCAGCGGCGAAGGCTTCGTTAGGAGTCTGTTTTGACGACTGGAAAATCGCTGAGGCAATAGCAGCACGGCTGGTGAATGTGCGGCCACGGAGAGTGTCTTTCATTGTTGGAAAAAGCTAAAAGTCACTAGGAGCCAGGTCAGGTGAGTAGGGAGCATGAGGAATCACTTCAAAGTTGTTATCACGAAGAAACTGTTGCGTAACGTTAGCTCGATGTGCGGGTGCGTTGTCTTGGTGAAACAACACACGCGCAGCCCTTCCTGGGCGTTTTTGTTGCAGTGCAGAAAGGAATTTGTTCTTCAAAACATTTTCGTAGGATGCACCTGTTACCGTACTGCCATTTGGAACGCAATGGGTAAGGATTACGCCCTCGCTGTCCCAGAACATGGACACCATCATTTTTTCAGCACTGGCAGTTACCCGAAATTTTGTTGGTGGCGGTGAATCAGTGTGCTTCCATTAAGCTGACTGGCGCTTTGTTTCTGGATTGAAAAATGGCATCCACGTCTCATCCATTGTCACAACCGACGAAAAGAAAGTCCCATTCATGCTGTCATTACGCGTCAACATTGCTTGGCAACATGCGACATGGGCAGCCATGTGGTCGTCCGTCAGCATTTGTGGCACCCACCTGGATGACACTTTTCGCATTTTCAGGTCGTCATGCAGGATTGTGTGCACAGAACCCACAGAAATGCCAACTCTGGAGGCGATCTGTTCAACAGTCATTCGGCGATCCCCCAAAACAATTCTCTCCACTTTCTCGATCATGTCGTCAGACTGGCTTGTGCGAGCCCGAGGTTGTTTCGGTTTGTTGTCACACAATGTTCTGCCTTCATTAAACTGTCGCACACACGAACGCACTTTCGACACATCCATAACTCCATCACCACATGTCTCCTTCAACTGTCGATGAATTTCAATTGGTTTCACACCACGCAAATTCAGAAAACGAATGATTGCATGCTGTTCAAGTAAGGAAAACGTTGCCATTTTAAGTATTTAAAACAGTTCTCATTCTCGCCGCTGGCGGTAAAATTCCATCTGCCGTACGGTGCTGCCATCTCTGGGACGTCTTCACATTGAACGCGGCCTCATTTTAAAACAGTGCGCATGTTTCTATCTCTTTCCAGTCCGGAGAAAAAAAATCGGAGGCCTTAGAACTTGAATGCACCTCGTATTCAGAGTTCTCACCTTAAACGTGGAATTAGTTCTACTGCCACAATACTATTTCATTGATAGCCATAAGTGTTCGTCTCTTTGTTGACCTTGCGTATCTTCCTAAGGCGGTGTCGGCTTCTTTAGCGAAAACGGTGGAACAAAGTACTAAAATGATAACGTCGACTGAAATAATTCTTCTAAGACTGGAATATTTTTCACTACTTTATTCAAGAGACAATATGACTTTTCTTACACTCGTCACACAGATCATTAATACTGACAATATGGCTTCCTTGCGGCACACTTCACCCCCACCCCCCGAAAAAAAAAAATCGCGTCCGTCACATACGAGGTAACAAGCGAGAGTTTTGCTCCTTCTTGGAGTACGAAACAAAAGTGAATCAAATATGGACATTACAGAGATTATTTTCATCATTCTTCTCAATTTAATCTTTGGCTTAGAATTTAAAGTATTGTATCCCTCTGCTTCATAATGTGTCATTACTACTGTCCCCCCCCCCCCCATATTGTATACTGTCAGTAGAAAATTTTATTTAGTTGACAGGATACAACCAACGACCTCGCAATTGATAGGTTTGAGGGTCTTTTATTTACAAACTTCATTTTTACTGTCTCATTTCCATGGCGCCGTGAATTCTTTCGTGTTACTGAGTGTGCGTCAATCTTTTGGCATACTTATGCTAATATTTACAAACCTTATTCCTAATATACAAACTTTTGATTTATACTGAGAAAACAACATCATATAGTAAAGTTTATACTATAAAATATATAAAGAATACAACGGTGTCTACAAATGTTTCCTTCCTCATCAGAGATGAAAATTAACTCCTTGTACTGCTTCCTGTGTTTATTCTGGGGCGGCGTGCTTTTTTCGCTGGCCCCAGTGTTGAATATGGGCGGGCGATACGCGCGCCTGATTGTTTAGTCGTTCGTTAGTAGGCAGCGTTGACCGATGCGCGCGCCAGTGCAATAAATATGTACCAGCGTGTGGGTACCGTCTAGACTTTCGAACCTCAGTATGCGTGTGCTTTTTGTATTTCCTTCCAGTTCTCAGACCGGATACGACGAGGTACATTCGAATATGTGCCCCGAAGAACACACCACGCTGGGTGCGAGGCGGAGGACGCTCCCGTCGATGAAGTTCCAGGTAATAAGCGTACCGTGTCAAACTTATTTGGCATTGTCTGATGTTATTGTGTCCCCGGGGTTATTCCTTGATACAAGCTGCAGTTTTCGTTTGCTCTTGTTTAGGCTCGCTGACACTTGCAACGTAGCGCTACTTTGCACAATTTTGATTTCTGCATACACCACTTTAATTGCGAGTATTGCTATCGAAACTTTCTTTTTCACTATACTTTTCTCTTCACATTAACCCCTTTTACATATTGTACCGAGATACATTCCACTCGATACGTCTGATCAGTGCACACAAATATTTACAAAACTATAAGTTACTTGACTTTGCATAAAAATATAAAATACATTACATACAATGGAATAAAATATAATACATACAATAAATTGTTTACATTCATTACAAGTAGAATTATCGACGCAAAATGCAACATTTTTGACCACTAATAGTGGCTTCTTTGTCTTGGATTTTACTGACACACACACCTTTTTCCATTAATCAGTTAAAAGGAACAAGTCCTTTGTTTTCATTCTTAAACTCGTGTGTAATTTCAAGGGTACCGTACGTCACGTGGTCTTCATACGCAACCACATGCATCAACGTGCAGAGAATACACCTGTAGCTGCTCCACTGAAGCTTGGGAAGGGAATTTTCTACCTTCTACTTAGGGTAATGGCAACGACCACGTGTATTGTACGGTTTCTACGTATAAAATCCGAAAAATGCATGAAATAATCATTTATATGTAGCTTAACCGTAATGTATAGTGTTTCGTGCTTGAGCACGTTCTGGTGTGCTTGTAAATCATTCTCTCTAATAAAACTTCCTACACTAATATTGACATTTAAATATATAATCTTCAAGTTCAGTGTGTAACTACTATTATGTACAGTGTTTCATAATAGCGGCAAGCCCTTGCATGCGTGTATCATCTTCACTTAAAGTGCACTTATAGGCGTCTTGTGTTATCATGAGAAAAAATATAAACATTTTAATACATCACGTTGTCATGAAAATCTATGTACACGAATAATCCTACTTTCATAGCTTCAGTGCAGCATAAAATTCTGTATGACGCTTTTGGTTATAGTTTATTTTATAAGCGATTCCTTTTTTATAAGCGATTCCTTTTGCTTACACGTCGTCGATCACACGGCTTACCTGTTTCTCGAATAGCGGCGATATCATTTTCATTCTTCGTAAATATAAATAGTAATATGTACGGAAGATAAATTGTAGCTGTTTCTTAATATTTGCTATTAAACTCGTAGAGTCTTACGCCTTTAATTACGTTGTTTCTTGACGTTAGGTATACATGTGAATAAGATGTTGTCTTTTAATTTAATTTTCCCCTATCCACTTCTATGTTGTTATTACTTGGATAGCTGTTCCGTATATGTACAGTGCTTCTTTCACTTCTCACACGTTCGTACATACATTCATATACACATAAAAAATATATACCACTATAATATCCACTTAGCTGGTGGGGCCATCTCTAGGTACCCTATAGCATTCCTTCAATTCTGCAAAATAATTTGGGGTGTACTGGGCAGCGTCTCCACATACTAACAATACTTACAACTAAAATTTTCGTCATACATACATAACTGCCTCATGGTCAGTTAATGCACAATTATACCATATTTTCTTCCTTTACTTCTTAGTTTTCACTTTCAAACATATACCCTCGGTATATAGCTCATACATTCTACACAGTCGTATTTACTGTTTTATGTGCTTCCTCACGTCAATCTGTTTCTCTCTCGATAAAGTGTAGGTATTTGTTTTGAGAGCATACATCTTTTTATTTATTTCCCTATATTAAAGTTTCTGTGCCGGCCAGGGTGGCCGTGCGGTTCTAGACGCTACAGTCTGGAACCGCGTGACCGCTACGGTCGCAGGTTCGAATCCTGCCTCGGCATGGATGTGTTCGAAAAAATGGTTCAAATGGCTCTGAGCACTATGGGACTCAACTGCTGTGGTTATAAGTCCCCTAGAACTTAGAACTACTTAAACCTAACTAACCTAAGGACAGCACACATCACCCAGCCATCACGAGGCAGAGAAAATCCCTGACCCCGCCGGGAATCGAACCCGGGAACCCGGGCGTTGGAAGCGAGAACGCTACCGCACGACCACGAGATGCGGGCATGGATGTGTGTGATGTCCTTAGGTTAGTTAGGTTTAAGTAGTTCTAAGATCTAGGGGACTGATGACCTCAGAAGTTAAGTCCCATAGTGCTCAGAGCCATTAAAGTTTCTGTCATTCGCTTCTTTAATCATAAAATTCACGTATTTATCTTGTGGTTATTCTGAAAATCGCTTGCGACCTAATGTAAATTTGTGTGTTATCTCTTTGCCTTACTCTTTGCTGATAGCTTCCTTCTATATGCGACTTTTTTGTTTTTCGAGTACATAGCCTTTCTTTCGTTCATATATCTGTATTACTTCTTTTGGTACTGTGCTATTTTCTTTCTCCTTCCTTGCAGCTAGTTTTATCTCTAGGATGTCCCTAAATACTATGTAATATAGGTTTCGAGTGAAGCAGAGTAGTGTACTTCCTTGCCTCCTCTGCATAAAATACCGTCAAGGACCAGTATGTACCTTCATGTTCACTTAATACTACGGAGTACAAGCCTATAAACTGAACTTTCGAAGCTACTATTTCCAAGGCTTATGTCCTTTTTTTATTTTCTTACTTTTGAATAACGTTCGGTCACTGTAGTGGCAAAACTTTTAAATATTCTGTGCATGCGCCCTTGTGTCCCGTGGCTGGGCTGCAGGCGCGGGGAAAATTCCTCATTATTGGTACATATTAATCGTGATGGCCGCCAGCGCGCAACATGGGTCACGTGTTGCCTGGACCCGACCGCAGGTGCGCCTTCGCGCTTTGCATACTCTCAGCTGATCGGAGAGGGGAGGGGGGAAGATTTCTGGTTGGTTCGAATGGCTCAGAGCACTATGAGGTCATCAGTCCCCTAGAACATAGAACTACTTAAACCTAACTAACCTAAGGACATCACACACATCCATGCCCGAGGCCGGATTCGAACCTGCGACCGTAGTGGTCGCACGGTTCCAGACTGAAGCGCCTAGAACCGCTCGGCCGCAACGGCCGGCGAAGATTTCTCCCCGGCTAGCTGCGTATAGCGCGGCCAGTGCCCTCGTCTTGCCATGGCAGCTATCGCGTGCTCATCAGCTGAGCGTTGGATTGCAACTTTCAAGCGCGGTTTGTTGCTCGTCTCAAGCGAACAAAATCCGAATTTCGCGCTAATTTGTCATCGTTCCTCGCTCTTAAATAACTGAGATAGACTACAAAGGTACCGTATGGTTTATTTTATAGTGTTAAGACTCAGAGTAACACACGTTGCATTGTTGTTGTTGTTGTTGTGGTGGTCTTCAGTCCTGAGACTTGTTTGATGCAGCTCTCCATGCTACTCTATCCTGTGCAAGCTTCTTCATCTCCCAGTACCTACTGCAACCTACATCCCTCTGAATCTGCTTAGTGTATTCATGTCTTGGTCTCCCTCTACGATTTTTACCCTCCACGCTGCCCTCCAATACTAAATTGATGGTCCCTTGATGCTTCAGAACATGACAAACCAACCGATCCCTTCTTGTGGTCAAGTTGTGCCACAAAATTCTCTTCTCCCAAATCCTATTCAATACCTCCTCATTAGTTATGTGATCTACCCATGTAATCTTCAGTATTCTTCTGTAGCACCACATTTCGAAAGCTTCTATTCTCTTCTTGTCCAAACTATTTATCGTCCATGTTTCACTTCCATACATGGCTACACTCCATACAAATACTTTCAGAAACGACTTCCTGACACTTAAATCTATACTAGGTGTTAACAAATTTCTCTTCTTTAGAAACGCTTTCCTTGCCATTGCCAGTATACATTTTATATCCTCTCTACTTCGACCATCATCAGTTATTTTGCTCCCCAAATAGCAAAACTCCTTTACTTCTTTAAGTGTCTCATTTCAGAATCTAAATCCCTCTGCATCACCCGACTTAATTCGACTACATTCCATTATCCTCGTTTTGCTTTTGTTGATGTTCATCTTACATCCTCCTTTCAACACGTTGCATTAGGTATGGTTAATTATGCGTTTTAAAGCAGGCATACCGAGCGAGGTGGCGCAGTGGTTAGCACACTGGACTCGCATTCGGGACGACGACGGTTCAATCCCGTCTCCGGCCATCCTGATTTAGGTTTTCCGTGTTTTCCCTAAATCGCTTCAGGCAAATGCCGAGATGGTTCCTTTGAAAGGGCACGGCCGATTTCCTTCCTCATCCTTCCCACACCCGAGCTTGCGCTCCGTCTCTAATGACCTCGTTGTCGACGGGACGTTAAACACTAATCTCCTCCTCCTCTAAAGCAGGCATGTGCCCCCAGTTGGTTACTAGTTTCGATGTTTAATTGAAACTTAAGTTATATTCTCTGGTTTAATGAATGTTTTTCACTAGCTGACTGTCTTTTTCAATGTACTTTTTAAACTACGAACACAGGACTTAGAATATTTTTTCCTTGTTCGCAAATTTCTTATGCTAATGACAATATTTTTACTCTGTGACATTCTGTTTTAATAATACAACATATGACCTTAAGTGGAAAAATTCCGTGATACCTTTGTGAGGGTATAATCCTTTTACCTTGCCAGTTCGTGTGTTACCTAATAGATAACATCCTTGGTGAGGTTTGTCTGTTATAATGAAAGGGCCATCATCCAACAATTGTAACTTTTGTTTAATGCCTTACTTTAAGAGGATTTTGAGTGGGTACGTAATAGTACTTCCTTTCCAATGTTAAATTCTGTAACCTTTTTTTCTCTTTTTGTTGAACTTTTTTCTCCTTATTTCTGCTTGCTCTTCCATCTGTAATAATGCTTAACGTACTTTTCGTCTAGTGTTATTTCTTTTGTGCCTAATTTAGGTAAAGGTTTAGGCCATTCGTCAAGTTCTGTGCCTTGAAACATTAACTCTGTAGATGTAAAGCATGTTGAAGTATGAATTAAATTATTTACAATATGCTGAAATGGGATAGGCAGTCTACCCCTATTCTGTGTTTATTTGGTATATAAGTTCTTATAAAGCGACTAAATTCTTTAAAATTTCTCTTAATCGGGCTCGATTCTGGGTGAAATTTGGACACTAATACATGTCTTATGTTTTGAGATTCGAGAAATGTTTTCCATTTATTATTAGTGAAGTTTGTTGCATTATCAGTTAATACAGTTAATATTATTTTCGGTATTCCTACCCGTGGGCCGGCCGTGGTGGCCGAGCGGTTCTACGCGCTACAGTCTGAAACCGCGTGACCGCTACGGTCGCAGGTTCGAATCCTGCCTCAGGCATGGATGTGTGTGATGTCCTTAGGTTAGTTAGGTTTAAGTAATTCTAAGTTCTAGAGGACTGATGACCTCAGAAGTTAAGTCCCATAGTGCTCAGAGCCATTTGGACCATTTTGGACCTACCCGTGGTATGTAATCTTCTATCATGCTCTGATTATTCGTCCAGACATGACTGTTTTTATAGCATACATTTTTAAGTATTTTGTGAAGACAACATAAAATGCGATCACGTATCTAAATCCTCCCCTAGCTCGTGGATATGGTCCTGCTGCTTCCACAGAAACTGGTTCTCTTGCTCTAGTTGGAATGATGGGGAGTAATACGTCCAAACAAGATCTATCAAGATGCTTAACCTTCTGACATATTGAACACATTGTATTATTTGTTCAATTCTGCGTCTGAGATTCAAGAAGTAGCAATACGTTGATATTTTCGTTGTACATTTTGATACCCCATAATGTCACCATACTGTATGTGTGTGGCTTATCAAATTATCTATGTATTCTTCAGGAATGTACACACACCAGGTGTTGGATTGTGGATTGCGCCTGTACAAAAGAACATCGTTTGAAAGTGTGTAATACTGTTTCAGTGTACTATTGTCATCTGCCTGCAGTTTTTGTGTAACTTGTCTCCATCTATTGTCTTCCTTTAGAAGTTTGCTCATGTGTTTACATATCTTTTTGTAATACGGTTGAAATGTGCCATCATGCATCAGAAATACTCTGAAATCGGGAGTCTGCTGGATCAATTCATTGAACTCGCTCAAGCCTTGTGGCAAGCGCGATAATGCGTCGGCAATTACATTCTGTTCGCTCTTGATATAAACTATTTCTAAATCAAATTCCTGAAGAAATAAACACTAATGTGCAATCCGTTTGTTAAGCAATTTACATGTGAGTAAAGAAGATAACGCTTGATGGTCACGAAACACTCGTGTATGCCTTCCCTACAGATAGTACTGGAACTTACGGAAAGCCCACACTACAGCTAACGCTTCAATTTCAGATGGCAAATAGGTCCTCTCGCATTCCGTGAAAGTTCTTTTGGCAAAGCTAATTATGTTTATCTCCTGTTCTCCATTGTCATTTACTAACTGGAACAGACAAGAGCCTGATCCCTGACATGAGGCGGCCGTACTCAAACAAAAGTTGTGGTTCATGTTGGGATGCTTCAAAATGGGTGCGTTCATGAGTGCCTGTTTGAGTGTTATGAAATCTTCCTCGCATTTTTCTGTCCACAACCGTGTGTGGTTTTTCCTTATAAGGTTGACTAGGGAATCACTATTCAGTAACTGTTTGGGCACGAATTTTCGAAAAAATGACATTACCCATAGAAAAGCCTTCAGTTATTTACGTATTTGTGGCGAAGGAAAATATTTAATGGAATCGAGCTTGTTTGGATCTGGTAAAATTCCGTTTGGTGAAATAATGTGGCCTGAAAATTTTATTTGGTCTCTTCTGAATTCAGACTTCTTAAAATTTGCTGTGACGTCATATTCTCGGAACTTATTGAACACTTTGTGCAACTATTCTACATGCTCTTGCCAGGTCTCCGTGGCTATCAACAGATCGTCTACATATAACGTCACTTTGCTGATCAGTTCTGGATCCAGTACTCTGTCTAAAGCCACTATAAACACACCGGCACTCACATTAAGCCCGAATGGCAGTACTTGGAATTGATAGTTCCAGCCCACATGAATGAACACACTATATTTTCTACTGTCACTATGCAGGGCTCTGCCAATACGATGCTTTCAGATCGATTGATGTTAAATACTTCATTCCATGGAATTTAAGTAATTGCTCATCTAAGTTTTCTGGCCTAGTGCGTATTGGTATGATGATCTTATTAATTTCCCGTGCATCAGGTGCTAATCTAACTGATCCGTCATGTTTGCTGGCAGCTAGGATGGGACTGCAGTAGGGTGATTGCGAAGGTTCTACCACCCTCCACAGAAATTCTATCTATTTCCTTGCGCACCAATTCCTTCTTTGCCCATGGTATCGCATATGATTTATGACGGTACGTTTAATGGCGTTAGACTTCCATTATGTATTCATAATTTTTTATTACTGTCGACTGCTTTCTTAAAATGTCTTGGTATTCATAAGTAAGACCTGATAATTCATTTCGATGAGTTTCTGAAAGACAAGTGGATTTTCCTACCTTCTCATGGGTGGCCTGGTCGTTAATTATTTCTGTGTCTAATTCTTCGGGGAAAGGAATATCTATGAATAACAGTTGTGGGTAAACTAATTTTACTTCAGCTTGTTTCTGTAATTGGCCATTATCCTCTATTGTTGACTTTAGAAGATTGACCTTCACACTACGACTGCCCACTCGGAAATAGCAAAGTCCACTGCCTACGTCGATGTTTACTTTATACTGCCGGAAAACTTCCATACCTAAAATACAATTGACGACTAACTTGTCAACGATTAAGAATGTACAGTTTATAGTGACAACGCTAATAGCAACAGGTATTTGCGTCTGCCACTTAATACTTCTTGACTTGTTACCTACAGCTGTCAAGATGTTACAATTTTCTGTTGGCAACACTGGTACTTTTAATGCTTTCGAAACTTCTTTAAACAAACTGTTGGAAATAATATTCGTAGTTGCACCTGTATATAAAATTACGTTGGTAATTATAGTCCCTATCTTTGCTATTATTACAGCCTGCAAGAGGGCACTTACCTTGTTCGGTGCTTTCGTCTCTTCTTCACATAGATCTTCTTCACACAGATCTTCTTCTGCGGTAGCATCCTGGTCATATTTTAAAAAAATGGTTCAAATGTCTCTGAGCACTATGGGACTCAACTGCTGTGGTCATAAGTCCCCTAGAACTTAGAACTACTTACACCTAACTAACCTAAGGACAGCACACAACACCCAGCCATCACGAGGCAGAGAAAATCCCTGACCCCGCCGGGAATCGAACCCGGGAACCCGGGCGTGGGAAGCGAGAACGCTACCGCACGACCACGAGATGCGGGCCATATTTTATAATTGTCTAAGATGTAATGTGTGTATGTCTGTGCCCCCTGTTGTCAAATCGGTCGGTCGGTGGGGGCGACCGATTGTTGTTTAGCGGGGGATGCGTTACTTGATTACTGTCCATTATTTCTACGATGTGTACTGAGTGGTTATTCTGTCAGCACTTAGTTTCCGGACCTCTGCGTGCAACATTTTCTTGCGGCTGGCCTTCCCTCTTTCTCCTTGGTCGGTCATTCCTATTGCTGTAACTATTGTAATTTTCATTGACGGGCCGCCTTTCATCACGTGGGCCTGACCAATAATTCGCGTGATTTCTAACATTTCCACACCGGCGTGGACCGTAATCTGTAATATATCTTCGGCCGTCACGTCTCGGTGGCGCCGAATTCCTTCGATTTCCGTAATTCTTGTTTCCATTATTTGGCCTTGTCACATATGGATGCCAACTGTATTGGTTTTGTCCACTGCCATTAAAATGATTTCCGTTACCGTTGTTTTGGTTGGTTCCAGAGTGTTCATTCCGAATACTTGTGCTCGGCTCTTCTTCATATATTAGATCAATTGAGTCAAGCACGGAAAGAAAGTATTCAATGTCGTTCTCCGGTATGGTTACCAATTTTTCCCGTAAGTTCGCCGGTAGTCTGTTTTTCAGGATTTTGAGAACATCCACGTGCGGTATTGGATTGTTCCAATTGCGCGTCTTATTCAAATACTTTTCGAAATACTTTCTCAAACCGCCGTGCTTGAGGTTGAACGGTTATGGGTTGAATACCTCACGTCGCAGTCTTTCTTGGACCCCAGTGGACCAATATTTTTCCAAGAATGCCCGTTCAAATTGTTAGTAGGTGACGCACTGTTGTGCCATGTCTGTGGCCCTCAAAAAGTGCGCATTGTGTGAAGCCTACTACGTACCTAATCTTCTGTGCCTCAGTCCAGTTTCTTGGCAAGACATTTTTAAATGCTCTTACGAATACGACTGGATGAGTGTTTCTGGATTTCGTGGAGAAAATTGGAAACTGTCTATGTTTTAACAGGCTCTCATCGACTAGAATCGTCGAGATGCAAGGCGGCACGCCTACTGCATGTTGCAGCGCCGCGTTTGCCTGCGCCGGTGCGTGCACATACGCCGGACTGGGCGCGTGATATTCTGCGTTATTGACATCGTAATCTGGCACGGGCGAATAAGTGTCACGCTGCCTGTTGCTTGACGAAGAAAATCACTTGAAACAGACAGTCTAACAGCAACTTCCTTACGTATTCTGTCCTTGGCTAATTTGATTTCAATACCTAATTTTTCAAAAAACTTTGTTTCCCGGTCAGTTATTGATTCTTTTACTTTACCGGTTTCTAAAGTTTCATTTATTTTGATAATTTCCGCATTAATACGTCCATTCTCCAGTTTCAGATGACCGACTTATTCGTTAACTTTATTAACTTGGTCAAGTATTTCTTCACATAAATTTAATTGAATAGCCTCTACGTTTTCATGTATTTCTTTTTGTACAGTTTGTGTTTGATTGTGTGTTTCTACGACTGCTGACAGTTTCCTATTCCTGTTTGTTTGTAAGATCTGAAAATTTCTTTTCTAAATCATTTGTCAATACATTATATTCCCTATTGACTATTTTGATAACTTTGTCTTCAATCTTTTGATCGATTTCATTGGTGAGTTTATTTAAGCGTTCAAAAATGTTCAAATGTGTGTGAAATCTTATGGTACTTAACTGCTAAGGTCACCAGTCCCTAGGCTTACACTCTACTTAACCTAAATTATGCTAATGACAAACACACACACACACACACACACACACACACACACCTATGCCCAAGGGAGGACTCGAACCTCCGCCGGGTCCAGCCGTATTTAAACGTTGATCGAAATATTTTCAAATTGCGTGTTTACACTGATCAAAATATTTGATCGAAGTATTTTCAAACTGCGTGTTTAAACTGTAAAACTGCTTTTGAAACCCGGTTTTCATGCTTGACAATTTTGTTTGTCGTGTTTTGGTTCTTTTCTAGATTCGACAGTTTTGTGTTCGTCATGTTGTGACTAATCTTTAAATCAGATAACTGCGTGCTCACGTTTGACATCAGACTATATTATACCTCAAGCGTGACTGTCGAAGGTTGTGTGTCTGTATTTATGCCATTATTTGTAACCATTGTTTCTCTACCACGGTCTGACTGAATCGCAAGCAGGTTAGGTTCACTGATTTCACACGAAATATTTTCGTCTCAACTAGTAATCGATTCTTCATCGATTGTGTACAAGGTTTCATTTGAAAGTAGTTCGTTATTGTTAATCATTGTGGAGTGCAATTGAATTGTATTTGCTTCTACATTATGTTGTGCTGAAAAACTAATTGCGTCATCATTTACGTCACTATTCTCAGAATCGGTGACGTGTCTATGAACATTTGTCGAATTAAAATTCTTTGATTCCATTGTGAAGATATTATTTTTATCTGGACTTCGCTGTTAATATAAATCTTTAAATTCTCTCGCAGTTGAATTAATAAAAATATGTCGCGATAGTTATTTGGTGCGCTTCGGAAATTTACAAGATGGCGCATTACGTCAGGATTTTAATATGGATAGGAAAAGGTTCTGCTTTAAGTGGAGCTAAGCCAAGGTGCAGCCGCTGTACGCGTTTCTGCTTTCCTACCTTAATTCCGGCTGAGCTGCGTCACTCACGATTACGTTAGTTTTGTAAATCTTTGTCCTTGTTCCTTCTGGTTATTGTGCCATCCGTTTATACAATTAATATTGTTAAACCTTATTCGGCAGATTCCATGCGCGTCATGCAACAGAGAAACAGTAATTAGTCCAAGTTCAATTGTAGTACAACGATCAAGTACTTACGCTTTGTTCCACCATCACTGTCCCTGTCAGTGGTCGCCAGTGTGGCGAAATAAATTTAAAAAAATTATTGGTTTTTTAAAAGAAATCAAATATGGATACGGAACTTTAGAATTTTTGAAAGGCTTTTAAGGACTGTAATGACTGGCTTTTAATGCGGACAAATTCAGAACTGAATATAATGTACATTTCCGATTAACAATATTTTGGAATTTTACGTTGTTGTCGATTTATTCAGAGTTATCACCTTAAACGTGGAATTAGTTCTTCTGCCACAATATTAATTCATTGGTCGCCATAAATATTCTTCTCTTTCTTGACCATGTGTATCTTCCTAAGGTGGCGTCGCCTTCTTTAGCGAAAACGGTGGAAGAAAGTACCACAATGCTACCTCGATTGAAATGAGAGTTCTGCTCCTTCTTGGCGTACGAAACAAAAGTGAATCAAATATGGACATTACAGAGATTATTTTCTAAATTCTCCTCAATTTAATCTTTGGCACTGAGTTTAACCCTCCGTCGCCCTCGCGGATGACACTCGTCATCCACATGACTTTCCCGCTCAATTTTGTCTGACAGGGCAGGTCTGAGACCGCGCCATTTTCAGTACCTCCCTGTTAACTCTCCAGCAGTTAGCTCCGATCATTGTTGGCTTTCAGTTACGAAAAATACATTGTTTATGAAACATTATTACAGTCTGGAGGACACCAGTCATCCGCGCGATCTCTGCTGCTTCAATATGTAACAAAGTAAGTCTATATTACTCTATCCCTTTTCTAGATTCAATCGATCTTTCATGTGCGTAAATTTGGGCTTATAGAAACTGACTGAAGTTACATTTCGTGTTACCTAGTATACTCTTTATTTTTAGGTTGTGGAAGAAGTGTCAAAAAAAAAAAAATTCGGACAGAGTTTAGTAGAGATCCTAATGTATGGTTGGAATGGTTCAATGAGCTGAGTGACGAAGATGCTCACAGTGATAAGAGCTGACTCAGAGACTTAGGACTGTGATCATGAAAGCGGTCATGATTCAGGAACAGAACAAGAAATGTCAGAGAATGATGAATATGAGTCACAGGAAGAAATTACTCAGGAGGGTGCATTTCTTTTAGGGAAAGATGGAATAAGTAAACGGAGGAAAAATAAATATCCTACCATTGTTGGAAGCAGATCTTTTAATATTAATACGCATTTGCTGGGCCAAAAACTCAATCCCGTATAAAAAAAGAGAGAAATAGAAATTCTGAATTTGTTCTTGAAAGTAAACATAATAAGCATTATCGCAACATGCACTAATATATCCATCGGTGAAGTTCGTGGTAACTTCTCTAGGGAAAGGGATGCGATACAGATCAGAGCTTTCATTGGTTGGTTATATCTGTGTGGATCTTTGAGATGTTCTAGGGTGAGTGTATCGAAATTGTGGGATAACTCAAAGGGAAACTAACTTGGATCATTTTTTTTATGCATAAGTGAAAAACGATTCAGGTTTGTAATGAGATGTCTTTGGTTTGATAATATCCATGATAGAGGTGTTCGCAGAGAGGCTGACAAGTTGGCTCCTATCAGAGAGGTACTTGAACTATTCACGAACAATTGCCCAAAATATTTTTCACTTACTGAATATCTTACTGTTGACTAACAGCTTTATTTAGAGGAATCTGCTCATTCCATTCAGGCAGTATATGTCTAGCAAACCAGCAAAGTATAGGTTAACGGTGTTTGCTTTAGTTGATGTAAAAACAGCTTACACTTTGAATTTAGAACCATACGTCGGTAAGCAACCAGAGGGACCAAGTAATGCCAGTAATTCAGCTGAAGATACTGTTCTTCGAAAGGGCCAAACTGTTTCAAACGTTAGAATATATTATACTGTGTATGAATAATGGCAATAACTATACCTCTTGCATGAAGTCATTAAAGATCACCGAACTCACGCTGAGCGAACAGTGGGGCTGAACAAAAATGACTGACAAGGCACAATGCATCTTGTAGAGGGTATAGTATGGACGTATTGGAATAATTAATGTTGGGTAATGGTTTTAAAGTAATTCATGCGACATGAAAACTTTGTTGTAACGCGTCGATTTACTGGAGGCTAGTTTATCCCAGGGAAGTATTCAGAGCTGACCGCTGCCGGGTGGAGGAGCGGCGAAGGGAAGCGACAAGAGGCAGCTTAGGGCGGCTCAAACTCTGACAAGGGAACCTCCCCATCGCACCCCCCTCAGATTTAGTTATAAGTTGGCACAGTGGATAGGCCTTGAAAAACTGAACACAGATCAATCGAGAAAACTGGAAGAAGTTGTGTGGAACTATGAAAAAAATAAGCAAAATATACAAAGTGAGTAGTCCATATGCAAGATAGGCAACAACAAGGCGAGAGTGAGCCCAGGAGCCCCGTGGTCCCGTGGTCTGCGTGAGCAGCTGCGAAACGAGAGGTCCTTGGTTCAAACGCCGGCACGGTAGCTCAGCGTGTTCGGTCAGAGATCCGTTTGGCCTCTGTAATAAAAAAACTGAGTGGAAGGATCAACCACTGAACTTTAACAGGATGTCTTGCGACGTCCGCAACGACCAAACACAACGATCAATAACGAACAAAACAAACAAAAAAAAAAAAAATCCTCCCTCAAGTGAATAATTAATTTTCTTTATTTTCGCAAAGTTATGATCTGTCCATTCGTTCATTGATGTCTCTGTTCACTGTAATACGTTTAGTGTCTGTGTTTTGCGACCGCACCGCAAAACGGTGCGATTAGTAGACGAAAGGACGTGCTCTCCAATGGGAACCGAAAACATTTGATCGCCAGATCATAGGTCAACCGATTCCTCCACAGGAAAACACGTCTGATATATTCTGTACGACATTGGTGACAGATAATAATAGTCTGAAAATAAAAATTAAACTCTTCACTCAAGGGAAGACTTGAACCCAGGACCTCTCGTTCCACCGCTGCTCACGCTAACCACGGGACCACGGCGTTCCCGAGCTCGCAGTTTCCTTGATGTTGCCTATCTTGCACATGGACTACTCAGTTTGTATATTTTGCTTATTTTTTTCATAGCTCCACACAACTTCTTCCTGTTTTCTCGATAGATCTGCGTTAAATTTTTCAAGGCCTATCCACTGAGCCAACTTATAACTAAATCTGAGGGGGGTGCGATGGGGAGGTTCCCTTGTGAGAAAGCGGTAACGGGGCACGGCCTCCAGCTGCCTCAAGATGAGTGACAGTGAGGGGGTGTTTGACCCCATGCTGGGGTACCGGGAAGCAGACGGAGAATTTGTATTCCTATTGATAAATGTCCGTCATCCCGTTTTCAGTGAAACATGCGAGAATGCCGCGCAAAGCTACGGTGGAGTGGTCAACAGAGGCCGAAATATGCGTGTTCGTGACTATAGCAACTTCACGCTGAATTCATGTCCGCAGAGTCTGAAGTAAATCAGGTGAAGAGCGACAGAATGAAATACGCCGGCCTCCTATGGGAACGCAGGACCAAGGAATTTGAAGTACTCTCCTGGGTGACAGAATTTCTGAAAAATTGGTCTTTTATGCAGATGCTAACTTTGATGGCTGGCCTGGGAGGAGCTAAATAGCAGAAGTTGAGAGGAAGAGAAATTTTGTGGGAATTTGTTCACTTCCCAGAGCAGGCATAGGCCAGCGCTGGGAAGCGACGCATAATTAACGCGACTTGCGATGCAATTGGAATAAGTGATTTTGCTGGAGGGGGAACTGAGGCGAAGATCGGACTGGCAGAAGTCTTCGTAGAGGTTTTCCGCTCCCAGCTTGCCTAGAGTGCGGACGTGGCGTTCTTTACTCAGCTTGCCTGACAGAGAGTGAGTACCTCTGCAGTTTAGGTCTTAGCAAACGGAAAGATTGAGATTGGAGATAGAAAGTTTTCGTTCAGCTATACTGAGCAAGGCAGCTACGAGTGAATAGACGAGCGCAGCCTTGCAGCACCACGAGGCCGGCCGACGTCCGCACAATGACACCGCACCGCCACGCTGAATTCGGTGATATTGCGCCCGCTCCAGCTTGAGTTACGCCACTGATTAATTTTTTGGATCACGTCACCAAAGTTTCCATGGGCCGTGTATTGTAGAATTCTTCTCGCACTTCGCATTACGCCTGGGTCAGTCGACAGGAATTAATTTTAATTCATCGCGCTTTACTCAGCGTAAACGCAATTTATTCCCACTGCCTGTTAGGAGAATCATGTAATGTGATGACTGAACGTCGTGAGGTAAAATAAATTTGTGCTAATCGACTGCATCTTTTTCAATCATGTAGTTGAAATCCCAAGTCACTTTCTTAATTAATTTTATGTTAAACATTTGCATCTGGTGTTCAATAGCTGAATATAACATCAATGTGCACCCGTTTTTAATTAAAAGGGATCAGTTCTGAATCAATTAATGTCAACACTGCCACCGCAGTTGAATCAGGAGTCACAGGGCCATATTACTTTCTTTGCGTTATCCGATATTGCGGCAGTTTTGTACTCTCTGTTGATCTGTTAGTCAATTAGCTGGGGTGAACACACGCCAAAACCAGATAAGTGATGGGTGGGGTGTTACAATATTAAATGTATTATATTTAGATTTAATAAACAATCATAAAATCAGTCATAAAGACCGTTCAAAGTATACAAATAGACCACTTGCTTTGTGGATGACACCTGTCATCAACACAAGTAACCATGTCACGAATTTTCGCGTGAGGGTTAAAGTATTGTATCCCTCTGCTTCGTAATGCGTCATCACACTAGCGACTAGCGACATAATTTCATAATTGAAGATTACCGAATTCACCTTAAAACTTAACTGTTTAAAAAGCTCAATGTCTAACACTTTGATAAATCATTATCTAGAGTTCAGATGCATTTTGAGGGTTCTTTTCACGCCTCACGATACAAGCATAACGGCCGATCCGACGTGATATGTTGCAGCTTACAGCCATACGTCGCAGCAAGAATGTGGCTATACGATCACTGTCAGATTTTTTTTCTTTTTTTTTTTGGGGGGGGGGGGGTGGAGGAACATTATCACATACAGCAATCGACCATAACTCAGCTCAACAAGCAAATGTAGAACAGTGACGTCATGATCACACGACCGGAAGTTTTGCCTTCATATAAATTTGATAGAATATGACAATCACTTATAGTCAAAACGAATCCTTAGTCTGTCGAACGTCTTACTGAAAGTAATAAGAAAGATCCTATAATTTAGCAAGAGAGCTAAGTGAGATTGCTCATCATCTTATTTTTCCGAAACCTCTTTGACCTAGGAGTACAGACACACTTCTCTCCCAGAACCATGTATTGTACTGTGTGCTCTTTGACTACCACGGATTCCACACCACAGACATTCGATTTGATCCGAGCATTTCGGACGTTGGGTGAAGCGCGAAGTATTTTGGTTCTGTTTTTCGTTTTTTTTTTAATTTTACAGTGGACAACGCACTACTACGAGTTGGATATAACCTCATTAAAATGGCTGATGGGAAATCACCACCAGCACAGTATGGGCTCCCCTGGTGTCTCATTAGAGACGGAGCAGTAAGGTATACACTCAGTTTTTCCACCTGACTTGTGAGTCGTAGTGAAGGACTTGGAGAAAGGGAAGTAGATTAAAGACTTGTTGTCAGAGCATGATGAGCATAATACTGAGAACCAGACTACGTTTTTCTTCTTGTGCTCCGACTAAAAGTAGCTATTGATAAATGTGAAGGAGTGACTGGAAGTTAAATGGAAAGTCGCTGGAGTACTGGTGGCGTGACTGTCATTTGCGCGAATTTCCGGATCTCATCTGTGAGCGCAATGGACCCCTTTGTTTAAGGATGAAATAAACCTAATGAGCTTTTTATGTTGAAATTTATATCTTGAAGCCAATCAGCAAAACAATGAATCATGTTGCCATTTTGAAGAACAAAATGTAATGTACTGTACTTTGTAACAAATGTAGTGGACTGACCCGACAGCCAATCCACTATGACTTGTAGCCGAATAGCACGCGTTTAAGCTCACGCAGACTGGCGTGAGGTCTGGAACAGATTAAAGGAGTTGAGTCTAATAAATAAAGTACGGAGTTGATGTAATACTTAACTTTAATCCATAATTGAAGAAAAATGGTTCAAATGGCTCTGAGCACTATGGGACTTAACTTCTAAGGTCATCAGTCCCCTAGAACTTAGAACTACTTAAACCTAACTAACCTACGGACATCACACACATCCATTCCCGAGGCAGGATTCGAACTTGCGACCGTAGCGGCCGCGCGGTTCCAGACTGTAGCGCCTTTAACCGCTTGGCCACCACGGCCGGCCCATAATTGGAGAACATCGCTCTTGTTGATACATGGCGCCTTGCTAGGTCGTAGCAAATGACGTAGCTGAAGGCTATGCTAACTATCGTCTCGGCAAATGAGAGCGTATTTGTCAGTGTAGCTTCGCTAGCAAAGTCGGCTGTACAACTGGGGCGAGTGCTAGGACGTCTCACTAGACCTGCCGTGTGGCGGCGCTCGGTCTGCAATCACTGAAAGTGGCGACACGCGGGTCCGACGTATACTAGCGGACCGCGGCCGATTTAAAGGCTACCACCTAGCAAGTGTGGTGTCTGGCGGTGACACCACAACAAAATTTATATGTGAACTATTTTTCTTTTTTGTTTTCCCGTTCCTTCTGCAATACATTATTTTAAAAGAAACATGTTACTATTGAGCTGTGCTCCCAGATGT
Organism: Schistocerca cancellata; assembly: GCF_023864275.1. Lineage (NCBI taxonomy): Eukaryota > Metazoa > Arthropoda > Insecta > Orthoptera > Acrididae > Schistocerca > Schistocerca cancellata. Next base: position 54,840,578 of record NC_064633.1, read on the forward strand.
AGTAGTCAGGATGTGGACCCAGTGAATAGGGACCTGTCTTGAAATAAAAGCCGGCCGGAGTGGCCGTGCGGTTATAGGCGCTACAGTCTGGAACCGCGTGACCGCTACGGTCGCAGGTTCGAATCCTGACTCGGGCATGGATGTGTGTGATGTCCTTAGGTTAGTTAGGTTTAAGTAGTTCTAAGCTCTAGGGGGCTGATGACCACAGTAGTTAAGTCCCATAGTGCTCAGAGCCATTAGAACCATTTTTGAAATAAAAAGAACTATTATGTATTGTTAATGTACTTGCTGTTACAGGGCCTCCAGGAAAGTAGTATCTGATTTCTACATCTTCATCTACATCCACGTGATTACTCTGGTATTCACAGTACAGTTCCTGTCAGAGGGTTCAGTGAACCACCTACCGTTAAATTTTTCTGTGTGAGCCCTGATTTATTGTATCGTGATGATCAATTCTGCCTATGTAGGTGGGTGCCAACAGAATGTTTTCGCAATCGGAGGAGAAAACTTGTGACTGAAATTTCATGAGAAGATCCCGTCACAACGAAAAATCTCTTTGTCTTAATGATTGCTACTCCAATTCACCTATCATATCTGTGGCACTATCTCCGTCATTTCGCGATAATACAAAACGAGCTGCCCTTCTTTAGAAATTTCGCGGTGTCATCCGTCAGGCCCATCTGATGCGGATGCCTCACCGCACAGCAATACTGAAGGATAGGGCGGACAAGCGTTGTATAAGCAGTCTCTTTGGTAGACCTGTTCCACCTTCTAAGTGTTCTGCCAATGAATCGTAGTCTTTGGTTTGCTGTACCCACTACATTATGTATGTGCTCGTTCAATTCAGGTTATTTGTAATGGTAATCCGTAACTATTTAGTTGAATTTACAGCCTTCAGATTTGTGTGACTTATCGCGTAATCGAAATTTAGCGGATTTCTTATAGTACTCATATGAATAACTTTTCTTTATTCAGTGTCGATTGGCACTTTTCGCACCATGCAGATACCTTGTCAAAATCGTTTTCCAATTCGTTTTGGTCATCAGATGACTTTACAATACGGTAAACAACAGCATCAGCTGCAAACAATCTAAGAGCGCTACTAAAACTGTCTCCTATGTCGTTAATACGGACCAGGAAAAATATGGGGGCTATAACACTTCTGTGGGGAACGCCGCATATTAATTCTGTTTTACTCGATGAATTTCCGTCTATTACTACGAACTGTGACCTTCCTGACAGGAAATCACGAATCCAGTCGCACAACTGAGGCGATAATCTATAGGCAAGCAGATTGGTTAGAAGACTCTAGTGAGGAACGGTGTCAAAAGCATTCTGGAAATCTAAAAATCAATTTGACATCCCCTGTAAATTGCACTCATTACTTCATGAGTATAAAGAGCCAGTTGAATTTCTCAAGAACTATATTTTCTGAATACGTGCTACGTGTTAATAAATCGTTTTCTTCGAGGTACTTCATAATTTTCGAACGCGTTATATGTTCCAAAACCCTACAGCTAATCGACGTTAGTGATATGGGCCTGTAATTCAGTGGGTTACTCCTATTTCCCTTTTTGGATGTTGGTGTGACTTGTGCAATTCCCCAGTCTTCAAGTACGGATCTTTCTAAGAGCGAGTGGTTGTATATAATTGCTAAATATGGAGCTATTTTATCAGCATACACTGAAAGGAAACTGACTGGTATACAATCTGCACCGGAGGCCTTGAATTTATTAAGTGATTTAAGCTGCTTTGCTACGCCGAGGATATCTACTTCTATGTTTCTCATCTTGGCAGTTGAAGCTCAGGAATATTTACTTCGTCTTGTTTGGTGAAGGAGTTTCGGACATCCGTGTTTAATAACTCTGCTTTTGTGGCACTGTCTTCAGTGACTTCACAGTTGTTATCGCGCAGTGAAGGTATTGATAGCGTCTTGCCACTGGTGTGCTTCATGTATGACCAGAATCTCTTTGGGTTTTCTGATAGATTCCGAGACAGGGTTTCGTTGTGGAAATTATTAAAAGCATCTCGCACTGAAGCAGGCGCTATATTTCGAACTTCTGCAAAACTTTGCCAATCTTGGGGATTTTGCGGTCTTTTAATTTTGGCACGCTTTTTTCATTGCTTCTGTAACAGCGATCAGTCCAGTTTTGTGTATCATGGGAGATCAGTACCATAGCTTAGTAATTTATGTGGTATATACTCTCAATTGCCGTCGATACTTTCTCTTGCAAATCATGCCAAATCTTCTACTCTGTCTCTTAAAAAGGCGTTGAGCGCATTTTAATCAGCTATTTTAAATAGATGTACTTTCAGTTTCTTTTTTATGGTTGTGGGTGTCACGGTATTCAGCCTAGCAGCAAGTGCCTTGTGGTCGCCAATTCCTGTATTCGTCATGATACTCCCTATTTGTCCAGGATTAGTTCTTGCTAAGAGGTCAAGTATGCTTTCGCAACCGTCTATCGACTATGCTGCAGATGGTGAGCTCCGCCTTTATCTCGCAAGCAAGACTGACTGTCTAGACCATTTCCGCTAGCTGCCCGAAACCGGAGAGAATCTCCACCGATGCGAAGCGACACAAAAAAGGTTCAAATGGCTCTGAGCACTATGGGACTTAACATCTGAGGTCATCAGTCCCCTAGAACTTCGAACTACTTAAACCTGACTAACCTAAGGACATCACACGTATCCACGCCCGAGGCAGGATTCGAACCTGCGACTGTAGCGGTCGCGCGGTTCCAGAATGAAGCGCCTAGAACCGCTTGGCCACACCGGCCGGCCGAAGCGACACATCTGGAATGACTCCTCCCAGTATGCACATGGAGTGCGTGTTGGCTTTCTTCCTCTCCTTGGCAACCATGTTCCTAAGTGGCTCCATCACGCACCTAACGTTGGTTCTCCCAACTACCAGCACACGCACCCTCTGTGAGTGGCCAGACCTTGCGGGCTGGGAAGCTTCCTCTGGAACAGGGTGGACGACTGCATCCAGCTTAGAGACTTCGTCAGCCACAGATAACGCGAAACCTGTTCGTCAAACGAACTAGGGAGGCCCTACGATCGGCCCCTGGAAAAGTCTTTCGTCACCTGCCAGACTTTGGAATGATCTCCCACTCGATCACAGGTGAGGGGCCAACCTCAGTGTAGGCAGTACCCAGGGCGGCCACAACAGAGGACCGATCGGGGGACATGGGTGACGTACTCAATGTACCTCGCATACCCGCGTCCGTCCCCCCAGAGTGATGCCCCTTGGCAGCAGCCTCAAGCTGTGTGATAGAAGCCAACACTGCCTGGAGCTGTAAGCGAAGTCAGCTCGCTTCCGTACACAGCAGTCACAGTTCATACCCATTACTGAAGTCGCTCCAGCTTGAAGCTTGCAAGAGTATGCAACAAACGAACGGCCTACTATCCTTATTAGCAACTGGAACTTGAGGTACTGTCTCACTGACAGTCTAACCGACACTGAGCTACACTAACCAAAACAAACAAAACCCTGTACAATAGAAGCGTCGATAACAACGGCGATACTGTACGCTACACTGTCATTAAAATAAAATTTTATGCCTAGAAATTACGAAAATGCTCTATTAACTACACAGATAACTGAAAATAAGTCGCTCCTGTTTGAAGCAGAAAACTAAGATCTACAGGCAAGAAAAACAAAAGGTATGTTAACTGTGAAATCTGCACTAATTCTACCCACAAGTTATACAGAAGTTTCCAAATAATTCGAAGAGCTGCCCACAGGTCTCACTGTACACTGCGCATCACGAAACATCGACATCCTTTCGAAATATCGCCGCACAAACGAACAAAGAAATTGCCATCACATCATGTACTGTCCCAGTGAAAATGGATTCAGTATTGCCATCACATCATGTACTGTCCCAGTGAAAATGGATTCAGACTCTATAATATCGACAGTTCCTCCAGTACAAAATGTCTTTCATTGTGCCCCACAAAAAATAGTAACAAGGAGTCATATTCGCGAATATGGGGGCTAATCTATCTCTGCGACAGTAAATTTGCAATAATCTAACGCAATCACTCTGTTCCCGTAGCATTAATCCAAAAATCGAAGTACCTAAGTAGCGCTATGTGGTCCGTGGTCTGGCCCATCTTGCATGATACTCGCTGCCTGCTGGCCCATCAAACGCTAGCTGTACTGTGTAACCTCCCCGCAAAAATATGAAAGTCAATGTTAAGTAAAAATGAAAATGAGCCAAGCGTAACCTCGTTGCAAAATTAAAGAATAATAATGGCCCAAATATAAACTCCCCACAATCATTAACGAATGAACATTGATCATAAAACCCTCAATAATGTTAATTAAATAATGAAGCATGAACTGAATGTAACATCTGAACAGCAATAATTAAACCTGATAAATTTTATAGGCACAGCAGCGCTGACCTACAGCCCTGTGAAATAATCAAACCTGATAAATTCTTACCTCAGTAAAACTGTATGTTTATCTGCTCTTATTTTTGGCACAGCTTCGTGCAATGCTGGCGTATATTTAATTCTGATTCTTGGAGGAAATGCATAGGAAATATTCTTTGAATTGAAATGAATCTTTTTCTTCAAAAGGGTGGAAAAATTCTTTAAATTGAAATGATTACTTTTCTTTAAAAGATGTACTTTATAAAAAATTATTATTGGGGCAATTCTTGAACAAATTAATTACAATTAACATATGTTATTAGCTGAGCGCAATGCTGCTTCATTACCTTATATAACAAAATACCTCGTCCCGAACCGTGACCAGAGATGGAGGGAGAGCACGCCCCCGACCCATGTCGGCGTCCTCTCAGTACAACCGTCCACTCGCTACAACTACTGCCGACAGAGTGCAACTCGAAACTGCTCTTGCCGACTCGCAACATGCTACTACTGTCGTCTCGCGCGCGCTACTGCTACTGTCTCCCGCGCTCTACTGCCCTCGAACTGCACTCTCGCGCGGTCAAGCGCAGACTAGCAACGATAAATAACTCTCTGGTCAGAGATTGTCATGCCTCGCCATCGCTGGTAATGAATACATATGAAACGTACGCGTTTCATAACACTCCACTGGGGGGGGGGGGGCAAAAATTTGGCAGCGATGGTGAGTCATTTGGACTTGCCATGAGCAACAAATTTTTTCTTAACTAATTAACTTTACAATTACAGAATATATACAGATATAGTAAATATAGTGCACATGCACTGAGTACAGAACATATCAGGCAAAGACAAATAACATAAGTGCACATGCACTGAAAAATTCTTCAAAGTTTTCACAACAAACAGACATAATGAGTACAAATCTCTTGGCAAACGACATAAGTGCACATGTACTGTGGTTCAGAACATATCAGCAAATCAAAAAATGTATAGACAATGGATACAAATCATATTAACAAAATGACACAAGTGCACATGCACTGTAGCTTAGAACATATCAGGAAATCACAAAATGTAAAGGCAATGAATACAAATCATATTAACAAAGGACACAAATGTACATGTACTGTATATACTTTTCTTTAGACTTAGGATAGGAAAGGGAAGGATTGCATCATGGTTGTAGCACTTTAGGTTGCACGCAGCTGCACTGAAAGTCCATATCTTTCTACAGAAGCACAACACCAAGTGAGACAATCTGAAGTTCTTTTCCTTGAAGTATTAATCAGTGTAGCCAAGACACTGAAATGTCGTAGTAATGTTCCATGTTATCATTTTGGCAGTACATTAGGTACACCAAACAGTGGGGCGATAATAACATCTCCATCGCTCAAAGTGGTGGACAGCATGTCGTGTCAACACCACGTCCTTGTAAGGTACACCAACGTATAATTAGTGCAAAAATCAAATATAGTGCTCCATGATCAAGAGGATATACAGGACAAACGGATATTGCAGTAATTCAGGGTAGTTAGGCCAGAAGGTGAAGGACACTAAGTCACATACTAGTTTTCACTGAGAATTACATTAGTAGTTTGCGACATTCATTGCCCAGTTATTGAACATTTCTGTACCATGTATTTAGTATTACAGAATAATGTTCATAGATTGGCGTTTTACAGAGAACATTGGCACTCATTACCTAATTACATTACATAATAATATTCATGTGGCGTATTACAGACAACATTGGCACTCATTCCCTAATTACAAATCATCAGAAGTCATTACATAATTATATTCATGTGGTGTTTTACAGAGAACATTGTCACTCATTTCCTAATTATAAATCATCAGAAGTCGTTACATAATTATATTCATGTGGTGTTTTACAGAGAACATTGGCACTCATTCCCTAATTACAAATCGTCAGAAGTCATTACATAAAACAGGGCGTAGTCAATAACATAGTATTACAGAATAATGTTCATAATTAATCATGGTCATCTTAATACAGTAATCAGTAGCATTCATTTCCAGTTACAAAGCATAAAACAGGAGACAGTCAATAACATAGTATTACATAATAATGTTCATAATTAATCATTGGTCATCTCAATACAGTAATCAGTAGCATTCATTTCCAGTTACAAAGCATAGAACAGGAGGTAGTCAATAACATAGTATTACAGAATAATGTGCATAATTAATCATTGGTCATCTCAATACAGTAATCAGTAGCATTCATTTCCCAGTTACATAGCATTATTATTATACTGTAACTATTACTCAAAGTCTGTGATAGCAAAACATCATTCAGTATTACTCATAACTCTTTTAAATTGGTAGCATTTTTTTTGTTAGCAATGCATTGCGTTGGGTAATTACAGGGGATAGAAAAAAAATTGCTTTTGGGTTGTTGCTGTAAATGAAAATGTTGAAAGGTGGCTACACTGAGCCACAGCGCCAGAGATCGCGCCAGAGAGTATTGTTCCGCCACCTCCACTGGCAGTGATTATTGAGAAGTAGCGGCAGGCAGTTCTTGCAGAGAAGTTGTGGTGGACACTGCTTGTCGTGAAGTCGGAGTGAGATGTGATAGTGGAGAGTGTTGTTCCATGTTTTATGCAGTGGTTTGATGGGAGAGATAGCAGATGTTGTTCCAATGGAGATATTGTAATGATCTGAGTGCTTTTCGTCAATATATATGAAGGTAACAAATTCCCTGTTTTTTCTTTTTAATATTTCTGTATCTCAAATAATGCATCATTACAGGTTCAGTCAACAAAGCATCTGGCTTGTGTTCTTGTATTAGAGTGTAATTCTGCTTTCCTTACGCAATTATAATATTTCTAATTTTCTTTTATCACGTCAGTATAATTGGTATTTAAAAATTCTTGTCTTGTTGAAGAAGAACCGTGCCAGATGTGCGTTGAGTCACACTTCCACACGCAGAACAGTTACTCTTGTGCTTTGGTTTCGTAGGTTTCTTAGTTGCTGGGGACTTAATTAATTAACTGTGTTAACGAAAATTTTCATTTCATTCTTTGTTGTTATTTCATGCAGTCAGATTGCGTAATAATACTAGTCAGGGCCATCCGTTTACGAGACTGCGTAATCGGACTAACAGCTACAAAAAATATTTGCATTTTATTTAATAAAGCCCCCATGCACGTGGCGACCGCTGCTTCGGATCGTCCCTTGGAATCTTCTGATTGTAAAAATAGTAGACAGTAGTATTGTAGTAGTAATCTGTAGTTTAGTAATTGTAGTCTATTTTGCATGTGTAGATTTGGTAATTGGCATTCTTCTAATGGTATTTTTCAAAATTTAATTTTTATTGCCTTGTATACGCGTTTGACGATTTGGTGCAATTATTTCAATTGTTCGATTAATCGTGTTTGAGGGAAATATTTCGTGTGAATGGTATTGTTGAAGATGAGGAGTCATTGTGTGTAATTTTCGTACAGTGACGAATTTTTTATGTTTTGTAAATGATTACGCGATCGATGAAAAAGGCGAAAATGATGAATAGTGAGAATGACGAAATTGTTGACATGGCGAACTCGCCAACACAGGACAACAGTATGATGAATAATGAAGTGGAAAACAATGTAATAAGTCGGGAAAATAGTCCGGAACCATTTCAAAATTTTTCTCAATCAGAAAATTCACAGAACACGAGATTAACGATAGAGGATTCTGGAATAGTATCGAACACAGATAGCTTTACAGCTATGACGAAGGAAACTGGTTTTGCGGGAAATGTTCGGGGCGAAAGGAATCTTGAACTAGTTCATACGGAGCAGTTGATGGGTGCAATATTAAATTTGGTATCTGAATTAAAAACAGTGGCAACACGTTTAGAAACAGAGATAGGAATAATTAAAACAGAGATGGGAACTTTGGAAACACGGTTAGATTCACGAATAGGGACATGTTTAAAAATATGAAAGATGAATTAAAGAAAGAAATCAGAGAAGAAGTACAACCGATTTTGAATGCTCACAATAATACACTCCCGGAAATTGAAATAAGAACACCGTGAATTCATTGTCCCAGGAAGGGGAAATTTTATTGACACATTCCTGGGGTCAGATACATCACATGATCACACTGACAGAACCACAGGCACATAGACACAGGCAACAGAGCATGCACAATGTCGGCACTAGTACAGTGTATATCCACCTTTCGCAGCAATGCAGGCTGCTATTCTCCCATGGAGACGATCGTAGAGATGCTGGATGTAGTCCTGTGGAACGGCTTGCCATGCCATTTCCACCTGGCGCCTCAGTTGGACCAGCGTTCGTGCTGGACGTGCAGACCGCGTGAGACGACGCTTCATCCAGTCCCAAACATGCTCAATGGGGGACAGATCCGGAGATCTTACTGGCCAGGGTAGTTGACTTACACCTTCTAGAGCACGTTGGGTGGCACGGGATACATGCGGACGTGCATTGTCCTGTTGGAACAGCAAGTTCCCTTGCCGGTCTAGGAATGGTAGAACTATGGGTTCGATGACGGTTTGGATGTACCGTGCACTATTCAGTGTCCCCTCGACGATCACCAGTGGTGTACGGCCAATGTAGGAGATCGCTCCCCACACCATGATGCCGGGTGTTGGCTCTGTGTGCCTCGGTCGTATGCAGTCCTGATTGTGGCGCTCACCTGCACGGCGCCAAACACGCATACGACCATCATTGGCACCAAGGCAGAAGCGACTCTCATCGCTGAAGACGACACGTCTCCATTCGTCCCTCCATTCACGCCTGTCGCGACACCGCTGGAGGCGGGCTGCACGATGTTGGGGCGTGAGCGGAAGACGGCCTAACGGTGTGCGGGACCGTAGCCCAGCTTCATGGAGACGGTTGCGAATGGTCCTCGCCGATACCCCAGGAGCAACAGTGTCCCTAATTTGCTGGGAAGTGGCGGTGCGGTCCCCTACGGCACTGCGTAGGATCCTACGGTCTCGGCGTGCATCCGTGCGTCGCTGCGGTCCGGTCCCAGGTCGACGGGCGCGTGCACCTTCCGCCGACCACTGGCGACAACATCGACGTACTGTGGAGACCTCACGCCCCACGTGTTGAGCAATTCGGCGGTACGTCCACCCGGCCTCCCGCATGCCCACTAAACGCCCTCGCTCAAAGTCCGTCAACTGCACATACGGTTCACGTCCACGCTGTCGCGGCATGCTACCAGTGTTAAAGACTGCGATGGAGCTCCGTATGCCACGGCAAACTGGCTGACACTGACGGCGGCGGTGCACAAATGCTGCGCAGCTAGCGCCATTCGACGGCCAACACCGCGGTTCCTGGTGTGTCCGCTGTGCCGTGCGTGTGATCATTGCTTGTACAGCCCTCTCGCAGTGTCCGGAGCAAGTATGGTGGGTCTGACACACCGGTGTCAATGTGTTCTTTTTTCCATTTCCAGGAGTGTAGATTAGTTGCAGTAGAGATTAGACAAAGGGAACAGGATAGAGAGCAGGAAGAAAGAGATCGCGTGATAGTACAGAAATTTTCAGAGTTAAATTTACAACGTGCAAAAGATAAGGAAGAAATATTTGAGAGAATCGAGGAATCCGTACCAGATGACAGATTAAATAACCTAACGCAACAGTATGAACAGTTAACTACTAAATGTGTTAATACTGAAACCCGAGTCGCGACACTTACGGAAGACGTAAATAAACAGAAAGAACGAATAGGTGATTTATCGGAAAGAGTTGAGGAGATTTCAGACAAATTGACAAGTCTTAGTTTAAATGGGGACAGAGATTCAGATGATACAGCAACATTGCCATTTGCAGAAACCGAAGAGTACCAGAACATAAATAAGCATGTTGAAAATCAGGGAAAATTTAATGAACGCGTTAAAAGGGAAGTTGATCGAAGGCGAAATCGTAGGTAAAGATAGCAGAAGAAATTTAGAATCACGGATAGCAGAGGGCTTTGAAGAAAATAATTTGTTTCATTTACGGGATGCAACAAGAGATCGCCAGGCGCGCGAACTTGACAATAATCGACATTGGGACTGGGACAGACGCGGTAGGTCTTTGTCGCCACGAGGCGAAAACTTTGACTATAAACACTTTTTGACTGTTCGGAAATCTTCCGCAATTCTAAGAATGACATACATCCATGTTCATGGTTAGATCAATTTATGTACGCACTTCCACCAAATTGGCCACTAAGTCACAAACTGGAATTTATGTGTGGATATTTAGAAAACGAACCGGCGACGCGGATGCGCGCACTCATTAGAGATTGTAATAATCTGAATGATTTTTATCATGCATTTCTATCGGCATATTGGTCCGAAAACACGCAAGATAGAGTCAAACATAGTCTGATTATGCAGCGTAATTTCAAACAGTCTGAGTTCCGCACGCCGGCAGAATATTTTGAAGACATGATTCGAAAGAATCAGTTCCTTTCCAACCCTTACAGCCCGACTGAATTAATTCGCATTTGTTTAACTAAGCTGCCACAATCCATAAGACAAATTGCTTTAGCCGGACGATGTAAAGACGACATTGAGACTTTTAAGACTTTGTTGCAAGAACTTGAGTATGACAACGACGACGGGACTTCTTGTAACTTTTTCAGTAACAGTATTTACAATAGATTTTCAGAGAAAAGAGATAGTGATCGGAACGGGCGTTATATGGGTAACTTTGAGAATGACAGACGTAACAGACAGGACAATAGATACCAGCCTTATGACAATAACAGACGTTCTAACAGAAATTACACAGACAATTATAATAACGGTAATTCGTACCGGAATGATCAATCATACGGAAACAGTAATCGGTATCACCAAGACAGAAATTATTCATACAGTAATAGAAATTAGTACTACAGAAATAATCAGGGTAGTAGATACAACAATAATTTCAGAAGTGACAGTCGAAATTACACAAGAAGTAGTTATGCAGACAGACAGGAAAACAGAAATTTTAATAACAGACACAAACAAGAATTTGTATCTAACAGACAGGAGGGACCTAATTGGCATCCTCCACGTGACAGAACTTCAGAGAGACAAGTGCAAATCGTAGAAATTGATCCGCGAAATGACGCGAATAATCAAAGACGTGACGCAAACAATCGACAATGACTTGCAGCTTCGGCTTCTGGCAGCAATATAGACGGTTCAGAAAGTAATGACACTACGACTTTACACTACGTACGCCTGGAAGACATGAGAGACATTTTGTTAGACGAAAAGGAAAATAATGTAGACGCATTATTACATCCTGTTATTGAAGTATGTGTGGGTAAGAATAAGTTCACTGCAGTTTTAGATTCTGGGAGCCCATTGAATGTCATTAGTGAATCAGTTTTTCGTATATGTGAAAGGACTATTGCCTGTCCTGTGTTACCTATTTCTAAAACTACAATTCGAGGAGCGATTTCTGGAAAAGGTGTAGAAGTTAAACAACAGACCAACCTAAATTTCAATTGTCAAGGATACGAATTTTCTGCTAATTTTATTATTGTTCCATTACTCAGTACACAAATTATATTAGGTATGGAGTTTCTTAACGCACATAAGGCAATTTTGAACTTTAAAGAAGGAAGTGTGAATTTGACTGTTGCCGGAATGCCGAAATGTTTGAAATTTTTCGAGTGTTTAACAAGATCTGAGTCAGATACAAAATGTTTAAGGTTTCTTACTTCTGATGTTTTCGTTGAGCATTATGACGACAATGTGTTTATTCATGACAATGACAATAGATACAGAGACGCGATGGATGATATAATTAATAGCGAAGAACTAATTAATGAAAAGGTTAAGAAAGCTGAAGTGCCAGATGACGTTGCAAGAGAAGAGCTGCACCACATTTTGACTTCACATGCTACAGTATTTAGTCATCACACAGGAACTATACAAGGCCTACAATATCTATTTAAAGTAAAAGAACACACACCATTTCGCGGGAAAACGTACGCTATTCCTTTGGCTTACAGACACAAGGTTAAGAATGAACTTCAATACATGTTAGATCAGGGCATTATTGAGCCTGCAGTCAGTCCTTATACTAGCCCATTACACGTTGTTCTTAAAAAGGATGGGTCAATTCGTTTGGTTCTGGATTCCAGACAGATAAATAATATCATCATTCCTGAAACTGACTGTCCACAAAATTTAGATGAACTTCTTCAACATTTCCATGGAATTAAAGTTGTATCCACGATTGATATGCGCGCAAGTTTTTGGCAAGTAGAACTCCACCCTGATTGTAGAAAATATACTGCCTTTTTAGCCTTTGGTAACTGTTACCAGTTTCGGAAATTACCGTTTGGACTTACGGTATCTTCAGCAGCATTCATTCGTAGCTTAAACGAAATTTTACCTGTTTATCTTCGTGACAATATTACTTCATATGTTGACCATATTCTTATTGCTAAACATTCTTGGAGTGAGCATAACAAAATTTTGGATTCATTATTACGTATTTTTGCAAGAGTTGGCATTACAGTGAACTTGGAAAAATCTGAATTTGGTCGATCACAGGTGAAATTTCTCGGTCACATTATTTCTACAGTAGGTATTCTTCCTGATCCAAAAAAATTAGACGCTGTTCGTAACTATGCTGTTCCTACCACAAAACGTGATGTTCGTAGTTTCCTTGGTGTCTGTAATTTTCTTAGACGCTTTGTTAGATTGGACGATTTGGCCACACCTCGTTTTTGCGATCTATCTGGAAAGTTCTTTTTAAACGAAAATCGGTCGACAACTCTGTTTGGTTAGTTTGTATTCCTGATGAGTGGGTTAATAAGCTGATTTGGTATACGCATTTCAGTTATGCACACTTTGGTCCCAGAAAATGCTTTCATAAATTACGGGAAAATTGCTACTTCAATAATATGGAAAAACGTATTCGATCTGTTCTTGCCAAATGCAAATTATGTCAAAAGGCTAAGCCGCCAACAGTTTCTCACAGAGCACCGTTGTTTCCTATCATTCCAGCGAAATTAAAAGACATGGCTGCAGTCGATTTGTTCGGTTCAGTGGTTCGATCTACTAATGGTTTTGAGTACATTTTCGTAGCAGTGGAGTTGACATCAAAATATGTGTGTTTTACACCTTTACGCAAAGCAACAGCTCGTTCAGGATCTAACGCTTTCATCAAACATTTTCTTAAAGAAGTGGGTCATGTTGATAAGGTTATATCAGATAATGGATCACAGTTTCGTTCTAAAATTTGGCTTCGTACTCTATGGCGTCGTAAGATTAAACCAATTTTCATTTCACTTTTTCACCCTCAATCTAACGCTTCAGAGAGATGGATGAAGGAAATCAATAAATTGTGTCGTCTTTATTGTCATCAGAATCACAGAACGTGGGATCAGTATCTTCATATTTTTCAAAACATTCTGAATGAACTTCCTAATGACTCAACTTCTTTACCACCTATACTGATATTACAAAATAAAGCACCGACAAATCGCATTTCTGAAATCGTTCCTTTTCCGCCTTCACAGAAACTGCGGCATTCTGAAGTTGTGAACCTGGCTTTGCAAAATATTGCCTCTGCGGCTGCTAGAAGAGAGAAATCAGCTAAGCATCCTGGTCGTTTAAAAATCTTGTCAGTTGGTCAAAAAGTGTTAATTAAGTCTCATCGTTTGTTTCACAAAGGAAAAGGCTTGTGTCGCAAATTTTTTCTGCCTTATAGCGGCCCATATAGAATTCGCAAAATTATTCATGATAACACTGTCAAAGTAGAAACTCTTAAATCACGACGCTCTAAGGGAATACATCATATATCAAACGTTAAAATTTTTGTAGAATGACATACTTGTGAGAAACAAACAGCTACATGTAAACATGCGGAGAGTACAAGGATACCGCGCTGTGTTTTGACGGCGGCAGATACTCAAAGCAACAGTCAAGTCTGCGCGCCGCACAAGGCAGTCGTTGACCGCAAACAATTGCTTTCTACGTCACGCGCCTACAGCTGATCGTGCGCTCAGAGCGAATGCACTGACAGCCGTAAACAATTACACAGTGTTTAATTTCTGCGATTAAATTCAGTACAAAGCTATAGTGACTTGATGAACTATGTTATTAACATTCAGTATTTTTCAGGATACGGTTCTATAAAATATTTAAGAACTTCAGGTAAATTCTGTGCGTGTCCGACGTTAAGAGGACTTGCTATCGAGAAAATTTCAGAAAGAATGTAATTTCCAAGAAGAAACTAATAAATTAAAAAGGTAACTATTAATTGAGTTTATTTTTCCACTTAGGTACGTACTTTAGACGTAATTTGCTGCTCCCGATTACGTGATTCATACTTGGTGCTAATTTCATGTTCTATGAATTTACTTGTGAAACGACGTGCTTGCGTACGTTAACTGATTTTGACAATGATTATTAATGAACTGGGTTGTAACTTGTGTATATTATGCATCGCTTGGCTGCACTGCTTTTTCACTGATGTCATATTTTTTTAATTATGTGCCTGCTGTGCTTATTTATTTAAATTATAATTGTCACCTGATTAATTGTGCTTATGTGGTTAGGTATGTAAGTTATACTTTGTGAATTATCTGCTTGCGCCTTCATGTTTATTTATTAAGATTGCATATGAACATTTATTTGCTTATGCTGATATGATGCTAATGACCTGTTTAGTACGTAAGATATATGTTTACTGCTATGCGTATGGATTGCATATTTATACATTTCTGTTTGTTGTCATAATTACTCTTTAATTTGGTATATAGAAATGCTGATATACTGTGTACAAACATAGAGTTTAGGTCACACTATTGTATTAATTATAGATTGTTCGCTTGGCAGAGCCTCGTTGTAAGAATTATGCTGCATCCACTTGTTGGCATTCTGTTCTCTACTGGTATATTTATTCGCTATTGCATGTTTTGCTTACGCTCAGTGCCTTATATTTTTAAGATAGGAAAATGAACTGCTATAATTCGACGAACAACATTAGTACAAGAAACTTCATAGAAGTCACATGAGCTGAGGTTTTATGGAAGCTGTATAAATTTATGCTAATAGGAAGGAAGCTAACGACATGACATACCAACACTAGGTTTAGACCATTGACAGTTATTACACTGCATTCTTCGTGAGCAATTGAAATAGGAAGTGACACTTGACACAAGAAATACTCCACATGTTTGCTTCTGTTTGCCATAATTCTTGAAGTGGTGTACACACTGTGAAATATTAGGATCATTCACACTCCGTAATCGTACTTAATTACTGAGAGTTATTCGAACTAAGTCTGTTAGAGGACATGTATGCATTTCTTTGTTTATAATTCATAATGAGTAGAAGATTTGGCTCAGATGGATTACACAGAGGTTGTGTGTTGACAGTGTGTCTTTGGATTGTATGGGATGATGAGGTTTGCATTAGGATTTTATCTGTACTTGTTCGAGGAGACTGACTAGAGGAAAGAGTTGTTATGGAAGTGAAATGATATTGGCGATAAGGTTTATATGTGTCGACGTATTGAAGAGGTATTATTGAGGTATTGAGATTATATGAAGTTAATGATTATTGGAGTTTTTGTGGATAAGAGGTAAGGTAAATGATATTGATGATAAGATTTATATGTATCGACGTAAGAGGTATTATTGAAGTATTGAGATTATGTGATGCTAATGATTATTGGAGTGTTGGTGGATAAGAGGTAAAGTAAGTGAGGTGCATATTTTATTTGTTGGTCTATATGGAACAAGGAGGATGAAGATAGCAGACTAGAACACTAAAGTGGAAGGAAGAATGTCTACACACACTTTGTTAAATCACTAAGCAGTATGTACTTTTTTTTGGGAGAGAGGAAGTATTTGCATATCTTGGCTCACTGACAGTTGTTCAGCAACCGTACATTTTGATCTGGCTTGGCAAACATTGGTCTTGACATGATGACTATGACGTTGACTCAACTATTATTGACTGTTATACATTGCTGCCACTACTACTTGATACACATGATGAACATCAAATTTTGACAGAATTGCATTTACATAGTTAACACTATTCAATTACACAGTAGTACTTAATGTGGATGAAAGATGAGTGAGTGTGTTTTGTGTGTTTTCCTTTCCTAATCCTACCCACCTATCTCCTAAATATTATTTTATTTGTTTGTAGTGGCTTGCACTGACACCCATAAATATTATAGGTTTACTAATGTTTGTGATAGTTAATATGACAATTATCTGACATCATTTGTGTGTTAATTAGAATTTGTATGTTTAGTGTAAGAGCATTGTAAAAGCATTTGTATGTGTATTCAAACTATTGTTCATGCTTGAACTGTCTGAGTAGTGATGGTGAATATTATGAACTGTTACCTGTACTTTTCAACATGATGTGTGACACTTAGAAATGTTTAATTTCTGCTGATGAACTGTGTGATCAGTGATAGTGAATATTATGGACTGTTACTTGTACCTTTTCTACATGATTGGTGCCAATAGGACAGGTTTACTTTCTGCTTATCAACTCTGATGAACAGTGTGATCAGTGATAGTGAATGTTATGGACTGTTACTTGTACTTTTTCTACATGATTGGTGCCAATAGGACATGTTTACTTTCTGCTTATAAACTCTGATGAACAGTGTGATCAGTGATAGTGAATATTATGGACTGCTTTCTGCACCTGCTCACACTACTGGGTGCCACTGATGGACTGCTTCTACTGAAATGATGTCACCTGTTGGTGTCTGCACCTGTTCCACAATGCTGGGTGCTACTGATGGACTGCTTCTACTGAGATGATGTCACTTGTTGCGGTAGCACCTGTTCCACAATGCTGGGTGCCACTGATGAACTGCTTCTACTGAAATGATGTCACCTGTTGGAGTCTGCACCTGTTCCACAATGCTGGGTGCCACTGATGGACTGCTTCTACTGAAATGATGTCACCTGATGGTGTCTGCACCTACTCAACATTGCTGGGTGCCACTGATGGACTGCTTCTACTGAAATGATGTCACCTGTTGGAGTCTGCACCTGTTCCACAATGCTGGGTGCCACTGATGAACTGCTTCTGGTGAAATGATGTCACCTGATGCTGTCTGCACCTATTCCACAATGCTGGGTGCCACTGATGGACTGCTTCTACTGAAATGATGTCACCTGATGGTGTCTGCACCTACTCAACATTGCTGGGTGCCACTGATGGACTGCTACTACTGAAATGATGTCACCTGTTGGAGTCTGCACCTGTTCCACAATGCTGGGTGCCACTGTTGAACTGCTTCTGGTGAAATGATGTCACCTGATGCTGTCTGCACCTGTTTCACAATGCTGGGTGCCACTGATGGACTGCTTCTACTGAGATGATGTCACTTGTTGCTGCAGCACCTATTCAACATTGCTGGGTGCTACTGCTGGAACTGTCAACTACTTGTTGTGAAAGCATTTTATGTGAATATTTGTACTATAAACTGATTTTTTGTGTATTACTGTTTGTGAAAAGTTATGGGACTCTTACCTGCACATATTCGTCATTGCTGACGCTATCGATTGAATTGTTTAACCACATGATATTTGTGTAAACTATTATGTAAAGTCACATGTATGAAAGAATTTGTATTGCTCAGTGTATTTTATATATTAGGCTATTGAAAGGTCAGTGCAAAGCCAAAATTTTATCTAGTTATATGATATTTACGTATTAATATTATCTTTTATTTTTGTCTGTATTTTTTTTTGACGAATTTGGTGGTATTTTCACCACCAATGCTGGCAAAAATACCATCAAATTCTAGCCCGTGGAGGAGGGGCATATGAAAGGTGGCTACACTGAGCCACAGCGCCAGAGATCGCGCCAGAGAGTATTGTTCCGCCACCTCCACTGGCAGTGATTATTGAGAAGTAGCGGCAGGCAGTTCTTGCAGAGAAGTTGTGGTGGACACTGCTTGTCGTGAAGTCGGAGTGACATGTGATAGTGGAGAGTGTTGTTCCATGTTTTATGCAGTTGTTTGATGGGAGAGATAGCAGATGTTGTTCCAATGGAGATATTGTAATGATCTGAGTGCTTTTCGTCAATATATATGAAGGTAACAAATTCCCTGTTTTTTCTTTTTAATGTTTCTGTATCTCAAATAATGCATCATTACAGGTTCAGTCAACAAAGCATCTGGCTTGTGTTCTTGTATTAGAGTGTAATTCTGCTTTCCTTACGCAATTATAATATTTCTAATTTTCTTTTATCTAGTCAGTATAATTGGTATTTAAAAATTCTTGTCTTGGTGAAGAAGAACCGTGCCAGATGTGCGTTGAGTCACACTTCCACACACAGAACAGTTACTCTTGTGCTTTGGTTTCGTAGGTTTCTTAGTTGCTGGGGACTTAATTAATTAATTGTGTTAACAGAAATTTTCTTACATTGTTGTTGTCATTCTAAGCAGTCAGATTGCGTACTAAAACCAGTCAGGGCCAACCGGTTACGAGACTTGCGTAATCGGACTAACAGCTACTAAAAATATTTGCATTTTATTTAAATTAAGCCCCCATGCAATGTGTAACGTCATTCGTTATGAATCAGCTGTAGTAGGATTATGAAATAAGTAGAGTATATGTAATCACATTCATAAATGACACAGACTTAATGAACAACTGCTTATAGAACATTAATTTCATAAATAATTTCTCCTGCAAAAACATACAAAAATGGAATATTAAACTGAAGAAAGAAACGCATTTTATGCTGAAAAGTAGTGAACTTCGAATTAACAGGTAGTGAAATGTGTATAAACAATGTGTTCCATAGCTGTCCTTTCCAAAACCTTCAGTCATCATACTATGCAATATAACACATACTGTCAAAACGAACTGCAACAAATACTTAAATAACTACATAGCTTAAATACATAACTTCAACATTACCCTCGTCTGTAAAGAAAAAACTTCATTACCCATCACTTCATTATCCATATTACCATAACTCCATTATCATCATCACCTGTAAAGAAAAACTTCATTATCCATAGTAGCATATTCTTTATCATTATCCATCAGCATTCATTATCATCTGTAAAGAAAAAACTTCATTATCCATTATACAACTATTCCTTATTTCTAGCATATTTCATCACTAAAACTAAGATGTGTAGTTCTGACAGCCTGCATCAATCGCTTCGTTTTCTGAAAGAAAAAATTAGTTAAGACTGCTGTTCTACGATGTGTATAGTATATTCTTGTTAATGCTTGTCAATTCTGATCCATTTACTCTTCCTCATAAGGTTTTTGCATCTTCTTTCGTCTATTCCGTAGGTGAAATTCCCATTTCTGTTTAATTTTTTTTTATTTTTTTTTATTTTTTTTATTTTTTTTACACGTTATTGCTTTCTGAAAATGATGAACAAAGATTAATGTTTTGCATTTATATCATATACTCACTAAATAATGACTGGTTTATGGTAACATAATTAAGCATACAGCATAACATGACAGAAAACGTAATATGTGCAAAAATATAGACAGTGTTCAAATGCAAAAATGTGCCCAGAATATCACAATGCAGCAGTAAAAAATGTAAAACAGTCACGATGTTGAGATATCATTGGGCAAAAATGTCAGAGTCAACTGGTGTTTGCTATATCTTAACTATTTCGTAGTGCATACAAACAAAACAGGAAAACAATCATACATACGTAAAAAATGATGACAAGAAATGTGACCTTCTTTGTGTTCAGCTTGAATGTTGTGTAGTTAATAGAGGCGAGATTTAAAGACTTAAATGCAGAGAGAATTTAATAAAATTAATATGTCACTAGATAAAATTGCATAATTATTCATAAGATACGTAAGTTTATCTGGAAAAATATGCACGGTCTGATGTGTAACGACAAGAAAACGACCTGCTAACCTTACCTTGCCGGGCACTTGGCAAGAAAAAATACGACAATCATCAGTAAGTAGTCACATAAATACAATTGCATAAGTGGTCAAAAAATTAGCAAATGACATTATAGCATGTTAAATCATAAAGTATCTTCATTCAATAAAAGGTTTGATGTTTGACCAGTGGTGGTTTCCTTTCGATTTTCTGGTTCTCAAAGTTTCGACGTGTACAACATTGGGGTGAGGAGTGCTGCGCATCCGATATGGACCTGCGTATAGAAGTTCAAATTTACTGCACCTACCTTTTATTTTGTTGGATAAATAGTGTGTATGTACTAATATCTTCTGTCCAACGTGAAAGTCACGGCGTGTACAATCCTGTTTTTGTTGTCTTCTCCGGCGCTCTGCGGCACGTTTGATGTTGTTCAGCGCAATGTCAATTATTTCATGGTGTCGTAGTCGACGAGATGTAGGAAAGTTTACTAATTCTTTAATTTTGTTAGGTGGTTCAACATATTTCAGTATAACAGACGGAGATAGCATAGTGGATTCATTTGGTATGGAATTAATTACATCCTGGAATGAGTGTATGTGTGTATCCCAATCAATATGTCTTTTATGGCAGTATATTCTACACAGTTTACCAATTTCTTTCATTAATCGTTCACAAGGGTTCGAAGAAGCGTGGTACCTGGATATATAGATCGGAGTAATGTTTCTAGCTCGTAACATACGTGTCCATATAGCAGATCAAAATTGTGATCCATTGTCGGAAATTACTTTCATCACATGCCCTACACGAAATAGAAAATGTTTCACAAATGCTTTCGAAACAGTTTTAGCAGTAGCTTTGCGTAACGGAGTGAAGGTTACAAATTTCGAAGTGAGTTCAACAGCGACAAAGATGTAACAAAAACCTCTATTAGTTCTAGGAATCGGACCAAAAATATCTACAGCGGCCATGTGTCTCAATTTAACAGGTATAATGGGATGTAATGGAGGAATATGTGAAGTTGTGTCTGACTTAGCTTTCTGGCAGATTTTACATGACGCTAAAACTCGTCGTATACGTTTCTCCATGTTCGTAAAATAACAGTTCTGTCTCAGTATAAGAAAACATTTTCTAGCTTCGTAATGTGCGTAACTTAAATGAGTATACCAGATTAATTTGTTAATAAGTTCATCAGGAATGCATAATAACCAATTGTTGCTGTCAGGATGAGAGCGGCGAAACAGAATGTTATTGCGTATAGTGTAATGGTTTCTAATGGTAACATTATTCTTATCTTGCCAAAGCTGTTTAATCTTTCCACACGTTGTCTTTATTTTGCTCTTGTGCTATGTCTTGCAATGACGACGAAATAAAATTTTCAAATGCAAGTTGTTGAATGTACATGATGCTGAAATTTGCTTTGCAGAAGTTGGTTGCGATGTCTTGCTGATTGTTGCCGAGAGAACGAGATAGTGCGTCTGCTACAACATTTTGTGTGCCGGGAATGTGAACTATTGTAAAATTAAATTCCTGCAAATAGAGTTTCCATCTGCTCAATCTGTCGTGAGTAAATTTAGCCGAAAGTAAAAATTGTATTGCTCTATGGTCTGTGTAAACGGTGGTATGTCTTCCATAAAGAAAATGCCTAAATCTTGTAAAAGCCCATACAACACATAATGTTTCCAGTTCTGTGACAGAATAATTACGTTCAGCAGGTGATAGAATGCGATTTGTAAATGCGATGTTTTTAATTACTATTGAGCCATCTTCTTCAATTTCCTGGAAAATATGTACGCCTAAAGCGGTGTTAGAACTGTCGGTAGCAATGGAAATATTTTTAGTAAGATCTGGGTGCGATAAAAGTGGTGCATTCAACAAAGCATGTTTCAGGTTCACAAATTCAGAATGTGCTTGCTTATCCCAGGACCAAATAGTGTTTTTCCCTGTCAATTGACATAATCTAGGCGTGTCTAAAGCAGAGTAATGAATAAATTTATGAAAAAAGTTAATTAAACCCAAAAAGCTGCGTAGTTGTTTCTTCGTCGTAGGAACAGTAATGTCACGTAGAGCTTGAAGTTTTTCCCGGTCAGGGGTAATGCCTTCTGCTGAAATTACATGTCCAAGAAATTTAATAGAAGTTTTGCCAATGTGCGATTTACTGAGATTAACTGTGAGTCCTTGTGCACGAAAAGTTCGTAACAGTTGTTCAAGAATCAGATTGTGTTCAGACCAGTTAGCTTCTGCAATAAGAATGTCGTCTACATACGTTGTGATTCTGTCTTTTAATTCTGTCGGAAGTATAGTATTTAAACCGCGAATAAATGCTGCTGAAGAAACAGTTAAACCGAACGGTAATTTACAAAATTGATAACAGTCAGCAAAACAGAGAAAAGCCGTGTACTTTCTGCAGTTCCGATGGAGCTGAATTTGCCAAAATCCCGATTTCAGATCTAAAGTAGAATAAATAGCAGTACCGTGCAATTTCTGTAGTAGTTCCTCTAGTGTCTGTGGTCGATCTGTTTCATTAATGATTATGTCATTGATGTGACGCGAATCAAGTACAAGACGAAGTGAGCTACCCTTTTTCTTAACAATATGGAGCGGGTTTATGTACGGACTAACTGCCGGTTCAATAATACCTTGGTCAAGCATAGCTTGCAATTCTTTCTTAACTTGTTCTCTATGGATATGTGGAATGGGATAATGCTTTGCTTTAAATGTGTCGCGCTGTTTGACTTGTAATTCATACATAAAACCGGACATCGTACCAGAAACGTTGTCAAAAACTGGAGCTTGCTGTAAAATTTTGTGTAGTTGCGTGCGTTCGTCGTCTGTACTTGCACTGCTTTGTTTAACTTTATCTGAAATCGTCTGTATAACGTCGTATTCAGCTTCGTCTGGAGTATTATAGTTGTGTACGCATGCATCTGCGAACAATGCGGAATCACAGTCCATGTCACGTGACACGGAAACGACCTCCGTGTGATCTATTGTTTGTTCTTCCGCAGATAATGAGTGTTGAAATTCTAAAGCCAGTTGTACATTTTCATCCTTTAACAATCAATAGGAATTTTGAAAGTCAATAATGGCGTCGTGTTGTACCATAAAATTAGTACCTAAAATAACGTCTGTTGTCAATAAAGGAACAATCCAAAAATTTGAGTGAAATGTATGACTTGCAATACAAAATGATAAATGTGTCTGTAATTTAACGTCTACTCCTTTACTCGATACAGCTCCCTTCACTTTCGTTTTGCCTAATGGTAATGTAGGATAGGTATTCTCTTTGTTACACTCGTTGAAAGTTTCTTCATTTATAACTGACATAGGTGATCCGGAATCGATTACTGCTGAAAATTTCGATGATCCAATTTTAATTTCGATGACAGGATGTGAAATGGTTTTTTGAACAATTGGTCTTTCCTGCAAAAGAGTATCTCTGATGTCGTCAAAAGTAATAACAGTTTCGTGAACAGCATTATGCGTGTCTGAAGTAGTGCTTGTGTTACTGGAAGATGCAACCTGTACTGTATCTAGTCAGATTCTATATGACGTGTTATTATTTTCGGGAGGATGCTGTGGCATTTCCACTATTTGACCTTTTCTGTTATTTCTTCCAGACGTATTACGCTCTGGGTGGTATCTACTGTCGGGTTCATTCATGAGAATATGTTGTTGCTGATCATTTTGCTGCTGGTAAGACCGACTGTTATTAAACGTATGTTGATAATTGTGCTCATTGTTTTTACGTCCGTCGTGATAGTCATTCCTATACGGTGCATTGGGATAGGAATTGAAGTACTGTGTTTTCTGCACGTAGTTATTTCCTTGCTGCCGTGCGTTACTATTTGTTGGAGCTGAGACTATACGTGCACGCGGCGAAACATTAAAGTTTGGTTGACCTTGTAGACTCCATTGTTGGTTAGGTATGCTAACCGGCTGACTTTCATGCTGTTGTGGTGAAAAACGTCTATTGTTACCAAAATGTGGTTCCTATTCCTGATAGTTTTGACGATATTGATAATTAAAATTTTGTCTGTTATTAAAGTTCTGGTGGTTGTCGTTGCTAAAGCGTCTATTACCTTTGCTACTGAAATTGCGTGGCTGATCGTAATTACTGTATGTTTGTTGACCTTGGTTACTATATGAAAAATTTTTGTTTACAAAGGAATAATCCGATTGCTGCACTTCCAAAAGCTGTAACAGATCCCTGAATGCCGAGATATTTTCTTTTTGCTGACCCGTTAAAAGTGACAATCTTAGTGATCGTCGCAATTTAGAAATACATAATTGAATGAGTGAAGATTCACTATATGGTTCACTTAGGTACTGGTTTTGTTGGACCATATGCTCAAAGAATTGCGTGACAGTGGAAAAATTTGAGTTCTCATAATTTGGTAAACTAATTAATTGATCCTTAACTCCGCGCTGTGTTGTCTTCGACCAATACGCTGACAGAATAGCATTCTGAAACTCTTCTACCGAATAACATTGTCTCGCGATCGGTCTCATACGAGTTGCCGGTTCGCCTTCCAAAAAACTACAAATAAATTCAAGTTTATGTGTTACGGGCCAAGTCGGTGGAAAAGCAAAGCTAAATTGTTGTATCCAATCCAGTGGGTGAATCTGTGTTCTGTCATTTTTAAATACTTTAAATTTTCTCACTGATAGAAAATGTTTGTAATCAAAATTATCGTCTCTGTATGTCGGAACAGGTTCAAGATTGAATGAAAATCTATTTGACTGTAACTGTTCGGAATCCAATTCACGTACTCTCTGTAGATTACCTAAATTATACTGGCTGTGTGATTGTGAGAAATGTTCGGAATTCGCCGTATGCTGTGCTGTGTTATTAACAGAAGTATTTTTTATCTGTGTTACCTCTTGCTGTAAACTTGACAATTTTCTACGTAATGTGTTATTAGACGTATCGATCTCATTGATTGTTTGCTGTAAATTTTGGAATTCAGGTGTTTGGTTAAACGAAATCGGTGAAGTATCGTCTGATTTGCTGTCATTATTTCTTTCAATAACATCAATACGACTGGCCAATTCATCATATTTTTCAGTCAGTATTTTTACCTGATCATCGTTTTTAGTATCAGAAGCATTAATCTGTTTTTGAATTTTACGTGTGGTTTCGTTCAATTTTTTAACGTCTGCTTTAATGACATCGGAATCCTGTGTTAGTTCTAATTGTTCGAGTCTGTCTGTCACTGTTTGAAAATCTACTGTGTGTGTATCAGTTTTTGATTTAAGATCGGAAATTTCATCACGCAATTCGGTGTTCAACTGTTCGATGATATTAATTTTGTCCGATACTGTAGCAATATTGTTGTTTACGTATGTTTTTGCTTTCGCAAACAATTTACGTTTGCCTTCCTGTCTCTGTGCGGTGATTGTTTCCATGACTTGTCGTTTTACTTCTGATCCTGTATAAATTTACGGAAACGCGTATCACTATTTTGTATGTGAAGATTAAAACGTTCGTCAATTTGACTGCTCTGTTGTTCGAATTTCGCGTCTATCTTTGCATCCAGTGTGCGCGAAAGTTCTGCTGTCATTACTTTAAACTCGTCGCGTAACTGTGTTGCTTTTTCGGAGCATTGTTTACCGACTGCACTAATTTCGTCTCTAAGTGATTCTGTTGCAGCGGTTTGCATATCCCTTAATTCTTGAGCAACAGATCTAATTTCTTCGCTACTTTTCCTAGTACAAGGCTCAATTTCTTCACGTAATTGTTCTTTCGTATCATGGCACTGCGCGGCAACGGCTCTAATCTGTTCACTAAGCTGTCTGGAATGGTTGTCTAATTTTTCATTTAACTGTCTGGAATTGTTGTCTAATTTTTCACTAAGGTTGTCCTGTTTTTCACTCTGTTGTTTGGAATTGTTATCTATTTGTTTGAAATTTTCCTTAAATTGTTTGTTATCTTCACTAATTTGTAGCAATAGTGCCATAATTTGATCCAGACCAATCTTACCTACTCTATTCACTGTGCTGTTTGATGGCGTGTCTGCAATTGTCACGTTTCGTGTATCCATTTGGACATTCTGCGATTCTTGAAAATGTTTGCTAATCGGATGTACACTGTCGGTCACTAAATCGGAATTAAAGAAATCCGACGCATTCTGATTACACTGTTCGTTTTTATTAGAGAAATTTGTCTGTTCATTACGTAAATTTTGCAATCCGGTTGTGTTTAGCTGGGCAGCACTCATTGCAACAGAACACCCCGCATCATCCATTGTCATTAAATTAACAGACGACACAATTGATTTGTCTGTTTAACGTTAAGATAAAAATCATTATAAGTGGTCGGTACACACTGATTGTCACTAAATGGAGAATTGTCATCATTACATTGCGTGTCACAATTACTATCGGCCAAGTTGTTTAAGTCGGATATTTCACTCATTATCTCTCGCGATGTACTAGAATAATAATGGCCCAAATATAAACTCCCCACAAACATTAACGAATGAACATTGCTCATAAAACCCTCAATAATGTTAATTAAATAATGAAGCATGAACTGAATGTAACATCTGAACAGCAATAATTAAACCTGATAAATTTTATAGGCACAGCAGCGCTGTCCTACGGCCCTGTGAAATAATCAAACCTGATAAATTCTTACCTCAGTAAAACTGTATGTTTATCTGCTCTTATTTTTGGCACAGCTTCGTGCAATGCTGGCGTATATTTAATTCTGATTCTTGGAGGAAATGCATAGGAAATATTCTTTGAATTGAAATGAATCTTTTTCTTCAAAAGGGTGGAAAAATTCTTTAAATTGAAATGATTACTTTTCTTTAAAAGATTTACTTTATAAAAAATTATTATTGGGGCAATTCTTGAACAAATTAATTACAATTAACATATGTTATTAGCTGAGCGCAATGCTGCTTCATTACCTTATATAACAAAATACCTCGTCCCGAACCGTGACCAGAGATGGAGGGAGAGCACGCCGCCGACCCATGTCGACGTCCTCTCAGTACAACCGTCCACCCGCTACAACTACTGCCGACAGAGTGCAACTCGAAACTGCTCTTGCCGACTCGAAACATGCTACTACTGTCGTCTCGCGCGCGCTACTGCTACTGTCTCCCGCGCTCTACTGCTCTCGAACTGCACTCTCGCGCGGTCAAGCGCAGACTAGCAACGATAAATAACTCTCTGGTCAGAGATTCTGTCATGCCTCGCCATCGCTGGTAATGAATACATATGAAACGTACGCGTTTCAACTGCCGAAAATTGTTCCAAAATTGCAATGTTCACTAGTATTCTGAGATCAAATAAAAAGAATAGGACAATAATGCCCTAGCTTGTTCCCGCAGGTCAAAGAGTAACTTTGAGAGCTTACAGTGGTTTCGCTTCACACAAATAGGGTTTTCCGAACTCCCAAAATCGCAAGGGATGGCCTGGTGGCTTTGGATTTTGAATGGGAACATGTTGCCATAGCTCCGCCAATCGTGTACAATGTGTAAGACCAGAGCCAAAGAAGCTTTCTCTTGCAAAATGAGGTAGTGGAAAAGACAGTACGTGCATTTATGGTTGTGTTTCTCATGATAATTATGGAGACTCCACATCATTCGGGAACTGGAAAATTAAAGAGAACTTCGGAGGAAAGTGAACCACCAGTGCGAGTATCAAGGGCTCAGATGGGGAACCAATCCTAAGCAAAAGAGGGAAAACAGAAAGGTAGAAGGAGTACATAAAAGGTCTGTACAAGCAGGATGTACTTCAGGGCAATATTATTGGAATGGAAGAGGATGTAGAGGAAGATGAGAAAGATATGATAGCATGTGAACAATTTGAAAAAGTACTGAAAGAAATAGGCAAAATTCCCGTAGATCTACAGAAAGCCTTCGGAGTGTCACCCATGACAAAACTCTTCCATCTTGTAAGATCTATGAGACAGGCGAAATACCGTCGGACTTCAAGAAGAATAGAATAATCCCAGTTCCAAGGAAAGCAGGTTCTGACAGGTGTGAAAATTACCGAAAAATCAGTTTAATAAGTCATGGCTGTAAAATGCTATCACGAATCCTTTACAGGAGAATGGGAAAACTGATTGAAGCTGACCTCGGAGAAAATCGGTTTGGATTACGGAAAAATGTAGGAACACAGGAGGCAATACTGACCTTGTGACTTGTCACAGAATATAGGTTAAGGAAAGGCAAATCTACGTTTGTAGCATTTGTAGACTTAGAGAAAGCTTATGACAATGTTGGCTGGAACACACTGTTTGAAATTCTAAAGGTGTCATGGGTAAAATACAGGGAGTGAAAGGCTATTTACAATTTGTATAGAAACCAGATGGCATTTATAAGAGTCGAGTTGCCTGAAAGGGAAGCAGTGGTTCAGAAGGGAGTAAGACTGGGTTGTACTGTATGCCCGATGTTATTCTATCTGTATATTGACGAAGCAGTAAAGGCAACAAAAGAAAAATCTGGAGTAGGAATTAAGGTCTAGGGAGAACTAATAAAACTTTGTGATTTGCCAATTACTTTGTAATTCTGTCAGAGACAGCAAAGGACTTGGAAGAGCAGTTGAACGGAGTGTACAGTGTCTTGAAGGCAGGATTCCAGATGAAGATCAACAAAAGCCAAACAAGGATAAGGGAATGTAGCCAAATTAAATCAAGTGATCCTGAGGGAATTGGATTAGGAAATGAGACAGTTAAAGTAGTAGATGAATTTTGCGATTTGGGGAGCAAAGTAACTGATGGTGTTCGAAGTTGTGAGGATATGGCAATGGCAAGAAAGGCGTTTGTGAAGAAGAGAAATTTGTTAGCATCGAGTATTGACTTAAGTGTAAGGAAGTCCTTTATGAAAGTACTTGAATGGCGTGTAGTCATGTAAGGAAGTGAAACATGGACGATAAACAGTTTAGACAAGAATAGAATAGAAGCTCTTTAAATGAGGTGCTACTGAGGAATGCTGAAGATTGGATGGGTCGATCATATAACTAATGAGGAGTACTGAATAGCATTGAGGAGAAGAGAAATTGGTGGTAAAACCTGACTAAAAGAAGGATCAGAGGAATATAGGTTTCAGTTGTTACTCGGAGTTGAAGAGTCTTGCACATAACAGAGTAGCATGGAGAGCTACATCAAACCAGTCATTGGACTGAAGACCACAGCAACAACAATGATGTAATCGGGTAGCATATCACTGTGAGTATTACGAATAGCCAGTGCTAAATGGTAAAAACTGAAATTTAAGAACGCTGTTTTTTGTGTTGTCTTTTTTCAAGGGCTACAGGCAGATAAAGGCATATCACATAGCCACAGACAACAGATGAGCTACCTTTTCTGTTGTATACTATGAATATATTGTTGTTAGGCTTTTAAAATTTTACTGTTACTATAATTTCCTTTCTCTTTGATTATTTCATAGAAAACAAATCATTAATCCATTAAGGCAAAAGAATCTGAGTGCTTCATTGCTACATCACTTTGTTTAAATTTTCCAAACTAGATTTGGTGCCATTCTCCAGCACAACACATGTCCGGCAACAAAGCGAGTAACTGTCACATACGCCAGGTGGGGGCATGTCTTACAAACTGCTCATACATGTGTATCTCAAGCCACCACACACTACAATACGGACATTATTGTCTAAGTAAAGCTCTACCAGTTCTTGTGCCATATATTTGTAACTAGTTTGTTATTAAAATAGCACTGGTGGCTTTTCCCGTTTTCCATACTAACGTAGTATTTGGAACCAATCCAAATTCTCTGAATAAAAATGGCTAATTTCTTAATATACATGATATAAAAAAAGGAAAAAATTTGCACTGTTTCTATACGTAATGGTATTCTGTTTTATTTCCCATTTATTATTAAAAACTTAATGATACACACAGTGGTTACGGTTACTACAAGCCACACCACAAGTTTGGAAAAAGGGCCAAATTTCTGGTAGTTTACTGTCGAGTTGAGATTTTCACACACAAATATTTTATTCATATCTTACAGAAACTAGTAGTACGTCAATAAACAGCCTTTTAAACACACCGCTAACGGCAATCAAATAATTTATAGCAATACAACAATTTAAAAAAAATCTTTTTTTTAAATATAGAAGTAACAACCTTTCAAAACACACCGCTAACGGCAATCAAGTGATTTTCAGCAATGCAACAATTTAAAAATTTCTCTTAAAAACGGCAATCAAGTCATTTATAGCAATACAACAAAAATTAAAAAAAAAATAAAACAGAATCTCACAGTACGGATATAACAGCCTTTCAAAAAACGCCGCTAACGGCGACCAAGTAATTTATAGCAATACCACAATTTAAAAAAATTCTTTTTTAAAAGAAAACACAGAAGCTAGCAGTACGGCAGTAACAGCCTTTCAAAACACGCCGCTAACGGCAATCAAGTAATTTATAACAATACAACAGTTTTAAAAAATTTAAAGATCATTAGTAAACAGGCTACTAAAGTAAACAGAACTTCGTTAATAACATAGAGTGAGGTAGTGAAGCTTCCAAAACCGCCATTAGAAAAAAAAAAAAAAAACAAAGGTCTCAGAAAACCCACGATTAATGGCAATTAAGGAATGGAGGAATTAAAAAGGTTTTTAAATAAAAGTGTCCTGGAATATCATTAGAACATAACAGATATGACGGACCCGTGTAAGGCGGCCACAAATCACCCACTCAGGGATGCTCAGGCTAGGCAGAATACTGACCAATTTAAATACGCCCGTAAACACAATTGCCACACTCAGGCTGGTCACTGCACCGACTTTTAGCCAGCGAAAACTTGTAATAAGATGGCTTAACTTGCTGACAGAATTAGAGCTAACCTTGTGCAAGGAAACATTACACCTCACAGCCCCGAATGAGCGACCCCATGATCAACCAAGAAGAAGCATGAATTTACTCATAACACACGACAGAATAGCTAAACAATTAAATTGCCAAAACTACACCTCCCATCGGGCAGTAACGAGAGGAGGAGGAAAGATCACGGTCTTCAATTACATCGGTGCCGGGGACAGGAAACCCGATCGACAGAGACCACAAGGCAGAAGAGACACTGGTTACGCAAACTTATTACTTAATGTTTAAACCTTCCACTAACTTAACTTGCAATTATGCTCGAACAGGCAGTACACGACCTCCGATGGGAAGGATCCACACAACCGACCGCGCACGCGTCGCCAGTGTACCCAACACGCCACGGTCACGCGACAACACGCTCTGTCACCGGAGTTCACATCTTCTCTGCAACGTTGACGGGTAGTGGCCGCTCCTTCATGTTAGGTGTCCCCTTTTTAAAATCCAGTGTTGAAACGGAGGATTTAAAGAAGCTTGTTAACGTCCCACCAATGTGAAATGAAGAGCAACTACTCGTGGAGCGATTCTGTATACAACCAACCCGCGGGGAGCTCTTCTGTCAACTCGACACACAACTGACATTCATCACGTGGCGACTCGGTACAACCGACCACGCCTTTCGAGTGGGCGAGAGCCACACGCCACCTTGGCTCCAGGCTCAGGTTCGCGTTCACCTTGACCTCAGCTCGCTCCCAAAGGAGGTTACCCCCGGTTCGGTCTACCACTCCTGTTTTGTCGAACTTCGTTCGAAGTTCATTAATATGACCTTCATTTATACAGATGGCTCTAAGACCAATGACGGGGTCGGGTGTTCTTTTATTGTCGGGGCACAAAGTTTCAAATACCGGCTCCATGGCCATTGTTCGGTCTTCACAGCTGAGCTCTTTGCCCTCTGCCAGGCTGTTCTTTATATCTGCCGCCACCGACATTCTGCTTATGTCATCTGCTCCGGTTCCCTGAGCGCCATCCAGAGCCTCAGTGACCCGTATTCGGTTCACCCTTTCGTGCACCGGATCCAACGCTCTCTTTAGCAGCTGGTGGACGTCGGTTCTCCGGTTAGCTTTATGTGGGTTCCTGGCCATGTCGGTATCCCTGGGAACGAAGCTGCAGATGCCGCGGCCAAGGCTGCGGTCCTCCAGCCTCGGACAGCTTCTTGTTGTGTCCCTTCGTCAGATTGTAGCAGGGTCATTTGTCGGCGCATTTTATCGCTGTGGCATGCCGATTGGGCTGCACTTAACGGACAACAAGCTTCGGGCCTTGAAACCTTTTCCTGTGGCTTGGACGTCCTCCTCCCGCCCTTCTCGTCGGGAGGAGGTCGTTTTGGCCCGGTTACGAATTGGACACTGCCGGTTCAGTCATCACCATCTGTTGACGGCTGCGCCGGCGCCGTTCTGCCCATGTGGGCAATTGCTGACGGTCCGCCACATTTTAACGTCCTGTCCGGATTTTAACACACTGCGTCTTGATCTTGGCCTGCCATGTAGTCTAGATGCTATTTTAGCGGATGACCCACGAGCAGCTGCTCGCGTTCTTCGTTTTATCAACTTGACCAACCTCTATAAGGACCTTTGATTATGCTGTTTTTTTTTTCAATCCTATGCCTGTCAGTCTGTCTTTTATCGTGTTTTCCCCTTTAGTTGCTGTTTTAAACTTGTGCCTCGCGGTGCATTCCTAACGTAGTCTGGGCGCTAATGACCATTGAAGTTGTGCGCCCTAAAACCACAAAAAAAAAGAGATCTCACTTCCTCCATATGAGTTTCCCGGAAGCAAAACGCATATATCCATAGCAGAGGGAGAAGAAAACCAAGCAGCCACTTAATGACAGACAACATATCAAACAAACATGTCAGGGAAGGAAAGGAAAACCAATGCAATCTAAACACAAGGTGTAGCACGAGTCGATACACGGCTCACTTAGAAACACCGGCTACAACGGAGACTAAACAAATACCGAATAACATTGGTTATTCAACTAATATATCGATACCGGCAGCTTTTCCCATCCCTAGTGTACAGTACGGACACCAACGGCCGACAGCACACCGGGCCCGCTGCCATAGGGTACTGCACACGTTGTGCGAAAGCATGCGTGTGCACTGTGGCATAATCGAGTTCCTGAAATTACATATATACGTCCAGCTGTCAACACCGCAGTTGCTGCACTCTCAACAGTCTAAGAGCGCTATGGTTGGTGGGCCGTGTGGCTCGATCAGCGATATTCCCGCCACTCTTCTGACTTCCTTATCCAAAATTCTTGAAAAAGTAATGTATTGTAGAGTAGCTTCACACCTTTGTAAAAATAAAGTTTTAACAAAATGTCAGTTTGGTTTCCAGAAGGGTTTTTCAACGTCAAATGCTATATATACATCCACTAATGAAATATTAAATGCTCTGAGTAACCGGAAGTCACCCTTTGGGATTTTTTATGACCTATCAAAGGCTTTTGATTGTGTAAATCATGTAATACTTCTAGATAAGCTCAAGTACCGTGGTATGAATGGGACAGTGCTCAAATGGTTTAAATCATACCTAACTGGAAGACTGCAGAAAGTTGAAGTAAACAGTTCACATAATATGCAAAAAACTGGTGATTTCTCAAACTGGGGAACAGTCAAGAATGGGGTGCCACAAGGTTCGGTCTTGGGTCCTCTGCTGTTCTTAATATATATTAATGACTTGCCATTCTATATTCACGAAGACGCAAAGCTGGTACTTTTTGCCGATGATACAAGTATAGCTATCACATGCGACAGACAAGAATTAACTGGTGAAATTGTAAACGATGTTTCTCAGAAAATCATTGAGTGGTTCTCTGGAAATGGGCTCTCATTAAACTTTGACAAAACACAGTATATACAGTTCCACTAATAAATATAGACTTCGATCAGAAATCGGTAGCTAACGTAGAATATTCAAAATTTCTAGGAGTATGCATTGATGAGGGGTTGAACTGGAAAAAACACACTGAGGATCTGCTGAAACGTTTGAGTTCATCTACTTATGCTATTACGGTCATTGCAAATTTTGGCGATATACATCTGAGTAGATTAGCTTACCACGCCTATTTTCATTCTCTGCTTCCGTATGGCATCATATTCTGGGGTAACTCATCATCGAGTAAAAGAGTGTTCATTGCACAAAAGCGTGTAATCAGAATAATTGCTGGAGCTCATCCAAGATCATCCTGCAGACACTTATTTAAAGATCTAGAATTCTTCACTGTAGCCTCACAAAATACATATTCACTTATGAAATTTGTTATTAACAATCAAGTGGATCTGAGCACTATGCGACTTAACTTCTGAGGTCATCAGTCGCCTAGAACTTAGAACTAATTAAACCTAACTAACCTAAGCACATCACACACATCCATGCCCGAGGCAGGATTCGAACCTGCGACCGTAGCGGTCACTCGGTTCCAGACTATAGCGCCCAGAACCGCACGGCCACTCCGGCCGACTATTAACAATGCGATCGAATTCAAAAGTAGTAGCAGTGTACATGGCTACAACACTAGGAGAAAGGATGATCTTCACTACTCAAGGTTAAATCTAACTTTGGCTCAGAAGAGTGTAAATTATGCTGCCACAAAAGTCTTTGGTCACTTACCTAATGGCATCAAAAGTCTGACAGATAGCCATATAGCATTTAAAAGGAAATTAAAAGAATTTCTTAATGGCAACTCGTTCTACTCGTTAGATGAATTTTTGGATATACACTCCTGAAAATTGAAATAAGAACACCGTGAATTCATTGTCCCAGGAAGGGGAAACTTTATTGACACATTCCTGGGGTCAGATACATCACATGATCACACTGACAGAACCACAGGCACATAGACACAGGCAACAGAGCATGCACAATGTCGGCACTAGTACAGTGTATATCCACCTTTCGCAGCAATGCAGGCTGCTATTCTCCCATGGAGACGATCGTAGAGATGCTGGATGTAGTCCTGTGGAACGGCTTGCCATGCCATTTCCACCTGGCGCCTCAGTTGGACCAGCGTTCGTGCTGGACGTGCAGACCGCGTGAGACGACGCTTCATCCAGTCCCAAACATGCTCAATGGGGGACAGATCCGGAGATCTTGCTGGTCAGGGTAGTTGACTTACACCTTCTAGAGCACGTTGGGTGGCACGGGATACATGCGGACGTGCATTGTCCTGTTGGAACAGCAAGTTCCCTTGCCGGTCTAGGAATGGTAGAACGATGGGTTCGATGACGGTTTGGATGTACCGTGCACTATTCAGTGTCCCCTCGACGATCACCAGTGGTGTACGGCCAGTGTAGGAGATCGCTCCCCACACCATGATGCCGGGTGTTGGCCCTGTGTGCCTCGGTCGTATGCAGTCCTGATTGTGGCGCTCACCTGCACGGCGCCAAACACGCATACGACCATCATTGGCACCAAGGCAGAAGCGACTCTCATCGCTGAAGACGGCACGTCTCCATTCGTCCCTCCATTCACGCCTGTCGCGACACCACTGGAGGCGGGCTGCACGATGTTGGGGCGTGAGCGGAAGACGGCCTAACGGTGTGCGGGACCGTAGCCCAGCTTCATGGAGGCGGTTGCGAATGGTCCTCGCCGATACCCCAGGAGCAACAGTGTCCCTAATTTGCTGGGAAGTGGCGGTGCGGTCCCCTACGGCACTGCGTAGGATCCTACGGTCTTGGCGTGCATCCGTGCGTCGCTGCGGTCCGGTCCCAGGTCGACGGGCACGTGCACCTTCCGCCGACCACTGGCGACAACATCGATGTACTGTGGAGACCTCACACCCAACGTGTTGAGCAATTCGGCGGTACGTCCACCCGGCCTCCCGCATGCCAACTATACGCCCTCGCTCAAAGTCCGTCAACTGCACATACGGTTCACGTCCACGCTGTCGCGGCATGCTACCAGTGTTAAAGACTGCGATGGAGCTCCGTTTGCCACGGCAAACTGGCTGACACTGACGGCGGCGGTGCACAAATGCTGCGCAGCTAGCGCCATTCGACGGCCAACACCTCGGTTCCTGGTGTGTCCGCTGTGCCGTGCGTGTGATTATTGCTTGTACAGCCCTCTCGCAGTGTCCGGAGCAAGTATGGTGGGTCTGACACACCGGTGTCAATGTGTTCTTTTTTCCATTTCCAGGAGTGCAGTAAGTGGGCAATTTCCCAAACTCCACAAAAAAAAAAAAACTTGTGTCATGTAATATTTTGTCTAATGTAATATCTTTTATAGACACCTTTTATTAACCTGACACGTTCCACATCATTACGAAGTGTCCTATTCATGATCTATGGAGTAAGTACTAATCTAATCTAATCTAATCCGGCATTGGTCATCTTTCGGGTGGTGCGCGCAGAGCGCGCGGTGGCGCCATCTACCGGGCCGATCGTGGAGCGAGGGATACGCTCTAGCAAGTAGCGGGGATTTTGCTTTGGGACGCCTAGCAGTAGCGTCGTTTGGCAATTCTAGCGTAGAGAACAGGCACCGTGCGAGGCAGCAGGAGGAGTACATCTGAAAGGGGCTGTTTACCCAGGTGACGGAGCCGTAGCAAATATCCCCGGCGTCGAAGCAGTCACGTTCCTGGGAAGCCGTTGGTGTATTTCGCTTTCTGCATGTCTCCTGGCACCAGGATCTGCGGCCGCTGGCTTCGTCAAACAAGCAAGAGGGTGAGGGCCTTGCTTGAGCTGTAAATTGTGGCCAGAATTGACTTCTGGGTTCTGTGTTGTTGACTTCATTTTCTTGGCCGCCCGTTGCTACTCCTACTGAGTCTGTCCTCGAATGTGTTAATTTCAACTAGCTCAGTACGCAAGGTTCTAGTGAGAGCTGTGTGTGATGTGATGATTAACATTTACTAGGCCCTGGAGTGCTGATAAATTCTGTTTCTAGACTGCTGCTGTCAGTGTTAACCGCCACTGAAAACGGTTTGGCTGGTCCGTGTCTAAGTGCCGCATGGTTATTGTATTTATATCACACGACGCAGTTAAGCTGGCCAATTGCTATAGATATACATGGATAAAATCTTCCATGGGTATATTTTGCTGCGAATTGCAATAGCATTACTGTTACATTTCTATCTGAAGTGATAGTGTGTCTTGGAGACAAGCGTCTCATTCTAAATGAGTTGTTTGTTGTTGTTCTTGTTGTTGTGGTCTTCAGTCCTGAGACTGGTTTGATGCAGCTCTCCATGCTACTCTATCCTGTGCAAGCTTCTTCATCTGCCAGTACCTACTGCAACCTACATCTTTCTGTATCTGCTTAGTGTATTCATTTCTTGGTCTCCCTCTACGATTTCTACCGACCACAATGCCCTCCAGTACTAAATTGGTCATCTCTTGACGCCTCAGAACATGTTCTACCAACCGATCCCACAAACTCCTCTTCCCCTCAATTCTTTTCAATACCTCCTCATTAGTTATGTGATCTACCCATGTAATCTTCAGCATTCTTCTGTAGCACCACATTTCGAAAGCTTATATTCTCTTCTTGTCCAAACTATTTATCGTCCATGTTTCACTTCCATACATGGCTACACTCCATACAAATACTTTCAGAAACGACTTCCTGCCACTTAAATCAATACTCGATATTGACAAATTTCTGTTCTTCAGAAACGCTTTCCTTTCCATTGCCAGTCTACATTTTATATCCTCTCTACGTCGACCATCATCAGTTATTTTGCTCCCCAAATAGCAAAACACTTTTACTACTTTAAGTGTCTCATTTCCTAATCTAATTCCCTCAGCATCTCCCGACTCAATTAGACTATATTCCATTATCCTCGTTTTGCTTTCGTTGATGTTCATCTTATATCCTCCTTTCAAGACACTGTCGATTCCGTTCATCTAAATGAGTAGTTTCATAAATTCTTACAAGTTACTGAGAGGCCAGTTGTTATTGTGTGTTTAAATAGTTTCAAACTGATTCTGTTAATGAAAGCACGAGAATTCCTTCAATGAGAGTATGTGGATATTGTAATTAATTCTGATTTAATCACAAAGTCGCCTTGTGTTTTGCTTCGTGGGGGGGGGGGAGGGCGGGGGGGGGGGCCTTGATATAGCGTTAGCCTGCACGCTAGTTAGTTGCATTTGATTTCGTTTTACCGGGACTTCTGCTGTTTGTCTTGGTAGCAGGCGCGGGGTCCTGGGTTGAGTCCTGCTTGTGCTGTTGTGAATTTTCCGCCCCCTTTGCCCGCGCGTGCCGGCTGGCGGTGTATCTAGTTGGCTCGCGGCTTAATTTACAATTGGCATTACGACAGCCTTTGATAAGGTTGAATGGAAAAAGCTATTCCAGATATTGAGGGAAGCTGGAGCTAAGTATAAGGACAGGAGAACGATATGGAACATATACAAAGAAGAGGTGGCAATAGTGAGATGTGGGGAACATCAACAACAAGCAAAAATTAAACAGGGTGTGAGACAGGTATGTGCACTCTCCCCTGTCCTCTTTAATATGTACATACAGAAAGCAATGGACGAGGTCAGAGAAAAGCTAGGACAAGCTAATGGAATCAGGATCCAGGGAAAAATAGTTGATATGCTGCGTTTTGCGGATGAAATTGCTGTCCTAGCGGAAAA
Source organism: Schistocerca cancellata (assembly GCF_023864275.1). Lineage (NCBI taxonomy): Eukaryota > Metazoa > Arthropoda > Insecta > Orthoptera > Acrididae > Schistocerca > Schistocerca cancellata. The sequence goes on from NC_064633.1 coordinate 54,879,215, forward strand.
TGAGGAAGAATTACAAGTAGTGTTGGAAAACACTCTTGCTACACGGTACAACATGAAAATTAGTAAGTCAAAAACAAAAATCTTAGTTGCAAGCAAACAAAATAATCAAGCAATTACGAATATAAGGCTGAATGGAGAGAAGCTGAAAGAAATACAAGACTTTGTCTACTTGGGAGGCAGAATAACATCAGATGGTCGTAGTAGGAAAGATGTAATAAGTAGAATAAATCAGGCAAAGATTGCATTCTATAAAAAGAAAGGACTCCTCACATCAAATATGATAAGTCTGTCGTTAAGGAAGCGGTTAATAAAGACCTTTGTTGGGAGTATGCTTCTCTACGGCAGCGAAACCTGGACACTTGGAGAGGACGAAAGAAGAAGGATTGAAGGATTCGAAATGTGGTGTCTGCGAAGGATGTTAAAAATTCCATGGACGGCCAGGATGACAAATGAAGAAGTCCTACAGAGAGCTGAGGAAGTTCCAGTTCTTTGGAAGACGGTCAAGAAGAGGAGAGATATATGGATGGGACACATTCTGAGACATGAAAGTCTTCTCCACACTATAACGGAAGGCAAAAGGGCAAGAGGCAGACCTAGAAGAAAGTACATAAGCCAGATAATGCAGGACCTAGGATGCGGAAGTTTCACGGAATTGAAGAGGCTGGCCGACAATCGCACTGAATGGAGAGCTGCTGCAAATCAATCTTAGGATTGGCAACTTAAGAAGAAGACGTAAGATAATAGATTTGTACTGCTTTTCTCATGTTCATTAACAGGAAGATTAATTCTACAGACGATGTGCTGTAATTAATTACTGTGTTTCTAATTACTTAAGGTAGATGTCAGTCTGTTGTAGATACCCACTAGTTCTGGGATTTTTCGTGCCTATTGGTGATCGTTGCTGTTCCCGTTTGGGGGACCAAGACGAGCCTGTACCGGAAACAGCTGAGTGAGCGGGCGTCCGCTTCTGGGCGTAGTTTGTTGAATCCCACGAGGTTGCTAGGTCATTGTTTTATATCCTACATTGTAGGCTGCCTGCCATTTAAGTAACGTGGTTGTGTGCCATGGTATCTGATTTGTTGTTGCCTGTACTCTGAATTACTTTGGTAATACCAATCACTGCAGTAACGAAAGACTACATTTCCTCATTAAATTTTAGTAAAAATGGTTCAAATGGCTCTGAGCACTATGGGACGTAACATGTGAGGCCATCAGTCCCCTAGAACTTAAACCTAACTAACCTAAGGACATCACACATCCATGCCCGAGGCAGGATTCGAACCTGCGACCGTAGCGGTCGCGCGGTTCCAGACTGAAGCGCCTAGAACCGCTCGGCCACACTGGCCGGCAAATTTTAGTTAATTGTTCTTCAGATCTATCATAGTTTTTGAGTAAATAATTTTTAACTCATTTCATTAAATGTGTAATAGGCCATAAGTGCCGACGTTTATGAATGTTTAAATTTTGATGTAACTGACTCTCACCTAAATGGTAATTTTAAAAACGTGTTGAGGGTTTTATTTGTTATTTGTCTAGTTTAAATGTGTCAAATAAATGTTTAGTGCAACTTTCGATGGTGATTGCCTGGTGTGTCAACTGGTCCAATCCTACCACCCCACAGCATATAGTGCTGAGCTTGTTTCGGTGTGTAAAAGTAGAATTCCATGCTGTGCTGAAACATCAGTATGATTCGAGTTCCCAAAATTACGCGTAAGTGCAACAGCATCTCGCAGTTGCAATTCTTTTTGTAATACTTGTTCTGTCAGGACATGCCGAGATGATGAAATATGGATTGGGGAAGTTTCGCGCGCGCTCACACACACACACACACACACACACACACACACACACACACACACACACATTGGTGGTTTTCGCATGCTGGTGGTTGAATTATCGCCATTATTCCATAGTCACAGAACTTGATCACACAAATCTACTACTGCTGCTCAGAGTATGACGATGATATGCGAGTTCACTCATCCATCTCTTTTCTCAGTACAGTTATTCATGAGCATTACAGTCAGGGAGTATAATTTACACTTCAGCATAGAAATACCCCTAAAAAATGTAACACCATCTGCATCTATATCTACATTTATACTCCGCAAGCCACCCAAAGGTGTCTGCCGGAGGGTACTTTACGTGCCACTGTCATTACCTCCCTTTCCTGTTCCAGTCGCGTATGGTTCGCGGAAAGAGCGACTGCCAGAAAGCCTCCGTGCGCGCTCGAATCTCTCTAATTTTACATTCGTGATCTCCTCGAGAAGTATAAGTGGGAGGAAGCAATATATTCGATACCTCATCCAGAAACGCACCCTCTCGAAACCTGGCGAGCAAACTACACCGCGATGCAGAGCGCCTCTTGAGTTTGTTAAACATCTCCGTAACGCTATCACGGTTACCAAATAACCCTGTGACGAAACGCGCCGCTCTTCTTTGGATCTTCTCTATCTCCTCTATCAAACCCGACCTGGCACCGTTCCCACACTCATGAGCAATACTCAAGTATAGGTTGAACGAGTGTTTTGTAAGCCACCTCCTTTGTTAATGGACTACATTTTCTAAGGACTCTCCCAATGAATCTCAACCTGGCACCCGCCTTACCAACAATTAATTTTATATGATCATTCCACTTCAAAACTTTCCGCACGCATACTCCCAGATATTTTACAGAAGTAACTGCTAAGAGTGTTTGTTCCGCTATCATGTAATCATACAGTAAAGGATCCTTCTTTCTATGTATTCGCAATACATTACATTTGTCTATGTTAAGGGTCAGTTGCCACTCCCTGCACCAAGTGCCTATCCACTGCAGATCTTCCTGCATTTCGCTGCAATTTTCTAATGCTGCAACTTCTCTGTATACTACAGCATCATCCGCGAAAAGCCGCATGGAACTTCCGACATTATCTACTAGGTCATTTATATATATTGTGAAAAGCAATGGTCCCATAACACTCCCCTGTGGCACACCAGAGGTTACTTTAATGTCTGTAGACGTCTCTCCATTGAGAACAAGATGCTGTGTACTGTTTGCTAAAACCTCTTCAATCCAGCCACACAGCTGGCCTGATATTCCGTAGGCTCTTACTTTGTTTATCAGGCGACAGTGCGGAGCTGTATCGAACGCCTTCCGGAAGTCAAGGAAAATGGCATCTACCTGGGAGCCTGTATCCAATATTTTCTGGGTCTCATGAACAAATAAAGCAAGTTGGGTCTCACATGATCGCTGTTTCCGGAATCCATGTTGATTCCTACTGAGTAGATTCTGGGTTTCCAGAAATGACATGATACGCAAAAAACATGTTCTAAAATTCTACAACAGATCGATGTCAGAGATATAGGTCTATAGTTTTGCGCATCTGCTCGACGACCCTTCTTGAAGACTGGGACTACCTGTGCTCTTTTCCAATCACTTGGAACCTTCCGTTCCTCTAGACACTTGCGGTACACGGCTGTTAGAAGGGGGGCAAGCCATTTCGCGTACTCTGTGTAGAAACGAATTGGTATCCCGTCAGGTCCAGTGGACTTTCCCCTGTTGAGTGATTTCAGTTGCTTTTCTATTCCTTTGCCACTTATTTCAGTGACAGCCATTTTTTCGTTTGTGCGTGGATTTAGAGAAGGAACTGCACTGAGGGCTTCCTCTGTGAAACAGCTTTGGAAAAAGTTGTTTAGTATTTCAGCTTTACGCGTGTCATCCTCTGTTTCAATGCCATCATCATCCCAGAGTGTCTGGATATGCTGTTTCGAGCCACTTACTGATTTAACGTAAGACCAAAGCTTCCTAGGATTTTCTGTCAAGTCGGTACATAGAATTTTACTTTCGAATTCACTGAACGCATCACGCATAGCCCTCCTTACGCTAACTTTGACATCGTTTAGCTTCTGTTTGTCTGAGAGGTTTTGGCTGCGTTTAAACATGCAGTGAAGCTCTCTTTGCTTTCGCAGTAGTTTCCTAACTTTGTTGTTGAACCACGGTGGGTTTTTCCCGTCCCTCACAGTTTTACTCGGCACGAATCTGTCTAAAACGCGTTTTACGATTACCTTGAACTTTTTCCATAAACACTCAACATTGTCAGTGTCGGAATATAAATTTTCGTTTTGATCTGTTAGGTAGTCTGTAATCTGCCTTCTATTACTCTTGCTAAACAGATAAACGTTCCTCCCTTTTTTTATATTCCTATTTACTTCCATATTCAGGGAAGCTGCAACGGCCTTATGATCACTGATTCCCTGTTCTACGCTTACAGAGTCGAAAATTTCGGGTCTGTTTGTTATCAGCAGGTCCAAGATGTCAGTTCTCTGTTTAATTGCTCGAGATAATTTTCGGATAGTGCACTCAGTATAATGTCATTCGATGCTCTGTCCCTACCACACGTCCTAAACGTCTGAGTGCCCCAGTCTATATCTGGTAAATTGAAATCTTCCCCTAAGAATATAAGATGCTGAGAAAATTTATGTGAATTGTGTTCCAGATTTTCTCTCAGTTGTTCTGCCACTAATGCTGCTGAGTCGGGAGGTCGGTAAAAGGAGCCAATTATTAACCTCCACCCACAATAATTCACAGGAACTATCCACTTCTACTTCACTACAGGATAAACTACTATTAACAGCGAGGAACACTCCACCACCGGTTGCATGCAATCTATCCTTTCTAAGCACCGTCTGTACCTTTGTAAAAATTTCGGCAGAATTTATCTCTGGCTTCAGCCAGCTTTCCATACCTACAACGATTTCAGCTTCGGCGTTTTCTATCAGCGCTTGAAGTTCCGGTACTTTACCAACGCAGCTTCGACAGTTTACAATTACAATACCGATTGCTGCTTGGTCCCCGCATGTCCTGACTTTGCCCCACAGCCGTTGAGGCTGTTGCCCTTTCTGTACTTGCCCGAGGCCATCTAACCTAAAAAATCCACCCAGTCCACGCCACACAACCCCTGCTACCCGTGTAGCCGCCTGCTGTGAGTAGTGGACTCCTGACCTATGCAGCGGGACCACTTAAGTGGAGCTGGGTATGTGAGGCCTTTTGCAATGCCTTCGAAAGTTTCTGTAAATGAGAAGTTTCCAGTAATCAAGGTTAAGAAAGTAACTGCGCCTTATGGGAAGTATTGGAGGAAATACAGGTCGAAAAAGTGTTTGTAAGCGCAGGTTAAGTACATCACAGCACGCATACATTCAGTGGCAAACTATTGTTCTGCTCCATGTCAGTCCGTATCCTGTTGTTCTCTTTTGACTGTCACGTATTTAACCTATTACCTATTAACCCATTAACATCAGTTTTGATATCTAATTGAAATACAAATTAGTTAAATTGTAACAGGCAATTTGTTTATGACCTTAACCTGTTGTTCTGCTAAGAAATCACCGCAACTTACAAACGTCTCATTACCGCTCCCAGTCAAGAATCATAACCGCTGTACCATAGCCATCGGTTACACCCACCAAACAGCACGACACTGATATCACATTTATAGGCACATTAATAACGTTGATCATGAGAGGCACTTTGCACGGCGAGTAATTTTTTTTTTTTTTTTTTTTTTTTAGCTGTCGGAGTGCACAGACCAGGTGGCTGATGTGTGAATCCGTGGAGGGAAGACGACTTTTTTTTCTACGAACGCTTTTGAGATCCGACATGTTAAGCTGACCGCAGAAGGATTATACCGCCAGCAACACACAGTTTACGTAAGAACCACACTATTAGAAACACGATCACAACGACTATGTTACAGTCACTCTCCACAAAAGTGGTCTTGGTTCTACACGTAAACACAAGAGTCGCTAATGATATACACGTCAAAAACAATACACGGTTTATAAATCCAGGTATGGTATTGGTTCCAAATGAAGTGGCCTCCCACACAAATACTGCGACATTGATTATAGATGGTGATCGCGCGGTGTGTATTAAAGACTTAAAGTGGGGGTGCACAACACCAGTGGTGTAAACTCATAAAAAAATCACCCTTTGCATTGAATTTAGAAAGTGATTCGTCTAAGGAACATCGTATTCAGCGGATATCTGCAATCCCTCGTGTCACTGTTAGAGATTTCCCGCGCTAACAAACAATATTTGTTACACATTCCATGAACCATGGACCTTGCCGTTGGTGGGGAGGCTTGCGTGCCCCAACGATACAGATAGCCGTACCGTAGATGCAACCACAACGGAGAGGTATCTGTTGAGAGGCCAGACAAACGTGTGGTTCCTGAAGAGGGGCAGCACCCTTTTCAGTAGTGCGAACAGCTGAAAGGAAGGGGAAACTATAGCCGTAATTTTTCCCGAGGGCATGCAGCTTTACTGTATGATTAAATGATGATGGCGTCCTCTTGGGTAAAATATTCCGGAGGTAAAATAGTCCCCCATTCGAATCTCCGGGCGGGGACAACTCAAGAGGATGTCGTTATCAGGAGAAAGAAAACTGGCGTTCCACGGATCGGAGCGTTGAATGTCAGATCCCTTAATCGGGCAGGTATGTTAGAAAATTGAAAAAGGGAAATGGATAGGTTAAAGTTAGATACAGTGGGAATTAGTGAGGTTTAGTGCAGGAGGAACAAGACTTTTTGTCAGGTGAATACAGGGTTATAGTTATGAAATCAAATAGGAGTAATGCAGGAGTAGGTTTAATAATGAACATAAAAGTAGGAGTGCAGGTAAGCTACTACAAACAGCACATTGAACGCATTATTGTGGCCAATATAGACACGAAGCCCACGCCTACTACAGTAGAACACGTTTATATGCCAACTAACTCTGCAGATGATGAAGAAATTGATGAAAAGTATGATGAGATAAAAGAAATTATTCAGGTAGTGAAGAGAGATGAAAATTTATTAGTCATGGGTGACTGGAATTCGACAGTAGGAAAAGGAAGAGAAGGAAACGTAATAGGTGAATATGGATTGGGCCTAAGAAATGAAAGAGGAAGCCGCCTGGTAGAATTTTGCACAGAGCATAACTTAACCATAGCCATCACTTGGTTCAAGAATCATGAAATAAGGTTGTATACATGGAAGAACCCTGGAGATACTAAAAGGTTTCAGATAGATTATATAATGGTAAGACAGATATTTAGGAACCAGATTTTAAATTGTGCGACTTTCCAGGGGCAGATGTGGACTCTGACCACAATCTATTGGTTATGAACTGTAGATTAAAACTGAAGAAACTGCAAAAAGGTGGGAATTTAAGGAGATGGGACCTGGATAATCTGAAAGAACCAGAGGTTGTACAGAGTTTCAGGGAGAGCATAAGGGAACAATTGACAGGAGTGGGGGAAATAAATACAGTAGAAGAAGAATGGGTAGCTTTGAGGAATGAAATAGTGAAGGCAGCAGAGGATCAAGTAGGTAAAAAGACGAGGGCTAGTAGAAATCCTTGGGTAACATAAGAGATACTGAATTTAATTGATGAAAGAAGAAAACATAAAAATGCAGTAAGTGAAGCAGGCAAAAAGGAATACAAACGTCTCAAAAATGAGATCGACAGGAAGTGCAAAGTGGTTAAGCACGGATGGCTAGAGGACAAATATAAGGATGTAGGGGCTTATCTCACTAGGGGTAAGATAGATACTGCCTACTGGAAAATTAAAGAGACCTTTGGATCAAAGAGAACCACTTGTATGAATATCAAGAGCCCAGATGGAAACCCAGTTCTAAGCAAAGAAGGGAAAGCACAAAGGTGGAAGGAGTATGTAGATGCTCTATATAAGGGCGATGTACGATGTAATTGAGGACAATATTGTGGAAATGGAAGAGGATGTAGATGAAGATGAAATGGGAAATATGATACTGCGTGAAGAGTTTGACAGAGTACTGAAAGACCTGAGTCGAAACAAGGCCACTTCATTAGAACTACTGACAGCCTTGGGAGAACCAGTCCTGACAAAACTCTACCACCTTGTGAGCAAGATGGAACGGTGGTCTGATAATTTAATATTAAAAGACTATGACCAAGGTATGGACGGGGCCAAGGAAATGACATATCAGACGTGATTTAACACGGAAATAGTTTATTCATAACATACAATACGTAAGACCAACTACGTATATCCTGCTTAGATGCTTACAATTGCCCAAAATGGGAGTACCACCGCTTTCGAATTGGAAAGGCTTTAATTTAAGAAACTAAAACGGCTATTATAATTTTTAAAAATAATAATTATACAACACATAAGTAATATGCTAAGTGAACGCACTCTTAAATCTTTAATTATTAATCACAAAGTGTGGGTTTACAACTTTTTAATTCTCATTGCAATATAAAGCATAAATACATGAATTCACAACACAGCATGGCTTCGAAATTTCTACCTGGACAACCTATGGTCCTAAAACTTTCGTATTACTTTCCAGCCAATCACATTAATAACTTATAAACACGGTTGACAAAATTAAAACGTTTGCACTATAATCAATTTTAATAATCCACGATCACTCAAAAAACAACATCAGAAGTTCGATACGGAGCATGTAAGCCTGTTTATACAATCTTTCGGACCAAAATAGGCACGAGGGCCACTATAACAGAATTACGCCAGTTGCTTTTAGGATAGGTGCTCCCATTAGCTTAATCACTAAGCAGATATTTACTTAGGCGACAGGTAAGATAGTTAATGCAAATAGAACGTATTTCTAAAGTTTCTTTTTCTTCCTCCCTTTTAACAAGGGGGTTTTAGTAAGGTGTAAATTACACTTTGAGGAGACGCAATAGCAATCTAGCGTGCACGCCTTCGCGAGGACGCCATGCCACTTCACACGTACTAAACTAGCCGCGTGTCCGCTGTTCAAGCCAAACATTAACAACACAGTTATATATTCCTGACACCCAAATAGTCGGGATCAAAACAAAACAAAAAAATCCCAAGAGCTCAAGATCCAGCATAGCTTCAGAACAGATCTTACTTCGTGCGGTTGCCTTCACAAATACAGGTATCGAAATGAAAACGAGAACGTGTAACAACATTCGCTAATCAGCACAATGTTCTTCTTTAGGTCCTGGTAGCCCTAGACAACGCTGACATGCCGATGTTAACAAACCTCTAAGGCAACACACTCCAACTGACAAGCTGAAACCAATGTGACCCCTTATCAGCTCCGAGACAGGACTCGAACCCCCAACTACTGTCAGTACAACTCACTTAGAATAAATACAGCGCAAATAAGATGGAGCACACATATACCCAGGGATTAACAGAACACTAGACTGAAGTAGAATTAACCTTAATAATACAGCACTAGATCTTGGGAGACAAGGAACTAACTCGCCACCCGAAATTCTGCAACCACAGGGCGGGAGGACGAACCACCAAAACATAGAAGTGCAAACGTACACAAATAACTACCAATATACACCACTACACCGGTTAGCAACGATGCGTGGAGGAATCTGCACTGTCAGAATTGCACCAGTGAACAGAACAAAGGATTGCCACAGCGGTGGCCACAAGGCGGGAAAGACGACTGGATGAACTGAATCCCAAAGGACGATCAGCTTGAAACGTTCACACTTAACTTCTTTTCTCCTTTCCCTCGGCGCACTTCGTCGTTGGTCCAGGACTGCTGTGCACAATTCTGAGCCGTCCCCAGTCGTACCGGCAGACATCGACCCAGCCGAACTGCTCCCGGACTCAAACCCTCGCCGAACGGCGGCTCTACCGCCCCATGATGGTTACTGTTTGTTTGCCTTCGTCGACGCAGGCGATGATTAGACTGCGACCCGCCTCCCGCGGACAACTAGTGAAGAGCGGACAGAGGGGCCCAACCAGGCCGGCGTCCCTCCACGGGTAGAAGTGCGGGTTCGATAACAACACCCGCACGCGGCAGGCAGGATCTCTACGTCACCAGAGCAGACACGAAGACCACTGCGGGACAACCTCCTCCAGCGTGACCGCGCTCTCCTATAATTAGTACAGGACAAAGACTCTGCTGCAGCAACACGTGAGTCGGTCGTGTTACGAACCTAAGGTTTCTAAGTACACCAAAGACAGAACTCGCCATCGATAGTGGGTACACTACGTGTGGGAGTTCAAACGAAAGAGCTTCATAAAAGACCGACTCTGAACAACCGCGAAAAAACGAAATAGAAGCGAAGTAATAAAAGACAGCAACGAGATGCTCGAGCCCGATCGCGCCCAAACACTGTCGATTACTAAAACTATTGGCTCCACACGACGCTCAGGAAACGAGAGGTGGAAAGATGGAAGTACACACGGCTCACAGGATGTATGAGACAGGCGAAATACCCCCAGACTTCAAGAAGAATATAATAATTCCAATCCCAAAGAAAGCAGGTGCTGACAGATGTGAAAATTACCGAACTATCAGTGTAATAAGTCACAGCTGCAAAATACTAACGCGAATTCTTTACAGACGAATGGGAAAACTGGTAGAAGTGGACCTCGGGGAAGATCAGTTTGGATTCCGTAGAAATGTTGGAACACATGAGGCAATACTGATCTTACGACTTATCTTAGAAAATAGATTAAGGAAAGGCAAACCTACGTTTCTAGCATTTGTAGACTTAGAGAAAGCTTTTGACAATGTTGACTGGAATACTCTTTTTGAAATTCTGAAGATGGCAGGGGTAAAACACAGGGAGTGAAAGGCTATTTATAATCTGTACAGAAACCAGATGGCAGTTATAAGAGTCGAGGGGCATAAAAGGGAAGCAGTGGTTGGGAGTGAGTGAGACAGGCTTGTAGCCTATCCCCGATGTTATTCAATCTGTACATTGAGCAAGCAGTAAAGGAAACAAAAGAAAAATTCGGAGTAGGTATGAAAATCCATGGAGAAGAAATAAAAACTTTGAGGTTCGCCGATGACATTGTAATTGTGTCAGAGACAGCAAAGTACTTGAAAGGGCAGTTGAACGGAATGGACATTGTCTTGAAAGGAGGATATAAGATGAACATCAACAAAAGCAAAACGAGGATAATGGAATTAGTCGACTTAAGTCGGGTGATGCTGAGGGAATTAGATTAGGAAATGAGACAAAGTAGTAAAAGAGTTTTGCTATTTGGGAAGCAAAATAACTGATGATGGTCGAAGTAGAGAGGATATAAAATGGAGACTGGCAATGGCAAGGAAAGCGTTTCTGAACAAGAGAAATTTGTTAACATCGAGAATAGATTTAAGTGCCAGAAAGTCGTTTCTGAAAGTATTTGTGTGGACTGTAGCCATGTATGGAAGTGAAACGTGGACGATAAATAGTTTGGATAAGAAGAGAATAGAAGCTTTCAAAATGTGGTGGTACAGAAGAATGCTGAAGATTAGATGGGTAGATCACAAAACTAATGAGGAGGCAATGAATAGGATTGGGGAGAAGAGGAGTTTGTGGCACAACTTGACTAGAAGAAGGGATAGGTTGGTGGGACACGTTCTGAGATATCGAGGGATCACCAATTTAGTATTGGAGGGCAGCGTGCAGGGTAAAAGTCGTATAGGGAGACCAAGAGATGAAACACTAAGCAGATTCAGAAGGATGTAGGCTGCAGTAGGTACTGGGAGATGAAGAAGCTTGCACAGGATAGAGTAGTATGGAGAGTTGCATCAAACCGGTCTCAGGACTGAACACCACAACAACGACAGATACCTGCTATCATTTCACTGTCAAAGATGAGATTAAATCCAGAAATCATCAGCTTTGGGCAGCTGTATGGAAACGGCCCACAGTGCCGCGTACTCTTACAGTTTCCAAGTGTCGCAGTGTCTTCCACATTTTTGTAAATAAGAAACACTGCCTCTGTCTTTTAGTTCATCCCTCCTGCGTGCTGTGGGAGCAGCATAGTTTACACATGTGAAATCCAGGATTCTGTGAGAGCCAATGGATCGAAACGTGTCAATGTGCTTTAGCACCTGACGTAGACTACAAACTTTATTTTACAAGTCCGTCTTGATCATATAAAATTTTGCACTTCACTATTTCCTGTTTCGGCTACTCCCATCTTCAATCATAAAATATTCTGATCTGAGTATCAGTGTCAAATTTACATATAGGTTGACAGTAAGCGCACTTAACGCAGGAAATCTCTAACAGTGGCAGGAGAGAATTGCAAATACCGGTTTAATACTATGTTCGTTTAGCCAAACCACTTCCTAAATTGGGCGATACGCGTGTCTATATTACAAGCTTCAACCGCTGGTGACGTGCACCTGCACTTTCGCTCTGTTAATATACACTTTGCGATCACCGTCTATATTCGAATATCGCATTATTTGTGCGATCGACCTCTTCATTAGGAACCAATACCGCAACTCGGTTTATAAAGAGTGTATAGTTTTTAACGTGTATATTGTTAGCGACTCTTGTTTCTATCCGTAGAACCAAGACCACATTTATTCAGGGTGGCAGTTACATAGTTGTGATCGTGTTTTTGATAGGCCATCCTTACGAGAAATGAATGTTCCTGCTGGTAGAATGTTCTGCGGCCAGCTTAAAATATTAGTCTGAATAGTGTTCCTAGAAAAGAACATCGTCTTCCCTACAGGCATTCCCATGTCAGCTACCTGGTGAATTTGCTCCGACTGCTAAAAAAAAAAAAAAAAAATACTCGCCATGTATAGTGACTCTCAAGATCAATATAATTAATTAGCCTCTTCATTTGATATCAAGGACGTGACGCCTTGCGGGTGGAACCGATGGCTAGGGTGGAACGGATATACTTCATGAGTGGAAGCGGTAAACAGACGTTTTTTCGTTGTGGCGATATCAGCGTCCCACCTACTCAGATAGAGACGACCATCGTAATAAAATTAGATGTGTTACCGAATTTATAAAGTGATACATAGTATAAACCTGATATTTACAACCTGTCTGTGCTGCTCCCGTAAGAGACCTCGTATGCGGCGAAGTACACTCCTGGAAATTGAAATAAGAACACCGTGAATTCATTGTCCCAGGAAGGGGAAACTTTATTGACACATTCCTGGGGTCAGATACATCACATGATCACACTGACAGAACCACAGGCACATAGACACAGGCAACAGAGCATGCACAATGTCGGCACTAGTACAGTGTATATCCACCTTTCGCAGCAATGCAGGCTGCTATTCTCCCATGGAGACGATCGTAGAGATGCTGGATGTAGTCCTGTGGAACGGCTTGCCATGCCATTTCCACCTGGCGCCTCAGTTGGACCAGCGTTCGTGCTGGACGTGCAGACCGCGTGAGACGACGCTTCATCCAGTCCCAAACATGCTCAATGGGGGACAGATCCAGAGATCTTGCTGGCCAGGGTAGTTGACTTACACCTTCTAGAGCACGTTGGGTGGCACGGGATACATGTGGACGTGCATTGTCCTGTTGGAACAGCAAGTTCCCTTGCCGGTCTAGGAATGGTAGAACGATGGGTTCGATGACGGTTTGGATGTACCGTGCACTATTCAGTGTCCCCTCGACGATCACCAGTGGTGTACGGCCAGTGTATGAGATCGCTCCCCACACCATGATGCCGGTTGTTGGCCCTGTGTGCCTCGGTCGTATGCAATCCTGATTGTGGCGCTCACCTGCACGGCGCCAAACACGCATACGACCATCATTGGCACCAAGGCAGAAGCGACTCTCATCGCTGAAGACGACACGTCTCCATTCGTCCCTCCATTCACGCCTGTCGCGACACCACTGGAGGCGGGCTGCACGATGTTGGGGCGTGAGCGGAAGACGGCCTAACTGTGTGCGGGACCGTAGCCCAGCTTCATGGAGACGGTTGCGAATGGTCCTCGCCGATACCCCAGGAGCAACAGTGTCCCTAATTTGCTGGGAAGTGGCGGTGCGGTCCCCTACGGCACTGCGTAGGATCCTACGGTCTTGGCGTGCATCCGTGCGTCGCTGCGGTCCGGTCCCAGGTCGACGGGCACGTGCACCTTCCGCCGACCACTGGCGACAACATCAATGTACTGTGGAGACCTCACGCCCCACGTGTTGAGCAATTCGGCGGTACGTCCACCCGGCCTCCCGCATGCCCACTATACGCCCTCGCTCAAAGTCCGTCAACTGCACATACGGTTCACGTCCAGGCTGTCGCGGCATGCTACCAGTGTTAAAGACTGCGATGGAGCTCCGTTTGCCACGGCAAACTGGCTGACACTGACGGCGGCGGTGCACAAATGCTGCGCAGCTAGCGCCATTCGACGGCCAACACCGCGGTTCCTGGTGTGTCCGCTGTGCCGTGCGTGTGATCATTGCTTGTACAGCCCTCTCGCAGTGTCCGGAGCAAGTATGGTGGGTCTGACACACCGGTGTCAATGTGTTCTTTTTTCCATTTCCAGGAGTGTATTTGTTTAGTGTAAGGAATTCGGAAAGTGAGAAGGTATCCTGTGACCAAGGTAGATCCTAGCACTCCATTATGAGCCAAAAATGAATTCAGTATTCTAGTCCTGTGATGTAGGATGTAACAGATAATAAGCTGATTAGAATAGATTTGCTTTTTACCTGATGAGAAAATACCTGGAGGAAATAAAACTTACGCCATACTGTTACAGGATTTTCACAACAAGTAACTATACTTAAGCGATACTTTAGCGTGGTGCATGCAACGATTTCATCTGTCTTCGAAAATAACTGGTAAAAAAGGTGGAAATATATATTTCGCTTGAAAAAATCGTGGTGTATGGTCAACAACAAGTGTCTCGCACTCGGTGAAATGGATTTTTAAAACTGAGGGGTGGAAATGTTTAGACCTAGTGTATACAACCAAGCTGCAGCTGTTTGTATTGCAGTGCACCGCTGCTGGCAATAGGAGTGGTCATCGAGGCTTCAGCGACCGGAAACTGCTGACTAGCTCAGCCTCCGATGGACAGTCAGGTGCAAAGAATGCGTAGATCTGTTTGTTTTAGCCGACAGCGATGTGAGATGGCGAAGTGGCCAGCGTGATGTGTGAGCAGTGAGAGAATCAGACGCGTGTCTTGCGTAGAAGATTCAGTATGACTTGTGTTTGCGTTAGATGATTAATCTCCCATACCTGAATTGATCAGTTGACAGCTTGGTGACAGTCGCTCTGACGTCTGAGCCTTCAGTACAGATGGCATGTGGTTGGCAGGGGGTGTGCACGCAGCTGCAGGTAGGACCGGCACGAGTGCGGTTCTCGGCTGGCCAGTGCGGACGGGGCTATCCCACAGCAGCGTATGGCACGCCCTTGGCGATAGTGACTTTGTGTGATCGTTAGGATGTTTTACAGTAGATAGGTTTAGTGAAAACGTTGTGTTGTTATGGAGGAGGGTGTCTGTGCTCTGTAAGTAGGAGGGGAGTGTTTTAAGCAATCTATTTGATTCCTGTAAGACGTTAAACAGTTAATTTGATAGCGTTGTGCACATGGATTATTTCACTCCCTTTGTGAGATCGAAATTATGGCAGCTCTGGCTTTGTCTCCAGCATTGGCCAGTAGGAACACAGTATACTGATGGAAGACGAGAACATTCGTCTGTGTGTTTAGAGACGTTGGTTCACACAGACGAACAGGGAGTGGAGGCCTATATCTGATCTACGGTCGGTGGTATTAAATAATGTGATATGTAATTATGACACTGGACAGTTTTCGCTGTAGTAGCAGCGGCCTGACGAAAGACATACATGCGAGAGACCCCAAATGGTGGTTACAGTTATTGTGCCATGGGAAACAGATGTGGGCAGGTTTCAGCTCTAAGCAAGTGGATTCGCTCCAACGCCTTCAAATTGATGAAATAAAGATGCATCAAAATATTATTGACCTTCATTTGAATTTCGTGTCATGAGATGCTTCAACTGCTGCACAGAGTGAGTCTTCACCCATCAATTTTTTCTGTGAGGGGTGGAGAGGTAGGTGTCGAGGGGTGGGGTGGGATATCCTCTGGCGGTGGCATTGTGCACTAACTCAATCCCTCGCTGCATTTCAAGGTGAGTGCACATAACGGAAATTTTCCAGCAAGACAACATCTCCAATCTGCAGCACCATAATTACGTAATTAATACATTAAGCTGCTTGATGTGAACGTCCTTCCACCAAATACTTCTTCCAAACTTGCTAGTTCAATTTTATAAATAAATGGTATATCCCTTGCTATGTAAATCAAATTGTTTTGAATTTCCTGTGGTGACATCCTTCCTCTCATGGACAGACTAAGACCTTTTCCCGCCAATTTCTAGATGGGGAGGGGAGGGAGGAAATGGAGGGGGCAGGAAATGGCTGGGGGATTTCCCAGAGGCGGATGGGTTAATTATTTGGTCGAGTTCATTAATTAGTCAATTAATTTGATATCAAAAATGTGCTAGTATTGGCAAGTGAGAGGTAATAGTGGTGGGTAGTTGCGGGGTGCGTGGAAGGGGAGGGGCAGGGGTGGGGTGCGTGGAAGGGGAGGGGCAGGGATGGATTATCCCCGGGGCTTTATGAAACATTTAGCAGAACAATAGGTTAAGGCTATAAATCAACTGGCTGTTAGAATTTAATTAATTTGTGTTTCGATTTGATATTAAAAGTGGTGTACAACAATAGGTTAAGAACGTATCACTCGCAAGAGAACATGACAACGGCTGACATGAAGTAGAATAATAGTTTGCCTCTGAATGTATGCTTGCCCCTGACGAAAGCAACATGCGTTTACAAACACTTTCTTGGCCTGTAGTTCCGGCAATATTTCCTGCCCATAGGGACTAGTTACTCTCTTAGCCTTGATTACTGGAAGCTTCTCATTTACAGACAGTATCGAAGGTACTGCAAAATTCCTCACATACCCAGCCCCACTGCTGATGGTGTTAAATTTGTGTAAGGGGTATTCCTATCCTGAAATGTTAATTATACTCTCTGCCCGTAATGCTAGTGAATAACAGTATTGAAAAAGGAGATAGCTGTGTAAACTCGAGTCTCATCGTCATCCTCTGAGCAGCAGTAATAGATTTGCATGATCAAGTTCTCTGGCTATGGAATAATGGCAACAATACAACCACGAGCATGAGCATACCACCAATCTGTGTGTGTGTGTGTGTGTGTGTGTGTGTGTGTGTTGTGTGTGAGCACGCTCGTGCGAAAAACTTCCCCTTTCCATAATTCATCATCTCTACACATCCTGACAGAACAAGTCCTACAAAACAGAAGTACAACTGGGCGATGCTGTTGAACTTGCGAGTAATTTTGGGAACTCTAATCATGTCATACCGCTCTAGCACTATTATGAGTGCAACATCTTCGGTCTTGACAGCTACGCACTTATACTTATTTTCAGGAGCTCGATTATGCCACAGTGCACGCGCATGCGTTCTCACAACTCTCGCAAAATCGCGTGGCAGCGGGCATCGGGTGCAGTCAGCCATTGTAATTTTGACATTAGTTAACTATATCACAACAAAAATTAGTCCTAAAAAACATCGACTATTGTGTGGTATGACCAAGATTTAAAAGATAGTACCAGTGGATCCTGTGGATGAAACGAACACCGAAACTGATGTCAATGTCGGCAGCAGTGCTGTTCCGACAGCAGTTGAAATGAACCCCACTATTTCTGAAACGCAAATATATGTACAGTCATTATACAATGAGTAAATTCCCAAAAATTCAAAATGCAGATATGTTTGCAAATTTGTTCAGAAAGACTGCTGCCTTGAGCAATGTACGTTATCAAGAATTAACAAAGCAAATGGATACTAGTTCGGCAAATATTTCAAACGGGATTTGAGACCGAAAGAAAACCAATGATCGGATAGCAGAAGTCGTAAGCAAATTAGTCAACCATGTTCAGACACTACAGACAGTTCAGGCTACAAGCATGATACCACAGCTGTGTTCAAAAGTCGAAAATTCAGTGACCGGTCCTGAAGAAGTGCTACGATAAGACCTAGACGCTCAAGGGAAAAGAAATTGCAGTGAACTTCTAAAATGGTTAGAATAAAAGAGGAATACGTCAATAACAGATTAAATACTTAGTGGACATATGCTATACAGTGAGCTAGTGCTGAATTCATTTCCTGACTCAGGTGCTGTAGGTGAGGCCATTCAGAATGGTTGGGAACACATAAGGTGTGGTTTAGAACATGACAGTGGAGCAAGAGTGTGTCCGCTCGGCTCTCTAACCTGCACCGCGGAGTCAGTACTACACTCCTGGAAATGGAAAAAATAACACATTGACACCGGTGTGTCAGACCCACCATACTTGCTCCGGACACTGCGAGAGGGCTGTACAAGCAATGATCACACGCACGGCACAGCGGACACACCAGGAACCGCGGTGTTGGCCGTCGAATGGCGCTAGCTGCGCAGCATTTGTGCACCGCCGCCGTCAGTGTCAGCCAGTTTGCCGTGGCATACGGAGCTCCATCGCAGTCTTCAACACTGGTAGCATGCCGCGACAGCGTGGACGTGAACCGTATGTGCAGTTGACGGACTTTGAGCGAGGGCGTATAGTGGGCATGCGGAAGGCCGGGTGGACGTACCGCCGAATTGCTCAACACGTGGGGCGTGAGGTCTCCACAGTACATCGATGTTGTCGCCAGTGGTCGGCGGAAGGTGCACGTGCCCGTCGACCTGGGACCGGACCGCAGCGACGCACGGATGCACGCCAAGACCGTAGGATCCTACGCAGTGCCGTAGGGGACCGCACCGCCACTTCCCAGCAAATTAGGGACACTGTTGCTCCTGGGGTATCGGCGAGGACCATTCGCAACCGTCTCCATGAAGCTGGGCTACGGTCCCGCACACCGTTAGGCCGTCTTCCGCTCACGCCCCAACATCGTGCAGCCCGCCTCCCGTGGTGTCGCGACAGGCGTGAATGGAGGGACGAATGGAGACGTGTCGTCTTCAGCGATGAGAGTCGCTTCTGCCTTGGTGCCAATGATGGTCGTATGCGTGTTTGGCGCCGTGCAGGTGAGCGCCACAATCAGGACTGCATACGACCGAGGCACACAGGGCCAACACCCGGCATCATGGTGTGCGGAGCGATCTCATACACTGGCCGTACACCACTGGTGATCGTCCAGGGGACACTGAATAGTGCACGGTACATCCAAACCGTCATCGAACCCATCGTTCTACCATTCCTAGACCGGCAAGGGAACTTGCTGTTCCAACAGGACAATGAACGTCCGCATGTATCCCGTGCCACCCAACGTGCTCTAGAAGGTGTAAGTCAACTACCCTGGCCAGCAAGATCTCCGGATCTGTCCCCCATTGAGCATGTTTGGGACTGGATGAAGCGTCGTCTCACGCGGTCTGCACGTCCAGCACGAACGCTGGTCCAACTGAGGCGCCAGGTGGAAATGGCATGGCAAGCCGTTCCACAGGACTACATCCAGCATCTCTACGATTGTCTCCATGGGAGAATAGCAGCCTGCATTGCTGCGAAAGGTGGATATACACTGTACTAGTGCCGACATTGTGCATGCTCTGTTGCCTGTGTCTATGTGCCTGTGGTTCTATCAGTGTAATCATGTGATGTATGTGTCAATAAAGTTTCCCCTTCCTGTGACAATGAATTCACGGTGTTCTTATTTCAATTTCCAGGAGTGTATAATTAGCCAGACAGCCTACATGAAGTTTAGGAGACGACAAATGCATGTGACTGAACTTGTCATAATAAGGGAGCTCAAAGTAGTCCACAGCCAGAATATATTAATGTAACGGTGGCGGCCACACCCACGTTGTCGAACATGTGTGTAGAGGAAACCTTTTTGAAGCATCGCAAATGCCAGGTGTTCACGATGGAAAAGAGGTCTCCACATCTAGTTGTTTTTATAATGGCACTGATAGGTGTCATGCCCAAGTCCTGGAATGAAAGGCAGAAAATTCAGTTTGCAACTGCATATGCACAGTATGAGGGAGCCCTACGGGCAACTGCAGCTGCTGAGAATTGCACGATATACATCCGTTTGAGAAAGTATTCCTGGAGAAATATTGGTCAGATTTGTGTAGGAACGTTTACAGAAGGAGGATTCTAACTCAGAAGTATACAACATGGAGTAGGAAAGCTTAAGTAAGCAAAAAATGGATCAAATGGCTCTGAGCACTATGGGATTTAACTTCTGAGGTCATCAGTCCCCTAGAACTAAGAACTACTTAAACCTAACTAACCTAGAGACATCACACACATCCATGCCCGAGGCAGGATTCGAGCCTGCGACCGTAGCGGTCGCGTGGTTACAGACTGCAGCGCCTAGAACCGCTCGACCACCCCGGCCGGCTTGAATAATCACTTCGAGAAATAAACTCGCTATTGGGATCACCCCTTAGCCACTAAGGATATGTTGCGTGTATTGAAGACTAAACTGCTAAACAACATTAGCGAAAAAGTAATTGTGATACTGGATAATAAACTAGGATACCTCTTGTCTGTTCTGGATCCGATCGCCCTGATTCAGGCAGATATTAAGAGTAGTAATGGCAACGGCGGCATGCAGCCAGTGTGTGTCAATGCACGCGCTAACGATCCCGAGCGCAGCAATCGCTCTCATGGTATTGGTGCAGTGTCAGAACCTGGACCATCACTTCAGTACAATACTGTCACGTAGAAGAAGGTGTAGTTAGATGAATGACGAACACTAACTTCCCTTAACGAAGGTTTATTCAGCACTTGCACATACAAGAGCGCAGAGCGAACTGCCTCCGGCCAGAATGCTTACGGTATATACACAGTTACAGAACATTCCAGTACAATGGTTCTTGATATTTGTGGATACTTCTACAATGTACTCGAACCGAATATAGAAATTAAAATTTAACAGTTCAGGTGAGTTTTGAACTTATGGCCCTCCATGCAACAGTCTAGTACCATAACCGCGACAACTCGGTGATGCGCTACTCAGCTTCTTCTGCGACATTGCTCCCTTCTTACGAGAATAGCCTCTCGGTGTTACGTCCTCCTAGTCTGGGAACGAGTCATCGGTACTGCATACTCCGGCTCCCGATGTCTGCTGTTCGCCCTGGAGGAGATCTTAGAACTTCCTTTGCCGTTACGCTCTTCGTCACCCTCCCGCTTGTTGCCTGTCGCTGGAGCTTTGAATTTACCCTGGGTTGCAGGATCATTATAGGGCTTCATTCGAATGACGTGGACCGTATCTCTGATCTTTCGTCGTCTTGTGTCGGAATCGAAATCATTAACTTCATAAGTAACATCAGAAAACTGTCTTGCAACCTTATAAGGTCCAAAATAGCGGCTGAAGAGCTTTTCAGAGAGACCAACCTTCCGAACAGCAGTGAAGATCCAGACGAGGTCACCAGGCTGGTAGACAACAGGGCGCTGGCTGGCGTCATACCTTCGGCGATCGTTTTCTTGAGCGTGCAGCGTGAGGAGTCGAGATAGCTGCCGAGCTTCCTCAGCTCTGGTTAACACCTGGCCGATGTAGCCGTCGCCCACGTCATCAGGATGTAACGGAAACACAGTGTCCATCGTCGTAGTCGCCTCACGCCCATGCACCATAAAAATGGCGTAAATCCTGTGGTGTCTTGTTTGCCGGTGTCGTAGGCAAACGTCACGAAAGGTAGCACCTCATCCCAGTTGCTCTGCTCAACATTGACGAACATTGATGTCATGTCGGCCGAGATCTTATTAACGTGTCCAGTAAGCCCGTTAGTTTGCGGATGGTAGGCAGTCGTCATGTGATGAGTAATGTTGCACCGACGGTTTATGTCTGTCACAAGATTCGATTGAAAAACTTTCCCTCGATCCATAATTTACAACGTTGGGGTACAATGTTGTAATACATTGTCTTCCAAGATGAATTTGGCCACCTAGAATGCTTAGGCTGTTTTCACGGCTTTTGTAATGGCATAGCATGTCAGATAATGAGTGCGAACAATAATCCATCTATTGCCACTAGCAGACATTGGAAATCATCCGAGGAGGTCAATCCCAACACGCTGGAAAGGCGTTTCGCCTGGTGGAATTGTTATGAGTCGGCCAGGTGGTTTCTGAGGAACTGCTTTTCTCCTCTGGCGCTCTCGATAGCGCGACACATAATGACGGACACTAGCCAGATAAATCTCTTGCGGATCGTGTCGAATGTCTTAATATAGCCCAAAGGTCCGACCTCAGATGTGTCATGGAACTTGTGTAAAACATCTAAGCGGATGTGTTTGGGAATCACTGGTAACCACCTCTTTCCAAACGGATCGAAGTTTTTCTTGCTAAGTAATCCATTAACTACCTTAAATTGTTCTTTCACATCCTCTGACCGATTTAAGACAAGCATAATTTGAGATATCTGGGCGTCCTTCTTCTGTTCAGCAGAGAGATCCTGTAGTGCAGCTAAACAGTCACAATCGTCATCAGAGTCTTGATGGTTTTGCACAGGGTTTCTTGAGAGACAGTCGGCATCTTGGTGTTTTATTCCGCTCTTGTCCACTATGGTAATGTCATACTCTTGAAGACGTAGTGCCCACCTGATGAGTCGTCCTGTTGGATCCTTAAGACCTGTCAGCCAACAAAATGAATGATGGTCTGTAACAACTGTGAATGGACTTCCATAGAAATACTGTCAAAATATGCGCATGGCCCAGATCACAGCAAGACATTCTCTTTCTGTAGTTGAGTAGTTTCTCTAGGCTTTTGTAAGTGGCCTAGAAGCATAGGCTATAACCTTCTCTTATCCATCCAAAATTTGCGCTAGGACAGTACCGATCCCATCCCCACTGGCATCTGTGTGTAGTTCTGTAGGTGCTCTCTCATTACACAGACCAAGTACAGGGTCAGTCGTCAGAGCTTTTCGCAGCACATCGAAAGAATCTTGTTGAGCGCCACCCCAGTTAAATTTAGCATCGGCTTTTAACAACTCTTAGAGTGGACTGGCTGTCATACAAAAGTCTTTGATAAAACGACTGTAAGAGCATAATCTGAGGAAGCCTCTCGCATCTCTAATACTTTTCTGGGTCTGCCCGCACACATTTGTTTGACACAAGGTGTTCAAGTATTTTGATTTCTTTTGCTCCGAAGAGGCACTTTCTTGGCTTAAGTTTTCAGTCCGCCTTGTTGGAGACATTTAAGAACGGCTCTGTGTTTTTATATGTTCATCAAATGTCTCTGAGAACACTGTAATGTCATCACCATGTCGAAGACACATCGTCCACATCAGGTGACTTAGAAGATTATCGATCACCAGTTCAAAAGTTGCTGGTGCATTACACAAACCAGAGGCCTTACCTTAAACTCATACAGACCCTCAGGGGTGATGAATTCAGTTTTCTCACGATCAGCCTCATCTCCTTCGATTTTGCAGAATCTCTCGTACATGTTCGTGGTTGAGAAAAACTTAGCCCCTTTCAGACAATCTATTGTCATTTCGTGGAAGAGGGTAAAAGTCCTTTTTAGTTATCTTATTAAGCTTTGTGTAATCAACACAAAAGCTCCAACTGCCATCCTTCTTCCTGACGAGAACCACTGGTGACGACCATGGGGTCTTCGAACGCTGAATGACGTCATTCTTCATCATTTCCTCTACCTCTTCGTGAATTATTCGATGTTCTGTTGCTGACACACGGTATGCTCTGTGGCTTACTGGTTGATGGTCTCCAGTGCTATTCCGGTGCTTCACCGTCGATTTATCTAATTTGCTCTTCACCTGTGGATTGAAGCATTCAGAGAACTCTTGAAGAATGTCGAGTAGCTTCTTCTGTTGTTACTTAGTGTGCTCTGGTGATAGTCGAGGTGGAAGATCCTGTAGTGGTAGCGCTAATTTCGCCCACAGACTCGGCATGAGAAGTTTCTATGACGCTCAGCTGTTCTGCAATTAAAGGCTCAGTGTTCGCTACACAGATGCGTCTTGGAAGGATCCGCTGTTCTCTGCTGTTATCTTTCCACAATTCACCGAATCTTTAACGAGATGACAGAGGCTGAGATGACAAAGTTATTCTTCTGTGGTATGTTTCTCTTACATTCTACTACTTGATCCATGGGTTGATTCATGGCATGACACATGACAATTACCTTTCTAGCTCTGACTGCAGGAATGATCACTTCATCCAGCACACATAGTCTCCATCCACTCGGATGCGTATCTTCCTGTCCATAGTATCTCATCTCGTCTAGCATAGTCTTCGAGCGACCACAATCTATAATGACCTGAGAAGCTTTCAAAAAGTTCCGTCCGAAAGTGACGTCATGACTACACTCTTGTAAGACGATGAATTCTAAGGGCTGTGTATGGCCACTTACACCCACACGAATGACACATCTTCCTGTAGGTCTTACATACTTTCCATTAGCCATCTTCAGCAGAGATGTTTTGCTGTCGACGAATACGGTTTTCTGCAACTGGCGGCGGTACTTCTCCGAAATGACTGAATATGATGCTCCAGAGTCCTCAAGAGCATGGGCTAGTCGGCGTTCCATGAGGATATCGACGTACTTTCCTATCATTTTTGTAGTGATCAATGGCGGATAATTTTTCTCTTCTGCGGCCTCACCTCCAAGGAAGGTCGCACCCTTTAGTTTTCCAGATTGCGACGGCTAGGCGATCTGCTGAAGCTTCTAAACGGTGATGAAGACCTTGATCGGCCTGTTGGAGGAGCGTCCTCTCCAGCGGCTAGCTTGCGGCGATGGTGACCTACCTACTATCTTCTTGTTCATCTTCGTCGTTCCGGAGTTGGCGTCGGCTAACATCGGTCTGCTCTCTTCTTTCGAGGGCGTCATGAAATATCCGCCGCCTTTCTCGACAACAGCGCACCACATGCCCTGGTCGTCCGCAGTGGAAACATACTGGTTGGTTATCCTGTGTCCTCCAGACGTCAGTCTTCCTTGGTGCCCAGACAGCTTCCTCATGCGGACTAGTAGGAACGTAACTTCGCCTGAGTCTCGACTTGTTTGGAGTTTTAAAGGGAAATGAAGTACGACAGATTGGGTTCCACTTCCTCCCTTATGACCTCTTGAAGCGTCTCGGTTTTTTGCTCGTCGTGCAATCCAAGTGCCTTCCGAACTTCCTCTCTCACTATCTGACGAAGAGTACTTGTGATATCAGTTTCTTCCTCCATCACAGGCATCGATACGACGTTTGAAAGCCGTTCAAACGTCTTTGTGTGATTCTTTTTTGATGCATTGTCTCAATGTACTGGCACCATTTTATAAAATCGTCTGCTGTCGAAGCCTCCTTCAGGAGTAGGACTTGACACATGTCCTCAGCAACATCCTTCATGATATGTGCAACCTTATCTTCCTGTAGGATGCTGTCGTTTTTCCTGGACGCTGTGCCCTGTACTTTAATTTATCTTCAGCCTTGCACTTCTGTCGTTGTCTGTCGCCGAAATACTTGCGCAGTTCCGCCTGAAAGACTTCCCAGCTTGTGAATTTCTCCTCGTTGTTCTCATACCATTGCTTCGCAGTGCGCTCCAAGTAGAAAAATACGTTAGCCAACCGCACGGAGTCAAAAATGGTTGAAATGGCTCTGAGTGCTGTGGGACTTATATTCTGAGGCCATAAGTCGCCTAGAACTAAGAACTACTTAAACCTAAGGACACCACACACATCCATACCCGAGGCAGGATTCGAACCTGCGACCGTCGCAGCAGCGCGGTTCCGGACTGAAGCGCCTAGAACCGCTAGGCCACCGTGGCCGGCTCACACGGAGTCATCCCGTTTGTTAAATTTGGCTATACACTCATATACCGTCAGCCACTTGTTTGGATCTTAGCCGTCGTCACAAGAGAACCCGGAAGGATGTCTCATGTGGTGGCACACAGTTACTGTCATCGTAACGACCTCTTCTTCTTCTGTCTCCGATAGGCTGCGATCTGTCGAATGTGGCTCGTACTCGGGTTTCTCGCCACGTAAACGGCCGCTCTGTCGCGACCTGATGGGAGCCACTGTGTCATCGATAATGTGCGCTGTCAGAAGTTCCAACACCCAGCGTCTCCACCAGAATAACGTCACGTAGAAGAAGGTGTAATCAGATGAATCACGAACTTTCCTTAACGAATGTTTATTCAGCATTTGCACATACAAGATTGTGGCGGGAACTGCCTCCGGCCAGAACACATACGCTATACATACAGTTACAGAACATTCCAGTAAAATGATTCTTGATATTTGTGGATACATCTAGAATGTCCTCGAACCGAATATAGAAATTAAATTTTAACAGTTCAGGTGAATTTGAACCCAGGACCCTCCTTGAAACAGTCCAGTATCATAACCGCTACACCACAGTGACACTGCTACAGAGCTTCTTCTGCGACAATAATGTTAACTCACAGAACCCGCACTCTTTCCACAGAAGTAGTATATTTAAGAGTTCCGGTGGAAAGATCTTAATGTTTGAAAATTCCCAGATTTAATACCAAGACTTTAGTTTCACTGTTTCCCCCGATTTAAAAATT
The DNA here is from genome assembly GCF_023864275.1 of Schistocerca cancellata. Classification (NCBI taxonomy): domain Eukaryota; kingdom Metazoa; phylum Arthropoda; class Insecta; order Orthoptera; family Acrididae; genus Schistocerca; species Schistocerca cancellata. The sequence goes on from NC_064633.1 coordinate 54,905,482, forward strand.
TATCTACATCCACGAACAAAATTATCATATAATTAAAAAAACACAAAAAATCTAAAATGATTTCAAATTCAATAACATGGCCTTGGTTTTTACCTCTATAAATACAATGTATCCAATAGTTTTGTCTAAATACTTAACTCATATACAGATTAACAGATTATATCTCTCCTTTTAAATAAGGGAAGAACAACTTGGATAGTGATGTCTTCTTAAAAAGCATTGGCAGAAGAAAGGGAAAATCATGCTTGTACCAAGTAATTAATCAACCTAACAATTTTCAGCTCGCTACAAACAAACAAACTGCAGCACGTATGCAAAACCAACAAATGTACTTTCGATTTGATTTCTTTTTATACTTGGTTCATCAAACAGATCACGTGCTGTATAAGTGAAAGTGTAAGAGTCCAAATATCATGTCCCACACGCAGTTCTACGGCAATGTTACGAAGCACCTTTTTGAGTGGATTGGTCACGACTCAGCAGGTACCTACACTGTTTTCATTACTGGTTTGTCCTAACGTTAGTTCACTAAACAGCAACGCCCCAGCCAGCAGGCAAGAGCCAGGATGAGGGCGTTACGACCGCTGCCTCGCTGCACTTGCTCCTTGTGACACGCGACGTCGACTCGGTCGTAAACGCTACTCTTGTTGTCCTCCCCGGCCGCTGCGGCCGCAGACCGCACTAAACCCGGCACGCGCCCGGCAGGACGGGCCGTATAAACAAGGTAAAGTTACGTGCCGCGCTTCAAAGTCAAATTGATGTGCTGTTGAAACAAGTGTGACACCTCCTAGTGGCGACTGCTGGCACTTCCACGATCAGTGGAAGTGTGATGACCTTTTTTATGGTCAGCCGGTATTCTTCACTTCGTCGAGATGCGTTAAAGCGATGCGACACAACACTATCTCTTATTGCAGTCAGTATTTGTTAATTATGTCCGCTCTTTGCACTAATTTCTATCAGACTTTTTCGTTAATAAATTTAGATTCAGATTAGTACTATCGGCTAGCTGTGTTTCGTAGCGGATGTCGTCAAAGATGCCCAATTAACAGCAAGATTCGCATTTCAAAATGATTTGATATCTTTGATTTGCGTAGCTCATGTACACCGAATTAATTCCTTCAAAAGTCACAGGCTTCATTTAACACAGCACGATGTTTTGTCCGGTGAAAACTATTCCCTTTAATACTAATGTTGGATGAACTATTATTGTTGTTATTGTCCAGAGATAATCCAACAAACGTTCAATTATCATGATACTCTATTTGAAATCGTTGGTCACTATAGTTTTTTCCTTAACTCGGTTTTTATGAACGCAGTTTCACTTCTATGAATTGTCACACTTCAACCCGATAATAAATGTCCAGACAGGATCTATACATCTTCATCTACATGACTATTCTGCAATTCACATTTAAGTGCTTGGCAGAGGGTTCATCGTACCACAATCATACTATCTCCCTACCATTCCACTCCCGAACAGCGCGCGGGAAAAACGAACACGTAAACCTTTCTGTTCGAGCTCTGATTTCTCTTATTTTATTTTGATGATTATTCCAACATATGTAGGTTGGGCTCAACAAAATATTTTCGCATTCGGAAGAGAAAGTTGGTGACTGAAATTTCGTAAATAGATCTCGCCGCAACGAAAAACGTCTTTGCTTTAATGACTTCCATCACAATTCGCGTATCATATCTGCCACACTCTCTCCCGTATTACGTGATAATACAAAACGAGCTGCCCTTTTTTGCACCCTTTCGATGTCCTCCGTCAATCCCACCTCGTAAGGATCCCACACGGCGCAGCAATATTCTAACAGAGGACGAACGAGTGTAGTGTAAGCTGTCTCTTTAGTGGACTTGTTGCATCTTCTAAGTGTCCTGCCAAAGAAACGCAACCTTTCGCTCGCCTTCCCCACAATATTATCTGTGTGGTCTTTCCAACTGAAGTTGTTCGTAATTTTAACACCCAGGTACGTAGTTGAATTGACAGCCTTGAGAATTGTACTATTTATCGAGTAATCGAATTCCAACGGATTTCGTTTGGGACTCATGCGGATCACCTCACACTTTTCGTTATTTAGCGTCAACTGCCACCTGCCACACCATACAGCAATCATTTCTAAATCACTTTGCAACTGATACTGGTCTTCGGATGACCTTACTAGACGGTAAATTACAGCATCATCTGCGAAGAACCTAAGAGAACTGCTCACATTGTCACCCAGGTCATTTATATAGATCAGGAACAGCAGAGGACCCAGGACGCTTGCCTGGGGAACAGCTGATATCACTTCAGTTTTACTCGATGATTTGCCGTCTATTACTACGAACTGCGACCTTCCTGACAGGAAATCACGAATCCAGTCGCACAACTGAGACGATACCCCATAGGCCCGCAGCTTGATTAGAAGTCACTTGTGAGGAACGGTGTCAAACGCTTTCCGGAAATTTAGAAATACGGAATCAACTTGAGATCCCCTGTCGATAGCGGCTATTACTTCGTGCGTTGCACAAGAACGATGTTTTCTGAAACCATGCTGATTACGTATCAATAGATCGTTCCCTTCGAGGTGATTCATAATGTTTGAATACAGTATATGCTCCAAAACCCTACTGCAAACAGACGTCAATGATATAGGTCTGTAGTTCGATGGATTACTCCTACTACCCTTCTTAAACACTGGTGCGACGTGAGCAATTTTACAATCTGTAGGTACAGATCTATCGGTGAGCGAGCGGTTGTACATGATTGCTACGGTAAATAGGGAGCTATTGTATCAGCGTAATCTGAAAGGAACCTAATCGGTATACCATCTGGACCTGAAGACTTGCACGTATCAAGCGATTTGAGTTGCTTCGCAACCCCTAAGGTATCTACTTCTAAGAAACTCATGCTAGCATCTGTTCGTGTTTCAAATTCTGGAATATTCCATTCGTCTTCCCTGGTGAAGGAATTTCGGAAAACATCGTTCAATAACTCCACTTTAGCGAAAGTTGCGACGCCATGTTTGAGTAGCAGCTTCGGCAACAACTCAGTCTTTAAATTGGGAGTAATAATTTCGATCTTTAATCGACTGAGATGTTCGCTGGATGTTAGCGTTATCTCAGTTCTGTCAGTTTTCTTTCTCTTGACAATAAATTAAAAGAACATAAATTTGCTTTTAATTAGCCCGGATTCCAATGAAATTAACTACTTCACGCAGTGGTGAATGATACCCGAGTACTCAGGACTTAAACGCTAAAATCTTGGACAATAAAATCTCGAACACAAAGAATCACAGAGGCTAGAAATTCCCTATCGCTGACGACTACCAGACGCTAAATACGTTAACAATACCTGCGTTTGGTTTATATAGTAGCTGTAAACAAAAGGGACGTTCGCTAGAAACTCTTCGAATGAAACTCCTTGCTACTATGCATATAATTCTCTATTCCATTGGCCCTCAGTATACTTTAATTTAATTTTTTTTCTACTTTAAAGCGGGAATTTATGATTTTATACAATAAATGGGAATTGTTGATGGCCACTTCCAATAAATTTTAGTTTAAAAAAAGACCAGATATGTAAGGGGGGATTACATAACGCACGATTAATGTGTCTGTCTGATCACGACTGCCGGCCGGAGTGGCCGAGCGGTTAAAGGCGCTACAGTCTGGAACCGCACGACCGCTACGGTCGCAGGTTCGAATCCTGCCTCGGGCATGGATGTGTGTGATGTCCTTAGGTTAGTTCGGTTTAAGTAGTTCTAAGTTCTAGGGGACTTATGACCACAGCAGTTGAGTCCCATAGTGCTCAGAGCCATTTTTTGATCACAACTTAACAAACAGTTACTGTTACTGAAATTTATTTTTCTATTGTAGGAAATGCAGGAAAATTATCTGAAACACAAAATCTTTTCTGAGGTTTGCTAGACAGTCATTGAACACCATTAAAATCACTTTCCGACGTGTTAATAATGTGACGTAGTATTGCTACTGTTGTTTCAGTCCACATCGAGGTCGTTTGTTACGAGCCACTGGGTAGGTACTGCTCCTATCTTCATTAAATTTACTCGTTAAATATTCGTTACACCACACACCGTATGTGCAAAGACAAATGACAAATGTTCGATTCTGTGTGTCACTGGATACAAAAGAAACGTAATTACCATTGTCCACGAGTGTTAGCACAACTCACTTGTCTCAACCCACAAGCCAAGACCAATTCCATTACGATGTCTCGACTCTCAGTGTATGGGTGTGACGGAGGGGGGGGGGGGGGGGGGGGGTCGTCGCGTTAACAACATCAACATAGCTTATTTACTGACAGTGTCATGTCAGTCATCAATGACAATCTACTCTGCACCAGCAAATAGTGTTATGTGTGCATTAGAATCTGATTTTTCCAGAGACTAATTCCTTCATCGTACCAGTTGTGGAAATGAGCGTTTGGCGTCATCGGCCGGGAGGCCCCTCGCGGGGCAGGTCCGGCCGCCTTGGCGCAGGTCTTATTACATTCGGCGCCACATTGGGCGACCTGCACGCCGGATGGGGATGAAATGATGATGAACACAACACAACACCCAGTCCCTGAGCGGAGAAAATCTCCGACCCAGCCGGGAATCGAACCCGGGCCCGGAGGACGGCAATCCGTCACGCTGACCACTCAGCTACTGGGGCGGACATCGTACCAGTTGGATCGGCCAGAAGCATTGGCAGGATTTATCAAACTAGAAAACACATTCGGGTACGAAAATGATGCAAGATGTTCGATATACTGAGAGAAATAAATGTAAGCTATAGAGAAAGAGGGGTAATACATAATATTAACAAAAACCAAGAAGGAACAATCAAAATAGAAGAAAAAGAACGGAGTGCTATATATGAAAAGTATGTAAGACAGGGCAGCAGTCTTTCGCCCCAAGTGTTCTAATTATACGAGGAAGAACAATGGCAGATATATTTCCTCTTTTTTCTGGGCTCTGTCCAGTATCTTCACGGGGTCGGTATCTTAATCATTCGATTTGACAATGTTAGTTATAGAGGGAGGCAGAATAAGCTTCCCGTCACCACCCATAATCCTCCACCGCCACCACACTCATAATTTGTTTACCCTGTCCGTCTGATTCTACTGTTATAATGTTATCCCATGTAAAACTGTGTGAAAGTTTTGTAGATGCTTGCGAATCATGTAACTGGGACGGCATGTCGGTGTAGACCGGTATCCACGCAGTCAGATGTGGGAAAGCGCCTCAAAACCATATCAAGCCTAAGCGACTCGCCGGTCGTAGTCGTTAATCAGCTGAGCGGAATCGCTCCGAAACTTATGTGCCTCCTTCAATGCAGAGAGTCTCGTGTTAACGCGCCCAACTATCAGGGTGGCTTTCAAAGCGAAAGGAAATCAATGAGACCATTCGTCTACGATACTGCTATCCTCAGTGAAACTAGAGAAGAGTTACGAGACGTGTGGAATGGAATGTACAGTCTAATGAGTAAAGAACATAGACTGAGAATAAACAGAAAAAATGGTTCAAATGGCTGTGAGCACTATGGGACTTAACTTCTAAGGTCATCAGTCCCCTAGAACTTAGAAGTACCTAAACCTAACTAACCTAAGGACATCAGACACATCCATGCCCGAGGCAGGATTCGAAACTGCGACCGTAGCGGCCACGCGGTTGCAGACTGTAGCGCCTTTAACCGCTTGACCACACCGGCCGGCAATAAACAGAAGAAAGACGAAGGTAATGAGGAGAAGCAGAATTGAGAATAGTGATGAAGCTAACATGAAAATTGGTGACGACGAGGTAGACGAAGTTAAGGAATTCTGCTAACTTGAAAGACAAATAATACATTACGCACGAAGCAAGGAGGTTATGGAAGGAAGACTAGTACAGTCAAAGAGCGCATTCCTGGCCAATACAAGTCTATTTGAAGCGAATATATGCCGTAATTTGACGAAGAAATTTCCCGGAATGTACGTTTCGAGCACAGCAATGTATAGTAGTGAATTCTGGACAACGGAAAACCTGGAAAAGAAGATGATCTCTGCGTTTCGATTGCGGTGCGATAGAATAAGGTTAAAAATTTGGTGCACTGTTACGATAAGAAATGAGAAGAGTTCTCCGCAGAATGGGGGATGAAAGGAAAATATAGGAAACACCTAACAAGATGATGGATATAGATGATAGGACATGTGTTAAAATATCGATGAATAACTACCACGTTACCAGACGTAGCTGTAGAGGTTTAAAACTGTTCAAGATTGGAGAGACTTGAATACATCCAATTAACAGTTAAGGAAGTAGGGCACAACTGCTACTCTAAGTTGAGGAGGCTGTCACAAGAGATGAATTCGTGAAGGGACGCATCAAACCAGTCAGATGAAGGAAGAGCAACACCCGCCCTTCCCTCGACCACAAAAAAGGGGAAACTGGGTAATGATAGTTGCTTCGAGTTCGACAGCACGGGCCAGGCTGGTTGAATACGTTTTTTGCCGTCAGATGGTCTTTGGTTTTTCCTCTGTTGTGGAAAGGACGAAGTGGGTTGCGCGGAAACGCACGGGGCAGTTGGGACTGTGCGGCTATGGTGGACGGTGTGTCCGGGAGATCGCAGGGTCTTTTTGGAGAGCAATTGGTCAGCAATCCGGCTCGCCGTTTTTCGAGTGTGAGTGCTCTCGCGCGGCGTCTTCCGTACAGGGCGGTGCGGCTGTTGACCTGCCGTTCTGGGACAGCCTACGCCTGCCCTGGGCTGTGTACTTGTTCGAGCAGCACCCGGGTTCCTCCCAGCTAGAGCATCTTATTCAGGGTACGCCCTCTTACCCTGGTTGGTCGGAGTACTTGCAGGATACCCCTGCATTGCCTCCATATCATCACTTCGACGAAATGTTGTAGTTTCTTCACTTTTTGTTCGTGTCTTCTCGTTGCCCTTCTCAGGTTTGTAGGCTTCTGTGTTGCCCGCGTGTGCGGACAACGGTGTTGGCCCATGGCGGGCCGACTGCACACCTCCCGGCGCGGACGGCGCAGGGAGCGCCTCACTGCGGCTGCTGCTTAGCGGCCGCTTGTGTGGCCGTCAGCATGGCCTCTGCAACACGCTGCAGCGTGTCGGCAAGATTTGCCACCTTGCCGATCGCCACAGACAGTGCAGAGACGGCTGCTGCCAGGATGTCTTCGTTCGCTGCAGGTGCAGCGTCTCGCCTCGGCGCAGCAGGCTGACGGGCGGTGGCAGTCGTGTTGCCACTCTTGCCTCCGCCCGTTGTTGCGGCGTCTTCTTTGCGCATTTTCCCCGTGTGGGGGGAAACGCGCTCAGCTTCTGGTGTGCCCTCTCGGACACGTTTGATGGCGCGGATGCGCCTTCTTCTGTTCCCCACCGCGGTGGGGGCGTTAGTAGCGCCTGCGGCTGTCCTCTGCGTAGCCGCTGTTGCCTGCCGCCTTGCCGGTTTTGCGCCTGGGCGCGGACGGCCGAGGGAGCGGCCGGCAGACTTCTGTGCTGGGTGCCCGCGCTGGCGAGCAATCGCGGCTTTGATGAATTCACAGCCCCGATAACTCGCCACATGTGGGCCGCCGCAGTTTGCACACTTCGGAGCGTGCGTCCTGGGATGTGGGCAGAGCCCACTTGCGTGGGGGCCTGCGCACTTCACGCATGCCTCTGGAAAGAAACAGTGGGGAGCCACGTGTCCCGTCCCTTGGCAGCGGAAGCACTGGACGAGCCCCCTCTTCTGCTTGAGGCCCTCCGCGGTGACCGATGTGTTGGCCACCTTCTTCAGCTCGAAGAGCCGCCTGTTCTCTGGTGTGTCAGTGGCAATCAGCAGCAGGGAAGGCGACTCTTTATGGCTGACGTGGGACTTGACCCGCGTCACGTTTTTGACGTGGAAGTCAAGGTCCGCCAGCTCTTCCTTCAGCAGGTCCGGTTCTGCCGCCATGGGAAAGCCCTTGACGACTACCTTTAGTAGCCTCTCGGGGGCGGCGTGCGTGTACCAGTGCAGGCCCTGGTTCAACGCCTCCGACGTCACCTTCATGTAGTCCTGCGTGTTTGCGACCTGCAGCCGCACAAGGTTTCCAGAAGCAGCTCGCAGTGTGAAGTCGGCAGTCGTCCACTGCCTCACGAGCTGCAGGAAACGCATGTAGTCTTTGGCCACCTCAAAGACTATCGGCGGCGGCCGTCGATGAGACCGCCCGGTGGTGGGGGCCGTCTCTCCTTCGTAGTCAGAGCAGCCATCCAGTGCAGCGGTCGTGGGCGCCGTCTGCGCAGATGATGACTGCTCCGGCCTCACGTCGTCTGCAAGCACGCCGAAACGGTTTGCAGTCGATGTGGGAGGCGGGGAAGGCGTCGCCCTGGGTCTGGCCGCCCGTCGACTCCCGGAGAATTCGGCTCGATACAGCGAAGCCCACCGGTCGTCTCCCTCACTGCACTAGGCGATCGGGAAGTTTTCACCGTAGGATGTCGCCGTTCACCACCATCTTCGCATTCCTTGGTCGAGGAAAGACGCCACTTCCACTTCCTTATGTTCATAGCGAGCGTCATTTGTATTTTTTGCAGACATTTGGTCTCCATTTTCTTGTGTTGCTTCTGTTTGAAGCAACTTGGCGCTGGCTCTTGGCTTCGTTTTTCAATTATTTGTTTTTTGGTGTGCTGCGCTCCCCTTATTTTTTTATCGTATGGCAGAACGTCTATGAAGATTACAAATTATTACACATCAGCATTTAAGCACAGTTCTCCAGTATAAAACACCACAAATAACAACAGCTATAGACGGATGTCAACGTCTTTTATGTATTTTATAACATCTCTCGTCGCTGCGGGGAAATCTTCGAAAGGATCCTTGTACGCGCGTGCTGGTCATGTCGATACAACGCGCACCATAGTCATAGGATGGTGATGAAGATTGTAGAGAGTGACTGCACATCGTCCATGGCCCGTTCGGATGCGGCTCAGGATAGTCCAAATTATCCGAGGCCGGTCGAATATAGCAGGGTTTCTTATGGATGCAGGGCAACTTCAGACATTGTGGGGAACAGTTTTGTTGCCAGCAGCGTTTCCATTCATCGATGGAATTGAATTCAGTTCCCATGAGAGTCCTGGCTGTGATGAGAGTGGGATATCCACTGTTGGAAGGTCGGTGTTATTATCAATCCTCTGGTATTCATTCAGTAGCGCGCTCTTCCGTCTGATATCAGGAAGTGGAATGAGGCTAGGTAGCCAGTGTGCGGGAGTACATCATATTGACCTACTAACAGTGCGCATGGCCTCGTTAAGTTGTACGTCTATCTTTCCTAGGTGTGGACTTTAATCCAGAGAGTCGCACGGTATTCTGCTGCTGAGTATACCAAACCGGGGGCTCAAAACCTGAGAGTGTCTGCTGACAATCCCCAACGAGAGCTGCGGAGTTTATGGAGAATGTCGTCTCTGCTTTTGAGCTTATCAGATGCTCCTGTCAAGTACTCCTTAAAAGAGAGTTTCATATCTAACGAGATCCCAAGGTATTTTGGGTGCATATTATGATGAAGTGCGTCTCCTTCAAAATAGACATAGATGGCTCTGTGTTCCAATCTATGGGACAGATGTAAACGTGAAACGTTTGTTTTATTTGAGATGGTTGTAACCTCATTTGCGGAAATAGTGGCTTAAGATATGTAGAACAGAAATTAGGATTTCTTCCGTTCTTTTATAAGTTTGGTGTTGAGTAGCTATTTCCCAGTCGCCAGCATAGCCAAACTTTCTGGACTGTGTTGGAGGGATATCAGATACATGTAGATTAAACAAGAGAGGAGCAAGGACGGATCCCTGTGGTAAACCATTATTCAGTACTTTTGAGCAGCTAGTGTCTTTTTCTTTAGCTCCCCTATTTTCCATTTAATGTGGTTTTGAAATGTTTGCAACATGTGCTGAACTCTCTCCCGCGCGGAAATTGGCTTATGTCTAGATTAAATGTTTTTGACAAAATTTTGGGCTCTCAGTTTCAAGTAAAGTGAAGACTGTTGTTTTGGTGATTTAATTTTAAGGTGTAGAGGCCTGGACCCAATTCTAAGCCACGTTTAGTCATATGTTCCTTTTAAAAAAAGAGGTAAACTTTATTTAGTGGCACTGACTTGTTTCCTGCACCCAGCAAGTTTTTTTCCTCTTTGATACCACAAAAACCTTACGAGAAATAAGTGGAATGTTTTATATGATGCTTGGTTCTGTTAAATTACATCTAAAACTGTGTTAAAAATTGTATTAGGACAGTTGGTCTTGAGAACCTCTAATATATTCATTGAGGTAATAAACGGCCATTTGTATACCTTGGGTTGCGGATACTGGTTTGAAGGTTGCTTCGGCATTTATCAAGATTGTGGCGATGTTTGTTCTACACTTACGATACTCATAATTTTGATCTTTTGTTAGTAGCAATTCCTGCTCTAAGTGAGTACCTGGCTCGCACCTGTTAACTTTAACTAGAATGGCGAGGGGATTTAACGTTCAGTGGCGCTTGAATCTTAATTTAATTTTGTTATTGGATTTCATTTAGACCCGGTGCAGAGTCTTAGGTTTTTTTAAACTATCGCTGCTTAAGAGAGCTTTGATGTAAGTGTTGTAGTGCACCACCTATCCTCTGTGTCCCGAAGTCTAGCTCTGTGGTGTTTTGTGTCATCTGCGAGTGGGCTCCCTGACCTGACGTGTGGCTGCTATATTGCTGTATTGTAGTTTTCAGGTTAAGGTGTGCCTCAAAATGACTTTGGGTGTTAACTATTAATACTTAATATTTTAATAAGAAGAAGATGCTTTGTAGAATAATTAAATTGTTTCGGCTCGGGTATTTCACGTTTATTGCCTTTTTTAAGTTCAGTTTTCAACGGTTTTTTCTTTTTTTTTATATTAACTGAGCCTTGTACCTTATTGCTGTTGAGGCAAGGAAATTATTGTTGATTAACAAATCGTTTTAAAGAGAAATTCGTTACAAATGATGCTTCGCAGTCCTTGCTCTATAACCTGTTGGTTGGTGTCCTCCTTTGAACATCGTATTTTTTCTTGTGATTTTTTTTTCTTCTTACTTATTGTGTAACATTTGGTAGCGCTTGGGGACTGTTCGCTCCTGATTATTGTTTCAGGTACTCTGTTCAATATGAAGATGGTGCTGTGATCGGAGAGGGGACTCTGAAGAAGGAGCAGCCCGTGTACGAGTTGCGAGTAGGGGGCCAAAGCGAGGACGGCGACGTCAGTGAATTAGCGCGCGTCTCCGTGATAGGGCGCACGTCCCGTTGCACGTCACGGAGGAGTGTGTGAGCCACGTCAGTACCGCCGCGCTAGTGAGTCGCTCCGCTTCCCTGGTAGTATCAGACAAGAATGTTGAGTTCTTGTCCCAAACTGCTACCCCTCGCGTGTAAATTTACCGCTTCCAAGCGCAGACTACACATTTCTCCAACCGAGATAATGACTCCAGATCCGTAGTTTCCAGCGTTCCCTCTAAGACTAAAGTAGGATAATGACTTCAGATCCGTAGTTTCTAGTGTTCCCTCTAAGACTAAACTAGATGAATTAATGTTCGCGGTAACGCTCTGGCAAAGAGTGCTAAGCAATTCAGAATGGGGCAGAGGGTCCCGAGAAGGCAAGCAGAAGGACCCAACAGAGGAGCGCCGGGAGAGGAACTCACGGTCAAAAAATGGTTCAAATGGCTCTGACCACTATGGGACATAACTTCTGAGGTCATCAGTCCCCTAGAACTGAGAACTACTTAAACCGAATTAACCCAAGGACATCACACAATCACATGCCCGAGGCAGGATTCGAACCTGCGACCGTAGCGGTCGCGCGGTTCCAGACTGAAGCGCCTAGAACCGCTCGGCCACTCCGTCCGGCAACACACAGTCCCGCTGAAAGAAATGTGGCTCACGAGGTGACGTGTTCTGCCAAACTTCCCTATCCGTTTGTTAACGTGATTGAAGGCATAGATTATCTTGCTGAAGGTACCGTTAAGCAGTTAGTGAAATTTGTGGTTCTCTGTAAACTTAGAGAGGTTACTTGGAATTTGGTGTTTCAAATCATTTACCCTTGTGTAAAGGCTCGTTAGCTGAAATCGTGTGTAGCGTCGTGGCCCGTAAATGTGAAATTTCGTGTGCTATGCTCCACGGACCTTCAGTAAATACTGTCTGCTCGAGTCGGGGACTAATTAATTGACAAATATTTGTTTCGCGTACAACTGATTGGGGAGCCGCTTATTGATTACAGGCGAGGAAGTCGTACTGCCGCTTTGCGTTCGACATGCAACTTTCGGAGGCAGAAGTGGTAGTTAGCATTGAGTGGGGTATCAATATATAGGATAGTTCCACGGTTTTTCTTTCGGAAATGCTTATCACGTATCAAGATTTAGAGCGTCTGGTTTCTTATGTTATTGGGGTTGCTCAAGCCTCTGCTAGAGGTGAATGTGTCAGCGAAGCCGGGCGTCCTCCAGTTCATAGGCCTCTTGTTACTGATAACCTCACTCGTAGTAAGGGACGGTGTTTCCACTCTTGTGAGCCCGGGCATTTTTCCCGCACGTGATACCGTACATCTAAATCGGCGCACAACAGTTAACGCCAGACGACAAACAGACGCCGAGGCGCTACCTTTTTCCTCGCACGGCTAGTTTGCATTCACTCCCTTACGCTTGCGCAGGTATTGATCACGAACCTGTTTGTGGTGCTGTTGATTCTTGTAACTGGTCTGATACCTCAGACAGCGTCTTGCTGGATGTCGGAGGTTAGCGGCCAGCAGCTTGCCACCCATCAATCGTAGTTCGTTTATTGTCAAGTGGACTATTGTTCCTGGCGCCTTCAAGTCATGGTGACTGAAGGTGTCAGTGTTGAATCCCTGCTGGGCTGTCATTTTATTAATAAGACTAGACTCTCCTCGGGTTACAGTCAAAGTCACTTTCATTTCAAGTTCGCGCCCTCCATCAGAACTGACTTTTGCCTGCGTGCTTACCAGTCAGGGGATCATTCGGTGGCGACTGGGGATGGGAAGTTCGATTTGGACCACCTTCTGGCTGAGTAGGCTTAGCAAATGTGGGTGGTGTTGCGACTGTTTCCTGATACACTTACTGATAATCTAGGTATGGCGAATAGGGCCGAATATCGGATCCAATTGACAGATCAGGTTCTCGTTATGCAATCTCTACACCGCCTGTCACCGCCGAAAACAGAAGCGATGCGCCAGGAAACAGAGTAGGTATTGGCTGAAATTGTTGACACAGCATCAGTTTTACCTTATGCTTCCTCTATTTTTCTGGTGCAGAAGCCTAATGGAGGAGGAGTTAGACCCTTGCTGATCATCGTCTTCAGGTGGTCGTCGTTAGGTGGCACTTGGATGAGTCCCCCTGCCTGATTTACACGATTGTTTTGCTAGCCAAGTTTGTTATCGAATTCCCCTAGCGGAGGAATAAAAAGCTGAGAGCTCATGTGTTACGGATTGGAACCTGTTTGAATTTAACCGTGTTCCTTTCCGGCTGTCCACTGGAGCACCTGTCATTTCACGTTTTCTAGATTCTCTTTTAGGTGATATCAAGTTCCAGGTTGTTTATAATTACTTGAATGATGTCGTTATTTACAGCAAGACTGTTCCCGAACATTTGGAGCATCTCTGCCAGCCGCTGGCAAGGTTAGGGCAGGCAGTCCTACATGTGAAACCCTCAAAGGTTGATTTACTGCGGTCAGAGATCTCTTTTTTTGGGTCATTTAGTTTCGACTGATGGGATTCGTGTGAACCATTGATGGACTCAGACTACTCAGTTTTCGTCCTCCTCGTCCGCGAAAGAGAATAGCTCACTTTATCGAGATCATAATTTTGTTTTCGCAAATTCATTGTCAAGTTTGTCGAGTTGCCAGCTCCACGGAAATTGTTGCATAGGAAAGTCCGAGAACTGAAATGGACCGAAATTCAGCGAGCTGCATTTGATGAACAGAAGAGAACCTCAGATTGTCCGTCTCGAATTTTGATTTATCCTTCATTTTACAAACTGTTGTTTCAAATTCGGGAATAGGAACCGTGTTGCTCCAGGAACTGGACGGTGGGCGCCACTCCACTGCTTACACGTCACGCGCTTTAACGACTGAAGAGGCCAGGTAAAAAATGTTCAGATGTGTGTGAAATCTTATGGGACGTAACTGCTAAGGTCATCAGTTCCTAAGCTTACACACTACTTAACCTAAATTATCCTAAGGACAAACACACACACCCATGCCCGAGGGAGGACTCGAACCTCCGCCGGGATCAGCCGCACAGTCCATGACTGCAGCGCCTGAGACCGCTCGGCTAATCCCACGCGGCGAGGCCATGTATTCGACCTTTGCTCTTGACGACCTCGCTGTCCTACTCAGTAGTAAAAATTTTAATTCTACCTACAGCACCGTCATTTTAGTTTTATAAACTGACAACCAAGCTCCTTCATGGGTCCTGGAGCGTCCAAGTAAGATAGGGGATATTGCGAGGTGGGCGATACGCATTTCCGCGTTTAAGTTCTCAGTAAAGCACATATGGGCCAGTAAAAATGTGTTCGCTGACAAGTTAAACCGTATGTTGGAGTCTGGTGACGAAGAAACTTCGGTGCTCCGAATATCTGACCAGAGAGCTTCTATTATCGTGGTCTTGGCTGGGGTGCTTCAGTTTTTAAATGGTTCAAATGGCTCTGAGCAGAATGCGACTTAACTTCTGAGGTCATCTGTCCCCCAGAACTTAGAAATATGGTTCAAATGGCTCTGAGCACTATGAGACTTAACTTCTGAGGTCATCACTCCCCTAGAACTTAGAACTACTTACACCTAACTAACCTAAGGACGTCACACACATCCATGTCGGAGGCAGGAATCGAACCTGCGTCCGTAGTGGTCGCGCGGTTCCAGACTGTAGCGCCTAGAACCGCTCGGCCACTACGGCCGGCGACTCATTTGTTTCGTGATATTTTGCAACAACGAGATTCTGGAAAGGGGTTGTTACATATTAAACAGCGTATTCAGTCTAAGGAGCTACTATTGTGCGACTTTGGCTAAGTTGACTGAGTTGTTTGGGTTGTTTCATAACAACGAGATTCTGTCATAGGGTTGTTGCATATTAAACAGTCTTGAGTCTGAGGGGGACGCGTCCGACCAGCTGCTATTAGTGTGGCCTTGGTTGAGGTTCCCGAGTTGTTTGGTGATCCTGTGCAATAAAGGGATTCCGTAATGGGGTTGTTACATCTTAAACAGCGTCTTCAGTCTAGAGAGGAAGTGTCCGATAAGGGAGCCACTATTTGTGCCCTCTTTGCTGAGGTGGCTGAGTTGTTTGTTGATCTTGTGCAACAATGAGTTTCTGACCCAGGGCTGTTACATATTAAACACCATCTTTAGCCTTGGCAAAACAGTCTGGGTACCAGCTTAAGTAGGGAATTTTGTGTTTACAATCCAGGGGAGATGGTAACTGGAAAATTAGTTTACTCTGGGATCTCCCATCTTTAAATATTACAATCAACTTGTGTTAGGTTAACACCTAGGCACTTATAAATCCATAGACACGATTAAACAACATATGACGTGGCCCTCGCTCCATAAAGATATAAAGAGATGCTTAGACAGTGTCGAGAATTTTAGCTGGCAAAACAAATTTCGGGCCATAAGAGCGGATTGTTGAATTCCACCCGTGCTGAGCATCTAATGGAACATATTTTACTTGATTATTTCAGTTCCCTCCCCCAGACTCCATCTGGTTACTACTACCTACTACATTTTCGTAGAAGTGGTCATCTATCTCCTCACGTTTTGTGTGGTTGATGCTGAGCAGGGAGGGGGGGGGGAGTAATCAGAGGGGTCAGCATTAAACACCCTAGTAAAATTATTTGTCTCTTTGATCCACTCCACAGGGTTTGCTTTTGGCATGGCTTCCATCACGCAATTACTACCGCTATTATCCACAACCGTCGTTTGTGGAAAGGATTAACAGTAACTGAAGCCTGCTCTTATTACTTAACTCTAGGAGGCGCCATCAAAATGGGACCGTTCCCTCCCACGGTTGAATCAATGTGGCAAGGCACGAAGCTCATCAAGATGTGCCAGCATCCTTGATGATCGTCCATCCTCTAAAATGGCCACTGTTCAACTTGTCGGCACTAGCAGACTTGCTCCCTGATCGGGTGTCTCCTGGGCGAGAGCAAACATTACGAGGACCCATCAATGGGACGCACTACAACAGTGGACGCGCGCATGCTCATTTTAAGGTAGCGACAAGGTGCACGTTCGCAACCTTGGAGATCTTGACAAAGGGAGCAAGGGACACAGTATGCTTATGTCACGTTTTGTGGGTCCGTGGAGCATCCTAAGGGTTACCACTACAGTGACGCTGCGAGGGAAGCGCGAGGCATCCGACCGTGGGCAAACGGCACACGTAAGTAACGTTAAGCCAGCTGATACTGATTCATTTGTTCTGACTTCCCTTACGGATCAATCAAGCCGGGAGTTCAGCTGTGTCTGGAAGGCTGAGTCGTGCGCTGAGTTTGACAGCTCACGCCCGGTGAGATGAGCACGTTATTTGCTCGTTATAGAGGGTCTTTGGTTTTCTCTCTTGTGGAAGAAGTAGGTTGTGCCGGAAAGGCAGGGCAGCAGTCGAGATTGGGCTGTCGTGGTGGATGGTGTGTCCAGGAGAACGTGGTCAGCGTTGCCGGCGCACCGTTTCTCTGGTGTGGGCGTTGGGGGGGGCGACAACGGTGAGGCTGCGACGTGCCGTTCTGGGCCAGACGGCCTAATCCTGCACTGTGCCGTATTCGTCGGCTCCTCACCCGCGCTCCTCCCGGAAAAATTAGCGCGATTCGCCGAAGCCCACGTGTCAGTAGTTTTTTTTTTTTTTGTCATCAGTCTACTGACTGGTTTGATGCGGCCTGCCACGAATTCCTTTCCTGTGCTAACCTCTTCATCTCAGAGTAGCACTTGCAACCTACATCCTCAATTATTTGCTTGACGTATTCCAGTCTCTGTCTTCCGCTATAGTTTTTGCCCTCTACATCTCCCTCTAGTACCATGGAAGTCATTCCCTCATGTCTTAGCAGATGTCCTATCATCCTGTCCCTTCTCCTTATCAGTGTTTTCCACATAATCCTTTCCTCTCCGATTCTGCGTAGAACTTCCTCATTCCTTACCTTATCAGTCCACCTAATTTTCAACATTCGTCTATAGCACCATATCTCAAATACTTCGATTCACTTCTGTTCCGGTTTTCCCACAGTCCATGTTTCACTACCATACAAAGCTGTACTCCAGACGTATATCCCCAGAAATTTCTTCCTCAAATTAAGGCCGGTATTTGATATTAGTAGACTTCTCTTGGCCGGGAATGCTTTTTTTTTCCAAAGCGAGTCTGCTTTTGATGTCCTCCTTGCTCCGTCCGTCATTGGTTATTTTACTGCCTAGGTAGCAGAATTCCTTAACTTCATTGACTTCGTGACCATCAATCCTGATGTTAAGTTTCTCGCTGTTCTCATTTCTACTACTTCTCATTACCTTCATCTTTCTCCGATTTACTCTCAAACCATATTGTGTACTCATTAGACTGTTCATTCCGTGCAGCAGATCATTTAATTCTTCTTCATTTTCACTCAGGATAGCAAAGTCATCAGCGAATCGTATCATTGATATCCTTTCAGTTTGTATTTTAATTCCACTCCTGAACCTTTCTTTTATTTCCATCATTGCTTCCTCGATGTACAGATTGAAGAGTAGGGGCGAAAGCCTACAGCCTTGTCTTACACCCTTCTTAATACGAGCACTTCGTTCTTGATCGTCCACTCTTATTATTCCCTCTTGGTTGTTGTACATATCGTATATGACCCGTCTCTCCCTATAGCTTACCCCTACTTTTTTCAGAATCTCGAACAGTTTGCGCCATTTTATATTGTCGAACGCTTTTTCCAGGTCGACAAATCCTATGAAAGTGTCTTGATTTTTCTTTAGCCTTGCTTCCATTATTAGCCGTAACGTCAGAATTGCCTCTTCGTCCCTTTACTTTTCCTAAAGCCAAACTGATCGTCACCTAGCGCATTCTCAATTTTCTTTTCCATTCTTCTGTATATTATTCTTGTAAGCAGCTTCGATGCATGAGCTATTAAGCTGATTGAGCGTTAATTCTCGCACTTGTGAGCTCTTGCCGTCTTCGGAATTGTGTGGATGATGCTTTTCAGTAAGTCAGATGGTATATCGCCAGACTCATATATTCTACACACCAACGTGAATAGTCGTTTTGTTGCCACTTCCCCCAATGATTTTAGAAATTCTGATGGAATGTTATCTATCCATTGTGCCTTATTTGACCGTAAGTCGTCCAAAGCTCTTTTAAATTCCGATTCTGATACTGGATCCCCTATCTCTTCTAAATCGACTCCTGTTTCCTCTTTTATCACATCAGACAAATCTTCACCCTCATAGAGGCTTTCAAAGTCTTCTTTCCACCCATCTGCTCTCTCCTCTGCATTTAACAGTGGAATTCCCGTTGCACTCTTAACGTTACCACCGTTGCTTTTAATGTCACCAAAGGTTGTTTTGACTTTCCTGTATGCTGAGTCTACAATCATACTTTTTTCGATGTCTTCACATTTTTCCTGCAGCCATTTCGTCTTAGCTTCCCTGCATTTCCTATTCATTTCATTCCTCAGCGCCTTGTATATCTGTATTCCTGATTTTCCCGGAACATGTTTGTACTTCCTCCTTTCATCAATCAACTGAAGTATTTCTTCTGTTACCCATGGTTTATTCGCAGCTACCTTCTTTGTACCTATGTTTTCCTTCCCAACTTCTGTGATGGCCCTTTTTAGTGATGTCCATTCCTCTACAACAATACTGCCTACTGCGCTATTCCTTATTGGTGTATCTGTAGCGTTAGAGAACTTCAAACGTATCTCGTCATTCCTTAGTACTTCCGTATCCCACTTCTTTGCGTATTGATTCTTCCTGACTAATGTCTTGAGCTTCAGCCTACTCTTCATCACTACTATATTGTGATCTGAGTCTATATCTGCTCCTGGGTACGCCTTACAATCCAGTATCTGATTTCGGAATCTCTGTCTGACCATGATGTAATCTAATTGAAATCTTCCCGTATCTCCCGGCCTTTTCCAAGTATACCTCCTCCTCTTGTGACAGGGTATTCGCTATAACTAGCTGAAACTTGTTACAGAACTCAATTAGTCTTTCTCCTCTTTCATTCCTTGTCCCAAGCCCATATTCTCCTGTAACCTTTTCTTCTACTCCTTCCCCTACAACTGCATTCCAGTCGCCCATGACTATTAGATTTTAGTCCCCCTTTACATATTGCATTAACCTTTCAATATCCTCATACACTTTCTCTATCTCTTCATCTTCAGCTTGCGACGTCGGCATGTATATCTGAACTATCGTTGTCGGTGTTGGTCTGCTGTCGATTCTGATTAGAACAACCCGGTCACTGAACTGTTCACAGTAACATACCCTCTGTCCTGCCTTCCTATTCATAACGAATCCTACACCTGTCATACCATTTTATTCTGCTGTTGATATTATCCGATATCATCTGACCAGAAATCCTTGACTTCCTTCACTTCACTGACCGCTACTATATCTAGATTGAGCCTTTGCATTTCCCTTTTCAGATTTTCTAGTTTACCTACCACGTTCAAGCTTCTGACATTCCACGGCCCGACTCGTAGAACGTTACCCTTTCGTTAATTATTCAATCTTTTTCTCATGGTAACCTCCCCTTTTGCCAATGGAGAGATCATCATGACACTTTTTCAGTTACAGGCCCCATGTCCTGTGGATACACGTTACGTGTCTTTAATGCAGTGGTTTCAATTGCCTTCTGCATCCTCATGTCGTTGATTATTGTTGATTCTTCCGCCTTTAGGGGCAATTTCCCACCCCTAGGACAAGAGAGTGCCCTGAACCTGTATCCGCTCCTCCGCCCTCTTTGACAAGGCCGTTGGCAGAATGAGGCAGACTTCTTATGCCGGAAGTCTTCGGCCGCCAGTGGTGATTATTTATCAAAATTTAGGCCGTGGCGGGCATCGAACGCGGGGCTGAAGATGTTTTGATTATGAATCAAAGACGCTACCCCTAGACCACGCCTGTCTGCAGTAGACAGCTAAAACGCCTTCACTATAGAATGTTGCTCGGCACCGAGTCAGTGTCTTCTCCAGGTTGCTTTATGTTTATGGTGACCGTCATTTGTATGTTCTCCAGAGACTTGTCTCCATTGCCTCTCTTAAATTTTACGTAAACTGCGCTAAAAAATCCATGAGGAGAACTAAAGTTCTCGAGAACCTCTAATTTAACATCGAGCTTATAACAGGCCATATGTGTACCGTGGGTTGTGGATAATTGTTTGGAGATGCTTCTGCATTTACTAAGACTGTGGTGATATTTGTTCTGCACTTACAGTTCTAATAATTTTGAGCCAATTTCGGCCTTGTGTGAGCCACGGTAAAAATTGCTGTTTTGAAGAGCGTGCCGCAGCGCATAGTGTGAAGCAGTCGCCCTCCGTGTCTGGCGGTGGCGCCGCTGTGGCAGTCGCAGCTTTGGTGTCTCCCTCTGGTGGGAAAGGGTCAAGGTAGCCTGTTCCCGCGCATTTAAGGGGCGCGATGAGCTCGCCAGTCAGTCAGTCGGGGTCAGTCTGGTATCAGTCTCTCGTCCCCAGCTTGTTAGTCTGTCTCTCGGCCCCTCTTGTTTGGCAGTTAGGGTCTGGCTGTCGTTCAGAGTGCTAGTATGTCCGTCGTTCGGATCAACCTTTAAGGTCTGCAAAATGAGAATCTTTCCACTCTGCCAGTAAGAGAAGTCAGTGAGTGGTCGCCCGGTCGGGGCTTACTTCCTGCATCTGAGTCTGCGCGTTAGGCAGCCAGTCTGCTCGAGTTTGCTCAGGAAATGGTTATTGGCGGTTGGATCGATCGGTTGGTCGGTCGCGCACTGAAACACCAGACAACTCGTCCGTCTTGAGCGTCGGCGCATGTGAGGTCGCCACGTGAGTCCAGTGGGCCGCGACGTACAGCGAGGGGTAGTGACTTCGCGCTCGACACGAAAACAACAGGAGTCAACCCACGACATCAGTCTGGCCCGTGCGAGCTGCGACGCCGCGGTGTAACTGGTTCTCCGAGCGCTTCTGGGCCCCTTCAGTTACCATCTTGTGGAGCTTGGCTGGGTCCTTTCCTGGTGCAGGGATGTCGTTTTGCCAGTGGTCGTGTTTCTTCTGCATGGTTGGGTCCGACCCAGTATTTGCGCCGTCGTGTGTCTGGAAGTGAGTGGGAGACGCACCAGCAGTGCAGTCGCAACGGAGCAGCAGTCGCGTACGGAGCAGCGGGCAGTCGGTCGCTTGGTGTGGACAAAGAAAGACGGGAGACCGGCGCGCCTTCCTGCGTTTGTTGAAGCTGCTGGCAGCGGACGGTTCGGGAGAGCGATTTGGCGGTGCTGTGCCAGGTCATCACGAGAAATCACAGTTTATTAGAAGTTAAGTGATTGGTGATATGTTGTGTGATTTACTGTTGTTAAATTGTACTTGTTTCCTTCGTCAGTCTCTCCTCCCCAGCTTGCTCATCTGTCTCTCGTCCGCGTTTGTTAGGCAGTTAATGTCTGTCTGTCATTCGGAGCTGCCTCTGTCATTTTTGTTGGATTCGGAGTGTAACAAATTTGTTGCTTGGAGTGTAACGGCCTAATTCCTGAAATATGTTTTGATCTTGCCTATCATCTTGAGAGGCGGTATCTGTGTACTGTAGAGAATGTTAGCTTGTTTGGCCAACCTTTTATAATTTTATATAAGATTGCATTTCATGGGCTTTCATTTAAATGGTTATTTTAGTATATAAAGTTACCACCCTTCCATCGTAAGACTTTTCTTAGAAGTTGAAATCAAGTTGCTCCTTCGGTGGCAAAGTTAATTTTTCAATTGTGTTCTGTACCATTTCCATCCCTCCTATGGGGTGCATAGTTTGTGTGCTTGTGTGAATTGTTAAAACTTTTAGTTTAAAAGTAATCTGGTGTGTTGCAGATTTGCACCAGTGTAGTCTTTCAGTGGTTGTCGTGAGCGGTCGTAACAACGGCCGTGTTAAAAGGGAGCGGCAAGGTTCTCAGCCCGAAAGCTCATACAGGTAAAAATTTGTTTCTTTCTGCCTCTGTATAAATTGTAACTTGATATTTAGAGGGTGCTTTCTGATTATAATTTTTAATCTGTTTCTTTTTAAAAAATGCTTTAGGCACCATTAAAGTGAATAAATTACCATTTGTTAAAATAGGCATTTGCTTATGATTTCATCAGTTACTCGCTAGCAACTAATTCCACACTCACATACTGTGATTAAATGTGTTAATGTTTTTGATGAATCGCTGGTAAATAAAATAAATTTTTAAGAGTATTCCTTGAAAGGAAATTCACGGTTCAATGTGTGTACCTCGCTCACATCTTTTAACTGTAACTACCACGGCGAGGCGAGATAATACTCAGTGGCGCTTTTGACTTGATGTTAGTTACTGGATTTCTGCTGGAGCCGGTAGAAAGGCTTAGGTTTTTTTTTAACCTGACCACTGCTTAAGAGAGCTTTGCTCTACATCTTGTAGGGATTTCTGGGCTCCGAGGTCTACGTTTGGGGTCTCCGTCAGAGCATCGCCGTACGTGTTGTAGCGCACTATCCTCTGGATCACGAGATTTACATCTGGAGGTCTTTTCTACCATCTGCATGTTTGTGCCCTGACCTGACGTGAGGCCGATGTATTACTCTGTTACAATTTGCAGGTCATGGTATGCCTCTGCATGACTTATAAATTACTAATACTTATTATTTTGATAAATTGCAATTAAAAGAAAAGTACTAGGATACATTGAAGAATACGTAAACTGTTTCGGTTCTGGTGTTTCTAGCTTAATTCCTTTTCTTAACGGTAAAAGCTCAAGTTTAATACACTACTGGCCATTAAAATTGCTACACCACGAAGATGACGAGCTACAGACGCGAAATTTAACCGACAGGAAGAAGATGCTGTGATATGCAAATGATTAGTTTCAGAGTATTCACACAAGGTTGGCGCCGGTGGCTACACCTACAACGTGCTAACATCAGGAAAGTTTGCAAACGATTTCTCATACACACACAGCAGTTGACCGGCGTTGCCTGGTGAAATGTTGTTGTGATGCCTCGTGTAAGGAGGAGAAATGCGTACCATCACGTTTCCGACTTTGATAAAGGTCGGATTGTATAGCCTATCCCGATTGCGGTTTATCGTATCGCGACATTGCTGCTCGCGTAGGTTAGCAGAATATGGAATCGGTGGGTTCAGGAGGGTAATACGGAACGCCGTGCTGGATCCCAACGGCGTCGTATCACTGCCAGTCGAGATGACAGGCATCTCATCCGCATGGCTGTAACGGATCGTGCAGCCACGTCTCGTTCCCTGAATCGACAGATGGGGACGTTTGCAAGACACCAACTATCTGCACTAACATTTCGACGTCGTTTGCAGCAGCATGGACAATAAGTTCAAAGACCATGGTTGGGGTTACCCTTGACGCTGCATCACGGACAGGAGCGCCTGAGATGGTGTACTCAACGACGAACCTGGGTGCACGAATGGCAAAACACCATTTTTTCGTATTAATCCAGGTTCTGTTTACACCATCATTATGGTCGCATCCGTGTTTGGCGACATCGCGGTGAACGCACATTGGAAGCGAGTATTCGTCATCGCCATACTGGCGTATCACCCGGCGTGATGGTAAGGGGTTCCATTGGTTACGCGTCTCGGTCACCTCTTGTTCCCATTGACGGCACTTTGAACAATGAACGTCACATTTCAGATGTGTTAAGACCCCCACGAAACCCTACATTTCACCAGGATAATGCACGACCGCATGTTGCAGGAACTGTACAGACCTTTCTGTTAGACTGCTGCCCTGGCCAGCACATTCTCCAGATCTCTCACGAATTGAAATCGTCTGGTCAGTGGTGGCCGAGCAACTGGCTCGTCACAATACGCCAGTCACTACTCTTGATAAACTGTGGTGTCGTGTTGAAGCTGCATGGGCAGCTGTACCTGTACACGCCATCCAAGCTCTGTTTGACTCAATGCCCAGGCGTATCAAGGCCGTTATTGCGGCCAGAGCTTGTTGTTCTGAGAACTGATTTTTCAGGATCTATGCGCCCAAATTGCGTGACACATGTCAGTTCTAGTATAATATATTTGTCCAATGAATACCCGTTTATCATCTGCATTTCTTCTTGGTGTAGCAATCGTAATGGCCAGTAGTGTATTTAATGTGCTTTTCTTTACGTTAAGCCTTGTACCTTTTTGCTGTTGAGGAAAAGAAATTATCGTTGGTTAAGGAACCATTTTAAAGAGAACTTGGTAACAAATGTTGCTCCTCATCCCCTTTTCCAGGACCTGTTGGCTGGTGTCTGCCTAAGATACAAGTGCTTGTTGCCTGTGTCAGATAACACTGCTAGTCGTGCAGATTTCATGTTACCCTCTTTACTGTTTACAATAATTACGACAGGAATCCTGTTCGACACACGCGAGAAGCCTCGCCCGCGTCCCTCTGTGAGACTCCCGTAATTGCGCAGCAGCAGGGCGCCTCTGGCTCACTGCTTTGATACACAGATTGTACCCGCTGCTCTTGATGCTGGCGGCACAGCACGGGCTGCATTTGCAAGTCTCCTGCAATTCAAATGCCTTACCTACATTCATGCATGAGGCACTGTGAAGTGTATTCCGGAAAATTTAACTACCCTCATACATGCATATATGGACTTATGGTTCTCATACAAGATGATATGCAGATGAGGCCGCTGTAAGATGAATATAATGAATTAGATGCTACGAGAACGGATATACTGATGCAGAAAATCTTGGTATGTAATAAATTAGAGGCACTAGTCCATGTGAAGACCGACATTACCGAAGCATTCTAAGAACGAGGATTTCGTAATTAGGCTGATTGTGAGAATACCAATCTAATATCTTCCGTGTTTCACTTAAAATTCCTGTGAACGATAACTTACGTTTATGTCTGTAAAATCTATTTATTGGTCTCCTACGAGCGGTGTACGGTGTTCAGTGGAGGTGTTTTAAGTACCTGACAGTTCTGAAAGACACAGTATCCTCCACAACATTATAATACGTCTTCTTTGGCATGTCACTCATAAAGAGTGATCAGTGCAACGAATCCATGCAGACGATCTATCTACCTGCACAAAAAAGCACCAGTCTTACAGAGGATGTAGGCCGCTTCAGTAGTATAGCTGTAGAAACCCCAGGTTACTTTGACTTACATTTCGGTCATTGACTACGACTGCATTACATTAAATAGGTAGGTTGCCTAGATGCGGGGAGGGACAGGTAAATGACATCACAATCCAAGATGGAGCAATCCAAGTTGGGCAAGGTGAGAAATACAAGATCAGAAGTATAACAACTATCCCAAGACCAAAGTCGTGGGAAAATAAAAATAAAACCAAGATGATGGAACTACTCGTTATGCTCGGTCACAAACCAAGTTGGCACCAATTTGAAAGTGCCTAAGTTACCTGAATTGTGTAAATTGACACTATGTTCAGACGTATTCAAACAACATGTCTAAGATGGCAGAATAAATGGTCAGATTCGCACCTTACATGAGAGCTGTATACATCGCAACGAGAAGGTGAATATGACACCTAACGTAACTCGGCGGTTATTAGAACATAGGCATATCAGTATGTAATGCAAAAAGGGATGACAGTCAATCGACGATTATTAACACACCGTTCCTATATGATGCATGTCGTTGAGTGGAAGATGGAACAGGCAATGCGAGTCAGTTTTAGTTTGAAGAGCCAGGCGGAAAACGGCGTAGCGAAGGCGCACTGCATGGGTTACGACGGAAACCACTTAAAAGGGTGGCAGGCGGAAGATCAGCGATCCCGACCAGGAGGGAGGACACGTGTAGCAGCACATGTGCACAAGGGACAGAGAAAAACTTTAGAAAGCTGCATTTCGGAATTCCAGCAGGATACAAACGAAAACTAGTAACGCGTTTCGATCACATGTCCAGCAAGTGTGACACACGGAAAGGTCAGTGTGCTTTAGACGTCTAGAATGGGCACAAAACGTCCAATTGACTGAAACGCACTAGGAAAGAGAAAAATACATTGGTTGAAAAGGGCGTGACGTGAAGAATGAATGAACCCAAGTTGGGGAGAAAGTTCTGCCATGAGTAGGACAAGAGAGAAATTTTCGCGGACTCTTCTCAAGTGGACCCTCGTCAAGTGCAGAACGGAGCACTTTAACGCTCTGTGCGACACAGAGATTTATGTGTACACTGCGTTCACAGCGGCTGCAATCCAGCTAGATATTAGCTGTAGCAACGTTTAACTCCTCTACCATCTGGTGAGCAAGATGTATGAAACAGGCGAAATACCCTCAGACTTCAAGAAGAATATAATAATTCCAATCCCAAAGAAAGCAGGTGTTGACAGATGTGAAAATTATCGAACAATCAGTTTAATAAGCCACAGCTGCAAAATACTAACACGAATTCTTTACAGACGAATGGAAAAACTAGTAGAAGCCGACATCGGGGAAGATCAGTTTGGATTCCGTTTGGCAATACTGACCTTACGACTTATCTTAGAAGAAAGATTAAGGAAAGGTAAACCTACGTTTCTAGCATTTGTAGACTTAGAGAAAGCTTTTGACAATGTTGACTGGAATACTCTCTTTCTAATTCTAAAGGTGGCAGGGGTAAAATACAGGGAGCGAAAGGCTATTTACAATTTGTACAGAAACCAGATGGCAGTTATAAGAGTCGAGGGGCATGAAAGAGAAGCAGTGGTTGGGAAGGGAGTAAGACAGGGTTGTAGCCTCTCCCCGATGTTATTCAATCTGTATATTGAGCAAGCAGTAAAGGAAACAAAAGAAAAATTCGGAGTAGGTATTAAAATCCATGGAGAAGAAATAAAAACGTTGAGGTTCGCCGATGACATTGTAATTCTGTCAGAGACAGCAAAGGACTTGGAAGAGCAGTTGAACGGAATGGATGGTGTCTTGAAGGGAGGATATAAGATGAACATCAACAAAAGCAAAACGAGGATAATGGAATGTAGTCGAATTAAGTCGGGTGATGCTGAGGGAATTAGATTAGGAAATGAGACACTTAAAGTAGTAAAGGAGTTTTGCTATTTGGGGAGCAAAATAACTGATGATGGTCGAAGTAGAGAGGATATAAAATGCAGACTGGCAATGGCAAGGAAAGCGTTTCTGAAGAAGAGAAATTTGTTAACATCGAGTATAGATTTAAGTGTCAGGAAGTCATTTCTGAAAGTATTTGTATGGAGTGTAGCCATGTATGGAAGTGAAACATGGACGGTAAATAGTTTGGACAAGAAGAGAATAGAAGCTTTCGAAATGTGGTGGTACAGAAGAATGCTGAAGATTAGATGGGTAGATCACATAACTAATGAGGAAGTATTGAATAGCATTGGGGAGAAGAGAAGTTTGTGGCACAACTTGACCAGAAGAAGGGATCGGTTGGTAGGACATGTTCTGAGGCATCAAGGGATCACCAATTTAGTATTGGAGGGCAGCGTGGAGGGTAAAAATCGTAGGGGGAGACCAAGAGATGAATACACTAAGCAGATTCAGAAGGATGTAGGTTGCAGTAGGTACTGGGAGATGAAGAAGCTTGCACAGGATAGAGTAGCATGGAGAGCTGCATCAAACCAGTCTCAGGACTGAAGACCATAACAACACAATAACAACAACAACGTTTAACTCCAACTGTCGACAAACAAACCACCCAAATGAATTAACTGTTCTTGCGAGAACTGAGAGGGCACTATAACATGCATGCTGCACCAACCAAGCACGTGTATATCACCACATACTAAGACCAGGGCTGAGTACATATACAGTGTGCAGAGGCGTAAGCTTTTTTGGTTCACCAGCCTGCGTCCACTGAAAACTCGAGCGGCCTTGGGTAATCTTGTGCTCAGATTTGTAACATAACTAACCATCCAGCATAGATTTGATTGTCATCCTAAACAGTACCGAACTTTGATCCGGAATCGGACGATTTTCGTAGTACTGACCAACATCATAACTTATGTGTAGGAGCAATTTTGTAAAGAAAGTTCCATTTAAACTTTCATATTATTGTGCCTAGTATTAACGTTCTTTCAGTTAATATTTAAGGGGCTCCGGAAAGGCTCAAAATCATGAAAAGTTCAATTTTTACTTCTTTGCGTTTTCTGAATCTGCAGACTATTACCTTTTAATAGATATATAATTTATTCAATTCCGAAGACTACAACTATTTTTAAAATTTTTTTGAAATGTGTTCTACATGGGCGTGACCCACTGTGGCGCTGTTAAACTGCTGTCAAATGGTGTTATTATTAACCAATTATTAATAATTATTAATAATAATTATTGTTATTAATAATAATAATAATAATAACTGAACTGTTGAAAAAGTGTATTCACGGAAAAACTCAAAACCCCACTGAAAGTGTAAATAGTGTTATATGGTCGAGAATCCCCAAGACTGTATTTCTTGGAATAGAAACACTTCACTTTGGTGTGTATGATGCTGTTGCGACTTTCAATGATGGCAACATTGTAAGGTGCAAGGTATTTAGAAATATGGGAATGAAGATAGGTTCTAACATGGTACGAGCGATGCTTGCTTTAGACAAGGAACGCCTTCGGGCTGCAGACAGGGCTGTAAAGAGTCTAGAAATACAAGCAAGAGTAAACAGGAGGAGGAACAAGAGGAAGCTGGAGGAGGAGTTTGCAGAGGATGAAGATAATCCATCCTTATGGACCTGGAATGCACTAAAAAGTTAATCCAATCTTTGTCGCTCGATTCCCAAAACTTTTATTTTCTCATACTAATTACATGTTTTCTAAGGATCTTCCAAACATATTTGTTTCAAACTTTCAGTAAATGTTACACAGTACCTTCTGCATAATTTAACACAGCCTTTTTCCAAAAAACTGTATATTTTTGAATATATAAATAAAAAATTGCAAAAAAAAAATGTTGTGAATTTTCATTACAATTGAAAAAAAATCATCTTTAATTACTGAACTAAAATTTTGTAAAATCCCTGTGTTAAGTTGTAGCCCATATTCCAATAAATAATCTGTAAAAAGTTCAACTTCCTACCTCAAATACTTTGTGAGGAAATATGTAATTTATAAGCGTTATTTTAACATTGCAAGTATAGGGCGTTCCGGATCCCCTTAATAGTTTTGTGTATAGGATTATTTCTCTTTTTGATGTTGGCGAGATGCGTTATCCACTGCGCTGTTTTCTTGTCGTTGAGTTGAAAACTGAGTTCAAGCTGTAATTTTTGTGCTAAAATTTGCGACGTTAAACTTGTCATTTCGACTTACACAGTTCTTCTCAATTCTAGAATAAGCACCAACGTTACACATGAACTGTATAAACAAACCAGTGAAACAGTTTTTTTATCTGTTTTCTGCCATTTTAAGCTTAGCACAGTTGTGCCAGTTCCATCATCTTTCAGCATCAATATAGTGCCACCTGCACTTTGATTACGCCAGTTTGTATTGTGACATCATGCCGATGAATCTGCATCTAATTAGCTTGTGCGTTTGATTATTTGTGGACGGGCTTAATGACTGCTTGCAAGGTCAGATGTGGCCTGGTGTAACTATAGCTATACTACTCACTTCTTATACTATCTGCATTGAATGGCCTGGTGCCATTACAGCTTTACTGCTCTCTTCCTTAAAACTGTATACATCGAAGCGACGTTACCACTTTGGCGGAGTCCCACGTTATCTACTGGCAGACAAATCATTCTTTGAATTTTTATACAAATTGGTAAAATATTTGAAACTTTTCCAGGATATGAAGACTGATTTATATGAGGGTTCCATGTTCGTGTAATGCTAGTATTAGTCACTGGAGAGGAAGGTAAGACTTTCACGCCTGGTTACAAGAAATACAATACAATTAATGGACGTTGCAGGTGTTCACTTAAATTACGATTTCCTGAGAACCTTCATAAGCAATATCTGTGATTCTTTAGCCGGATTATGTCCAATTTCTTATTGAAGAAACTCTTTTGGGTCAAAGTCATCGACTGTTAATATTAAAAATTTGTAGGCATTTGCTTTACCCGCCTGCAAAACCGTGCGTGTTAAAGTGCGCATTCCAGGGCGCGGAGGTGAGCTGAGCCCGGATCGAATTCGCCTTACAGGTTAACAACAGGAGCCACAAACACTTGCTCGTTGAGAAGCTCTCAGTTTTTTAGTGGTGTTCGCATTTAAACTCAATTTCTGTGAATGACATCCCGTTCCGAGATTGTCCTGGTTACTAGTAAGCTAGTTTATTTGTTTCGCTGTAAGAGATTGTGGACGTCTTGAGACAGGACAGTGGTGGGGCTGCCACCTCCAGGATTACCGACACATCCGATTCTCTGTCGGTTCTGTCTTCCTCACCTGAGAAGTTCCAGTTTTGTGGCGCAAAGAAACCTTCCCTTACACTTTCCCGTCTCCTACACCAGATCTTAGCTGCTACAGATAGACATGTGGGTAGAGATTGCTGTCAGAGCTGACGTAGAGCGGTATGGAATCAAGAGATGTTCGTGCTTTCGCTTTTAATCAACTAACTGAAAACAGCAGAGGATTCAATCTGGCTACTAGCCCCCCATGAACCATGGACCTAGCCGTTTGTGGGGAGGCTTGCGTGCCTCAACGATACAGACAGCTTTTATCTCATCATGCATTTCATCAATTTCTTTGTCATCTGCAGAGCTATTTCGCATATAAACTGGTAATACTGTAGTAGGCGTGGGCTTTGTGTCTATCTTGGCCACAATAATGCGTTCACTATGCTGTTTGTAGCAGGTTACACGTACTCCTATTTTTTTTAAATTCATTATTAAACCTACTCCTGCTTTACCCCTATTTGATTTTGTATTTATAACCCTGTATTCAACTGACCAAAAGTCTTGTTCCTCCTGCCACCGAACTTCACTAATTCCCACTATATCTAACTTTAACCTATCCATTTCCCTTTTTAAATTTTCTAACCTACCTGCCCGATTAAGGGATCTGACATTCCACGCTCCGATCCGTAAAACGCCAGTTTTCATTCTCCTGATAACGACGTCCTCTTGGGTAGTCCCCGCCCGGAGATCCAAATGGGGGATTATTTAACCTCCGGAATATTTTACCCAAGAGGACGCCATCATCATTTAATCATACAGTAAAGCTGCATGCCCTCGTTAAAAATTACGGCTGTAGTTTCCCCTTGCTTTCAGCCGTTCGCAGTACCAAAACAGCAAGGCCATTTTGGTTAGTGTTACAATGCCAGAACAGTCAGTCATCCAGATTGTTGCCCCTGCAACTACTGAAAAGGCTGCTGCCCCTCTTCAGGAACCACACGTTTGTCTGGCCTCTCAACAGATACCCCTCCGTTGTGGTTGCACCTACGGTACGGTAGTGAAGGGAGACGAAAATTTGACAGTTATGGGTGACTGGAATTTGAGAGTAGGAAAAGGGAGAGAAGGTAACATAGTGGGTGAATATGAATTGGGGCTAAGAAATTAGAGAGGAAGCAGATTGGAAGAATTTTTGCGCAGAGCATAACTTAATCATAGCTAACACATGGTTCAAGAATCATGAAAGAAGGCTGTATACATGGAAGAACCCTGGAGATACTAAAAGGTATCAAATAGATTATGTAATGGTAAGACAGAGATTTAGGAACCAGGCTTTAAATTGTAAGACATTTCCAGGGGCAGATGGGGACTCTGACCACAATCTATTGGTTATGAACTGTAGATTAAAACTAAAGAAACTGCAAAAAGGTGGGAATTTAAGGAGATGGGACCTGGTTACACAGAAATAACCAGAGGTTATACAGAGTTTCACGGAGAGCATAAGGGAACAATTGACACGAATGGGGGAAAGAAATACTGTAAAAGAAGAATGGGTAGCTTTGAGGAATGGAATAGTGGACGCTGCAGAGGATCAAGTAGGTAAAAAGACGAGGGCTAGTACAAACCCTCGGGTAACAGAAGTAATATTGAATTTAATTGATGAAAGGAGAAAATATAAAAATGCAGTAAATGAAGCAGGCAAAAAGGAATACAAACGTCTCGAAAATGATACTGACAGGAAGTGCAAAATGGATAAGCAGGAATGGCTAGAGGACAAATGTAAAGATGTAGGGGTAAGATAGATAATGCCTACAGGAAAATTTAAAGATACGTTTGTAGAGAAGAGAACCACTTGCATGAATATCAAGAGCTCTGATGGAAACCCAGTTCTAAGCAAAGAAGGGAAAGCAGAAAGGTGGAAGGATTATATAGAGGGTCTATACAGGGGCGATGTTCTTGAGGACGATATTATGGAAATGGAAGAGAATGTAGATGAAGATGAAATGGGAAATATGATACTGCGTGAACAGTTTGACAGAGCACTGAAAGACCTGAGTCGAAACAAGGCCCCGGGAGCAGACAACATTCCATTAGAACTACTGACAGCCTTGGGAGAGCCAGTTCTGACAAAACTCTACCTTCTGGTGAGCAAGATGTATGAGACAGGCGAAATTCCCTCGGACTTCAAGAAGAATATAATAATTCCAATCCCAAAGAAATCAGGTGTTGACAGATGTGAAAATTACCGAACTATCAGTTTAGTAACTCACAGTTGCAAAACACTAACGCGAATTCCTTACAGACGAATGGGAAAACTGATAGAAACCGACTTCGGGGAAGATCAGTTTGGATTCTGTAGAAATGTTGGAACACGTGAGGCAATACTGACCCTACGACTTATCCTAGAAGAAAGATTAAGGAAAGGTAAACCTACATTTCTAGCATTTGTAGGCTTAGAGAAAGCTTCTGACAATGTTGATTGGAACACTCTCTTTCAAATTCTGAAGGTGGCAGGGGTAAAATACAGGGAGCGAAAGTCTATTTACAATTTGTACGGAAAGCAGATGGCAGTTATACGAGTCGAGGGGTATGAAAGGGAAGCAGTGGTTGGGAAGGGAGTGAGATAGGGTTGTAGCCTATCCCCGATGTTATTCAACCTATATATTGAGCAAGCAATAAAGGAAACAAAAGAAAAATTCGGAGTAGGTATTAAAATCCATGGAGAAGAAATAAAAACCTTCAGGTTCGCCGATGACATTGTAATTCTGTCAGAGACAGCAAAGGGCTTGAAAGAGCAGTTGAACGGATTGGACAGTGTCTTGAAAGGAGGGTATAAGATGAACATCAACAAAAGCAAAACGAGGATAATGGAATGTAGTCGAATTAAGTCGGGTGATGCTGAGGGAATTAGATTAGGAAATGAGATACTTAAAGTAGTAATGGAGTCTTGCAATTTGGGGAACAAAATAACTGATGATGGTCGAAGTAGAGAGGATATAAAATGTAGACTGGCAATGGCTAGGAAAGAGTTTCTGAAGAAGAGAAATTTGTTAACATCGAGTATAGATTTAAATGTCAGGGAGTCGTTTCTGAAAGTATTTGTATGGTGTGTAGCTATGTATGGAAGTGAAACGTGGAAGATAAATAGTTTATACAAGGTGAGAATAGAAGCTTGCGAAATGTGGTGCTGCAGAAGAATGCTGAAGATCATATGGGTAGATCACATAACTAATAGAATTGGGGAAAAGAGGAGTTTGTGGCACAACTTGACTACAAGAAGGGACCGATTGGTAGGACATGTTCTGAAACATCGAGGGATCACCAATTTAGTATTGGAGGCAGCGTGGGGGGTAAAAATCGTAGAGGGAGACCAAGAGATGAATACACTAAACAGATTCAGAAGCATGTCTGAGGACTGAAGACCACAACAGCAACAACAACAACACTAGCATTTACAGATTTCGAAAAACGTTTCGAAGGAATGAACTGAAAATTCTTATCGCAGATCCTTGAAGAACATGGATATCCGTCACATATTATAAACAATATTTGAGCATTACATAAACAAACTAAAATATAAATTACATGCCAAAATCAATTTGTGGAAGAAAAAATTTCGAATCTATATATTTGTTTGGGTTGTAACCTTCCACCATTAGTTGATAACATATATCTAGACGATTGTATACAGAGGTGGAAAACTGCGTTTTTCTGATCGAGCAAATACAAAGATTAATTCGACAGCAAGTCATGAAACGAACTTTATCAGTCAGGTAATATAAAAACTGCATAATGATGTGCTTTGTATATAAACAACAAAAGAGCGGAGTTTCATTAAGCTGGGTAGGATTCATCAGTTTTCTGCTACCTTCACTCATAGATTCACTGTTGTTCTTCAGACGTGTGAATTACTTTCGACTTACCTTCTTTTTACAGAACATCTACGGCAATGGAACACGTTGTAAATAAAATATTGAATGATCGTTGTTTTGTTGTCCAACAATTGCTCCACTAGCTTAAAAAGATAACACAATATATTCATTTGTATTCTTCAGGGCTACAATACTAATAAAAAATTTAAGTGATAAACAATGTTGAAAAGTGATACAAAATTTGCATTTTGCCCTTTCCTGATTGGTAACTGGACAGCGTTCGTAATACGCCTGATCCAGAATCCCAAGGTTAGTAAGTTTTCGTCTGAATAGACGGCTAATGAAATGACACTTCACCCACTCTGGGTACAGTCCACTCACAGAGAATGTGTATGTACAGCTATTATCTGTACAAGGTCATTAGGAGTTCTGTAACGTGTACCATTCCTCAGAGCATAACGTTTCACGTTGCGCCGTCACTGCATAGAAACTTGATTTACGGGTGAACATAATGCGTCGCCATTAATACAGTTTCGTGTTCTGTGAATGCGTTAGGTGGTAATTCCACTAACGAAGGTGCACATTAATGATGTCAGCTAGTAAAGCTTGTGCACACATTCTGGGTTCTGGAAAGCTGTTACAGTAACTTAAGTCGTAGTGGTGGTAAGAAAAAGGAAAATTTTCGTAAAGTTTTCTTACAGCTGCCTTTTACCAAACCACGCAGTTGTTCAACACAAATAACACTGCAGTTCTATTTCGTTTTGTTGCGGTAATGTCTGTCTTGGATTCTCAGCGAATGAAATATTCACGCTTGTGGTCAAGATCCCTAAAGTAATGAGTAACAGAGTTTGGACCAATTGGAAACGCTAGGGTGCAAGCCAATTTTTATTTCGTCATCCTTCTTACA
Source organism: Schistocerca cancellata (assembly GCF_023864275.1). NCBI lineage: Eukaryota > Metazoa > Arthropoda > Insecta > Orthoptera > Acrididae > Schistocerca > Schistocerca cancellata. The sequence continues at coordinate 54,940,613 of NC_064633.1, forward strand.
AATAGTTTGATTCATTTCCCCCCACATTATTCCCCGTATATTGTGCTATTTTATTCGTACATATACAAAGCTCCCAATTATACGGACAATTTGTTTCTCATAATTCATGTTTGTCTTCTCATTCTTCTTTCTTGAACCACCAAGTTAAGCCTCCGAGCATATGTTTAATTCACGATCCATTAACCTGTTATTATGTATTTCAAAGTTTCTCAAGAGTTCGTTTGTTCATTTATTTTTACTAGTACGTATGCATTTCGTACTGCAGTTAACCGAGGTCTGGAAATCTTTCTGTTAAATCTCATTTCAAATTCTTTATATATGAATGGTAGTTACCCTCCACTCCACGTTTTCGTATCTGTCGTACCAGTTCGGAACAAATTTCATGCTTGCGCGCTACGACCTATCTTGAAGCTATAAAACACCTCTGTAGGTATCGACATGTGCTCCGCAAACAACGATCTTGTGCAATACAGATAGCTTCTATTGTCCCATACGATAGTGGGTTTAAGCATTCTGCTTCGCAATGTCTAATATCGACTAATGAACAAAATAGAACCGTACGGTATATGACACCAGATTTGTGACTGGCGTGAGTTCGTAGCAAATACATCACACAATGTCTGATGTAAACGTAGCTCGACCAGTATCTCAAAGGAGTGTTACAGAACCACGCTTGTTCCCAACAATGTGTGTGTGTGCATGTGTGAGTGACTGAGTGAGTGAATGTGTGTGTGTATACGAACTAGTGAATAAAGTCTTATCGCAAAAAAATGTAGCGAGATGCAGGAAGACTACACAGAAACGACGTTTGATGTAGGTACTTCAATTTTTAACATTCATCATAAACAAACGGATTGCTCCTAAACAGGCAGAAAGCCCCAGTCTTGTTGGTTACAAAATTGTCGCGTAATCACTGAGAATACTCACGTTCATTAAATATTTTTGACAAACTGCAGAGAGTGCTTTTTAAGTGGAACTACCACATACTGAACTGTCGTAATGTAGGCTAATGCTAGCCTGACATTCTTCGGAAGTGTTCTGAGGAAGTGATGTCCATCGACGAAAGAAGTAGCTTACTAAGCCCTAAAGCGACATAAAATTCAATATTACTCCTTAGTCTGCAACCCGTACGACGTAGTAGGCCTATTCAGTTAAGACAAAGAACAGATCTAAAAAAGAGCAACGCGTTTCTTCACAGGTTCGTTTAGTGAGCGCCAAAGCGCCAGGGAAGTGCCCTTCCAACTGCAGTGGCATACGCTGCAAGAGATTCGTTTTGCGCCAAGTGCTGATGACGGACAAAATTCCGTGTACGAAGATTCCTAGAAGAATGGCTCTCTCCTACGCATTTCTCGGAAAAAGAAACAAAGAGATAAAAGTAGACTGATTCATGCTCTCACTAATAGTCGTTCTCCTAGTGTGTAGTACAGGACTGGAACAGGAGAAGAAAGAAGTGGCAGTGGTACACAGGATATCCCCAGCCACACATCGAAAGACATCTTCAGAGTGAAGAAGTAACTTGTGACGTCCCTTCCCTCCTTCTTCATTCGCCGGGAGGAGACGCGACTCGTAAATATGTTCGTCCCCGTCGGTGTGACGTGGAACAGCATCTGAAACTCTCGTAAGAACACAAACTCCTCACGTGGTTTAGAAATATTCTGTTATCTATCCGCAACAGTCTTCTCAGTTAGTGCGAACTGGTAAACTGCACTCGTTTATTTTTATTGTTATGCCAGGTTAGTTCCGTGATAAAATGAAATCTTGATTCTTGATTTCATCATTACGGTCGTTTTTCACATCATACATAGTGAGGACGGAATTTTTCTACTACTCCGTTGCTATGCGGGCTTGCTACGTCCAGTTATTAACAACGGTCCGACGTAACTCCAGAGATGACGTATGTAGGAGTAAATTGTTTTTTTCTTTATTTATTAATACGCACGGTGTGGGTTCCTGTAGTCATGTCCTAGTTCATGAACCACGGGCAACGTATGAGTGGCCAAGTAAGTGGTCCCGACAGTCGGGATACCAGTTACTTTGGAATAAGGCTGGGCATCTCGGACATATTCTGAGTCGTGGTCACCTTTGTGCTCATACGGCAAAGACTACCAAATCCACCGGTTAGTCCCTCAGCCGTTAGGGGTAAAACCCAATGGGACTCGGGGCAAGTAAGGCTAGCAACCGGCTTCCCTGGTACTTTAAATATGATGCTGGCAACAATCAGAGCAAAATGCCTCGGACCTTTGGAGGTGACGGTGTCCCACCTCTAACTGACAAACCAGGGACTCCTAAGATACGACTTGGCAAACAAATGGTAATGAGATGGGGAGCTATTAATATCAATGGGGGCTACTCTGGGAAGAAGATAGAGCTGGCAGAGGCTGCAAGTAAGATGGGGCTGGACGTTTTAGCTGTTAGTGACATTCGGGTAAGGGGTGAGAAAGAAGAGGAAGTGGAAGAATACAAGGTCTACCTGTCAGGAGTCAAAGCAGGAATAGCACAATGGGGTGTAGGGCTTTAAATCAGGAAAGAAATGGAACCCAGCGTAGTTGCAATAAGGCATGTAAACGAACGACTGATGTGGATAGATTTGACAGTGTCTAGCAAGAAAATTAGGATTGTGTCAGTATATTCGCATTGTGAAGGGACAGATCAAGATAAGATGGATAGTTTTTATGAGGCACTCAGTGATGTAGTTGTTAGAGTAAAGGACAAGGACAGTGTTCTGCTCATGGGTGATTTTAATGCCAGGATTGGAAATCGAACAGAAGGGTATGAAAAGGTTATGGGTAAATTTGGAGAGTATATGGAGGCCAACAGGAACGGGAAACAACTCTTGGATTTCTGTGCCAGTATGGGCTTAGTAATCACAAACTCCTTTTTTAAACATAAGAACATTCGCCGGTATACCTGGGAAGGCAGGGGAACCAGATCTGTCATTGACTATATAATAACAGATCAGGGATTCAGGAAGGCTGTGAGGGACACACGTGTATTGAGGGGATTCTTTAATGACACTGATCATTATTTAATCTGCAGTGAAATTGGGATTGTGAGGCCGAAAGTGCGGGAGGTCAGGTCCATATGTAGGAGGATAAGAGTGGAGAAACTTCAGGATAAGGAAATCAGGCACAAGTACATAACAGCGATCTCAGAAAGGTACCAGTTAGTTGAATGTAGTCAATTACAGTCATTGGAAAAGGAATGGACAAGGTACAGGGACACAGTATTAGAAGTGGCTGAAGAATGTCTTGGAACAGTAGTGTGTAAAAGTAGGATGAAGCAAACAGCTTGGTGGAATGATACAGTCAAGGCAGCCTGTAGAAGGAAAAAGAAGGCGTATCAAAAATGGCTACATACCAGAACCCAGGTAGACAGAGAAAGTTATGTTGAAGAAAGAAACAAAGGCAAACAGATAATTGCAGCATCCAAGAAGAAATCGTGGGAAGACTTTGGAAACAGGTTGGAGACTATGGGTCAAGCTGCTGGAAAACCATTCTGGAGTGGAATTAGCAGTCTTAGAAAGGGAGGTAAGAAGGAAATGACAAGCATTTTGGACAGGTCAGGAAAACTGCTGGTGAATCCTGTGGATGCCTTGGGCAGATGGAGGGAATATTTTGAAGAGTTGCTCAACGTAGGTGAAAATGTGATCAGTAATGTTTCAGATTTCGAGGTAGAATGGGATAGGAATGATGATGGAAATAGGATCACATTTGAGGAAGTGGAAAAAATGGTCAATAGACTGCAGTGCAATAAAGCGGCTGGGGTGGATGAAATTAAGTCGGAACTCATCAAATACAGTGGAATGTCAGGTCTTAAATGGCTACACAGGATAATTGAAATGGCCTGGGAGTCGGGACAGGTTCCATCAGACTGGAAAAAAGCAGTAATCACATCAATCTTTAAACATGGAAACAGAAAAGATTGTAACAACTACAGAGGTATCCCTTTAATCAGCGTTGTGGGTAAAATCTTCGCAGGTATTGTTGAAAGGAAAGTGCGAGTATTAGTTGAGGACCAATTGGATGAAAATCAGTGTGGGTTTAGGCCTCTTAGAGGTTGTCAGGACCAGATCTTTAGCTTACGGCAAATAATGGAGAAGTGTTATGAGTGGAACAGGGAATTGTATCTATGCTTTATAGATCTAGAAGAGGCATATGACCGGGTTCCTAGGAGGAAGTTATTGTCTGTTCTGCAAGAATATGGAATAGGAGGCAAACTTTTGCAAGCAATTAAAGGTCTTTACATGGATAGTCAGGCAGCAGTTAGAGTTGACGGTAAATTGAGTTCATGGTTCAGAGTAGTTTCAGGGGTAAGACAAGGCTGCAACCTGTCTCCACTGTTGTTCATATTATTTATGGATCATATGCTGAAAACAATAGACTGGCTGGGTGAGATTAAGATATGTGAACACAAAATAAGCAGTCTTGCATATGCGGATGACTTAGTTGTGATGGCAGATTCGATTGAAAGTTTGCAAAGTAATATTTCAGAGCTAGATCATAAATGTAAGGACTATGGTATGAAGATTAGCATCTCCAAAACGAAAGTAATGTCAGTGAGAAAGAAATATAAACGGATTGAGTGCCAAACAGGAGGAACAAAGTTAGAACAGGTGCACGGTTTCAAGTACTTAGGGTGCATATTCTCACAGGATGGCAACATAGTGAAAGAACTGGAAGCGAGGTGTAGCAAAGCTAATGCAGTGAGCGCTCAGCTACGATCTACTCTCTTCTGCAAGAAGGAAGTCAGTACCAAGACTAAGTTATCTGTGCACCGTTCAATCTTTCGACCAACTTTGTTGTATGGGAGCGAAAGCTGGGTGGATTCAGGTTACCTTATCAACAAGGTTGAGGTTACGGATATGAAAGTAGCTAGGATGATTGCAGGTACTAGTAGATGGGAACAATGGCAGGAGGGTGTCCACAATGAGGAAATCAAAGAAAAACTGGGAATGAACTCTATAGATGTAGCAGTTAGGGCGAACAGGCTTAGATGGTGGGGTCATGTTACACGCATGGAAGAAGTAAGGTTATCCAAGAAACTCATGGACTCAGCAGTAGAGGGTAGGAGGAGTCGGGGCAGACCGAGGAGAAGGTACCTGGATTCGGTTAAGAATGATTTTGAAGTAATAGGTTTAACATCAGAAGAGGCACCAATGTTAGCACTGAATAGGGGATCATGGAGGAACTGTATAAGGGGGGCTATGCTCCAGACTGAACGCTGAAATGCATAATCAGTCTTAAATGATGATGATGATGATGATGATGATGACGCTGTAATACTGGTTTAAACTAATCGCTCTTCACTGTCCATTATTCATGTACTCACTTAGTCACTTAAAATATTTAAAGAGTTTGGCGACACGTAAGATTTACCTTTTGATTCAGATTTTAGTGTTCTTTCTGTAATTAATTGTTTGTACCTACAACACACGCACACCGATATGTCATTCAAGATCAGCTTCTGTTCAGTTCACTACTCGTAACGCTGACGACAAATTTTGACTAATCGGAGTACTTGTCTTTCTTCGTGTCTCCGTTTGTGTCCTACTCAAGACTACGAATTGCTTTTCTGTCGTTGATCCATTGCTCTCACGGTTTGTAACTGTTCATCAGTACGAAGGCTAAGTCCGATAAACCAATATCACTCAATTGAAGTCTAACACTCATCTTACTATACCGTCGCGTTGAGAACGATAAAGATTAACTTTTATCAGTCGAATGACTGAGCAATACTTCAGTGTCTACCTCACCAGTTATCAGACTCCGAAAACTGAAACAATCTAATAGCTTTCGCGTCCAGCCAGCTATCGCAAAAGTACTATAGAACGACTCAAGAGCAACTAACTGAACATTTCCAGATCCGAGTTGCATTGTAGTCACATTGAATTTCCTTTTCGATGCTGCTACAACTCTCTTCCATGGTAAATGTTGTCTTTGACTGAATTACTTTCTTGGACTTAACCTTCGTTCAAATTATTTTCAATTTATTCTATAGATGTTTGGTAAGAATCTATGATAATCCTTTCCTTTTATCTCCCCTTTTTGTATGGTATTCTTAGTATTTGAATGATATAGGGGTTTAATCAAAATATTACCAGTGTAGATTTTATCTTCAATAGTTGCCGTCACTGTCACGATGACTCACTTCCGTACTTTAAGTTTCCACAAAGTTTGTTGTTTGGGGTTTTCTGTCCATGGGGCGTTACAAACTGTAGATGCAAATGTACATGTAGATGTTGAGCTTCATGCCGAACATTTCAGATGACGAATTCCTTTCATAACAGACCATTCATAAACGTGTATGATGCTACACTTACATGGTACATAATTACATAATGTATATACAACTATGGCTGATGAATTTCAGTTATTAAAAACTGAATATAGCACCAAAAATCTTCTTTCGTCACTATGTTACATTTGTGTTGCCCAAGTCAAGGCGTATGCGACTTTCAGACGTACACAGACGTACATGACTGTAGTAATGTGCTGTGTACGAGCCGGTCTCGCAGAATCACGGATGCTCATTACTTAGATAACGTGCGAGGTGGCGTGGTGTTAAGACCAGGATTCGCATTCGTGACAGTGGAGGTCGAAATCCCCGCCAAACTCTATATACTTCCCGTGCATCCCCTGGACCCTTTAAAGCAAATCCTGAGATGACGCGAAACTTCACTAGCGATTTCTTTCTCCCATCCTTCTGTAGTACCAACTTTTATCCATCTTAGGTTCCTCGTGGTCGATGACAAGTCAGATTATAATAATAGTCCTTCTTTCCCTGAAATCTATCGATCTGAACCTTGTAAGAGACACTGATTGATTACCAACAGAATCACAACACTCGTATAGGAGTTAGTATAGGTACTGTTTGACAGGAAGCTAAATATTAGTTTTATTTATACTTCCAGAAGGTTTTTGACATCGTTACTCACATGGGGCTTGTAACAAAATTACGTGCTATGGAATACCGTCTCCTTTATGCGACTGGATTCGTGATTTCCTGTCAGAGACGTCGCAGTTCGTAGTAACTGACCGAAAGTCATCGAATGAAACAGGCGTGGTATTTGGCGGCCCTGAAGGTAGTGTTATAGACCCTCCGCTGTTTCTTATCTGCACAAACGATTTGGGGGACAATCTGAGCAGCCATCTTAGGTTGTTTGCAGATGATGTTGTCGTTTATTGTCTAGTAAAATCACCAGAAGATCAAAAGTAATTGCAAGACCATTTGGATATGGTATTTGCATGGTGCGAAAATTGGCAATTGACGATAAATAATGAAAAGTGCGAGGCCATCCAGGTGAGCGCTAAAAGGAATGCTTTAAATTTTGGTTACACGATAAATCAATCAAATCTAAAGGCCCTAAAGTCGACTAAATACCTTCGAATTACAACGACGAACAACTTAAATTGGGCAGAACACTTAGAAAATGTTGTGGGGAATGCGACCGAATGTGTTTTATTAACAAAACACTTAAAAGATGCAGCAATTCTACTAGAGAGACTACCTACACTATGATAGTCCGTCCTCTGTTTGAATCCCTGCTGCGCTATGTCGGATCCGTACCACACAGGGTTAACGGAGAACATCTAGAAATTTCAAAGAAGAGCAGCACGTTTTGAGATGTCCAGAAATATGTCACGGAGAAGATGCAGGATTTGGGGTGGAGATCATTAAAACAAAAGCATTTCACCTAGCTGCGGGATCTTCTCACGAAATTTCAATCACCAAACTTTCTCCTCTGAATGCAAAAATACTTTGTTGATGGCGACCTGCAGAGAGAGAATTTATCATCTTAATAAAATAAGGGAAATCAGAGCTCGCACGCAAAGATATAGGTGTTCGTTTTTACCGTGCGCTCTAGGGAGCGGAATAATTGAGAATTATCGTGAAGGTGGTTCAAATGTCTCCAAGCACTGTGCGAATTAACATCTGAGGTCATCAGCCCGTAAACTTAGATCTACTTAAACCTAACTAACCTAAGGACATCACACATATCCGTGCCCGAGGCAGGATTCGAACCTGCGACCGTAGCAGAAGCGCAGTTCCGGACTGAAGCGCCTAGAACTGCTCGGTAATGAAAGTGGTTCGATTAACCCCTTTGCTGGGCACTCAAATGTGATTTTCGAAGTATCCATGTAGATGTAGATTAGCTAGAGTCGACGTATGTGAACACATTTTAGATACTGTACTATGTTGCACATCACTATTTAAAAAACGTAACAGTTTGTCTCTGGTGAACCACAAGTGGCCTAAATCAAAATTTCCCAAGAAGATTTAAGCATAAGATAATGACGGACACGATCTGAGTGAGCTAGACGACCGTTTTTTCCAAACTGTCCCGGAACGATGTCAAACCAGTAACAAAGAGAGAAATCAAATCAGAATAAATTAATCTCCTCCTACATACGAAATATGGAACAGTACAAGTGATTGCTAGTAGTAACTATGTAGGTTACAAGGTGCTATGATGAACTTCATCCACGCCTAAATAAGAAGCCTCTATGAATAGATCTTGCACGTAGTTGTAGGCGAGACGATGCACCTTGAGCCATAAACGGACAGCAAAAGGAGTCTCAGCAAAACTCGTAGAAGGTGCGCTGGGGGATGGGGGCAGAAGAGGGTGGGGCTCGCACTGGCGCGAAGGACCTGACCGGAGCGGACAGTGCTCTGAGGAAAGGCGACTTGACGCCAGACACCCAAAAAGTCACAATGCAGAGCCCCTTACCTCTCAGCTGTGCGGGAACAACAGCTACTACACTCCTGGAAATTGAAATAAGAACACCGTGAATTCATTGTCCCAGGAAGGGGAAACTTTATTGACACATTCCTGGGGTCAGATACATCACATGATCACACTGACAGAACCACAGGCACATAGACACAGGCAACAGAGCATGCACAATGTCGGCACTAGTACAGTGTATATCCACCTTTCGCAGCAATGCAGGCTGCTATTCTCCCATGGAGACGATCGTAGAGATGCTGGATGTAGTCATGTGGAACGGCTTGCCATGCCATTTCCACCTGGCGCCTCAGTTGGACCAGCGTTCGTGCTGGACGTGCAAACCGCGTGAGACGACGCTTCATCCAGTCCCAAACATGCTCAATGGGGGACAGATCCGGAGATCTTGCTGGCCAGGGTAGTTGACTTAACACCTTCTAGAGCACGTTGGGTGGCACGGGATACATGCGGACGTGCATTGTCCTGTTGGAACAGCAAGTTCCCTTGCCGGTCTAGGAATGGTACAACGATGGGTTCGATGAAGGTTTGGATGTACCGTGCACTATTCAGTGTCCCCTCGACGATCACCATTGGTGTACGGCCAGTGTATGAGATCGCTCCCCACACCATGATGCCGGGTGTTGGCCCTGTATGCCTCGGTCGTATGCAGTCCTGATTGTGGCGCTCACCTGCACGGCGCCAAACACGCATACCACCATCATTGGCACCAAGGCAGAAGCGACTCTCATCGCTGAAGACGACACGTCTCCATTCGTCCCTCCATTCACGCCTGTCGCGACACCACTGGAGGCGGGCTGCACGATGTTGGGGCGTGAGCGGAAGACGGCCTAACGGTGTGCGGGACCGTAGCCCAGCTTCATGGAGACGGTTGCGAATGGTTCTCGCCGATACCCCAGGAGCAACAGTGTCCCTAATTTGCTGGGAAGTGGCGGTGCGGTCCCCTACGGCACTGCGTAGGATCCTACGGTCTTGGCGTGCATCCGTGCGTCGCTGCGGTCCGGTCCCAGGTCGACGGGCACGTGCACCTTCCGCCGACCACTGGCGACAACATCGATGTACTGTGGAGACCTCACGCCCCACGTGTTGAGCAATTCGGCGGTACGTCCACCCGGCCTCCCGCATGCCCACTATACGCCCTCGCTCAAAGTCCGTCAACTGCACATACGGTTCACGTCCACGCTGTCGCGGCATGCTACCAGTGTTAAAGACTGCGATGGAGCTCCGTATGCCACGGCAAACTGGCTGACACTGACGGCGGCGGTGCACAAATGCTGCGCAGCTAGCGCCATTCGACGGCCAACACCGCGGTTCCTGGTGTGTCCGCTGTGCCGTGCGTGTGATCATTGCTTGTACAGCGCTCTCGCAGTGTCCGGAGCAAGTATGGTGGGTCTGACACACCGGTGTCAATGTGTTCTTTTTTCCATTTCCAGGAGTGTATATAACGCGAGCTATGTCAGCTCTGGTGGTACGCCCCGTTTTGGCAGTGCCCTAGAACAACTGCTGTTGTGGACAGAACTGCAGACAGTCAGAATTCGTTCGACTTCATGTACGTTTAAGAAAGCATTTGAGGGAGTGGAGTGGCAACAGAAAAGTTTAGGGCTCCTTTCAAGATTCTGACACACCGCCACCGCGCTCATGTATCGCAAACACCCGAATGTGTAACGAAATACAAAACCAGCTACCACTGGTAAACCTAAACATTTGGTAGTGGGAGTAAGAACAACGACAGTGCTCACAGAGCTGTGTCCTTATTGGTAAGCACACGAACGAGATAGAGAGATGGAGAGAGGACGAATTTTAGTGCCAAATGTAAATAAATTCATGCTTATAAATTAAGGATAATGCTGATGCATGGTAAAACAACCCTCTGGTAGGTGGTTTGCGTTTTTAAATCACCTCGGGGTATGACCATGTGGTGCATTTGATCTGCGGTTGTCGCACTGTGGCACTGGCAGCAGTCCACATACGCAGAGGTGTGTTGGTGCATGTCAGAGTAGGGTGCAGCGAGTAAGTGTGCAGATGTTTTGAGACGTGCTAATGGTGACTACGTGTTGAAAATGGCTCAAAGAACACATATTGATGACGTTATGAGGCGAAGAATACTAGGGCGACTGGAGGCTGGTCAAACACAGCAGGTCGTAGCACGGGCCCTCCGTGTGCCAAAAAGTGTGATTTCAAGATTATGGCAACGATTCCAGCAGACGGGAAACGTGTCCAAGCGCTACAGTACTAGACGTCCACAGTGTAAAACACCACAAGAAGACCGCCGTCCTCGGTGGCCGAGCGATTCTAGGCGCTTCAGTCTGGAACCGCGCGACTGCTACGGTCGCAGGTTCGAATCCTGCCTCGGGCATGGATGTGTGGGATGTCTTTAGGTTAGTTAGGTTTAACTAGTTCTAAGTTCTAGGGGACTGATGACCTCAGATTTTAAGTCCCAAAGTGCTCAGAGGCATTTTAACCACAAGAAGACCGATATCTCACCATCAGTGCCCGCAGACGGCCACGGACTACTGCAGGTAGCCTTGCTCAGGACATTACCGCAGCCACTGGAACAGTTGTCTCCGGACACACAGTCTACAGACGACTGAGAAGACATGGTTTATTCACCCGGAGACCTGCAAGGTGCATTACATTGACCGCTGGTCACCGGAGAGCTCGTAAAGCCTGGTGTCAAGAACACAGTACATGGTCATTGGAACAGTGGTTCCAGGTTTTGTTCACGGACGCCTCCAGGTATAGTTTGATTCTCGCTTGGTTTTCATCCGGCGTGAACCAGGGACTAGATACCAACCCCTTAATGTCCTTGAAAGGGGCCTGTATGAAGGTAATGGTTTGATGGTGTAGGGTGGGATTATGATTGGTGCACATACACCTCTGTATGTCTTGGACAGGTTAACTGTAACAGGTCAGGTGTATCGGGACGTTATCTTGCACCAGTATGTACGCTTTTCAGGGGTGCAGTGCGTCCCACCTTCCTCCTGATGGATGATAACGCACGGTCCTACCGAGCTGCCGAAGTGGAAGAGTACCTTGAAACAGAAGATATCAGGCGAGTGGAGTGGCCTGGCTGTTATCCAGAACTAAACCCCATGGAGCACGTCTGGGATGCTCTCGGTCGACGTATCGCTGCACGTCTTTAAACCCCTACGACACCCAGAGCTCCGACAGGCTCTGGTGCAAGAATGGGAGGCTACAGCCTAGCAGCTGCTCGACCACTTGATCCAGAATATGCAAACGCGTTGTGCGGCCTGTGTACGTGTGTTTGATGATCATATCCCACATTGATGTTGGGGTACATGCGCAGGAAACGGTGGCGTTTCGTAGCACATGTGTTTCGGGACAGTTTTCTCAACATATCACCAGTATCGTGGACTTACAGGTCTGTGTCGTATTCCCTATGTGCCTATGCTGTTAGTTCCAGTTCTGTGTAGTGCTACGTTGTGTGGCACATCAATCTGCAATTATCCTTAATTTATGAGCACGAGTGTAATTTTGTAACTGCTTAACCACATGAAATGAGAACAAGGGAGGGAACCCAACGTCTTTCAAGGGTCTCCGGAAAGGCTCAAAATCATGAAAAGTTCAATTTTTTACTTTTTTGCGTTTTCTGAATCTGCAGACTATTACCTTTTAATAGATATATAATTTATTCAATTCCGAAGACTACAACTATTTTTAAATTTTTTTTGAAATGTGTTCTACATGGGCGTGACCCACTGTGGCGCTGTTAGACTGCTGTCAAATGGTGTTATTATTAACGTCCGTGTTCATCAGGTACATTTTAGTGATGTGAGATAAAGTATTTATTGTGGCTAACTTGTGATGGTTCAATATATATCGCTGGTGTGATTGTCGATTGTTTCATGTTTATTTACTCTGTCGTTATCTCGAAAATATTCGTAATTAATTCTGTTTCTTGAGAATCCCCAAGACTGTATTTGTTGGAATAGAAACACTTCACTTTGGTGTGTATGATGCTGTTGCGACTTTCAATGATGGCAACATTGTAAGGTGCAAGGTATTTAGAAATATGGGAATGAAGATACGTTCTAACATGGTACGAGCGATGCTTGCTTTAGACAAGGAACGCCTTCGGGCTGCAGACAGGGCTGTAAAGAGTCTAGAAATACAAGCAAGAGTAAACAGGAGGAGGAACAAGAGGAAGCTGGAGGAGGAGTTTGCAGAGGATGAAGATAATCCATCCTATGGACCTGGAATGCACTAAAAAGTTAATCCAATCTTTGTCGCTCGATTCCCAAAACTTTTATTTTCTCATACCAATTACATGTTTTCTAAAGATCTTCCAAACATATTAGTTTCAAACTTTCAGTAAATGTTACACAGTATCTTCTGCATAATTTAACACAGCCTTTTTCCAAAAAACTGTATATTTTTGAATATATAAATAAAAAATTCCAAAAAAATGTTGTGAATTTTCATTACAATTGAAAAAAAAAATCATCTTTAATAACTGAACTAAAAGTTTGTAAAATCCCTGTGTTAAAGTTGTAGCCCATATTCCAATAAATAATCTGTAAAAAGTTCAACTTCCTACCTCAAACACTTTGTGAGGAAAGATGTAATTTATAAGCGTTATTTTAACATTGCAATTATAGGGTGTTCCGGAGCCCCTTAAGATAGCTTCTTACTGGTTGACACTCTTAATATTAATCGTTCAGCAAATAAAAATTACATGACGCTAGAAAGCCGCGCTACACACATTCACTTGTTGGACAGGCACCCCCCAGGGCGGCTGCCACCGTGTTGTAGCGCCTCCTCAGCCAGGCGCCGCTTCCACAGCAGCAGACTCATCTGGCAGAACTGAACGTAGACTCAAGCTGTCGGTGCAGAGCCTACAGTTTGATTGATTCTGCAGCTACTTCAGCCGCCACTTGCAGATTATGAGTTTGGCGACACCCAGCCACAACCGTGGGGTGAACTGCAAAGTCGTGTCATTGGTAATGGTGTTCACTAATTTCACTTTTCCCTCTAAAGATAAGCTTGAAAGAAGAGATTCAACATTTTAACGACTCTGCCCATAGGTACAAATGGATATCCTTCCATAGTATCTTCTAGCCTTTTGTACTAATCTTTGGCAATCACGGTACGGCTTCGCCGGATGTAAATGGTTAATTTAGCTACTCATGCATCTGAATCACATCCCTCATCGCATGTCCAGTTTTTCGAAGGCATTACCTTATTATTACCAAAGATTGTTAACCTCTTATTTTGCACTTTCATGTAATAAACGAAGTTAACTGAGATCCACGTTTAATTTCGTAGATAACGAATTCCTTTATCATTCTTTTGGTGCGTCAGCGAGTTAATTATGTCAGATATATACCGGCATTTTAGTATATTCATTTTAAGCCATCGCTACAGCTAGATCTAAAACTGAGAGCATACAAGTTCACGACTCTTCTCAGGATATATTTACCTGCGAACTCCTGACGCTGCAGTTACATCCACGAAATTTTCTCAACTTAAACTTTAATTTTGAAATAACGAAATTAAATTGTTTTAAGCTGCTGGCACGCAACCATTTCATGTGTTCATTTCAGTAAGCTAAGGTTGGTGAATGTATTTCTTTCTCCAGCTGAAAATCATCATTGAACTTTTGGTGGTTATTTTAATTGTTTTCCGTACATTTTGTGTTGGCAGCACGTTCAGTTAATTTTTTGTGAGTTTTGAGAATTTTGTTCTAAGTTCATTGGCTTTATTCAAACATTAGTTGTGTTGTACTGTAGAGACTCTGTTAGGGCGTGCTAAAATTTACAAGGGCATGAATTTAACGAGAAGAGTAACGTATAGAGAGAGCTTTCAGTTAATCTATTCAGTTAATTGAGAAAAGGTAGACAGTAGCTCAGACATGGAGGTGAAGCAGGAGAATAGTAAATACACTCCTGGAAATTGAAATAAGAACACCGTGAATTCATTGTCCCAGGAAGGGGAAACTTTATTGACACATTCCTGGGGTCAGATACATCACATGATCACACTGACAGAACCACAGGCACATAGACACAGGCAACAGAGCATGCACAATGTCGGCACTAGTACAGTGTATATCCACCTTTCGCAGCAATGCAGGCTGCTATTCTCCCATGGAGACGATCGTACAGATGCTGGATGTAGTCCTGTGGAACGGCTTGCCATGCCATTTCCACCTGGCGCCTCAGTTGGACCAGCGTTCGTGCTGGACGTGCAGACCGCGTGAGACGACGCTTCATCCAGTCCCAAACATGCTCAATGGGGGACAGATCCGGAGATCTTGCTGGCCAGGGTAGTTGACTTACACCTTCTAGAGCACGTTGGGTGGCACGGGATACATGCGGACGTGCATTGTCTTGTTGGAACAGCAAGTTCCCTTGCCGGTCTAGGAATGGTAGAACGATGGGTTCGATGACGGTTTGGATGTACCGTGCACTATTCAGTGTCCCCTCGACGATCACCATGGTGTACGGCCAGTGTAGGAGATCGCTCCCCACACCATGATGCCGGGTGTTGGCCCTGTGTGCCTCGGTCGTATGCAGTCCTGATTGTGGCGCTCACCTGCACGGCGCCAAACACGCATACCACCATCATTGGCACCAAGGCAGAAGTGACTCTCATCGCTGAAGACGACACGTCTCCATTCGTCCCTCCATTCACGCCTGTCGCGACACCACTGGAGGCGGGCTGCACGATGTTGGGGCGTGAGCGGAAGACGGCCTAACGGTGTGCGGGACCGTAGCCCAGCTTCATGGTGACGGTTGCGAATGGTCCTCGCCGATACCCCAGGAGCAACAGTGTCCCTAATTTGCTGGGAAGTGGCGGTGCGGTCCCCTACGGCACTGCGTAGGATCCTACGGTCTTGGCGTGCATCCGTGCGTCGCTGCGGTCCGGTCCCAGGTCGACGGGCACGTGCACCTTCCGCCGACCACTGGCGACAACATCGATGTACTGTGGAGACCTCACGCCCCACGTGTTGAGCAATTCGGCGGTACGTCCACCCGGCCTCCCGCATGCCCACTATACGCCCTCGCTCAAAGTCCGTCAACTGCACATACGGTTCACGTCCACGCTGTCGCGGCATGCTACCAGTGTTAAAGACTGCGATGGAGCTCCGTATGCCACGGCAAACTGGCTGACACTGACGGCGGCGGTGCACAAATGCTGCGCAGCTGGCGCCATTCGACGGCCAACACCGCGGTTCCTGGTGTGTCCGCTGTGCCGTGCGTGTGATCATTGCTTGTACAGCCCTCTCGCAGTGTCCGGAGCAAGTATGGTGGGTCCGACACACCGGTGTCAATGTGTTCTTTTTTCCATTTCCAGGAGTGTACATGAATTGTAGTCATCTGAAGGAAAATGCAACACAAACTTAAATGAATGTGGGAAACCAGCACAGTCAGGCACACATTGTCCAAAGTTAAGTTCAGAAGAGAAGATGATAGAGAAATTTCACATGTAGCTCAGACTTCCGAAATAACAGGCCACGAAAGTAGACTGATGCCACTTTCGAGACTGCACCGCAACAACATAAAGAATTCGATCTGCTGAGTTTTCGAATTGCAGAATGCAACAACTCAAAAATAATCTGAGAATGTTAAGAGAAAATAAAGAAAAAAATATGCTCAATTCAAGGAAATGGACAAATGGTTAAAGGAAAACGAAAATTTACTCAAGAATAGTGAGAACTAAGCAAAAAACAGAAGAACAGGTTACAGCAGTAAATAAGAAACTAGACAATCACATGGAGAAATCTGAAGAACTAACCAAATTGTTAGACCAGAAGATTGTGAAGAAACAGCACATGAAAACCGCTGATGAGCAGGCGCAACATTTTAATATAACACGCATCCTTACATTCAATTAAACATTCCTCCTTCGAAGAACACCTTAAAACCAATAAACATCACGTAGGAAGCATTGCTAACAGTTCAGAGATTTTACACCTTGTTGATAAAGGAGGAAGGTTGGACCTACTTGAAGAGTCGGAGATATTTATTCATTTACATAGCAAACCTGTTGGCCTGTCAAATGAGCAAGTAATTTTTAAAAATAAACAGATCTTTGAAACCTACGGTGATTTCTTGTAATTTTACCAATTACGCATACGTTTTATGTAATCTACATTTATTCTGACTAACGATGTTATACAGAAGTGTTAATTATAATGGAGGATCGTCCTGTAAACTTTTCGTAAGATTTATACCTCGCGAATTCCATGAAGTCTTTACGACGTATTTTAGAGGTTGACGTTGGTATAACTGAGATGTAGGTTAGGTAGGCACTTGTTATTACTTGTCGTTGCCCATCAGGTCCTTGTCATGTTTGTGTCCTTCGTCTTATAATATCCTAGTCTTTCTGTATAAGTAACCGAACTGCGATATATCGACTAGTCGTAACAGCATCTTACAGGGTATGAAACATGTTATGAGGTCATCTTTGGCCCTCGTGTTCGAATGTATGATGTAACAGTTGCTGACTGCTGTCCAGCGAGCACGTATGCCCGTGTGAGTATGTTTTGAATGTCATAAAACTGATCTGAGGTATATTTCGTCACTTCGTTACTCATATTGACCTCTCTGTTCAGAACAGCTATTACGAGCCCAGTTAAAGGCACTGCTATACTTATAACACGAAGGTTATTGGACTGGAGCAGGTGGGATCTCCTCTCGGATTGTTTTGTGTCTTTGTCTTCAAGTATGGGTTAATGTAGTCCCGACGTAACGAATAGTAGTGGGTTTGCACCACATGTTCTGTATAGGTAGATAATCAAGATAGGAGTACTTTGGGTTTAATTACATAGTTGTTCGGTCTGTTTGGTTTTACTGTATCTCAATGACGTTTCTAACTGTCATATCTCTACAATTTTCATTTTAATGTGTAACGACGTTCTGTGAGGTGGTGATTATTTTTTTCTACGATTACATAATTAAGTAGTGAAATATTCCGATATGATACGTTGGAATATATATTATCATGTGCTTTGCTATTCTGGACCTAATGTGGATTCGCATTTGAGTTGCATTTTGTGGATGTGTTTGAGATCACCTATTGATTTGCGTTCCCCTTTGATCTATAGGGTACAGTCGGCGTCCTGGTTTGTTGAGCACTATCGGATACTTAATATCCATAGTAATGTAGTCTACTAAGGGTATTTGCGCGACTTCCTGTAATGAGACTAATGTTGATTTCTTTATTCCATAGATACTCCCCAGTAATATAGTGGTACGAGCGTGTTGGTAAAGGTGTTTTAAAAAAGTTGTAAAAAATGTTTAATAAGTTTAACGTATGTAATATCTAATTTTGGTTGTGGTATCTATCTCTTGCATAGACACAAGGATACTTCCTACCTTGTGTATGTCGATTTTTACCTCTTAGTGTCGTCATCGTAGTGTATTCCTTTGGTTCCTCCATGTAGAGTATTACCTACAACCATTGAGTACACCTGTAGTGATTCAATAGTTGCAATGCCTTTTATTGGTTCGTTCCTTTCTGTATACTTATTTTAAATAGTCCCAATCCTTATAGTGACCCCCCCTCCCCCGCCTTTTTACTTCACCTGTCATGTGATCATGGTACGGTTTTATATATGATTTGTTGGTTCCTCTTTCCCGTCTTTTACCTTTTGACTAAACAAGGCGTCTACCACGTATAGGCATACGCTTTGAAGACATTTATTGTGCTGGACTGATGGTTACATTACTATAACACTTCTGTTTTATTAATACGTCTATGACGATACTGAAGATTTTACAATATGTATGAAAACTAATTAATTCTGACAGTGTATATTACACTGCATTATGGAGTTTTATTAAGACTCAGTTCTTGTAATTAAGGAAATTTACATCTAACACGTGCAGTTTTTAAGCAACATGCACTGTATTTCAATAGGACTTATTGCTCTGATATGACAATTAGTGTATAATTCTCATTACGTAAAGTAATATGCAACACTTGACCTTTTAATCAATATGCTCTGTATTTCAATATGTAATTATTGTTCTGTTATTTTCCCCACAGTGTAGGCCTGAAGATGACGTAGTGTAACGTCGAAACTGGTTGCATAGAAATAAACTTATACAATGGCGATTGGTATTGTTTTTATTGAACATTGAACAGCTGTAATCCCATACTCCTCCAGAAGATGGAGTTACATTTTTTTATTATAAAAGTACACATGTTGTGACAAAGCAGGATTCATCCATACCATACTGTTTTATCTACACTCTTAATCAATGGTAATATTATGGCAGTGAGCAAACGTTAGACAAAATGGGAATTTTGCGTAAACAGAGAACCCCTTGTAAGTCCAGTTATTCAAGTAATGGCATTTACTGTTCTGATTTCACTGTAACAATTAACGCCACTATAAATGCAGTAGTTTAGAAGATCTTGTAATTATAAAATTTCATACAGTCAACTGTCCATAAAGGAACTGTCAGCTAACACATTAAATCAAAAGCGAAGACACTATTTCCTACAAAGAGAATTTCCGCTGGTCGTAGTTACGTAATTTTCTTTTCCAAACTCAATTAGTTTATCAAATATTCTTAGTTAAAAGTTTCAAACTTAGGTAACAGATTATGACCATAGTCCTGTAACATTCAAGGATTTACTCACACTTTTGTGAATCTGAAGTTTCTGCATCTATCGACACTCATATTATGTAACAACCTTCACTAATTAAGAATTACATAATTTTCAATAACAACATATCATCATTCAATATGGATAACATACTTATAATCCAGTGAACCTCAGTGCATATACATAATTCCGTTTTGTAGATTTTAATAGCTACTGCTAATATCCAATAAATGGTAAACCAAACTTGAGAAAATTTAACTACCAGTTAGGAATGAACCTTTGGATCATGTTCACACTATAAATTTACAACCATTTAGGCTAACATTCTAGCGCAATTCCTTATGAGGCCAATGATAGAGCCTTTTCAGTCAGACCACCTTCTGTCTTTGCTGCGCCTTTATTTCATTCTGTACAAATTGACTCAGCTTTGCTTTTATAAAACTTATCACTGCATCTGTTCCATCATTGGATTAGTCTGATATTTCTTTGGCACCACATTTCAGTTACAGAAAGGTATATGTGTCTAGTATTTGAATTTCTTTATATCAGTCTAAGGGACCGTTGTACTGCCATATAATGTTGCGTAAGAAGTACTGTATGAACTCATGTGCAAGTTGGAAGCATTATCTGTTAGAATGTGGGTAAAATGCTTTGCCTTAATTTACATTTTTGCCACTATGTTGTCAGAAAATAAATATTTCGTACACTGGTAATATACCTTAGAAATTCTTAGATTGGTTGTTAATATACTGCTGTTGTCACTATTAGTAAGGATTTGTCACTTACATAAAGACTAGCAGAAAATGTGACGTTGAATTTCCTTTTGGGTGATTCACAAATGACCGTTTCCCTTCCCTGTTAGAAACATTGAAACTTTGTGAGACCGGGTCGTTATCTATAGCAATTCAGTGACATAAATAAAAATAGGAAGAATTTTCCGTATGGAATTATGAAGGGACTGTTCGACTTTTCATTTACTTGAACATAGAATACTGTCACTTATATTTTCAAATGTTGAACCAGCCATGTGTGCTATACAGGTAAGTGCCAAAACGTGACATCTGGTGATGCATATCAGCAACATTAATATACTTGATACAATGTTCATCAATGTGCAAAAACAGTGTGTATAGCAATGTGGCTGTTAGGTAGTAAAATGTACTTTCTAGTTTCTTTCAAGAACTTTGACTCTCGGAGCTTGTTTATGTCATACTTTGTGGGGCACCAGAATGGAATTGCAGACATTGTACAGAGTTAAAGACATATGGATTTTGAAATTGCTTCTGTAGTAAGTAGCTGGTCGTTGTGACCAAGCGGCTTCTCGGCGCTTCAGTCTGGAACCGCGCGACCGCTACTGTCGCAGGTTCGAATCCTGCCTCGCGCATGGATGTGTGACGTCCTTAGGTTAGTTAGGTTTAAGTAGTTCTCAGTTTTAGGGGACTGATGACCTCAGATGTTAAGTTCCATAGTGCTCAGAGCCATTTGAACCATTTTTCTGTAGTAAGTGAACAGAATGCGATGTGCAGAGTAGAAAACGAGAAAAGCACTGCGTAATTCTAGGAACCTGGAGAAAGATGCGATCTGAACTATATCAAGCAAGAAGAAGTAAGAACAGCAATCTCGACTAGCTAAGCGTCGTTCAGTGCGAGGTACATAATGTAAACAACTGACAGTGTGAGGTTAGGACTGGAGCTGGTAGTATTGTAGCTGACAAAACATCACATTGGATGATACCATTGGAGTCAAGCATTAAGTAATTACACCAGGTAAAAATGTTCGTATTATCTAGTGACTAAATTTAAATGTAAAATGGCTAATACAGAGAAAAATGATACGATGGCAAAGAACATTACAATCTTAATAGCAATGGTCAGTAATATTTGTGAGAAATGGAATTCAACAATGAATAATTTAGATTCTGCCTTTTGATGAAATTTATGGTCTTAGTAACACATGAAACAAAAGTAATGAGCTAAAAATTAGTTAAAATAAGGAAAATAAATGACAAGTGTTTGCCAAATAGTAAGACTGGGTGAAAAGTAGAGCTATTAACTGTAAGAAAGCCCAATTAACAGATGACAATGAAAGAACTTGTGAGGTAATTTATGGAGCGAAATGTTTGCATCACACTGGTTTCATAGGAATAGTGATGATGAAATTTGAGGTATGTAAAGTTGTGTGTGATAATAAAGTTAATTTAATTAGCGTTCAATAGATAAAAATTAATGCATTATCTGAAATTAACATATGTGTGCCTTGAGATAGCGAGTTTGCTGATAATAGCAGCATAATTAATGAATGTAAGAATTTAAAGCTCAAAAAGACTGCAGTTTAGGTAGTAGGTGATGATGACGTCAATAAGCTACCTTCAGTAGTACCTGTGGTTAAGAAGAATGAAAATGTAAAAGAAATGAGTAAAAGTGAATGCCCAATTATTTACTTCTGTAAAAAGGAAACTTGTTCTGTTAGTAATGTAGTAATTCAAAGGCACCTGAATCAGATCAAAACTAATGATGTAGAGAAAACTGTATTTGCTGAGACTAAAGAAACTAGTACTGTAGTTGACTTTTATAGTTATGTATTTTTCATCTGAAATGGAGAAAGAAATTTCTTGTTTGCAGGAAAAGATATGTAGTTGGCACATGCATGCAGTAGCATTTGACATAAATATACCAAATAACATTGTCAGTGAGTGGTTTATGTAGAAAGAGAAAGATTATAATTTGTATATCCAGGGGGTAGAATTTACTGTGGACATACAAAGAAATGGTTTCAAAAAGTGGTATATGTGTAAGGGAGATATGTTACTAATATGGGAACCATCAGTGGAATTTTCCATATGTGGTTTTGTAGAAAGGAGAATTTTTCAAGGTTTTGTGTTGTCTCGCAATTGAACTGCAAAAAATTTCTGGAAATAATGTTTCATGTTTGCTGAGTAATTCAAATAGATGCATATGTTGTGGTTTAATGTAGTATTTGTTGTATATGTTTAGGTAGGGGATGTTTCTTTCTGTAATGGAAACCAACTGGAATGTGGTAACTCTCAAGTTGGGTATTGGCAGTTTTAATTTTCTGGTACACTCTTTTTCTTCTACTAACCTGTATGTTTGAAATTTTAGCAATTGACTTCCACTATCCCTCAGTAAATGTTCTGCTCAGTTTAATCTGGTAGGTTAATAAATAGTTAAACAAGATGTATTTTCCTTGGGTCTGAAGTATTTTCAGAAAATATAGTATGGATGAACACACATGATTTGTAAAGGTTTATGCTGTTTTTTCTTGAAAAATAGACTGATTCAAATTTTGAGTAAAAATTCAAAAACCTTAACTTCAGCAGACGTTTCTTAGAGAACCGTGGAGATAAAATTGGAGAGGAAAAATATGTTTAAAGAATCAATCACTTACATACCTATGATAAGTCAGCTTTGCACACTGCAATAAAAATCACGTGATATGGGGGTTTTAGTTTAAATTTTAAGAGCACAGAAAGATTTTTAATGTGATAAATGTGCTGTCTAAAATGAAGTATAGTTACTTGTTGAAATATGTGTGTGGTTTTGCAGAAATTTTCATGGTTGTTAGGCCCAAATAAGAGAGAGTATTAAAATAAATGGCGGATTAATTATCAGTTGTCCAGCAATGGAATTTGTTTATTAAGTAATTGTGTTTATGTATAGTAACGATGTAGTATTGTTGTTTTAAGGTAATTTGATGATGAGTGAAGGCAGAGCAGGGTGTTAATTATTAATAATAAGAATTCTGTAGTTTATAAGGAATAATGAGGGCTTTTATGTTTATGAGGAATGTGATGTCAATGAATAATGAGAAATTTTGGGAAATGGTGTGATCTAACACTTACTGAAAGTGTTATGGACCCTGTCTTTGTTGCAATAAATTGTTTCAGTGTGAATGAACGGCATTAATTTACATGTAGTACAAGCAAGCTGAGGGAATCAATTTGTCAATGGCAGAATAGAAATGTGTGATTTATGGTGCCAAGTAACAACCATGTAAATCAGTGCAACAATTTGTTTTTCTTTAATAAAGCTGGGAGCATTCAGGAGAATAATGGCTGATATTTTGGCACATGTATGGTACAGATTTTTAAAAGTATGTAATGTAGTAAGGAATATTTAATACCTAGTCAAGTTTTGTGTACTGCTGTTAGATAAATTTCGGAAAATATGTGTTCTTACCCAATGTTTTATTATACCAAAGTTTCATTAATGTTTCTTGTGCATTAGCAATTTTACATAGAAATGCATTTTGATAACAACTCTGAAAAAGTTGTGTTTTATGGAAAAATATATATATGATATAAGAAAATACAAAAGTTTCAAAGTTTGAAGAATGCTGTATTATAATCTAGTGGTGAAAAATTGTATTCCAAATCGCCACTTCCATCCTATCTAGTGCAATAAGGCTCTTACAGTATGTCATAGCTGATAATTCTGTTTTGTCTAGACAAGTGTGTGTTCATTTGTTGAAGTTTTCTTTATACACATATGGAACAGGACACATTGAGTAGAGATACTAATTTCTTACTTTGGTAAGGATATTTTAAACAGCCCTCTTTTAGTAGTGATATCTGAAATATGTTAGTAAGAAAATAAAACAAAAAGCGATTGAAAATTGTGTAGTCTATTTTCCTTCTGATTCTGGCACTGCTTATGAAGTTCTATGTTATACACTCCTGGAAATTGAAATAAGAACACCGTGAATTCATTGTCCCAGGAAGGGGAAACTTTATTGACACATTCCTGGGGTCAGATACATCACATGATCACACTGACAGAACCACAGGCACATAGACACAGGCAACAGAGCATGCACAATGTCGGCACTAGTACAGTGTATATCCACCTTTCGCAACAATGTAGGCTGCTATTCTCCCATGGAGACGATCGTAGAGATGCTGGATGTAGTCCTGTGGAACGGCTTGCCATGCCATTTCCACCTGGCGCCTCAGTTGGACCAGCGTTCGTGCTGGACGTGCAGACCGCGTGAGACGACGCTTCATCCAGTCCCAAACATGCTCAATGGGGGACAGATCCGGAGATCTTGCTGGCCAGGGTAGTTGACTTACACCTTCCAGAGCACGTTGGGTGGCACGGGGTACATGCGGACGTGCATTGTCCTGTTGGAACAGCAAGTTCCCTTGCCGGTCTAGGAATGGTACAACGATGGGTTCGATGAAGGTTTGGATGTACCGTGCACTATTCAGTGTCCCCTCGACGATCACCATTGGTGTACGGCCAGTGTATGAGATCGCTCCCCACACCATGATGCCGGGTGTTGGCCCTGTATGCCTCGGTCGTATGCAGTCCTGATTGTGGCGCTCACCTGCACGGCGCCAAACACGCATACCACCATCATTGGCACCAATGCAGAAGCGACTCTCATCGCTGAAGACGACACGTCTCCTTCCGTCCCTCCATTCACGCCTGTCGCGACACCACTGGAGGCGGGCTGCACGATGTTGGGGCGTGAGCGGAAGACGGCCTAACGGTGTGCGGGACCGTAGCCCAGCTTCATGGAGACGGTTGCGAATGGTCCTCGCCGATACCCCAGGAGCAACAGTGTCCCTAATTTGCTGGGAAGTGGCGGTGCGGTCCCCTACGGCACTGCGTAGGATCCTACGGTCTTGGCGTGCATCCGTGCGTTGCTGCGGTCCGGTCCCAGGTCGACGGGCACGTGCACCTTCCGCCGACCACTGGCGACAACATCGATGTACTGTGGAGACCTCACGCCCCACGTGTTGAGCAATTCGGCGGTACGTCCACCCGGCCTCCCGCATGCCCACTATACGCCCTCGCTCAAAGTCAGTCAACTGCACATACGGTTCACGTCCACGCTGTCGCGGCATGCTACCAGTGTTAAAGACTGCGATGGAGCTCCGTATGCCACGGCAAACTGGCTGACACTGACGGCGGCGGTGCACAAATGCTGCGCAGCTGGCGCCATTCGACGGCCAACACCGCGGTTCCTGGTGTGTCCGCTGTGCCGTGCGTGTGATCATTGCTTGTACAGCCCTCTCGCAGTGTCCGGAGCAAGTATGGTGGGTCCGACACACCGGTGTCAATGTGTTCTTTTTTCCATTTCCAGGAGTGTATATAAAATCAGTGCCAAAACCAGAATGAAAGTTGGTTTGTAAGAATTTCTTTCAAGTACAAAGATTCCTTGTCAAGAAGCTTAAGATTCTATAATACATGTATGAATATATCGTTCTGCATTGATATTTAATTTGTAAATGTGTCTTCGTATGCACTTATTTGGTCTAACACATATGAGAAATTGATTAGGAATTGTCTTTTATCTTTCTTGCATGTGACACCAAGCTGATATTGGTCTCATGGATCGGGACTTAAAAGGTGATATGAGTGAAGAAAACGACGGACACTGAATCAAGCATGACAAAAGTAGAAGTTTGATTATGCACTAAATATGAAAAAATTTTTTCTACTTGTTATAAATTTTTCTCAAGTATTTATTCATGATATTAAAATAAGTAAATGAAAATTAAATTATGTAAAATTTTTCTGGATAAAATGTTATTAACATTTCAAGTTACCAGGTACCCAATAAGTTTATGTAAGTTTATGTATGTAACTAAATTTTGTGATATGCCCATAAAAAATTTGATAAAGTAAAATGTAAATTTTTTACTATTGAATTTTGCTGGTTCATAATTATATGAAAATATTCAGCACACTAATACCATGAGGGGGTGGGTTATATTATGAATCAGGATTGATCCACACCAACCTACTTTATCTACACTCCAAGTTTATAAGTAAAATCATGTATAAATACAGGGCTATTACAAATGATTGAAGCGATTTCATAAATTCACCGTAGCTCCATTCATTGACATATGGTCACGACACACTACAGATACGTAGAAAAACTCATAAAGTTTTGTTCGGCAGAAGCCGCACTTCAGGTTTCTGCCGTCAGAGCGTTCGAGAACGCAGTGAGACAAAATGGCGACAGGAGCCGAGAAAGCGTATATCGTGCTTGAAATGCACTCACATCAGTCAGTCATAACAGTGCAACGACACTTCAGGACGAAGTTCAACAAAGATCCACCAACTGCTAACTCCATTCGGTGATGGTATGCGCAGTTTAAAGCTTCTGGATGCCTCTGTAAGGGGAAATCAACGGGTCGGCCGGCAGTGAGCGAAGAAATCGTTGAACGCGTGCGGGCAAGTTTCACGCGTAGCCCGCGGAAAATTGGCTCATGCCACAACTGGAGACCGACAGCGCCGACTTCATCTTTTAACAGGATGGTGCTCCACCGCACTTCCATCATGATGTTCGGCATTTCTTAAACAGGAGATTGGAAAACCGATGGATCGGTCGTGGTGGAGATCATGATCAGAAATTCATGTCATGGCCTCCACGCTCTCCCGACTTAACCCCATGCGATTTCTTTCTGTGGGGTTATGTGAAAGATTCAGTGTTTAAACCTCCTCTACCAAGAAACGTGCCAGAACTGCGAGCTCGCATCAACGATGCTTTCGAACTCATTGATGGGGACACGCTGCGCCGAGTGTGGGAGGAACTTGATTATCGGCTTGATGTCTGCCGAATCACTAAAGGGGCACATATCGAACATTTGTGAATGCCTAAAAAAACTTTTTGAGTTTTTGTATGTGTGTGGAAAGCATTTTGAAAATATCTCAAATAATAAAGTTATTGTAGAGCTGTGAAATCGCTTCAATCATTTGTAATAACCCTGTATATTTTGCTTATGTTTTTATTCCAGTATCAATGGTAATAACACGAAAGTGAGCACATGCTATACAAAATGTCACTTTTACATAAATAGAAATCCCCTTCAAAACCGTGTTATTCAGGTCACGCTATTTACTGTTCTAATTGCATTGTAAGAAATAGTTGCACTACAAACACTGTAGTTCAAAAGTTGTTGCTAATAGTAATCTTCATACTGCAAACTATCGATAAAAACATTGTCAGCTAACTCGTTAAATCTAAAGTAAAGACACCATTTACTACAAAGAGCAGTATTCTCTGATTTCAATAACACATAATTATATACACCCAAATATAATTAGTTGACCGATATTATGAGTTAAAAATTTCGAACTAGCCCAAACATTCGGTACAGATTATAACCCAAGTACTTTAACAATCCAGAAGTTAACTACTCACTGTTGATTATCTGAATTTTCTGCAGCTAATCACACCCATACTACATAGCAATGTTCATTAATTAAAAATTAAATAATTTTCAATAAATACATTTCACTATTCATACTTGTATTCCAGTGAATTCTAGCATGTATACGTAACTGGGTTCTGTATATTTTAATAGCTGCTGCTCATATCCACAATTTGTTAAACCAAACTTGACCAAAGTTTCATCTGCGAGTTAGGAATCAACATTTTAGCCTGGAGGGTTTTCAAACTGGACTTTGTAAGCGAAACTGTTTAATATTCAAGTGAAAGGCTTTATAAGGATTACACCTGAACTGTTTCAGTCAGTCTAGTTTCAGTCTTAGCTGTGACTTCATTTCATTCAGTACATGAAGATTCTCAGATTTGCTTTCACAAGTCTCAGCATTGCATCTATCTCTTTTTTCGGATTATGTTTGTTTCTTCTTTGGCATCACATTTCATTTAGAGACAAGAATACAATACCTCTCGTACTTGTGTTTATTTGCATCAATCTCAGAAACTGTTATACTGCTATATAATGTCGCGTAAGCAATACCATTTGAATTTATCTGCATGTTGTGAGCAGTATGTATTAGAACAATAGTAGAAAGCTTTGAATATATGTACATTTATTGCAACTGAATGTTGTGGGAAGGTTATTAATTTTCGTGTATTGGTAATACAGACAGTTCAGAAATTTCTGTTAAAATTTTTTTCTATGACTTCTAGTGAGGAGTGAGCACATTATACATTGTGGAAAAATTAACATCACCAAAAGATAATTGACGTAGAGTAATGAATTTTCGTGAATAAATTGATCTAGATAACAATTTTAAGTGTTTAATATTTCAAGAGTACAGATTCATGTAAGCGTGTGGTAAACCACTGTAAGTGCGAAGTGGTGGTACATTAATAACCGGTGTAACCGCCGGAATGGTGAATTGCAGGCATGCAAATGTGTATGCATTGCGTGATACAGTTGCCATATGTCAATTTGTGAGATTGAGTTCCATGCCTGTTGCACTTGGTCGGTCAATCCAAGGATTGTTAGTCCTAGTTATGGGTCATACCGACTGATGATGCCCCATATGCGCTCTTTTGGAGAGAGAGCTGGTGATCGTACAGGCCAATGTAACATGTAGACATTCTGTAGATCATGGTGGGTTGCAACATACCACGCTGACAGTTTTATTGCAGGTCGTCAGCTGGTCTCCCTCTTATCAACACGCGGCCATCACTAGCACCGAGGGAGAAGCTTTCATCAGGAAACATAACAGACCTTCACCCTGCTCTGCAGTGAGCTCTCGCTTGACGCAAATGACGGTGGTTTGGGGTCAGTGGAATGCACTCTGCAGGAGTCCTTGAAGTAATCGAGTTGTAACAGTTGGTTGCGTCACTGTGGTGCCAGCTGCTGCTCAGGTTGCTGCTGCAGGTGCAGTATGACGCGGAAGAGCTATACGCCTAACACGGTGATCTTCCCTCTCGGTAATACGACGTGGCCATCCACAGCCTAGTCATCGTCTTTCTAAAGTATCGCAGAAGGATCACACAGCTTCTCGTAGCTCTCGTACATGACCTCGCTCAATCTGAATGGGTTGTTGATAATGGAATCTTTGTCGCCTTAAGGGCATTCTTGATAACCATCACCGCACCACGTCCAATCTCATCGTTACGGCGTGTCTTTAAAGAAAACCTGATTTGCTTCTTCACAGTGGCGCTACTAGCGTCTCTCTTGCACCACGGGTGCGAAATTTGAATAAACATCATCTTTCAGATGTAGAGACATACCTACAAACTTTCCTTTACGTATCACAACTCCTTCATGATGCGATTTTTTCGGTCAGAGTCTTTTGAATAAGAACCCATTTCCAGAAGCGTGACATTTACGTACTACTGCCGTTTGAAAACATGATTGCTAGGTAAATTCGCAACAGCATAGGTATGGTGGTGGGGACCTTACGTCGGGTGAGCCGATGTCATTTGACTTATATACTACCTTTCTGACCTGTTTCTGTCCTCATTCGCGTGTCTGTGAGTGTAAGAGCAACATGGGTGACACTCGTTTGCAGAATCCACCCACATACACGATTCTTCTGCATGTCGTTACGTTAATGGGAAAGCTGCTCGTTGCCTTTATGAAGCTCATGGCGTACAACGTTCGATAACATTGCACACCCTCTTCGCCACAATTACACATCGACCTTCACTGTCAGCAGCTCTGACTGTGGTGCTCCAAGGAGACGCCGCACCAAAACTGGGAGGCACCGAAATGCATCGTGCTGAAGAGATCCTGTGAACGAATACACGAGCAGTTACGCGAGCAATGGGTGTTGCTCCCAACGTCATCTGGTATGTTGTGGAGAACCAACTACGTCCAACCTCCTTCAACACTCCATACCACCTCTAACACTCACAGTCACGTGAAAGAGGCTCAAACCAGGTGAGAGAGGTAGGCTAGTCGTCAAATCGTATCAGTCAGTGCGGCGTTGGCACTCCGTACCATGATTACCCTGCTGCAAACCTGTGTGGGAAATGTCTTCAACCAGCAGTACGAATCCGGACATGGCCTCCTATCCAAAATATTATGTGCTCACTCTCTTCTATAGGTCCTAGAAGCTTGTAACAGGAATTTTCGAACACCCTGTATACTTCAGAAATGCTTAGATTGTTTGTTACTGAACTGCTATTGCCATGATTAGTAAGGATTCGTAATAGTCACTTGTGTAAGGACTAGCAGAAAACGTAACGTTCATAGTTCTTTGGCGAGATTCCCTAATGTCCGTTTCCGTTCCCATTTAGAAACATTTAAACTGTGTGAGACGTGGTCGTAATCTATAGTAAATCAGTGACTTAAATAAAAAACATGAAAATATTCGGTTTGAAACTACAATCAACTGTTTGATTTTTCATTTAGTTGGACATAGAATCCTGTCACATAAGTTTTCAGGTGTTGTACCAGCGTGTTTCCACAGCTACCGAATGCAGATACTTCTACAGTGTTTATACAGAATATAAAGAGCACTACAGACGGATTCCAGAAAGATATTGATAACAGTACAAAAGCTACTGAAACCCTTAAGTCATGGAAGGAGGAGTACCAAAACTCACAGCCGAACAAGGTTTGAATTACAATAGGTAAACTCGAAACTTTTATAATAGATGAACTGGGACACGCAACGAAACCACATCGAGCAAGACAGCACCAGTCAATGTACGCAAGAGTGAAGAGACTGGAGATTTACCATCGTTAAAGTCGACGTAGGCTCACAGTAACCAGAAGAACAGGGAAGTGTTAGATGCGCCGGAGGAGTGCTGTACAAATCTGAGCAGTAACGGAAGAAAGCACATGCAGAGCCTAAGCGAAGCACAGTAGAATCGAGGGGAAAAGAAGTAAGACAGCTTCCAGACACGTAATGTCGCATTAGTGGAGAATCAACAAATTCAACTTCACTGGTAAACACCACTGCAGCCCTCCAACCCTTTCCATACGGAAGAAGATGGAGAAAAAAATTATAACACGTTTTCTGTCTGCACAGATGTTTTCGCTGTTGCTGGATGCATTGAACTGATTTAGACTGAGCGATTTTCAGAGGAATTACCTAGATCTTGATGATTAATTTTCTGTGCACACGCTTTGGAGAAGAGGCGGCAGTGAAAGTGTTAATGACTGAAGGAGAGTATAAGACATATGAAGAATCGTAACGCACTTTATTTATTGCCTACTGGTCAAAGGCATAATAAGATTAAGTAAAATTAGGGATAAGGAAAAGTATTCCTGGCGTACAGACAACTGCAAGATTTGAAAGCAAATAAGTCGCCACGTCAGGATGGAAACAAAATGGTTCAAATGACTCAGAGCACTATGGGACTTAACATCTGAGGTCATTAGTCCCCTAGAACTTAGAACTACTTAAACCTACCTAACCTAAGGACATCACACACATCCATGCTGGAGTCAGGATTCGAACCTGCGACCGTAGCAGTCGCGCGGTTGCGGACTGAAGCGCCTGCAACCGTGCGACTACAACGGCCGGCGGGATGGAAACCCTTCTCGATTTTACAAAAAAATACTCTACGGCATTGGCTCCTTACCTAGGTGATGTAGAATTTCTCAAGAACACTACGTACAGTTGCAGTGACTGACAATTGTGCCTCTGGACATTTACGTTAATTATTCAATAACAAAAAATAATTTCAAGAGCTGCGTGCCACCCAACATTTGACCTTCCTGCACTAGAACTCGCTACGACGCGAAACGGTCTTATGGTATGATATTCAAATGGTTGTTCCGATTAGGCTGGTATTACACTATCATATTTCTTTGACAAAGAAATATGATCACGTATTCGTCAAATTTCTTTGTTAAAGTTGTTTCACGTGGCAATATTTTTCATCAAATTTGTTATGTGCTGCAGTTGTTTATACCACAGCTCTACTGTGTGTGCATTTAGAAGAAAAAGCACCTGAAAAAGGAGACATGCTTGGGTGAAGCCATGGGTATTACGTCGAGATAGAAAAAGCACTCAGCAAACTTTGTCACGAGAGCTGTAAGTGGAGGACGTCAAGACATATAAATTACTTACGAGTGTATGACATTACACTTCAGTATTCGCTCTGTATAGTGGCGTCTCTTATTAAAAAACAGAACACTCACTTGAGGAATGCTATAAGTGCAGAAGACAGGGTCACCTTGAAACTGCGATTTCTTGATAAAGGAGAGAGCTACTCTAGTTTACAGTACAGCATTCGGTACCACAGTAAACAGTTACGAAAATATTTCGAGAAACGGTTTATAAAGCACTGATGGGGGAATATGTGGCGGTAAACACGTGTTTAGTGCAGTAATGGGCAATAAGAACAACTTTTATTTTTGAATAATTTAATTAATTGAATTAGTGTTACAACGACTACAAAATTAATAAGTAAGAAACAAAGTACGTCTTAACTTGCGGCATCCAGAGTTTAAAGACAGACAAAGTGGAATGGAAAGTTGAGAATTCTTTTTTATTTTAGACTGAGCACATCGTCTATTTCGGATTGCTGAAAAGATGTCTGGATGCAGAGATGGATGGCTGTATTTTCGGATAAAAAATTTTGAAATTTGTGGTTAGGACTATGGGACCAAACTGCTGAGGGCATCGGTCCCTAGGCTTACGCACTACTTAAACTAACTTAATGTAACTAACTTACGCTAAGGACAACACACACACACATGCCCGAAGGAGGGCTCGAACCTCAGACGGGGGAAGCCGAGCGAACCATGACAAGACACCCGAGACCGTACGGCTACACCGCGCGGCTTTTCGGGTATGAAATCGCCTATAGCATATTTCGCTTCATCATCACCACGCGATTGATAATAAGCACTTTGCCCCTCGCTCCCCCCCCCCCCTCCCCCCCAACCACCCCCACCCCCCCCACTCCACTCTAACCGAAACAAGGCTATTACGGGAGTTAGAACGGAAAAAAATTTTCATATTTTCGGATTTTTATCTCATTATAAAATTTTCAATTTTCTGAATAAAATGATACATATATCACTTATACACTCACATGGGAAGTATTTTATTTTATTTTTTTAAATAGAATCTACGCCGGTCGAAAAAGGTAAAATTTATACATGCAGTACTTCAAGATCTAATAAAGTCAGTAATTTATTATATAGAAGGCTGTGAATTGCTGTGTTATAAAGGTCATGTCCAGAAGAGAATGGGCACCAGGTTGAGGAAGTTGAAATAAAGTTTTAGAGACAAGAAACTTTCTGATGGTAAAACCATAAGAGGCGGGCTGACAGACAAAATGATTGACGAACTACAGCAGTATTATGGGATTGCCATTATAAGTAATACTGAGGATTTCTTGAAAATGAAGTAGGCACTATGGGCTACCTTTTTTCACAGACTGTCAAGTGATGAGAAACCAGTACACCACCTTTGCGCTCCCGGACCTGAATCATGGTGCAACTACCGCAATGCCCAGTACTCAAACAGTTCATACAGCCACAAACATCCCATACCAGCAGCAGTCATGGAAGTCATAAAAACTATTTACAAAGACCTGGCAAATCCTAAATTTCTGAAGAAGTGTCTGCATGGTCAGACTTTAATCCCAATGAGTCGTTCAATAATCTTATATGGACTCGCTTGCTTACCAAAAAATGTTTTTGTTGAAATGAAGACGCAAAATTGGGGGGTCAGTGATGCTGTTATTTCTTTTAATGATGGCGACATTGGTAGAATGAAAGTGCTAAAGCATATGGGAATTAATCCTGAAGCAAACTGCATCACAGAACTTGAACGAATGGACAAGGTTCGCATCGATAAAGCAAAGTATGCAACACAGTTGGCCACTAAGGAGTCCACAAAGAAGAAAAGAAGAAAAAACTTAGAAAAAGATCAAGAATATGGTATACAGTATGGCGCACGGTGCTTCTGAGTGACTAAAAATTAAAAAAAATTAAGCATATATTGAGTTACTTAGAAACCTAGAAGCCTTTCCTGAAAATTTATATTTTCTGTTGCATTTTTCACTAAATCCAAGAAACCACTTCGAGTAGAGTATTCACATTTTCAGGGAGTAATAACATACACATCCTGAGTCTACTGAACTAAAACATCATAATATTATGTATACTTAAAATTATTTAGGATAACGTTCAAGAAAGTACACAATTAAAACATTGTATTTCCGAAAGCAGTGGCTGAAATGCAATGAGTGTAGTTCAGTAGACTCAGAACATGCAGTTTAATGTTGTCCAGTAAAATTTTCATGTAAATGGCTACAGTGGTTCCTGAAATACAGGGAAGCCAAGTACTAAATTTAACATTGTTGGGATAGGGCGATCCAACTCCTCTTAAAGAGAGTCGAAGGAACACACCAACTTTGAAGCAATGTTTACAAACACACTACAAATACGTCAAATAGCTGTAGTGATGCCAGCGCTCCAAACAGTTGCATTTCATATAGCAGTGAACACAAAACGGAAGACTTTTGTGATCAAATCTACGGCGAGGCTCTCGATTTGATCATATTTCCTCAACGAAAGGCGATATTTCATAAGATTCCCTACTACATTGTCAAATTTCTTTCATATTAATATTTGACATCAAATCTGACAAAAAATACGGTAGTGTAATACCGGTCTTACTAGGCCCACTGCTGATGAATGAACTATGAGGCTCTTGAGCCAACTGATGTGTATGCGTTTGTATAATTAGTCTTAATGTTGTTAACAACGAACGAACCCATTCCTGCATATCGATGACCTGCAAAAGAGCTTCCAGATCTCTAGAAATAGGCGCAACTGCCCTTAGCCTAGGGGACAGAGTTTGTGGAAAGCTGCATCGTCATAAAGGAAGAAAAAACCCATGATGTTAACATAAAAAGTATATATCTTACAGACTTAAGACAAATACAGCACTTAGCATGGCCACCAAGATTCCCCTTTCCACTCGAAGGAACAGGGATACAGAGAGGAAATTAGTGCAGAATATTTGACCACTGATTTCTATTACTGGCCAGAAAACGAATCGATTGACGCCAAAGACGGTTCTATTCATTCAATAATTTAAATGTTCCTTAATTAAAGTATTCGATTTCAACATTAAGATTATTTTTTCCGACCATCAAATCACACTGGGCTGTTGGGTGGAGGGTGCTTTGTTACCAGTCACTGATTAATTAATGTTAAAACCATTCAATATGTCCGCTTATCATGAAATCAGTAGCTGTACGTTCAGATATGACCTGAAGGCCTGTGGTCGTGGAGGGACGCAAATTTATCACGTGCTTCTTAGTATTGGTGATCCATCAGGCCCGGAAACCCTGTCTTCAGTCATCAAGTCAAGTCTCGTGTCCGGCGCATGGGACTGTTTGTTTCACGCTCTTGTGACGTACCTGGTCGTACAAAAGCTTGTAGTTCCTCGGTGGCAGCGATCATGGCGAAAAATTGCATGTAGATATGGATGGGTACAGCACTTTCTACATCCAATAATGGTCGACACACCCACATTCGCTTTCACGGGTTTTACCTCCATAAACGTCAGACTCCTTCGTCACTGAATTAGTTATGGTCAGTCCCAGTCTTAATTAAGTAATGAAGCCTCATTTACTGGGTACGCACACACTGCACCTTCTAATTATACAACAATAGTCACAGTGCAGTATAACCTAACCAGCCTACAACAGTCTCTCTCCAACAAACGATACGTGTGGCACTTCTATATTATAGTTAGACACCAATCATTCTTAACTGTCCTTCTTCGCAATGCATCTTCTTATTCGCAACAACACATTATTGCACCACTACATTACTGCTGTTTTGACACAGGTTCCACGCTCAGTATCTTGGAACAGACTCACATCCATATTCAAGTTAGTCTGCATATGTTATTAAGAGTTCTGATTCACAGTTCAGTTTCGTATTATTGCCCAAGTATATTATTCCAATTATGACTGACATGGGTTGCACTCGCGAAATATTGTGTCAGGCTGACTCTAAAATGGTCTCAATCCCAGTGCTTATATAACTTTGCAAAAATGGCTACTAATCTTCCCAATTATTAAATACATGATTTCGATAATTTAAAATTAGAATTTTACATCTAAGATTAATTTAAAACTGCACTATAGTTAGCTGTGGTCTGAACTTTGTTAGAAGAGTAGTTTATACTGAAGTAAGCCTTCTTGTTGATGCAAACTGCAAAAACAGGTAAATAAACAATACCATACATAACAGTGTTAGTTATCCAGAATATAATTAAGTACTGATGTTCCCATCATGTTTTGCATATTAGCTGCATGAATACTTTAAGGATTTCTATGGGTTATTTTTCTAACTTCATCAATAATATAGTGATTACATCAGTTTACATGTTAACAGTTTTACCAGAATAGGAAATAATTACTGTTAATTAACTAAAATGAGCTTTAGCAAAACAATTTACTTGAATTGATTCAAATTAATTAGGAAATTATTCTGACTAATGTATCTTAGCAACTCAACCCAGTCCTATACTTGGAATTACATAATGAGAGCTTTATCTTATGACACATGTCTCACTAACACTAATTACAATTAAGAAAGGAAAAAATCATTCAATGAGGCAAAATACAAAACCAAATGGGCATGGGTCCCAGCTTACTTTTCTGCATAACCCCATCATTTAATTGTTCAGATAGATATTGAAAATAGCTAACTGGGAAATTCAATATGCAGAAACAAAGCAGGAAGGACATACACAATATTACATGAAATATGATACATGTATAAAAAATCTTTTTACAAAAATACAACATATACATTTGACATTAATCTAGTTATTGGAACCCCAATATAAAGAGATATAGATTGAATATTATATAGTCACATAAAAGATCATATGTAGCATTTCAAAAACATTTAATCATAAACTATGTCCTTGTACAGAAACTTGCAAAGCTTACAAAAACACTGTAGTTCAGTTAAGGAAGGAAACCCCTCTTCCAGTTCATTGCATATTTCATTTCACTCTTCATTAATAAACTTTCCCATCATACACAATTCATGGAAGGATAGCTTCACTTCCAATTCGTATTATGCTATATCACTTTACACCACCTAACCTTTTGCACTGTGTTGGTGTTTCCCCACGCCACAATATCCGAATAACAAATAAAATACCCTCCTTTAGTATAGTGGTATTTACTCTAATTACAAAGAAAATGTTTTCATTCTTGTAATAGCCAATTCAACTATTTTATGTACGATACATGTTTCTCACAATTTTAAAATAATTGTTACTTATCTGACAATAGCAATCAAATGGGATCTAGTCCACAGTAAGAAAAAGAGAAATAAAATTTGGTTCATACTAATTTACTCTTGACTTTATCTGTCTTAAGCTAATTACACTTTAAAGTCTGATCTCGTAGTTTTATTTGAAAAAAATATGAAAAATACACCTTCAAAGTACCTTTTTTCAGTAGCATCAAATTGGGGTTCTGAAACATTTCTGTGTATCTATGCAAACAGTTAATACTTCAATTAACGTAATTTTATCCTTTCAAGACTTCATATGCTCACAAAGACACAAACATCTCTCCCAGCAAGAAATCAAGATGTGCAGCAGTACAAAATAATAATTCATTACATTATTCAAAGGAATAAAACTCTGATCATAATAATATTACTTAATTTCTAATTAAATTAAGAGGATGGAAGCTGTTTCAAATCATTATGTTACTTCACTCAAATCTGAGTACTACTTTCATCTTCAATCAGAAATATAAGTCATCATAAAATTCCCAAAACATCGCCAGAAATAGACCCTTTTCAAAACATTCACATTTCTTTCGAATTAGTGTTATCAATTAATTAGCAAAATTATTTTCTTCAATTCATCATCACTACCTTAAGCGAATCATTATCCAGAACATGAATAGAAGTTACCAATAGCATGTAAACCCCAAATCTGCAGCACTGTACAACCAATACTTCACTAAAATACTGCAGTTAATCTTCCAGTCACATTGTCATGATTTACATGAGATAAATACTACCAAACGTTGCCTAGGGCAAAAAGATTTTTACTATAACCAAATCACACAAACCTGTTTACAGTTAGCATCACGTTACTCATTCGTGTCTGTTACTTTGATAATTTACTTTCAGTTTTTTGCCTTGTTGTCAAGAGGAATGCATTCTCAAAAATTAACCCTACTGCAAAGACAGGCTCCCTCTCCCTAGCACATTTCTCATTATTTTGTCGATGCAGTATTATACTTAATTACTCCATCATCTAACCGGCCTTGCTTATAAAATACAAAAAAAATGAACCCACAGGACAACACTCCACAGTTAACAAATCCTTATATCGTATGAAAACTTCATTCTCATTACATAACAAGTAAAACACCAACCTAAAATACCCATTATCCCACTGTATTCTATATTATTACTTGAAATTCTCGCCAGATCGGCACTACACATGAAACCTTGCTTCTTCATTCCATGCACTGCTGTAGGCAACTGTATCTTAACTTTATTCCATTGTATAAAATGCTAGAAAGGCTATATCATGACATTTTCACAGATATGAACAATAATTTCCAATACTAATTGCGCTGAGTCCAAACCTTTTTATGTTACCACAAATAATACCAAACCGTATGTTCAAGGTATTCTCTCTATGTTGTTCCTAATGCTGCTCCAGTTCCTAATGATTCCACGCATGAGCTGGCTACCTTAGATCTTAAATATGACTTCCAAATACGTGAATATTTTTTGCATATGCTAACACTTTTCACTTTACATTCATGTTTCGTTTCGGCTGACATAAATTTACTAATGATGAAACAGAATAATTCTCATGATCACTTTGAAAACAAAAATAAATAGAGTATCAAGTTAATCAAATACCATAGATGTTTTGTATACTGATCTTGATTCCATCCACTTAGAGTTCCCATTTTAATAGGAGGGAAGATACAAACACAAGTAGGAATGACGTTAGTATATTTAAATGAAATACCTTACCTTATAGTCACTAATCCAGCATAAACTAATACCACTAATAAAGCTTTACTGAATTTTGTTATTGTACAGAGGATCACACAAAAGTAATAAAAAAATAATGCTGATCCACTTACAAGCTACAGACAGGATACAGAACAGGTTGAGTGTCTCAGCAAGCAGGGAGAATGAGACAGCCATCTCAGGGAAGCATAATGAATTCAGTGCAGAGCATTGAACCCCCTACTTTCTGTCTCATTCTTGGTTCAAAACACACTCCTTCGTTTTTGTAGTGTTACCCAAACTCTGAAATGTTTCAGTTGTCCTGGTAATTTGACAGTTAACAGTACTTATTATTTAACACTCTTTGACAGCTTGCCAGTAGCACCTATGATGCCTGTTCCTGAGGCATGCACCACTACCACACCCCCTGTATTTTTAACAGATTCAAAAACTGCTTGTGAAATGCCATTTAAATCGCTACCACTGTACAGTAAACACTTAAGAGATATACCTTATAGGTTTGCTGTTACTACAGGGGGTCACACAATCTTTGTACTTGCCATGTTATCTTCTTCATACAACAAACCCTCATTAATCTACCCCTAAATACCTGTCATCCTGTTTGTGAACGTAATTTTCAGTTACTGTTCAATAACGGATTGCACAATCCTCTTCCTCCTCACTACTACCTTCGTTAATCCCTAACCCTTCATTAACGCTGTGATCACTTATTCTCTCTTTACTAAACACATTACCCTCAAAATCAAAAATAACCTCAAATAAGACTTAATCATCATTGCTTGATTCATCACTACTGACACCACTATCAGAATCAGAACCACTGTCACTTTCACTGCCTTCAGTTACTTGTTTAATCAGCTGGTCTCTCTCTCTACTATTCGACCATAAA
Source organism: Schistocerca cancellata (assembly GCF_023864275.1). NCBI lineage: Eukaryota > Metazoa > Arthropoda > Insecta > Orthoptera > Acrididae > Schistocerca > Schistocerca cancellata. Next base: position 54,980,522 of record NC_064633.1, read on the forward strand.
GCAAAACACTTACAGGGTGACAATTATTGAACTACATGAAAAAGAACGTAAATTATTTACAAACTAGGCGTGCACACACTTTATTCAACATGCATACGTCACTGCAGATATTCGGATGTAGGTTATGAGGTTATGACATGTTCGATACGCCTGCCATCATTGGCGATGATGTGGCGCAGACGAGTAGCGAAATTCTACGTGATCCACTGAAGAGTCAGAATATCGATGCTGTCCATGAGCTCCTGAATGGCTGGCTTCAGCTCAGCAATGGTTTTGGAGTGATTGCTGTACACCTTGTCCTTAATACAGCTCCACAACAAGGAGTCGAATGTGTACAGATCCGGAGAATATGGCGGCCAATCACGGCCCATGCCAGCGGCCTCTCTGTAACCCAGAGACAGACTGCGTTCCCCAGAGTGGTCCTCCATTACATCACTCTCCACGTCGATGGGGATGAGCTCCGTCATGTATGAGTCACAAATTGACGAAATCAAGGTTACTTTGAATAACTGTGACGAAATCATCTTCCAAATCCTTCACATACCATTCAGTAGTCACTGTGCCATCCACGACTGGACATCGCACACCACACAGTCACCTGATGAGGGTGAAGAGACTTCTCGATGCGAAATGCGGATTCTCAGCCCCCCAAATATGCCAATTTTGCTTATTGACGGACCCGTCCAAATGAAAGTGGATGTGCAGACTAATTCCCATCATGCACTACAGCCAACCGTGCAGTTTGAGCGTCCCAACGCAAACGGTTCAGTTTTTACTTCGTATAGTTCAATAACTGAAGACATCATGTGAAAAACGATGAATGTCACTTTCTACCATTACATAGAAAAAGAATTTTTTAGCTTTGAAACCATTTTTTGTGAACATTAATGTATTAATTCAAATTCGGTGTGGTTAGCTTTAGGTAAGCATATTAGGCATAGTATTGACTCGTTTGTAACTAATACTACGTAATAATAACAACAATTAGCACTTTTTTAATCCTATGAGCATTTAGAAGCGGAGAAAACGATGGATGTTCATTTTAGATGACGCATTTCGTATTGATTGCGCTAACTGTATCATGTTAATGATGTTCGTATCTTAAGGAGGTAATACCACATTCAATTTTAAGAGTCTAAGAATGTAAAGCAATGAAACCTATTCACACCTTTAACACTTTTTCTTCAGTGAGGTAGATTCTTATAATAGTTTTTCGATGTCTCACTCGAGAGAAGTCTAGAAATTCCCCCCCCCCCCCCCCCAAAATAAGATGTTTACGATAGAAGAACTACATTTATAGAAATAAACCAGTACATTTTTGACAACAGTTAGATAGTTACCTGAAGATCTTTCCATTTCAACTGTGGAACTTGTATGAAATTCGACTAGGCTGGGCCAGGAAACATGAATTCTCCGTCAGCTAGTTTATGTTGTGTTGTCTTCCTCTTGATGGTCATTACGGTTTCAAAATGGTTCAAATGGCTCTGAGCACTATGGGACTTAACTTCTGAGGTCATCAGTCCCCTAGAACTTAGAACTACTTAAACCTAGCCAACCTAAGGACATCACACACATCCATGCCCGAGGCAGGATTCGAACCTGCGACCGTAGCGGTCGCGCGGTTCCAGACTGTAGCGCCTAGAACTGCTCGGCCACTCCGGCCGGCGTCATTACGGTTTCCCAAGGTCCATTGTAGCTTCCTGACCTTAGAGAAAGAAGTCGCGGTAGCTGGTCTAGAAGGTATAGGTAATTTTGGCTTGTACAAATTTAGAAGAGAAAAGAATTTTGTCCATTCTTTGAAAATTATTTGGTCCCATTAAATTACTTTGAATGGGTTAGGCTTCATTCTGCAATCTCTAATAACATCATACCAATGTTGAGGAACTTTAGTAGTTCTTTTCTGTGGAATGAGCGCCATATTTTTGTCGCACTGCAAATAAGACTGCCCCCTTTCAGGGAATTTCATTGTAATTTTACCCAAAGGAAGACATTTTGTTACAACGTAATAAATACAGAGGAGAACGATGTAATTTCTATTCTGTTCACCACAAGATTCACAGAGAATGTTTAGCTGCTTCACTTTAGGTGGAAGAATATTGAAGGTATAGTGGTGAAGTATGGATACCCGATCTTTTCTTTGCAATGGTTTCAGCATAACAATAAAACACTGAATCACTGTACGTCAGAATATGGGTATTAATCATATGTATCGTCAACTGGCGTTTGTAGTACACAATATTGCCTGATATATTTGGAACCGACAAGTCCTTTCGGAAGTCCATACCAATAGCTTCTTCTGTGTCACCTTTGTCGACACTTTCGTTTTCTGTCGTAGAAAGTTTGTGCTCTTCTTAAGTGGAGCTCCTTCCTTACGGCCAGCTTCTTTAAAGTTTTTTTTTTCTGGCTGGCTAAACTGGGATCGTTAGCTTCTGCTAAGAATGACACCTCTTCACGCATTTGTTTCTCTTGTGCCTTAATTGAATCACATTTACTACAAGTGTCTGACTCCCGAAAACCAAATTAAATGCTATACTCATTATTAAAAATGCATAAGTAGCTACCATACGAAATGAGGTTGTTTGGATAGTTTCCATATACATTTTGCGCGGTCTCCTTGCACTGAGATCATCTGGTAAATATGTTTTGGATATTTTTTTCAAGGAGTAATGAGATTGGCGACTTTTGAGGGACTGAATATGTTCATTGACGTTTAATAGTGTTTCATTGCTTATGGAGTGGAGTCTGTTATCATCAGGACGTATCTTCCCATACATTGTCAGCTGTTGTTGAATAGTTTGCGGACGACTTGGGGCTATACCATGAAGTGCTATGAAGGCTTTGTAGCACACATGTTCTTCATGTAATAATTCATCTCTTTTCACCGAACTCTATATGTGTACGAATGATTATAAAGATCAGACCCGGCTTGATGCTTACGACTCTGTCTTTGTTTGATGAAATGGGCTTTTATTAGCCAAAATAAATTTAAGTGCTCAGCACTTCTATTAGGTAACCAACTGAATTGCTTTATAATAGTCTGGCTTTCACTGTCATTAATTTTCTCAAAATATTTTAATGCACTACACTCACAGTTTTTCTCAGTTCCATGAGTGTGGTTTCTCATCTTCTTGGAAGCATCCGATACTCATCGATGTTTCTGCCTTTCCTTTAGATTAACTTTCCGCTCTGGAGCACCATTTTCGTTTGAATCCATTGTAGAAATCGAAATAATAATACATTTCCACTAGCAAAATAGGACGTCTTGTCACTACGAATCTTTCAAGAATACTGTACTAAACTTAATGCGCGTGGCTCTCGAACCTATAGTCATTTTAAACAGTTAAAGTAGTAATTCATCTAAAGAACAATAGAAATACTTTCAACTGATATCTAGCACTACTAACAGTGAAATATGAACAAGAACCTGATTTTAGTAATATTCAAACAAATGCAAAACATTCATCATTGCTTTGCAAAACACCGTGACAATCATCAACTTTCCCACGTACTATGATTCTAAATTTATTTATAACTGCTGTTACTCATTACTTTTCGAAAAAACAAATATACCAGGAGACAATATGGACCTCAACGTGTGAACAGAAGCATGAACAAAATTTTGATAAAATGTGACATTCGTCGTTTTTCGTGTCATGCCTTTAATTGTCACCCTGTGTGTTGTCTTCAAAACTGGTCGCTCACTGTGACATTTCGGCACCCATCTCCACCTATTTCTGCATCCTGAACAGCAGTAGCATCTTCTGTTCCATTACTTGAGTTTACAACCGTGCTTGCCCCTTAAAACTGCCGCACAATTTGGTTCAAATTTACCCGCTAATCCGTTCTTAATGTAATCGAATTGATTTTCAAATTTAATCCTATTGTCAGGGAACGAGTCCCAGCTCTCTTTGCTACACTCTCCAGTTATGTTGGCATCTGAAATGCACTGTGGAGAACTTCTCGTGCTAACAAAACTTCTGGAAAATAATGTCTCAGACCCAGTCATGTGCAGTTGTCCGGAGATGCATGATATGTCACTTTATAAGTAGCACTAACGTGGAAGCGGCTGCCATCTTAATCAAGGCTGTAGTTTCATTACTTGGGAAACAGTCTCGTGTAACTTCCTGCTGGTAGCGAGAATCGTGTGTAGTACCGATACTCCACCAGCAGCAATGTCGTAAGTCACATAGAACTGCCTGCGTTACTGCTTCCACACCTCAAATCATTTGATTGGCTTTTGCTGTGATCTACGTACAAAACTCGTAATCATTATCTTTCTCTAGGGATTAGTTCTCAAGTTTACTGCTTTCGTGAACTTCTTATATCTTGTTTCGTGGACTGCAGCAGGATTGAATCTTGCCATTCTTGCCTGTGTTCGTGATAATACTACCATAACTGTGGAACAGAGCTAACTAAAATCGTGTTTTATTTGGTGAGAATATATTTTCAACTTAACTCAGAAAAATGGGCTACCACAAGGCAGTGTGCTTGCGCCGCTATTATTCAGCATCTATACCAACGATCATTCTATCCCTGAAGCTTTATTTATGCTGATGACTGCGCTATCACTACACAGGCTGACTGTTTTGAGACTGTAGAAGACACGCTATCAGAATCTTTGGAAGAATTCACTGGAATTACTTGAAAGCTAATCCTGCCAAGACTCAGACCTGCGCTTTCCACCTGAAGAATAAACAGGCAAATAAGGCTTAAATATATCTTGAGGAGGAATCGTACTGGAACATAATCCTTCTCCAAATATCTTAGGGTAAGTCTGGATCACGCGCTAACATATAAAAAGCATTGCCTAAACACCAAACAGAAAGTGGCAGCCAGAAATACTATTGTGCGAAAATTGACAGGTACATCATGGGGTGCTAATCCAGACACCGTGCGCTCAAGCGCCCTTGCTCTATGTAATTCCACTGCTTAATATGCATGTTCGGTATGGTGCAAGTCCAGTCATGCCAGAAACGTAGATGTGGCTCTAAATGAATCTTGCCGGACTATCAAGGGTTGCTTAAGACCTACTGCTGTGGACAAACTCCATTGCCTCGCTGGGATAGCTCCTCCTGAAATCAGACGTGAGGTAGCTGCGAGATATGAGAAAAGCAAGGCCACAACGAAGGAAGCCCGTCCGCTATATGGTCGTCAGCTCGCACATCCTAGGCTGAAATCAAAGAAAAGCTTCTCGTCAACTACTGTGGCTCTCGTCGAGAATCCACATATGGAAAGGATCTCGTGATGGCGGGAGAAATGTCGGTATCTGGGAGAATGGATCGCTCCAAAGGAAGAACTTCCCCCTGGACATTCGGAGAAGTGGTCTATATGGAGGTCTGTCGATAGATTATGATCAAATAAAACGAGATGCAAGATCAATCTGCGGACTTGGGGTTTCTCTGTGGACTCAGTTCTTCGCCAGTGTGGCGTTGAGCAGACTAACAGCCAGACTTGGCGTTGAGCAGACTGAACTTACTGTAGCTTAAGAATCCAGCAGCCTGCGAACTCGAGGGACAATGTATGTGCAGCAGAGTGACGAACTCCCTGTCTCGCTAGGAAAAGTTTCGAGCTCGTTCACAAATCCTTAATCCCATTTGTTGCAGACGTTTAGATCGTTTTGATCACTGTAACGTTACGTCCGTAACAAATACATAAAGAGATCTATGCCTGAAAGTAGAGAGCAGTATTTTGCTAGCGTCTACAGTACGAACTGTTGAGTGAGGTTGCTCTTGGTAGGCTCAGTGGCTGTGACAGTGGTCCAGGGGACACGGTGCTGACCAAAGGAAAGTCGTTTATTCAACTTGTTGCACACTGCGTCGTCAGCTCAGTGAGGTGAGCACCCCTCGCTCCACTGACCCTGGACAGCGCTGACCCTCGGCCGGCTGCTCCCATCCCGCGATGCTGAGGAAGGCCGTAGAATTGAGGAGGATGGTCGGACGTGACGTCAGCGGCTCTGTGTGTCATGCTTCGATGGCGTTCCTACGGAGAATGGTCTGTTCTCACGACGCAGCCCCGCATGTGTTCAGGTGGCGGTGCGCGGTGACTGGCGTGTGTGTGGGGCTACGACGCCTTCCATGCGGCAGAGGTGGAATGGCGGCTGGTGCTAAGGCACCAGGTCCCAAAAGCAACTTAACGCTGGCGGCGACTGGCCCATCTCAGACTCGAACTCATGGCTCCTGCCGGTGATGCAAAGTCGTCTCGTCATCTGTCGAGAGTCTGACGCTCTGATGGTGCTGCTGGACTCTTGTGGAGTGCCTACGCCTCAAAGTTCGGACATATTTACACAGATCTCGCGCGCATTTGTTGCACGAAATCGAGATACTTAGTCACATAGCGCATAAAAAGTGTCTCGCTGTGGTGCAGTGATATCGACCCATCCACTACGGTTGTTACCGCTATGTGGTGCAGTTCTCCACCAAGCTCAGGTACCCCTTCTCATAATCTCTCTGTGTACATGCTACCGTAATACGCATGTAGCCACACTGAGCGTACCAGTACGCAGTTACATTACAGCACCGCAAGGTGACTTTCTTGCCACATCTTAACAATTTCACAAAAACTGGGTAACGGTACTACACTGACCTCGCTCCACAGAGAAGACAAAACCAGTGGGTCTATTCTCCACCTTAACTTCCTCTTTCCTTAGGTATGGGATAAGTGAATACTACTCGGATACATATTTTTCAACGCTGCGCTATTGCTACTTTAATCTTTAAAAACTTCATAAACTTATTTCTCGTCTCTTTCACTGTGAATCCAGTACACTGCAACTTGAACTACTCATGGGTTAGGTTCCCGAATGGCTCGTCTTCTCAAATGAAGGAAAGGTATTCAGAGCAAAATCAAGAGTCACCATGGGTCTAAGAATCGCGACTCTCAAGATCACAACCACCTACGTCTTTTAGCCCAGTCCTGTTCGGCGAGCTACTGTAACTGGTTCAAAATGGTTCAAATGGCTCTGAGCCCTATGGGACTTAACTTCTGAGGTCATCAGTCCCCTAGAACTTAGAACTACTTGAACCTAACTAACCTAAGGATATCACACACATCCATGCCCGAGGCGGGATTCGAACCTGCGACCGTAGCGGTCGCGCGGTTCCAGACTGTAGCGCCTAGAACCGCTCGGCCTACTGTAACTGGTCTGCAGTGATCAGCCTCTCCTGCACGGCTACCGTATGACTTAGTGAATGGACTAGGCAAGGTTCCCAGGTATCGTTCAGGAAGGTAAGATTGTGTTTCGGCAATATCTCCAAGGGCTTGTCTGGCCAGTGCAACGGTGGCTATGTTACATTTCACAGCGTAGCTCTTGTCATTATAGCTGAAGTACAACGCGAAATACCACGCTTAGTCCCGTTGATTAACAACCCACTGCCTCTTTACTCCAAGTACCTCACTCCCGTGAGTTTTCCTTGCTCATAGCAACTATGTCGTCGTGAAATGAGTACACACAGTGCAACCCTGATTCTGGAAATATAGGTTTTGTTGCATCACCTCTTTCTGGTATGGAATACCTCCTGCCTTGCACGTGAACATCTGCACGACGTACAAACTTGCACCCATCTGAATCTCGCGAGTGGAGCATGCGGTGACCATCCAACTCCGGCAGTGCTATCGCTCACTCTCGGTCATTACCACATGTCGATCTCCACATTCCGCCAGTATGAAACACCCCATTGTCTCTAACCTGCACAAACTTCTCAACTGCCCCTAATTTCACTGGAAGTGTAACAATTGAACACTGCGTGCTTGTCTGCTACCTGCATCCTCACTCAGACGTACAGCTATGCACTATCTGTTGTTACGTCCACAGTAGCTAAACGGCAAGGGAAAGGCAAGTTAAGGCTGATCAGTTCTGCCAGTGACTGCAGTTCTGGTGCTAATTCTACCTGCAACCTTCTCAACACATTCAGGTATTGCTCTGGTGACAACGAGAATCGACTTAACTGCCCACGTAGTACTTGATGAACAGCCTCCTGCAACTTCGTCAGTTCCACTCTTGCCTCTCAGAGACTATCCCTTAGAGGCTGCAACAGTTTTTCCGGAGTTATCCTAGCATCCAATATTTGCACCTGTGCTTGAACCGCCTCTAAATCCCTGTTCAGAACACTAGCTGGCACAACTCATCTTCCTTAGAAAGCTGTCAAGCCATGTGGGTGTTGTTCTAAATTCCACTCTTCAAACTCACAACCCGCGCTGAATCCACTTCATAATCGTCCTATTCCCTTCTGATTGTTTCCTCGTGGCTTCCGTTGTTTTTCTTCGCTCGCTTTCCTATCTCATGTCTGCTGCCCCAAATAAGGTCATCATTATTCTGGCTCCAGCATCAGACCATTCTCTTTTCACCCTCCTTGATTCATGCGGCACACTATCCCTATCACTTGCCGCATCTCCTGCTTCAGTCGTCTACACTCCTGGAAATGGAAAAAAGAACACATTGACACCGGTGTGTCAGACCCACCATACTTGCTCCGGACACTGCGAGAGGGCTGTACAAGCAATGATCACACGCACGGCACAGCGGACACACCAGGAACCGCGGTGTTGGCCGTCGAATGGCGCTAGCTGCGCAGCATTTGTGCACCGCCGCCGTCAGTGTCAGCCAGTTTGCCGTGGCATACGGAGCTCCATCGCAGTCTTTAACACTGGTAGCATGCCGCGACAGCGTGGACGTGAACCGTATGTGCAGTTGACGGACTTTGAGCGAGGGCGTATAGTGGGCATGCGGGAGGCCGGGTGGACGTACCGCCGAATTGCTCAACACGTGGGGCGTGAGGTCTCCACAGTACATCGATGTTGTCGCCAGTGGTCGGCGGAAGGTGCACGTGCATGTCGACCTGGGACCGGACCGCAGCGACGCACGGATGCACGCCAAGACCGTAGGATCCTACGCAGTGCCGTAGGGGACCGCACCGCCACTTCCCAGCAAATTAGGGACACTGTTGCTCCTGGGGTATCGGCGAGGACCATTCGCAACCGTCTCCATGAAGCTGGGCTACGGTCCCGCACACCGTTAGGCCGTCTTCCGCTCACGCCCCAACATCGTGCAGCCCGCCTCCAGTGGTGTCGCGACAGGCGTGAATGGAGGGACGAATGGAGACGTGTCGTCTTCAGTGATGAGAGTCGCTTCTGCCTTGGTGCCAATGATGGTCGTATGCGTGTTTGGCGCCGTGCAGGTGAGCGCCACAATCAGGACTGCATACGACCGAGGCACACAGGGCCAACACCCGGCATCATGGTGTGGGGAGCGATCTCCTACACTGGCCGTACACCACTGGTGATCGTCGTGGGGACACTGAATAGTGCACGGTACATCCAAACCGTCATCGAACCCATCGTTCTACCATTCCTAGACCGGCAAGGGAACTTGCTGTTCCAACAGGACAATGCACGTCCGCATGTATCCCGTGCCACCCAACGTGCTCTAGAAGGTGTAAGTCAACTACCCTGGCCAGCAAGATCTCCGGATCTGTCCCCCATTGAGCATGTTTGGGTCTGGATGAAGCGTCGTCTCACGCGGTCTGCACGTCCAGCACGAACGCTGGTCCAACTGAGGCGCCAGGTGGAAATGGCATGGCAAGCCGTTCCACAGGACTACATCCAGCATCTCTACGATCGTCTTCATGGGAGAATAGGAGCCTGCATTGCTGCGAAAGGCGGATATACACTGTACTAGTGCCGACATTGTGCATGCTCTGTTGCCTGTGTCTATGTGCCTGTGATTCTGTCAGTGTGATCATGTGATGTATCTGACCCCAGGAATGTGTCAATAAAGTTTCCCCTTCCTGGGACAATGAATTCACGGTGTTCTTATTTCAATTTCCAGGAGTGTATATCTCTCGAGCAATTTCCTGTTTTCCTTCGATATCTTCTTAAGCATTCGATTACTATTTGCCAGCTGCACTAAACCGAAAACAACTCCTCCCACATCCTTATCTCGTTACGCAGCTCCTACAAATCGAATACTAAACACAATGACGGTCTGTGGCTAAGCAGTACATCTTGCTGCCTGGAATACAAGATTGCTCCATACAGATGATGATCTCACTTTGACCCTACTCCGTACACTAGTGCCAAAACTATCGTTCTTCTTGCCTCACCTTCTCCAGACAGCAACCGTCGACAGCGAGCATTATCACCGCCCCTCCCGGCAGAAACCTCTTGTCTTCGAACTGCACGTCTCATCACCCTAAAGATAAACATTAACCTAACATATACTATCAAATTTTCTCCAGCAACTTATTCGACACACAAAAGAAAATAGCCAAAATCACAAACCACATCGCCTACTTCATCGACAGTACCGCGTACCATGCGTGAGGTACATGAATCACCTTCCTGCGTTGCTCATACTTCCGTTTCTTATTCTTCTCTGCCGATCTCAACTCCACTAATATTCCATCTGGAAGTCCATGTGGCGCATCTTGGACGGCCGTAGACGCCCAACATGCGGTAGCACTGTGTCGTGAGGCAGAACGAAGTAAAGATGTTTCGTGCCTTGTATGTGCTACTGTGTCTTGAAAGGACGATATCAGATGAACATCAACAAAAGAAAAACGAGGATAATGGAATGTAGTCGAATTAAGTCGGGTGATGCTGAGGGAATTGCATTAGGAAATGAGACACTTAAAGTAGTAAAGGAGTTTTACTGTTTGGGGAGCAAAATAACTGATGATGGTCGAAGTAGAGAAGACATAAAATGTAGACTGGCAATGGCAAGGAAAGCGTTTCTGAAGAAGAAAAATTTGTTAACATCGAGTATAGATTGGAGTGTCAGGAAGTCGTTTCTGAAAGTATTTGTATGGAGTGTAGCCATGTATGGAAGTGAAACATGGACGATAAATAGTTTGGACAAGAAGAGAATAGAAGCTTTCGAAATGTGGTGCTACAGAAGAATGCTGAAGATTAGATGGGTAGATCACATAACTAATGATGAAGTATTGAATAGAATTGGGGAGAAGAGGAGTATGTGGCACAACTTGACAAAAAGAAGGGACCGGTTAGTAGGACATGCTCTGAGGCATCAAGGTATCACACATTTAGCGTTGAAGGGCAGCGTGTAGGGTAAAAATGGTAGAGGGAGACGAAGAGATGAGTACACTAAGCAGATTCAGAAGGATGTGGGTTGCAGTAAGTACTGGGAGATGAAGAAGCTGGCACAGGATACGGTAGCATGGAGAGCTGCATCAAACCAGTCTCAGGACTGAAGACCGCAACAACAACAACATGTGCTACTATCTTTCGGCTGTTGTTAGCACTATGTCGAGAGGTCTAAGCAAGGTATCTAATAATACATCAGTCCATTACATGCTGTAGGTTTCATTGTTACGTAATTTAAATATTAATCATGTTTCGTCACAGTCATTGAATGTTTCGTAATCTGGAAGTATAGTCTTGTGGCAGAATGGGATAGGACAGGATGGGGTACTTCTTCATTGTGACTCATTAGTATGCATCCTGCCACATCTAAATTATTTCTGCACTTGTTACATTTTTTACATAAAAGAATTTTTGTTGCTATATGGAATGGCTCTAGTCTACAATTGAGAAACTAACATGGAAATTTGGTGTATTATATGTGCACAAGAGGTTTTAGAAGCTGTAGTAACTGAAAGTGAGGGTATAAGAAAGCAGCAACTCAGTTCAACATCCCGCACACCACATCAGAGCGTCATGTTAAGAAGAAAATGTGAAAATAAAGTCTATTGTGTTAAAAAAGCACTTAATTGTGTTTTTATTGTAAAAGACGAGGCCGAAACGGTCGGACATTTAACGAAAATGGAAGTTCAACTATTTGGGTTAACAACCACTAAACCCCAGTGATTAACCCGTGAACTGACTAATAGTAAAATTTGCCTGATCCATTTGGTAACGTCAGTAAAGCAGGAGAACAGTGGACAAGAGGATTCTTGACGCGACATCAAACACTGTGTTTACAGAAGCCAGAAACGACTTCGGCGACTCGATCCATGAGCTTTATTAGCCAGCAGTTGACAAATTCAGTGACTTGCCCGACAGTGTTGTCAATGAATACAGGCTTACTGGGGATGAAATACCGAGTTGTGGCGAGATGGGAATATTGGTACATCCTAAAGGCACTCAAGAGTATTTGCTATGAAAAGGCATAGATAAATAGGAACTTTCATCTATGCTAAAAGAAGTGGCTCTGTGACAGTGGTATGTCGTGTGTACTTCCCTTCTATGTTAATTGTCCCATGAAAACGAATTAAACAGGAGTTTCACACTGGTCTCTCAACTGGTGCAATATCAGAGCTTCACAAAACAGGCTGCATGACTAAAGACCTCTTCGTAGAATGGTTCAAACACTTTCTATGATTCACAGGGGTGAATAAAGTAAGTGCAGTTCTTCTCATTTTAGTCGTACACCGAATCCACAAATGTTTGGAACTTATCGATCTAGCAAGGGTAACAGAATAGTACTCTCGTGTTTGCCGCCACACAGTTGTCACAGGTTACAGTCACTAGATAAAGCGTACGTAAAACTTCCTAGCAAGTATTATGACGATGGAATTAATAAATGTTTGAGATCAAATCCTGTATAAGTGACAATGCTCTTACGTGGTGTTATTGGCTTTCCAAAGTGTCTAATTCGTATGATTGACAAAAATATCTTTAGAATGGACTATTTCCTATCACCAGCAACCACTGATATTGAGATGCAAACTCCGAAGTAAACTTTGGCAGAGGCAACAAAACTCGTGTAACACAGCAGGAGTAGGGACATCATCACAGGGGACCAACCACACTCATCGAACATGCCTCCATGTGGAGAAATGATATTTCCAGAGCGTGGCATTCAGGTTTCCGGTCCAAAGAGCGTATTACCAGTTCCAAAAGTAGCACAGGAAAACAAATAAGTGTCAAAAATAGAGTCAAAACAGCTGTTTTGTCCTCTTCTAATAAAGCGGAGCTAATTACTGCAGAAGAAGAAAAAAACAAGAAATAAAACGAAGTCATACAGGCCCAAACCTGCAAGAAAAGAGCCTTGAATTAGTCCAAGAACTGTCTGAAGTAGGCCAAAAACTTAAGCTACAGCTGATCAAAAATAGGTAAGAAGAGTGGTCCAGACACCAAAACATCCTCAAAACTAAATCAGTCAAATTTGTGCTATGATAGTGATAATTTAGAAGGAGCTGATGAATACCTTTACTTTCTTGACGGCTTTAAGGTTGGTTGGATCATATGTATTGTGTGCCTGAAGTGAGCACAAAATTTGTGCATGGATGGACAGTGAGAATGAGGTTATGCATGTATGCACATCATGGGAAGTATTAATGCTTATGCTTTGTATGCAATTTATAACTAATTTTTGTACATAAAATGTATATAAGCTGTTAGGATTACCATTTGCGACTAATTTTTGTATTTGAAATATTATTCCCCATTTTGACCCACCAAACAGCTAAACTACAATTTCTCAGATGTTTTGATGCAAATCAGAAGTTAGGTAATTAAGTGTTGAAATGGTGAAATGTTTTGAAAGTTAATATTACAATGAATAGGTCTGAACCAATTTAACGACTTCTTATAATTTTGTTGTACCTAAAAATTACTATTGGACATTAAGTACCTTTTTCTGCCACAGGTTCTCTTACAATTGATGACCTCGTTGCAAGTGTAGCTTCACATTCACAGGTGACGCGGTTTCAATCATTTGACTCAGATCACGGTACCACGTCACAAATTTTTTCGCCTTCCATTTCGAGGTATGTAGATTTGACATCACTCACATTGGCTCGTATTGTAGTACAGTAACGTATCCCCATGTTCCATTGATTCTAATTTCTTTTCAAGTACCTTGGTGTTTGCTTGACAAACCATCTTGAAAAACTCTTACACCGTCTTCGCAAATTCTCTTACTGGCTCTCCACTCCTGCTTCATTTCTCCCTAAAGATATCGAATGGAGGCGGCATCTTCTTACCATATACCACTTCAGATTGCGACTACCCTGTGCTACTGTTTATTTATGCATTATACATGCTCATCACAAAAGATAAACGTGTATCGCAATCTGAAAAATGGTTCAAATGGCTCTGAGCACTATGGGACTTAACTTCTGAGGTCATCAGTCCCCTAGAGCTTAGAACTAATTAAACCTAACGAACCTAAGGACATCACACACATCCATGCCCGAGGCAGGATACGAACCTGCGACTGTAGCGGTCACGCAGAGGAAGTATGGAATATCCGAAGCGATACAGCGGCGGCCAGCAGCTGTTACCTTGGCGGTCACGTACGCCACGAATTTTTCATTCAGTGGTTTCTGCCTGGTGGAAGTTTGTTTCCACGGCAAAAAGCTGATAAATTCTAGAAGTTTCGACGCCAAAAACAAAAACTAAATTCTGTGGGCTCTCAGCGGGCAGAAGGAAGAGAAGAAGAACGTAAAAGGAATCTTTGATTATGATTCGCGCCTGCAATTACGGGGGAAGAAATCAGAGGCCTGCTGGAGAAAAAAGGTGGCTGTGAGCACTAAGGGACTTAACTGCTGAGGTCATCAGTCCCGTAGAACTTAGAACTACTTAAACCCAACTAACTTAAGGACATCACACACATCCATGCCCGAGGCAGGATTCGAACCTGCGATCGTAGCGGTCGCGCGGTTCAAGACTGTAGCGCCTAGAACCGCTCGGCCACCACGGCCGGCCACGCTGGAGAGTCAGGAGTTTTGGGAGAGGGTCTCCCATCAGGACGCTCTTGAGGAACGGACGTCTCCCGTGTCAGCTCATGTGGACGAATGACTGACTTGCTATGTTTTGCTCTCAGATGAACTTGCATTTCAGTGAGCCGTTTGGGCCACAGTACTTCGTGTAAACTAGACGATTCTGAACTTTGCTTTCCTGGCAGGGAGTTATACGCAGCATACGCTTCTCTTGTTATACTCTCACACTTACACGTTTCTGAATTTCACTGTCCTGATAGCGAGGTCTCGTCTCTCTCGTGTCTGTGTGTAGAGAAGCTACAAGACAATATTCAGATTTAGTAGTTGTGGCCCGCAGTCTGGTCTCATATTTTAGCATTCAGTATATTCTCAAGGGCTACACTTTTGCCGACGAGGTAGATTTCTTCGAGAATCGTCACTCAGTTTTGTTATCACGGTACATTCACGGTGGTATTGCGATTGACTCCGGCATTGTAGGGCTGTAAAAATAAATTGCTCCGATCATTATCAACGTATTTTTATCTCTACTGAGGTCTCACGCCGGTTGTTTTAGAGCAGTTCCTCTTCGAGTTTTGTTGGAAGCTGATGTCAGTCATTTCACGCTTAATTCCACAGATCACGTATCGAAAAGCAGGGCATAAATGCGCAGCTGACTGCTAGTATTAGTTCAGAGTGACTTTCATTTGTCTTACGTCAATTGGACGGTTATATCTTTGTTTCATCTTGATTGAAATGGATTCTGACTCAAAATATATGTGTATAGTACAAAATTGCATTTATTCTTTCAGTAAGTATTATTTCCCTTGATCACTGATTTTTCTTCTTTTGTGTTTTTTTAATTAATCATGTACAAATGCATTTAATTAATTGGGATGAGCTTGGAATGAGAACTTATTCTAAATATTCTACAAAATAGTATTGGGGCAAGCTATGTTCAGAGCCACTCTCCATTGTTGCCAGATGTATCCAAGATGGCGGCAATGACTTCATCCAGGATGGGGGCTTGTAGACTTGGCAACAGCGCATGACGTCATCCTAGATGGCGGATTTTGGCGGGAAATTTGAATTTTGGCAGGAAGGAGGTCAGTTGGGCTACCTCCACTAACCTAACCTCCTTCCCCTCCCCTAGAAAAATGATAGGAAGTTCAAATTCCAACAGGATAATGCATCACACCACAGTTACCTCCACTAACCTAAGAAAATCGCGGGAAGATATGTCACTTTGGATACCTCCACTACCATAAGTCATCTGACCGCCAACTCTTCCTAGGAACTGGACCAAATTTTGAATTTTGCTGGTAAAGAAAGGTGAGTTGGGCTATCCTACCAGCCTGAGAAAATAGCAGGAAAGAAAGATCCTCTCTACTGACCTAAGTCACCCTACTGGGACCTCCTCTTAGGGATTAGCAGGAAAAGGGCTCGACCTATGCTTGACATAAATTTAATTATTTTGCTTGCACTACTTTATTTAAATAATGAGAGGCACTACCACCATCCAGTGTGGTCGCCAAGGGGTCCAGACGCCAACTGGCCTAGTACATAGTACCACGACCACAGGGTGCTGTGATGTAATCCAAGATAGTGGCGGTAAATGGCAGGAAACAGTGTCTTCACCATGATATCTAGAGTCCAACTGACCTAGTGTACAGTATTTTTTTTGTGTACCTGGGGATACTGATGTCACCGAATAGCACAGGACACATTGTAAGTAGGGTGACATAAGAGACTCATCTAACCATGGTTAACTGTCCAGCATAACTGACACAATGCCGCAAAGTGCTCATGCATAGCTAACAACCACCTTATACTTATGTCACATGACTATGTAAAAAATAAGAACCAAGTCGACCTGTCGGAAATTGTATAGTGTCACAGAAATAGATAATGCTCGCTATCTTGATGTCTCAGCTTGTATGCACAGAACTTCTTGCCCTAACGGAACCAGTTTACGAAAACCGCGCAGAATAACATCGAACGCAGTCTTCCTTACAGGCTTAACAGGGAACCCCATCCATCACGTCTTACCCTTCCTGCTTTCAACACAAAAAATGGTTCAAATGGCTCTGAGCACTGTGAGACTTAACTTCTGAAATCATCAGTCCCCTAGAACTTAGAACTACTTAAACCTAACTAACCTAGGGACATCACACACATCCATGCCCAAGGCAGGAATCGAACTGTGCGACCGTAGCGGTCGCACGGTTCGAGACTGTAGCGCATAGAACCGCTAGGCCACTGCGGCCCGCTGCTTTCAACACACACAAATGTTCTCACCGCTATGTAGAGACTCCTATAGCCCAGCACCAAGCTTGTGAATCAACTGAGCGTTATGAATGGCTCTTATCGAATTTACCCTCTGAATTACTGACGCCAGAGGTGTGGAAGTACCATCGAACTTTTTTTTAAATTTCGGCAGACCAGACTATCAGTGGTTATTTTACACAGATAGGCATATTCCATCGACAATTAAACCCTGCAAAGTGTCCCTACATATCGTCAAATACAGAAAGACTCTTATTCAATTACACTGCTCTCTCACTGTGAACAGGAGCTTCCATATTACAGCGTGAAAACAAACTACAATCCAGCAACATATCATTGCGACCCATGTCGATTAGTTAACATACAAAATAGCCCCTTTTACATCATTCGTGCATATGTTGCGAAGACAGACAGCAACGCATATACTCCTCCCAGCATTAGATATCCCCTGTGACGTTGGCGGTCATCCATCCCCGCTGGGTGACCACAGCACACTCAGTGAATCGAAGTCACTCTCAGAACTGTTCTACAAATTTGGGCTCGTTCCCCTCGATATAAACACTTTACTATTTCCAGGCTGGACCTGCTTGCTTGCTTGCATTTTTCTACACTCATCTCCAGACTCTGGGATTAAAGGAAAACATGTATTTTCACATGGCCTGCACACAGCAGTAGCCTACCAATGGCTCGCGCAACATTATCTGTCTATGCGTGGTTGGCGTGCACAGCTGGTGACCTGTGTGGGAATGGTTCACGTTTCTGTTAATGGCAGGAGCCGTCCGAATCCAAAGGCCTGTTGGAAAGTAGGAATGTATCTGAGTTAATTTTGTAGAATAGTGAACTAATACTTAGAATGTGTTGGGCAGCTTTCGTAGTTACGTGGAAATTTGAGAAGATTGAATATGGAGGTGTGTTTGCACTGGTACGTTACTCCCTCCCATGTAAATTGTTCGGTTGACTGCTTTTGCACATTTCACTCCTTTATTTAGTTGAGGGAACATTGATTGTTGTGTGTACATCTAGCAGGTGAAAGAGACATTTGCTTGTTCTCTAGACATGAGAAACATCTTAACTGACTTTGTAAATTGTAGGGATGATTTGGAATCTCTTACATCACCGACATCGGTATTCGCGAGGCTTTGGAATTATGTTGCGGAGCGATCGGTAGGCTACTGGAGTGTGCAGACCATGCGAAAATGAATGTGTTCTTGTAATCCCAGAGTCTGGAGATGTGTGTAGAGAAAAGCAATCAAGCACACATGGGCACTTTGCAGGGTTTAATTGTCGATGGAATATGCTTATTTGTGTAAAATAACCGCTGCAAATCTGGTCTGCAGGAAGAAAAAAAAAGTTGGAAGGTGCTTACACACCTGCAGCATCAGTAATTCAGAAGGTAAATTCGATAAGAGCCTATCATAATGCTCAATTCATTCACATCCTTTGTGCTGGGATACTGCGGTGAGAACGTTTGCGTGCGTTGAAAGCAGGAAGGGTAAGACAGGATGGACGGGGAGCCCGTTAGGCCAGCGAGGAAGACTCCATTCGACGTTATTCTGCGCTTTTGTCGTTAACTGGTTTCATTAGGGCAAGAATTTCTGTGCATACATGCTGAGACATCAAGAAAGCGAGCGTTAACTATTTCTGGGACACTATACAATTTCCGAGAGGCGGTTCTTATATTTTACATAGTCATGTGACATCGATATAAGATTGAGCAGCTTGTTACGAGTAGATATCCTTGCGATGGTTTGTTGCCACGCGCGTCCACTTCGCGACGTTGTGTCAGTCATGCTAGGCAGTTAAGCACGGTTAGACGAGTACCGAGCGAGGTGGTTCAGTGGTTAGCACACTGGACTCACATTCGGGAGGACGACGGTTCAACCCCGTCTCTGGCCGTCCTAATTTAGGTTTTCCGTGATTTCCCTAAGTCCTTTCAGGCCAGGATGGTTCCTTTGCAAGGGCACGGCCGATTTCCTTCCCCATCCTTCCGTAACCCGAGCTTGCGCTCCGTCTATAATGACCTCGTTGTCGATGGGACGTTAAACACTAATCTCCTCCTCCTCCAGGTTGACGAGCCTCTCATGTCGCACTAGGAGCAATGTGCCCTGTGCTATTCGGTGACATTAATATCCTCAAGTATCGAAAGAGCAAATAGGTGTTTGCTCCTGTCTGATCGCGTCACCGCGTATGAAACTGGTAAAAGAGCTCCTTGGAGTTCTGTGACATGAGTATAACACTGACGTATACTCGAAAACATACCCAAGTTTCACCTATAGCAGTTTGAGAGCGATGGGTCACGCTGGCTTGCATATAGTGGTGGCTCACAGTGGCGCGCTCGGCAAATAGGTCTCATCCCCATCTGGTCTCCTCAGCAACAGTGCCTAGGCGAACACGTATTTCGATAGGAATTTCTCAGATACCAAGTATGAAAGGGATGTTGCCACCTCAGGCTTGTAGGACCCGAACGTATACATGTACGTGGTTTGACAGCTGATGCCACATCACTTTGTGGGGGTCTGCCGCCAGCCTCCTATGCGCTCAAGTGGACAGAGGATGGGGGAATGTGCTTGCGTGTATTGATTGTGTGCCTGTCGCATTATTCTGCGAGATGGTCTGTACGCTGTGCTATGCACTATTTGGACGGTTTATGAATTGATTTCATGTTTACATATCTGTGTACTGCATTATTTACATGTCGGCAGAGCATTATTTAGGAGTAGTTTACATGTCTGTGCTCTGTGTGGCATGACCCCAAACATGACAGAGCATGTGTTCTGTATCAGTGTGACAAATGTACACCATCCATAAATAATTGCTCCAAAATAAATAAAGTACACTCCTTCCTTACTCTCCCCAGTTGCCCAGCTGCGTCTGTTTCACACCATTTTCCCCCTCCAGACAATCATCTTGGATTATGTCACAGGAGGGATGACAGCACACTCTGGTGGCAGTACTGTGTACTAGGTCAGTTGGACTCTAGACCTCATAGTGGAGACACTTTTTGCTGCCATTTCCCCCCACCATCTTGGATTACATCACAGGAGGGATGACAGCACCGATGGTGGAACTGCGTTCTAGGTCAGTTGGAATCTGGACCCCTTGCCGACCACACTGGATGGTGGCAGTGCCTCTAATTGTTTAAATAAAATAGTGCATGCAAAATAATAAAGACTTATATCAAGCGCAGGTTTTCCCAAGAATACCTAGGGGCAGGTGGCAGTCGGGCAACTTTGGTTAATAAAGGCGACCTTTCCTTCCTGCCATTTTGTTAGGTTGGTAGAGCTAGCCCAATTGACCTTTCCTTACCACCATAATTCAAACTTGGTGCTAGTTCCTAGGGAGAGGTGGCAGTCGAATGACTTAGGTTAGTGGAGGTAGCTCAAGTGACCTACCTACCGCGATTTTCTTAGGTTAGTAGTGATAACTGTGGTGTGATGCATTATCCTGTTGGAATTAGAACTTCCTGCTATTTTTCTGGGGGAGGGGAGGAAGGTTAGGTTAGTGGAGATAGCCCAACTGACCTTCTTCCTGCCAAAATTCAAACTTCCCGCCAAAATCCGCCATCTAGGATGACGTCATGGCCACCATCTTGGATGACGTCATGCGCTGTTGCCAAGTCTACAAGCCCACATCTTGGATGAAGTCATTGCCGCCATCTTGGATACATCTGGCCACAATGGAGAGTGGCTCAGAACATAGGTTGCCCCAATACCAAAATCACTGAACAATCCATGGGATATGCTCTGGATGTAGTATGTTCATTGTGACGTCACTATCAGTGTCGTATTTTCTCTAACAACTACCTTCAGGAGGTGACAAGACCACTCTTCATATCGCATCAGTTAAACTCGTTACACAACTTTACACCCTTTATTTGTCTGCCTCCATATTCCGAGAATTATTCAGAGATGAGCCAAAATATTATGACCATCTACTTAATAGCTAATTTGTCCATCTTTTTAACGAAATGTCACCATGAATTCAGCATATTAGTGATGCGACAGTTTGTTGGTAGGTTTGTGAAGGTATACAGCATTAGATGTCCACGCACAGGTCATGTAATTCGCGTAAATAACTTATCGCTGCTTTGCGTAAGCAGCGATGGTGCCTGATAGCGACGCAGGATTTACATCAGGCGGATTTGGTCGCCGAGACAAAGTGAGATCCCCATACTGCTCCTTAAACCACTGTAGTACGATTTTGGCTCCGAGACACAGACAATTATACTGCTGAAAGATCTACATCTACATCTACATCCATACTCCGCAAGCCACCTGACGGTGTGTGGCGGAGGGTACCTTCAGTACCTCTATCGGTTCTCCCTTCTATTCCAGTCTCGTATTGTTCGTGGAAAGAAGGATTGTCGGTATGCCTCTGTGTGGGCTCTAATCTCTCTGATTTTATCCTCATGGTCTCTTCGCGAGATATACGTAGGAGGGAGCAATATACTGCTTGACTCTTCGGTGAAGGTATGTTCTCGAAACTTTGACAAAAGCCCGTACCGAGCTACTGAGCGTCTCTCCTGCAGAGTCTTCCACTGGAGTTTATCTATCATCTCCGTAACGCTTTCGCGATTACTAAATGATCCTGTAACGAAGCGCGCTGCTCTCCGTTGGATCTTCTCTATGTCTTGTATCAACCCTATCTGGTACGGATCCCACACTGCTGAGCAGTATTCAAGCAGTGGGCGAACAAGCGTACTGTAACCTACTTCCTTTGTTTTCGGATTGCATTTCCTTAGGATTCTTCCAATGAATCTCAGTCTGGCATCTGCTTTACCGACAATCAACATTATATGATCATTCCATTTTAAATCACTCCTAATGCGTACTCCCAGATAATTTATGGTATTAACTGCTTCCAGTTGCTGACCTGCTATTTTGTAGCTAAATGATAAAGGATCTATCTTTCTGTGTATTCGCAGCACATTACACTTGTCTACATTGAGATTCAGTTGCCGTTCCCTGCACCATGCGTCAATTCGCTGCAGATCCTCCTGCATTTCAGTACAATTTTCCATTGTTACAACCTCTCGATACACCACAGCATCATCTGCAAAAAGCCTCAGTGAACTTCCGATGTCATCCACCAGGTCATTTATGTATATTGTGAATAGCAACGGTCCTATGACACTCCCCTGCGGCACACCTGAAATTACTCTTACTTCGGAAGACTTCTCTCCATTGAGAATAACATGCTGCGTCCTGTTATCTAGGAACTCCTCAATCCAATCACACAATTGGTCTGATAGTCCATATGCTCTTACTTTGTTCATTAAACGACTGTGGGGAACTGTATCGAACGCCTTGCGGAAGTCAAGAAACACGGCATCTACCTGTGAACCCGTGTCTATGGCCCTCTGAGTCTCGTGGACGAATAGCGCGAGCTGGGTTTCACATAACCGTCTTTTTCGAAACTCATGCTGATTCCTACAGAGTAGATTTCTAGTCTCCAGAAAAGTCATTATACTCGAACACAATACGTGTTCCAAAATTCTACAACTGATCGACGTTAGAGATATAGGTCTATAGTTCTGCACATCTGTTCGACGTCCCTTCTTGAAAACGCGGATGACCTGTGCCCTTTTCCAATCCTTTGGAACGCTACGCTCTTCTAGAGACCTACGGTACACCGCTGCAAGAAGGGGGGCAAGTTCCTTCGCGTACTCTGTGTAAAATTGAACTGGTATCCCATCAGGTCCAGAGGCATTTCCTCTTTTGAGCGATTTTAATTGTTTCTCTATCCCTCTGTCGTCTATTTCGATATCTACCATTTTGTCATCTGTGCGACAATCTAGAGAAGGAACTACAGTGCAATCTTCCTCTGTGAAACAACTTTGGAAAAAGACATTTAGTATTTCGGCCTTTAGTCTGTCATCATCTGTTTCAGTACCATTTTGGTCACAGAGTGTCTGGACATTTTGTTTTGATCCACCTACCGCTTTGACATAAGACCAAAATTTCTTAGGATTTTCTGCCAAGTCAGTACATAGAACTTTACTTTCGAATTCATTGAACGCCTCTCGCATAGCTCTCTTCACACTACATTTCGCTTCGCGTAATTTTTGTTTGTCTGCAAGGCTTTGGCTATGTTTATGTTTGCTGTGAAGTTCCCTTTGCTTCCGCAGCAGTTTTCTAACTCGGTTGTTGTACCACGGTGGCTCTTTTCCATCTCTTACGATCTTGCTTGGCACATACTCATCTAACGCATATTGTACGATGGTTTTGAACTTTGTCCACTGATCCTCAACACTATCTGTACTTGAGACAAAACTTTTGTGTTGAGCCAACAGGTACTCTGAAATCTGCTTTTTGTCACTTTTTCTAAACAGAAAAATCTTCCTACCCTTTTTAATATTCCTATTTACGGCTGAAATCATCGATGCCGTAACCGCTTTATGATCGCTGATTCCCTGTTCTGCGTTAACTTTTCCAAATAGTTCGGGTCTGTTTGTCACCAGAAGGTCTAATATGTTATCGCCACGAGTCGTTTCTCTGTTTAACTGCTCAAGGTAGTTTTCAGATAAAGCACTTAAAAAAATTTCACTGGATTCTTTGTCCCTGCCACCCGTTATGACAGCCACCGCGGACGACCCCAGGCATGAAGGGATGCACGTGGTTGACAGCTGTCACCGTGTTTTCGGTAACCACGACAGGTCCCATATAAGCCCAAGAGAATGTCCTCCACAGGATAATACTGCTTCAGCCAGCCTGAATTCGTGGCGCGCAGCACCTTCCAAGCCACCGTTCACCCTCGGCGTTTGTGGAGACGACCATCGACCTAGCGTAGCAAAGATGTGATTCACCGGAAGAGCTGACACGTTTCCATTGATCGACGGTCTAATCCCTATGGTCCCGTGTCCATTGCAATCGTAATTGACGATGTCATTGGGTCAACATGTGTCCACGTAAGGGAAGTCTGCTGCGGAGCTAAATGTTCAACAAAGTACGATGAACGTTGTTGCTCCAAAACACTTACCTGTGCAACAGCATTGTGCTCTTTCGGCAGCTATGCTACAGATGACTGTCTATCCTACTTAACAGACCTGGCAAAGCCTCCACACCATACGTCGCGTGAAGAGTCATGGACGTCCAATCATTTTGCGCGTAGTGATAGTTTCGCTGTCTTTCTACTTCTTTCCATAGGTGCACACGACAGTAGCACGTGAACATTCGACCAGCTTCGGCATTTTCGAGACACTCGTTCACAGGTTCTGTATAATAATATTCTGCCCTTTGTCAAAGTCGCTTATCACAATGGATTCCCCAGTTTGCAGCCCATGTCAGTGTCTGCTCCGCTTACGTACATTAGTTACTGTATCACATGCCCAGAACGCAACCAGACGGCATTCATTGTCGAGGTGGGCAATGGTCGTAATATTTTGGCTTGTCAGTGTGTAACACACACATTCAGCCCAAAAATCAGGAGGGATGTTTGAAACCTTCCTTTGGCACAGATAAAACGGAAAGTATGTCCCACTGCACATCATGCTTAGCATCTCTCTTTTTACCGATGAATAACTTTCTTCCACTCAATTTAACTGTCTTGAAGCAAAAGCAATAAGATGTTCTCGTCCATCGATCTTCTCACTCAAAACGCACTCGAGAGCATAGTCAGATGCATCACTTGACAATATACATTCCTTCCAAGAAAATGGAAACATCACTACTGGACTTTAATACCTCTTTTGATCCGACAAACCTCTTTTGGCACTCCTCAGATCACACAAGCTTGATGCCTTTCTCTACTAACTGTGTAGCAGCCTTACTGTATCGGTAAATACTACCGCAAAACTTCTATAATGGTTTGGAGACCCAGAAGAGATGATCAGTTTTTGCTCTCACACTGTGTGAACCAATCAGGAATCTGTTATGTATTCCTTTGCATGTTGCGTGGATAGAGGAGCGAGAAACTGACGCTGTTCATGAATAGAGAAGTCAGACATTAATTTATTGAATATCTAATATCAAATAGTAAAAATAACACACAACTTTGTTGCCGACTTTGCCAATAATAGATTTGAATGCAGAAAATATGCAAATACAAAAGATTTATAAATCTGTCACTCTTCAATACAATGTCTATTCGAAAGATTTCGGGCCCACTGTGAAAGTCTATAACTCTTATTCAACTGGCAAACGCGTAAAATGGGCTCAGTGCATGAATGTTCAAACTTACGTACACTAGCCACTGGAGCTTCTAAGAGGGGACTCTCGCATCTCATTGGCAGCGGCGTAATCGTTCGTGGCAGAGCCCTCGTGCCGCAGTGGCGTAACTGGTGGCGCGCGTATTTGAAAGTGCGGCTGATGGGATAGCGACGATACCACAGCATCAGTCCTCACACCATCCTTACTAATTAAACTGCCTAATTAATTGCCTTCTTCCAGCACCAAGCGACACTTCTCCATTGTCAGTGTTAGTGGGCTACCAGTAAGCTTTTGCATACTTGCCTCAGTCATTACCTGTGCTCCTCGATACCTCTTGAAAAGACAGTTACGTCATACAGATGCACCATACACTTCCGAGGTTTCAATCCTATGCTATCCTATTTGAAGCAAACCTGATTTGCATCCTCATTTACGCCACTATTATGCGGCTAGCACAAAATTTGAATAGACACCATCTCTCAGATGTAGAAGCACACCTACAGCCTTTCGTTTATGTCCCACAACCCCTTCTTGGTGCTGCAAGTTTTTTCCATCGGTGTAGATTTTTATGATCAGACGAAACTACCCATCGTCTTGCCACAGCTGTGGGTTATTTGACTGTTCTGGGACCTGACTCCACTGAACTACAACATATGAAATATTAGTTCAATTTATTACATGAATGAATAAAAACATTTACTTCACTTGATACACTCATTTGTTTGATAGTTTACTACTCTTATTGAGTATTAAAGCATCGCTTGATGCAATAATTAACGAACGCTTCCCTTGAACTACAATGTTCAACATTCGCAAAGCAAAGTTGCCTACTGAAAATTAAGTAACTTTTTAATCCTAGTAAGTGATGTTGACTGCTTCAGCTAAGGTCACAAACTGGGCAGAGAATTTCTATACTTGGCTCTATATTGACCTCTATGCATGGGCGCTGCAGTTTTGAGAGACAGAGGCATGTTCTTTAGGAGCACCACCCATTCGTCGTGGCAGACTACAGTGAGACATCACTATAATGTCTGTGGTATAGCTGCCCATTGCTGACTTTGGTGTGGCACCCCTGATAATCTTTGGAGAATACTAAATTGCTCCCCCTCCACACTATAATTTTATAGAGCGGATACACAAAACGGAGGAGGGGGAGCCGGCCGAAGTGGCCGTGCGGTTAAAGGCGCTGCAGTCTTGAACCGCAAGACCGCTACGGTCGCAGGTTCGAATCCTGCCTCGGGCATGGATGTTTGTGATGTCCTTGGATTAGTTAGGTTTAACTAGTTCTAAGTTCTAGGGGACTAATGATCTCAGGAGTTGAGTCCCATAGTGCTCAGAGCCATTTGAACCATTTTTTGGAGGAGGGGGGTGGATGGGAGAGGACTAAATGTGGACGTAGATGAAGAGTCAGAGAGGATAAGTGCAGTCGATGGCGCCTCCCCAACCACACCCCAGTAATTTACTGCCGGGGTGACCCGTATCACAAGCCAAAGAATCACTTGAAGGGTGCACTCTACCGTACATAAATGTAGACACTCTGGCTGACTGGATTGTAAGCGAATCTTCTGGAGCGATGAGATGACCTTCTGGGCTGTCTCGTTCACTGGCATTGATTTAGGCGGCTGGTTGGGTGTTGAAGCCGGTGACGTCAGTGGCGGCGTCGGTGATAGTGTGTGACGTGTCGAACTCCATGACCGCCACAGCGAAAGGCGCCAACTGCGACTGGAAGGGAGATGTCTGCACAGTAGTGATGTGATGGATGTGTGGAAAAACTTTCTGTAGCAGAATCACTGACATACGCTGGTATTGGTTTTGTTAGCAACAAAGAGCCCTTCAGTACCCTGGTTGATGTAAGCTTAAAGTCCGATTGCTTTGGTAATGATCTCTCGGAAGCTTGATATTTCTGAAGGCTTCGTAAAAGACTTCATCCTACGCCTGAAACCTTCTCCGACCTTGTGGAATGAATTGCCTACACAGCAGCACAGAACATACAACACTATACGGTGCCTTCGACTGTTAGCAATGCCGCCAGCGACTTCACATGACAAGGAGTGGTTGGAGGACAGAAAAATTTTCAGTGTCTGCTTCCATGTGTGGGAGGAGCAAAGTTGCTCCGTTATTTTTTAACTTTCCAATAAACTGTTCAGCCCCAGCCTTTTAATGTGTGTGAAAGATGCATTTGGTCACATCGTGTATACCACTTTCTGCACAAAACTGAAGTGAACTGTGTTCCATTGTCAGAGATAATGACCTCTGGGAGACCTTCAAGACGAAACATGGACGACAAAGTCGGTACCCACTTACAGTTGTAGTGGATGTCATGGGGACAACAAAAGGAAAATTGCTGTAAGCATCTACCACTAACAATCATTGTGAGTCTCAGGATGGCCCTGGGAAATCTATATAGATGTGTTGGCAAAGTCCCGATGTATATGGTCACTGAAAAGAAGCATTGTGGCTGAGCTGCCTGACTTTCCACACAAACCTTACAACGAGGTATGATGATGAGTTCCATCTATCGCCTGCCAAGTACAGAAAAAGCAGGCGAATTTCTTTGTGAATACTATACACCAGTGACATTGGTGCAACAAAGACAAATCTTCCTGCTCTAGGGTTTGAGGAACCACCACATGCGCATCGCTGTCGTCCTTGTCGAACAGCACTACTCCTGATCATACGGAAAGCACGTGATGGCGCAAAAAGTAATAATGTGTCACTGGATGGGTAATTTCTATCAAACTGCATGGCCACCCATCGAGCACAATTAAAAACAAAAAAACATAAAAAACTGTAAAGCCGTGTCAGAAGCTGTGGCCAGTGGCAGCTGGCAACACGTAGCAGAGTAAGAGGAAAATTTGAAAGACTCTGAATCCTGAGAATCTATTTGAAAACATGATTCCTCGGATGAATCACACACTTTGTCGGCAGCGACCGGTGACTGGCTCCACACCTCAGCGTTAGGATGTTGCGGAGTGGGGCTGTACAACAACTTGCACTGACAATTACAAAGTATGAAAGCCCAACGTTGCAATTCTTCTATTTTCCAAGGTGGGGCAGGCTTGGTAGGATTGAACAGGAACGAAAAGGCTAATTAGCTGTTGCCAAATGCAACTTCTGACATTACAAACCCTGGCGCCATATCGTAACCCATAGATAATGGTGAGAGGCTATTTTTCGATTTAGATCAAAGTGTTTGACAACGTAAAGTGTTACAGTGTGTTGAAATCCTCAGAATAGTCTGACAAGATTCGAAGTTAATCGTCCCATTCTCCAGTTCTTCACAGCTCGCTTCTGGTGTATCTTTCCTGCTGTTCTGTTTCGGGCGATTCATCCGTAAAAAGGGTCCCAACGTGAAAACTTCAATTTTGAGCAATAGATCTAATACGGGTGGTCTTATTGGAACCCAAAATTACTGTCTCAGTGCCCAAACACACGTAATTCTTTCAACAACAGTCGTGCCGCCGCTTGGAACGGATAACAATTCTAAGGCGTAAACTGCCGCAACACACTTCAGACTTTAAATAAGAAGCAGATCGTTCTGTATAGTGATAAATGGAAAGGTAAGACACCACACAGTCACCCAAATACTCTCATCATGTAAAAGAAACGAATGAACGATCAACAAACAAATGCTGACTGTGTTCTGGAATCACAAATTACAATCAATGCACCTAGTAGTAAATATCTCTTCCTTGAACACAAGCAATGAAGTTTAAATTCAGTCAGTTATTCTGGCTTGGTACGACTAAAAGCATGACTTGAGTCAAGTATGGATTCAGTGCTAAGACTGATTCTAATAAATTCATTCAGAATAAAATATCAGCAGGCAGGGTGTGCGGCACCGATTGCTCCTTGGCGAATGTCTGGGATCTCCAGTGCCTCCAAGTTGGGCAGACGGGTACTTTATTGCATGGTATGTGTTGTTGCATGCAATCGTACACGCTTTGATGTTGACATGAAACATATTTTTTACGAACTTTAATAAAACGAATTTTCCAGACCCGCTGCCTGCCTTTCAACAGCAAATGTTTTTAATGCAGCCACATGCGTGGGTGATATAGTTAAATCAACACAATAGTGGCTATGTACTACAGAGACAGATAAGTAATATTTGATATGTACAGAAGCCAACAGGGGAACAACACATACCGAAGACAAGGGAGATGTACTGTGGCAGAAAGAAAGATTCTGACGTTGGATTAAAACTGCCTGCAGGCAAGTAGTCCTTGGACACCATTCAGCTCAACGATGCCACGTTGCTCTTCAAGGGCCTACTTGTGAACAAGCCGAATTTGACGGCTGCTGAAGGTATTGCCTGCTTGCAGACGCCTGGGAGTCCGTCACGAGTTGTCTCTTTACGGGTGTCACCGAGGATTTTTGAAGGGAACTCTTGCCGTCTTATTCACACATGTGTCAATGCCGCGAGCCCCCGTAATCAGGCAACTGGAGAGCGCAAAACAGGTTCGCTAAGAAACCATAAGCACCGTTTGTTGCTTCAGATTTCCCTCGAAGTCCATCAAAAGGCTTTTAACGGTCCCTAATGGATCCACCCTGTCACCAGAGCAGAAATTGCGGTCTCACTGTGCTCCAAAGGGATGTCCTCATGTTGGGTGTGGTTGCAGGCCCACGGTGTCCGTTAAGAGAAGAGCTGAATCGTCCGGGAGGTATCGTCAGTGTCTAAGGCTGTCAGAAACATCGTGGTATTTGCTCACTGCACGGCGATCAGTCGTTTTCTACTACAAAATATATGGGAATCAACGCCTGACGAGAAGGGGCGGTTTCAATGACACTGGTTATGCCGTCCCATGAGGCGTTTTCGTGTCCATTCCTAGGGGTGGCGTGACCGAAATGTTTTCGTCTGCTCTGCACTCGTAAGAAAATCACGTGATATCAACGCTGAGTAACGGGATTCTGATCTCGATCGCAGAGGTGTCAAAAAAAGCGATGAAATGTAAGTGGACGTGTGACAAACTTCCCGTCGTGTGATACGACCACAATGGCGCTAGGTAGAGTTTTGGGAGGAATTTGAGGTCAACGTGACATAAGTAATCCATCTTAAGCCTCACATGGACTTACTGTTTGAAGCGTCGCAGAGGCCGGGGGTGAGGTTGCACGTCATCACGACCCTACACCATTACAGGGGGAGGTCGCAGGCGCCTTCGAGCCGAATTTCTAACTTTTACGTCGGTATGGGGGGCAATTAGGCGGTTTAGAGCAGGTGACTCGTTAACCGTGTTGCGCACTGTACTGGCAAAGGTTTAACAAGTTCTCTTTAACGGCGCATTCGTTGCATCGCTGGTGTGGCTGTCCACGTTAACGCGTGACTCGATGAGGCAGCAACATTTAGCAGGCAGCACAGGGCTTCCCGGCTTAGCTTAGCGAGGATGTGCAGATGTGATGTTCGCCTGCAATGCAACAGGTGAGCGAGCTACCTGCTGTGGCGGCTGCGGTTACGGTCACTGGAGCGCCTGTCAAGGGTTTCAGGGTGGTTGGTGGGGGTGAAGGGGCGGTGAGTGGGCGGCGGCTGGAGGGGGAGGGGGCGAGCAGGCGGCCTGCAGTCGGCCGGTCGGTCGCTGCCTGGCCCGCATTTGTTGCCCTGGCAACGAGCCACCCTCCCGCCAGCCACAGTCGTGACGTCACGGCGCTGCCCCACATTCAATGCGCGACTCGATTTCTGGCTGCGTGCGCTCCGTAAATTGAATACTGGAGCTCTCACGGCCATTTACCATTTCGCAAGTTCTGTCCTATAAATACCATCTCTACGCTGCCAACCTTTAACGTTACTTGATGTGCCGTAGGTAAAGATATCAACTTCGCGACCGTCCAAATGAAGAAAGAATGGTCTTTCGTGATAACAAGAGCCCAGAAAATACTATCGACAAGCGCGGGAAAATGTTTTGAAGATAATGTTTACAGACGATGTGAAACGTGAATTCGTGGTATCGCTCCTTACATGCAACTTCCACTATCGTGATGTTATTCAGCACGACACGAGTAGCGCAAACACTTCACAGTTACAACTAACTATGAATGTTCATTTGCGTCACATCTGCAACATTTGTCTACTCGTATATGACCGTGACCGGGTTTCATACGCCAACTTAGGGTTGGTGCTGCCAGAAAAATTACACAAGTACCACACGCTGTGTCTAATTCACCGGCTCCTCAGTGTGCAAGCGCAGCTGCGTCAGAAATCAATCAGCTTTCGTCTCATCGTAATCGATGCGCAAGATCTCATCGATACAGTATCATAGCTGTACCCACTCGTAAAGCAAAAACATTCGAAAACTGCTTTTCCATAGCTGTAGTCTGCCTCTGGGACAAGTTGACCTTCCCTTTAGCACAATTCATCGCCCTGTCGTGTTCGACCTTATATTTCCGTGGTCTTCCTGTAATTTACTAACCGTACTTACAGTCAGTCACTGATCTTATTCGTGTATCATGTACTGCATATCAGTACATGATGAGAGGATCCAGCTCGACTCGAATCTTCCCGTCTGTCTGATTTACTGGCAAATCAGTACGTGATACGATCGCAATATAGTCTCTCTGGACTTACCGTTGCCGTGGCAACGTGAGAAACAAGCCCTGGAGCCAGTAAGAGGCTGGTCCCGTAGTAGGGCGCTGCCTGGCGGCGGTCAGCTCTGAAGAACAAGCCCTGCACCCCCAGAGAGCAGGTGTGTGACTTGGAGGAATCGTCGCCGTTACTGGTCGTTACTGCCGTAACTGCGGATGTGGCCGTCCGTTGGTTAGCTGAAATCCTACGTGTTTGGACTGTTGTACAACGGCCGGTATTATTTATAGGATTTGTTGCAGATTAATTTGATAGACCAGTTACCAGGTTGATTCAGAGTACGTAGGTGTATATTTAGTTTACCTTATATGATTTTGGAAATTTCGACGTTTTATTGGCCAAGTTGTGGCATAAATTGGAAGATTAATTAGTATTTTTAAATTTGTAGTATCTAATTTATTATTTTATAGAGATGTGTTTTTTTAAAATGAAATTTGGTTATTTTGGAGTTGATTGTTAATGTGTGTTTGAATTGCTTTACATCTTGTTGCGCAAGCTTAAAGACTCTGAGGTATTTTTTCATGGCTACAAGGTTATATTAAATATCATGAATTGTACAGCTTTTGCTAATTGTGTTCCTGAAGTTCGCCGTCCCCCCCCCCCCCCCCTTGTTTCTAGCGTGCCTCCCACGAGCGGGAGGCCTATTGTCGTGACATCGCGGTGTTTGCGGTATCGGCTGATATCTAGAGAGACGCCGCACCATGGTGCACAAGTGTGTTTGTGTCTGCTGTCAACAGATGAAGTTCAATTCTCTTAGCCTTTGTCTTACCTACCTGAAGGTTATTGTTTTAAGGCCTGCCTGTATATGTAGACCTCTTGTTTTCAGGTTGTTGTGAGCTTTAAATTCAATCAGCTATACTTATTTCTCTCTGATTGCTAGTGAGACTTATTGTATAAGTTTCCTACGGCAGTGTCTTGCATGCAAAATTTTGTCTTAATCTGATGATTATTTTTAAGGTCCTGATTTCTAGTAGGTAGTGTTTTAACATAACGTTAGTAGTAGGGATATGGGGCTCTGACCCTTACTTTGGTATCAAATTGATATCCATATTAATGAAATTGCTCAATTACTTTCTTCCACCCACTCTCACCCCGCGCTCCCTGTGGATGATGTCATGTGTATTCCTCAGCTGGCACCTGGGTCCCTCTCCTCCCCGACCCCCATCCCAGAGTCCTCTCCCCCTCTGCCTTGGCGGGGAAGGCAGAAAAGGAGTCGTGGAGGGGCTGGGACCCAGGTGCCAGCTGGAATATTGAATTTTGGTGGGACTTTCTTCACCCCAAAGCTGTACCAACGTCCCACCCCAAAACCTCCGACAGCAATTGGCGGAAATTTCCAAATGACGGCGCCCTATCGAGGACTCGAACCCAAGTACTTCTGGAAGGAACGCCTGAGTGCACGCCCCAATTAGACCACCAGGGGCATCGGAAATTGGAAGTAGCCAATAGGGACACCGCATCCGATCACAACGGAGATATAAGGCGGGCCCAGCAGCTCTGCAGCCTCAGTTGCAGTCTGTCACCCAGAATGAAGCGCCAGTCGAGACCGCCCAGCGACGTCCAGCCACAGCAGTAATGGAATACGAAGAAGCCGCGTGAAGAGTAAGTACCCCATGGTTAATGCCTATGTTCACTGCTGTGTAAAGGTCTTTGTGCTTTTATCACGGCTTTTAACGCTTTTTCTTCCTTGCTCATCAGCGGATGCGACGTCCTCCAGCCTGTCGGGGTCTTTAACAGCGACGTACCCCCAGCCCGTCGGGTCCCGCAGCAAAAATGGTTCAAATGGCTCTAAGTACTACGGGACTGTACTATTGAGGTGTTCAGTCTCCTACAACTTAGAACTACTTAAACCTATCCAACCTAAGGACATCACACACATCCATGACTGAGGCAGGATTCGAACCTGCGACCGTAGCGGTCGCGCGATTCCAGACTGTAGCGCCTAGAACCGCTCGGCCACCCCGGCCGGCGGTCGTGCAGCAACGGCAGCATCCTGGGATCATGTCGCCCACCTGGTCGGCTTGATGGAGCAGGACGGTCAATTTTTATTGTTGGTTGAAGACATCCAGTGAGCTCCTGACTTCCCTGAAGTGTACCAGGGATCATAATCAGCATGATGCAGGTCGGTACTGGACTCCATCATACGCGCCATCACAGAATATTCGAGTGATACTGCATGGACAAATTGAGGACATAGTGGATGAGACGGTACCAATTAATCCCTGTGCACCACTACTGTTCACTTTAGTATATAATTTAACCACAAGTGCTTACATATTGGTATAGAAGCAATGACAAACAGAGTGGTGTATTGTGATAGAGATCGAAAATGAAGTTCAAAGTGTCAATGTGCGGTTTATGGAGGTGCAAAGGGATGAACTGTGTCGTGCAATAGCCACATGAAGTAGCAGTTGACGATCGAGTATTATCTGAGCTGTCCTCCTCTGCACCACTGTACTGCTCCAACTGTACCCCTTACAACAGTGTACAACGACTCTGCACTCCATGTGAAAACAAGTGACACATCCATTTATCTGCAGCGCTCGATTGTTAAAAACTTGTTAAGTCTACAGACGGTGTTACCCAATCTGTTGGAAAGACTGAACAGATGGTTGCCTTGGTGTTAAAGCTGTGTATATAGACTTTACAGAGTATCTAAGCATGGGCAATGTGCATGTGGACGACTTCAAACAGTGGGTCTATATGGAGACAGCGAAAGCTAATGTACTGCCAAATAGTTTGAGAGAAATACATGCTGAATTCTGTGCTTACAAGAAGACTTTATTTTCTATATTGTGTACTGGCGTTAAGATAAAGGAAGATCCAGTTGATATAGTGCATCCTGTGTATGATTACTGAATAAAAATGTATATAACCATGTATGTGTTTTTACTTCTCTCACTTATGATATTGCAAGTACTAAAGCTATTGCCACAAGTATTTTCGTTGCAAACATGCAACAGCAGAAAAATATGTCATTCAACTAAATTCCCTGTAAAAGTTATAACTATATATTTACGTAATGTGTATACATAAACATACATTTATAAATGTCCCCGTTCGTAGTCGCTAATTATAACAATATGTTACTTTTGTGCTGTAACATATAGCTATAATCAGCGGTGGAAACATATTTGCGAACGCCGACTGTGTGCGGCTGTTTCTTGTTGGATCGTCTGATCAGTCGGAAGTTGCATTGCAGAGGAGAGTAAATGCCTATTCAAAATATAATTATTTTGGATAGCTCAACATGAATTTCCTAAGGGACCGTAGTTTATCATGCATTTACCAGTAGAATATGGCGCGGAGAAAATATTTCGCCGCATGCAACTTCCGTCCGATCTCGACGAAAGAATTCGTGACTGTGAACTCTCTATTTGGCAGAAACATATAGAAAATTAAATAATTTCATGAAGAAGTGAGACATAGATTCTATAGTAAATGAATAGTCCATACACCAGTTCCATTTAACTCTGAATTTATGGCAATTAATAGACGAACTTACACTGCAATGAAAGATTTAACATGGATGCCGTTTTGACTGGCACTTCTCTCAATGAAAACAATTCCTTTGACGTTTTCACATACACGTCGCACAATAAATCTACTGCTAGGCACTTTTAGTATTACACATTTACTTTACACTAGAACAATATTAATTTTAACAATAATAATACGGCGGCAAGACATGCGCGTCCGAGACAAGTTACAGGAGACAAGACAAGAATGAGTAACTGTTCATCGAGAATATCTCGTACCTCAAAAAAAAAAAAAAAAAAAAAAAAAATGTGTAAAAGTGTTCTTCTTCTGTCCGTTTTTC
Organism: Schistocerca cancellata; assembly: GCF_023864275.1. Classification (NCBI taxonomy): domain Eukaryota; kingdom Metazoa; phylum Arthropoda; class Insecta; order Orthoptera; family Acrididae; genus Schistocerca; species Schistocerca cancellata. The sequence continues at coordinate 55,016,000 of NC_064633.1, forward strand.
GCGCCGCGGTTTTCAAAGTCAATAACTCACTGCATCTCTGACGGCGCTTCGACAATAAACAAGTTACGTCACAGGTCGTTCACCTTTTACATTCTCGCAACATTATTTGCTAACTGTAGCTGTTGCCGAGCGACTGCTCGATTAGTGAATGATTTAAAATGATAAGGCAATCACATAATGTTACAAAGTCCATTGCACGCCGGTACCTGACATAATCGGTATCATGGCAGGTCATAGTGTTCATTATTTTCTATAAAAACCCATTGCACGCCATTACCTGACTTAGTAGGTATCATGGCACAGTGGATGAATCATAAAGGCTTAGTTGTAAGCGACTGGAGCCGTGACTGTGTGCAAGAAAACTGACGTACTCCTTCCTGCCAACATACGTGCAATGGTTGTAGGTCCATCCAACTGCAGCAAGACAAATGTTCTCGTGTCGCTGTTAACACATCTGGATGAAGTTCGATGCTGCGCCTCATTTTCTAGAGCATTGCGTCCCAGGACAATCCAGGTGCTGTATAATGAAAGTCAGGGTCCAGAGATTATGTGGTCATGCATACATTTCAGAATTTTCAAAAACACAATGAAGCGTATGTCAGTGTCCATGTATACTCTTGCATATTCACCCGATCTGGGAGTGCTGAATTCCCGCCCTGACATTCACGGCACGCTCATCATCTGCACTGGTTATGGCATCGCCTGTGAGAGTGCCGGCGAATGCAAATATGTTGGGTAGCCTGGTTTCGTCGAGTTTCGCCTTACTATCCTGACACTCATAAGCTAAAACTCCTTTCCTAGACACAAACTGAAAGTTTTCCTCATTGGGGTATGCAGACTGGGTGATGTGCACATTCTCCCGAAGTAAAATTTCAACGAGTTTCTGGAGTGGCGCCTGTATAGAACGTAACATGTCAAGGAAGCGGAGGGTAATTTTTGGGCACCATTCGTTTGGAAAATGAAATATACTTCTCAGTACTCTCAGGCAAAACAATGACGTGATTTTTCTCTCAGCCGAAATTAATCTATTGTTCAACAAGAAAGTATGCGTCACACCCACTTAAGTTATGGAAGAAGACGGGTGTGTGTCGTGACAACTGATATTTCAAATTACATGTGTTGTGAAACGCAGCGCTGAACCTCCCCATAAGATGACAGTGGTCCCGACGGGGAGTTTCAGTTTACTATCTAGCAGCAGCCATCAGATATGACTGTTAATCACATCATTCGGTCTTGGAGATGTCGGTGCTGTAAAGTCTATGAACATCGCATGAGAGGTTTTTCAGCTCAGTGAGCAGCCAACCGCAGGATTATCCCCGACATGAGATACATAGTGGTTAAGACTTCAATCATATGAACATGCAATTTGGTACGCTGCCACATACAGTATGTATTCTTTTATGAAGGTGGTATGTCAGGCTAAGGGGTTCCGTTCACAGCGGTTTATACGGGCAAGGAGACCGTCGAAGTCTGAATATACTACAAATGGATATCGTTTCTGGTGGTGAGCATTTTTGAAGTTACTGAACTTTTTTTGTCCAGTTGGCAGCACAACATGTACCGGTCCCTTGGATTCACAGTCCTTCAAATATCTTTTGAAATACTTTTCTTTTGGAAAGATATTTAGACACCTGAAGCAAATGTGCTGTTTAAACTTGTGTTTATTTAGTTGGGAGTTAAGGAGGCGGGACATGTCTTCGATCCAAACATAATGCTGATTGTCACCTTCAGAGAACAGCAGCATGTTTACATGAAGATCACTCTCACCGCAAAATGGAGTGGTTCAACTACAGTATGCTTGTCCTGCTCATCTGGCTTGCTTTTCTGTTTCTTCTTCCGATCATAAACGTGAACTTATAATCTGGTTCAAAATGGTTCTAAGCACTATGGTACTTAACATCGGAGGTCATCAGTCGCCTAGGCTTAGAATTAATTAAACCTAACTAACCTAAGGACATCACACACTTCCATGCCCGAGGCAGGATTCGAACCTGCGACCGTAGGAGCAGCGCGGTTCCAGACTGAAGCGTCTAGAACTGCTCGGCCACAACGGCCGGCTGATATTCCGGAATTTTGTGCCTAACCTTCTGGTATGTTCTGAATCTTTACAGGGAACTTGGTACCATCAAAATTATAACCTTCGACGATTTTTTCTTTGGTACATTGTATGTTGTTGTGCGCTCGGGATTGGATGGGTAACGGTAATTTCTTTCTCCAACCTGGGCTGACCATGCAAAGCAAGCAACCGTTATGCTTTTCATTTTGAACGTTAATACAAGCCTGCTAGTTCATAATATCCTCAGCTGACCCTCTTACTTCCACCTTGGAAAACTGGGACAGTATAGCACCCAAGGTGGACTCACGGTACCACTCAGCGATTTATGTACTCTGAGATAGAGAGCCATTATCACCCCAGATGTAGAGCAGGCTTTTCTCCTCAGTAGCACCCTGCTGTTTGGGATGGTGAGTCAACTCGGAGCAGAGTACCGCATTACATTTAGTGGCATTATGCCTCGGATCATCTAGGTCTCCAGCACCGGGAGGAATGCTTCTAGAAACCTGCCACGATACCCCAAGCCGGATTCTCAATTCTAGTAAACGAGATACGCCCCTCAAAGTCCCTGGCAGCCACCAAGTATTCTAGAGGGGTCATGACGCCGCTAATCTGATGTCCTACACTACCAGGACAGGACAGAGCACTACCACTAGCCAAACGTTCACTATCATTAATATTAAAACTAGGAGACGACTGTGTTCACCCGGTGGATGAGGGCGCTGGGGAGGAGGCGCCTCCAGGGGCAAGGGTTGCACGCCGAGGCGCGCGTAGCTTTCGCTGCCAGCAAGGGTGAACAGCCGGAGCCGGACTAGGAGGAGGTGGCGGATTTTGACTCGTGTGGGAGCTCCAAGCCTATGGAGGGGGCGCTCTTTGATGCTGCTACATGTTGAAGCTCTCACCATCGCCAGCCTGGGGGTGGAATATTGTTGCTCTGACTGAACCACCCACAGACGCCGTAGGGTATTCGATGGTGCAGTGCCCGGGATTGCAGCAGCTTTAGTAGCTTTGACTGCCTCTTGCGCATCAACGAGTGGCACTTTGCATAATGGTGCACATTGCTCGGGTGGTGTTTGATACCTGCCCCCACAACCACTGCTCTAAGAGCACGTGCCACAGCAAGCTGTTGTCGTGGCAGCGCTGGTGGCACCACTGTAATGTATGGATGAAGGAAGAAAATTAAGCGCAATGCTCAAGATTTTATAAATATGTGCTTTAAACAAATAACAAGAATTAAGTACATCAGCATTTAAGAATAATAATTGTATGCTGTAGCGATGATGGTTGCATTATAATCACCTTCTACACTCAGGGTCCCAGGATTGAGCAGTTAAGTCAGTTTTTCTGCTAGTTCTCCCACCCAGTCAAATATCTCCATCTCCCAGAAGGGAGAGACCACACTGCCTTTGAGCAGCCATCATCTCATGCTCCCACTCCGGTATTTCACCCTTAATGGAATTGTTATTGTTGTGGATACACCAAACCTTCTCACAGAAGTCTTCTACAACAAGATATTGATTATAAGAAACAGTAACAACAACAAATTTGTAGTGAATTTGCCTACAGTGTGTGATTACACACAACTAAAAAAAGCGGAAGAAAGAGTTCTTACCAGGTGGAAGTGATGACTCCTGGTCAACATTCTCGATACATACCCCTAGAAAAATCTCATCCTCCACTTGATCGACAGCAACAGCTACAACAATGAATAATACACTAGAATGAGATTTTCACTCTGCAGCGGAGTGTGCGCTGATACGAAACTTCCTGGCAGATTAAAACTGTCTGCCGGACCGAGACTCGAACTCGGGACCTTTGCCGTTCGCAGGCAAGTGCGCTACCAACTGAGCTATCCAAGGACGAGTTCGACTCTCCGTCCGGCACACAGTTTTAATCTGCCAGAAAGTTTTTTTAATAATTCACAACTGGCCATTAAAATTTCTGCAACAAGAAGAAATGCAGATGATAAACGTGTATTTACTGGACAAATATATTATACTAAGACTGACTTATCATTATATTTTCCCGCAACTTGGGTGCATAGATCATGACAAATCAGTACCCAGAACAACTACCTCTGTCCGTAATAAAGAACTTGATACGCCTGGGCATTGAGTCAAACAGAGCTTGGATGGCGTGTAAACGTACTGCTGCCCATGCAGCTTCAACACGATACCACAGTTCATCAAGAGTAGTGACTAGCGTATTGTGACGAGCCATTTGCTCGGCCACCATTGACCAGACGTTTCCAATTGGTGAGAGATCTGGAAAATGTGCTGGCCAGGGCAGCAGTCGAACATTTTCTGTATCCAGAAAGGCCCGTAAAGGACCTGCAACATGTGGTCGTGCATTATCCTGCTGAAATGTAGGGTTTCGCAGGGATCGAATGAAGGATAGAGCCACGGGTCGTAACACATCTAAAATGTAACGACCACTGTTCAAAGTGCTGCCAATGCGAACAAGAGGTGACCGAAACGTTTAACCAATGGCAATCCATACCATCACGCCGCGTGATACGCCAGTATGGCGATGACGAATACACGCTTCCAATGTGCGTTCACCGCGATGTCGCCAAACACGGATGCGACCATCATGAGGCTGTAAACAGAACCTGGATTCATCCGAAAAAATGACGTTTTGACATTCGTGCACCCAGGTTCGTCGTTGAGTACACCATCGCAAGCGCTCCTGTCTGTGGGGCAACGTCAAGGATAACCGCAGCCATGGTCTCCGAGCTGATAGTCCATGCTGCTACAAACGTCGTCGAACTGTTCGTGCAGATGGTTCTTGTCTTGCAAACGTCCCCATCTGTTGACTCAGGGATCGAAGCGTGGCTGCACGATCCATTACATCTATGCGGATGAGATGCCTGTCATCTCGACTACTAGTGATACGAGGCTGTTGAGATTCAGCACGGCGTTCCGTATTACCGTCCTGAACACACCGATTCCATATTCTGCTAACAGTCATTGGATCTCGATCACCGCGAGTATCAATGTCGCGATACGATAAACCGCAAGCGCGATAGGCTACAATCCGACCTTTATCAAAGTCGGGAACGTGATGGTACGCATTTCTCCTCCTTACACGAGGCATCACAACGTTTCAGCAGGCAAAGCTGGGCAACTGCTGTTTGTGTATGAGTAGTCGGTTGGAAACTTTCCTCATGTCAGCACGTTGTGGGTGTCGCCACCGGCGCCAACCTTGTGTGAATGCTCTGAAAAGCTGTTCATTTGCATATCACAGCGTCTTCTTCTTGTCGGTTAAATTTCGCGTCTGTATTACGTCATCTTCGCGGTGTAGCAATTTTAATGGCCAGTAGTGTATATGCCTCACACAACTGCGTACGATGAAAAAAATTCTAATGGCAATATATTATTGTAGTGTACTTACATTTTTGTTACATTTCAACCTCCAGTAGTCGCTTAATGTTGGCCACCTCTAATGCTGCAACAACGAGATCAAAAATTTTATGAACATTTGTTGAGATCTGAATATATATATCAATAGTTGTTTTCTGAATATGTAAACTATCACACAGAATGTGGAGTTGTACTTACATGATGGTAGCACACCCTCTTCGGCTTGCTGGTGATTTTCAGCTTCGAGCTGCTGCTTCTCCAGTGCTAGAACAAGGGTAGAAACTTCATAAGCACTTGTTACGATTTCAGTACTTTAAGAGATATTTTCTTGACATGTAAACCATCGCACACAGAATTTTGAGACGACTTACGTGGCAGTAGCACAACCTTTTCAGCTTGCTGGCTGCTTCCAGCTTCTAGCTGACGTTCTAGTTCTACCAGCATTTCGTTAATGAATGCTGCAATAACAAGAAAAAAGAACTTTTATAACCACTTGTTACGAAAATGTATCACAATCCCTAAAAATTTGAGCACTTTGCTACGAAGTTTTAAAACCGTCGCAATTTGAATTCCTTTTTTAATAAACATTTACATGGCAATTTCCCCATGTTCCGCCGTTTTCCACCACCACTACCGCTGGTATCACCGCTGGCTGAGTTTCATATTGTAGGCACTGCCAAAGGCTGATTATGATTGTGGTGGAGGTTGGGCTTTATATACCTTCAGATGCCACCCTCTATTTTTCAGAGGACGAATAGGAACTCAGAATGCCATGACAGTAAGTTATAACTTGCGTTCCTTTTTTTTATTCAAGCAGGCTTGGTGCTAGTGTTTGAGGAAAATAATGTGGCTGTGAAGGAGAAAAAAATTCTGAGACAAACGTTGAACCGTAAATTTACTTTCAAAATCTTTTCTGGCAACATAGTGAAAGAACTGGAAGCGAGGTGTAGCAAAGCTAATGCAGTGAGCGCTCAGCTACGATCTACTCTCTTCTGCAAGAAGGAAGTCAGTACCAAGACTAAGTTATCTTTGCACCGTTCAATCTTTCGACCAACTTTGTTGTATGGGAGCGAAAGCTGGGTGGATTCAGGTTACCTTATCAAAAGGCTGAGGTTACGGATATGAAAGTAGCTAGGATGATTGCAGGTACTAGTAGATGGGAACAATGGCAGGAGGGTGTCCACAATGAGGAAATCAAAGAAAAATTGGGAATGAACTCTATAGATGTAGCAGTCAGGGCGAACAGGCTTAGATGGTGGGGTCATGTTACACGCATGAGAGCCGCAAGATTACCCAAGAGACTCATGGATGCAGCAGTAGAGGGTAGGAGGAGTCGGGGCAGACCGAGGAGAAGGTACCTGGATTCGGTTAAGAATGATTTTGAAGTAATAGGTTTAACATCAGAAGAGGCACCAATGTTAGCACTGAATAGGGGATCATGGAGGAACTGTATAAGGGGGGCTATGCTCCAGACTGAAGGCTGAAAGGAATAATCAGTCTTAAATGATGATGATGATGATGATCTTTTCTTAAGAAATTTACTTTGTTTATCAGCGATTCATCAAGAACATTAACACATTTAATCACACTAGGTGAGCGTGGAAGTAGTTGCCAGGAAGTAACTGATGGAAAATGAAATTACTTTTAACAAGTGTGAATTTTATTCCTTAAAGCTTTTTAAAAAACGGATTTAATATTATGAGCAGAAAAGCACCCTCGTAATATCAAGGTACAATTTTATTTAGAGGCAGGAAGAACAACATTAACAGTAGAAGCCTTCGGGCTGAGAAGCTTGCCGCTCCCTTTCAACACGGCCGTAGTCACGACCACTCACAACAACCTCTGAAAGACTGCACTAGTGCAAATCTGCAACACACCAGATTACTTTAACAAAAAACAGTTTTAACAACTAACACAAACACGTAAACTATGCATCCCGTAAGAGGGATGGAAATGGCACAACACTCAAATTATTTGCCACCGAAGGTGTAATTTGTTTCTCTTTTAAAGGATTCTTACGGTGGAAGGGTGGCAACCTTATAATCTAAAAAAAAAAATTTAAATAAAGCCCATAAAACGCAGACTTACATAAAATGTACAACATGCTCTACATTACTCATATACCATCTCGCAAGATGATAGGCAAGATAAAAACATATTTCACGAATTCGGCCTTTAAGCAATAAATTCGTTAACACCGAATCCGACAAACATGACAGAGGCAGCTATTACCATACGGCAGACCGACAGACAGAGAGACAGACACTAAATGCCTAGCAAATGCGGACGGGAGACAGACGAGCAAGCTTGGGACGAGAGGCTGACCAAGAAAACAAGTAGAATTTAACAAGTAAATAAAACAACATATCTCCAATCACTTAACTTCTAATAAACTGCGATTTCTGGCGAAGACCTGGCGCAGCACCCCCAACGCTCTCCCGAATCGTCCGCTGCCAGCCGCTTCGACGGACGCAAGAAGGCGCGCCGATCTCCCGTCTCACGGCGTCGCAGCTCGCCCCGGCCAGCCCGATGCCGTGGGTTGACTCCTGTTGCTCTCGTGTCGGCCGCGAAGCCACTACCCCTCGCTATACGGCGCTGCCCACTGGACTCGCGTGGAGACCTCACATGCGCCGACGCTCAAGGCGGACAAGTCATCTCGTGTCTCAGTGCGCGACCGACCAACCGACCGATCCAACCGCCAACGACCGTTGCCCCACCAACTCGAGCAGACTGGCTGCCTAACGCACAGACTCAGATGCAGGAACTCAGGCCCGACCGGGCGACCACTAGCTGAGTTCTGTTACTGGCGGAGTGGCAAGACTCTCATTTTCTGGCTTTAAAATTTGATCCAAATGACATTCTAGCACTCCGACGACAGACAGACACTAACTGCCGCAGAACTGTAAACGAGAGACAGACCAGCAAGTGATGATGCGAGACTGACCTACCCCCACTCCGACTGACCCAGTGCCGAGCTGATAGCGCCCCTTAAATGCGCGTGAACAGACAACCCTTCCGCTTGCCCACAAGAGGGAGACACCAAAGCTGAGGTTACCAGTCGGCCGGAGTGGCCGAGCGGTTCTAGGCACTACAGTCTGGAACCGCGCGACCGCTACGGCAGCAGGTTCGAATGCTGCCTTGGGCATGGATGTATGTGATTTCCTTAGGTTAGTTAGGTTTAAGTAGTTCTAAGTTCTAGCGGACTGATGACCTCAGCAGTTATGTCCCATAGTGCTCAGAGCCATTTGAACCATTTTGTGATTACCACAGCGGCGCCACCGCCAGAAACGGTTGGCGACTGCTTCACACAACGCGCTGCGGCGCGCTCTTCAAAACAGCACTTTTTTTTTTTTTTACCACGGCTCAAACATTCTTTGTTTGCTGTCAAATGACTGGAAAGCTGAACACAGCTGTCAGCTTTAGAAGAACACTCTTTGTTCATTCTGAGATAAACAAATAGCTTGATACTTCTGACGTCACCTGCATCTCTCGAAATACATGTTGTTGTCAGTCAGGGTACAGGTGTGGGTGGAAGACGCTAACCTTGCCTTCCTCTTCTTTTCAGGTAGGCTTGGTGTAGGTGTGTGCTGTAGGCGACAAAAAAAAATTCTGAGAAACAGATAGAGACCTAATCTGAAAACGTACTGTCCTTGCCAGCAAGTGGATAGAAAACTGGATGCATCTGCCATCTTTAGAAAAACAACCTTTGTTCATTCTGGGACAGGTAGCCTGGTACGCCCAATGCCAGCTACATCCTTGGAAATGTATGTTGTTGTTGTTGTTTTCATAATGGCACAGCTATGGGAGGAAGACGCTCACCTTCGAAAACAAATCTATTGTTTGTGGCAGAAGCTCACCAAAACGCGCCCTGACTCCAACGGTATTGTATTGTACATTAGAATCATCTTCCGATTTCCAGCTGACAGTTACGGGCAGGTGTGGTGCAGTCCCCTTTCATCTCAAGCCCCTGGAGCATGGCAGGAGGCAGTAGGCAGGTGTGGTAATGGTCCATGAGGCGAGGCAGCTGCAGCAGCCATCATGAATGTGGTCTGGTGCGGGACAGACCGAACCTATCAAAGGTTAACGTTACGCGAGGTGGTGTTGTGCAGGAGGCGGGGAAGGGATGAAGCCTGGCACATCACTCGTGCGCTTGCGCACCACGGAGCGCCTTAATGACTTTGCGATCGCGATATACGAAGCGATGAAGGGACTGGATGTTCAAAAAGATTGTCCCTGTACTACAAAGTGCAAATTATGTCCTTCTCAGGGCGTAATTCAGAGATTTCCTGTCCTCTGAATTTTTTCTATTTCTACCACGTATTTCCGTTTTATAAACGATTTCCATCCACAATTCCTGTTAATATTACGTCCTCTGATTTGACAGTTGGATTGTACAGTGTAAATACGAAACTGCCTCCAAAATTTAAAATTACAACCAATAGAGTTTGTGGTGAAGAGGGAGGTGTGGTATGAGAGGGGAGGATGTGGGGACGGATGTGCAGGCTGAGGAAAACGCGTTACTTCATCTGGGAGTGGGTGGGGGTTGGGGTGGATGGGGGTGGGGACGGGCGTGGTTGGGTGTAACTGATTTAATTAATTTGCATATAATTTGAAATCAATTGGTATTAAAGTGGGGGTCGTAAACACATCTCCCTACTACTAATGTCACCTTGTGTCATGTTAATATTTGTTTATCTGTGTATAAAACTGTCTATTGTTGCACTTGTCCGAATTTAAATCGTTTGTTAAGGTTATTTATGTCTTCTTACCGTAATGCCAAGATTGTCTGTTGATGGCTTGGGGAATAGGATTTACAGAAAGCTTTTATTAGATTGTCACTAAATATGTACTGTAAAGATGGTATGACATTTCTTAAAAAATTACTAAAAAACAAAATGCATTTTGTGCTATTGATTTTATCATTGTTTAACTTTAAGAGATGAGTTCCAGACTACATTTGAAGTGCCACATACTGTTCATGCACTTTGTTGAAGTATTATGTTTATTAAACATAAACATGAATTTGTAAATGACAAATGACGACAATTGTATGCCTGCCTTTCCAAGTCTGGTCTTTCCATCCTGACCCATGTTTAAGAATATCACATGATGCAATCCTGCGAAGATCTTTGGCTGAAAACAAAGAACGAAAATATAGATATGAAAGTAATACAAAAACAAAAACCCTTCCAGTAGCCACAGGATTATTTTCTTATCGTGTTGCATCTCATACTCTGACATACTTTGTAAGACAATGATGGAAGAAAAATGGTGTCTAGATGGTATTATCTGCAACGAAGATATACAAAAATGAAACAGAATTTTGAAGCTGCACTCAAAGAACTGTGGAGATCTTTGGTTCCATAAATAATTATAAATGTAAACGTCTGCGTTGGTCACAGATTCTGTTATATCAATTAACATGACATAGTACTTCATATGTATGTAACTAATGAGGGAGACATTTTAGAAACATAAAGAGTAATAACAATGTTGCTAGAAAGTTCTGGTTATGACAGAGCTGTGGCTTGTTAATACTACTAAATCTTATATCTAAGTAAATGTTGAACTGAAATGTTATTTAAAATAATACAAAGAGATTCGTATACGCTCAAGCTGACAGGGGATACGAACTGTCAGTGCATGGGAACATCTACCGGATTTTGTGAGTCAGAACACTCAGTTCTTCGTTTAGAAAATATCATGCCAATAACGAATTGACTTTTTGTAAAAGTGAACTGGAAGAGGGAGGCAATTTGTGGGTGCGTGTATGTGTTCAAATGTGCGGTCCACTGTTAAAAACAGAGCCGATACTGTTGAAAATGCTGTGATGTTTATTGTTTGCAATGGAGTGCGCTTGTATACACTCCTGGAAATGGAAAAAAGAACACATTGACACCGGTGTGTCAGACCCACCATACTTGCTCCGGACACTGCGAGAGGGCTGTACAAGCAATGATCACACGCACGGCACAGCGGACACACCAGGAACCGCGGTGTTGGCCGTCGAATGGCGCTAGCTGCGCAGCATTTGTGCACCGCCGCCGTCAGTGTCAGCCAGTTTGCCGTGGCATACGGAGCTCCATCGCAGTCTTTAACACTGGTACCATGCCGCGACAGCGTGGACGTGAACCGTATGTGCAGTTGACCGACTTTGAGCGAGGGCGTATAGTGGGCATGCGGGAGGCCGGGTGGACGTACCGCCGAATTGCTCAACACGTGGGGCGTGAGGTCTCCACAGTACATCGATGTTGTCGCCAGTGGTCGGCGGAAGGTGCACGTGCCCGTCGACCTGGGACCGGACCGCAGCGACGCACGGATGCACGCCAAGACCGTAGGATCTTACGCAGTGCCGTAGGGGACCGCACCACCACTTCCCAGCAAATTAGGGACACTGTTGCTCCTGGGGTATCGGCGAGGACCATTCGCAACCGTCTCCATGAAGCTGGGCTACGGTCCCGCACACCGTTAGGCCGTCTTCCGCTCACGCCTCAACATCGTGCAGCCCGCCTCCAGTGGTGTCGCGACAGGCGTGAATGGAGGGACGAATGGAGACGTGTCGTCTTCAGCGATGAGAGTCGCTTCTGCCTTGGTGCTAATGATGGTCGTATGCGTGTTTGGCGCCGTGCAGGTGAGCGCCACAATCAGGACTGCATACGACCGAGGCACACGGGGCCAACACCCGGTACCATGGTGTGGGGTGCGATCTCCTACACTGGCCGTACACCACTGGTGATCGTCGAGGGGACACTGAATAGTGCACGGTACATCCAAACCGTCATCGAACCCATCGTTCTACCATTCCTAGACCGGCAAGGGAACTTGCTGTTCCAACAGGACAATGCACGTCCGCATGTATCCCGTGACACCCAACGTGCTCTAGAAGGTGTAAGTCAACTACCCTGGCCAGCAAGATCTCCGGATCTGTCCCCCATTGAGCATGTTTGGGACTGGATGAAGCGTCGTCTCACGCGGTCTGCACGTCCAGCACGAACGCTGGTCCAACTGAGGCGCCAGGTGGAAATGGCATGGCAAGCTGTTCCACAGGACTCCATCCAGCATCTCTACGATCGTCTCCATGGGAGAATAGCAGCCTGCATTGCTGCGAAAGGTGGATATACACTGTACTAGTGCCGACATTGTGCATGCTCTGTTGCCTGTGTCTATGTGCCTGTGGTTCTGTCAGTGTGATCATGTGATGTATCTGACCCCAGGAATGTGTCAATAAAGTTTCCCCTTCCTGGGACAATGAATTCACGGTGTTCTTATTTCAATTTCCAGGAGTGTAGTTGGAGTGTTCTGAGGCAGTCTAGATCGTTGCCTTTAATCTGAATATGATGTCGGCTAATGATAATTATGTTACTGAAATGATGTTTAGTTTCATTAAGGTGGGTGGCTACTGCTAATGTGTTCTTTCAACCTAATCTCATACGATCTACCAGTCTGACTCATATTCAAACAGTCACAGTCCATACATTCGATTTTGTATAGATCCATTTAGTGTATTGGGTTTATAGTGCTGTTGCTATGAGGAAATTTATGCATAATATACTAGCAATCTGACTCATGCAAATATTTCGAAGTCAATAATAAACTCTACAAGTGATCAGATGGCCTAGCAGTTAAATTCTTGTTTAATTTTATTGGCATAGTTACTGCACATAATTATCCTAACGTGTCACACTGATTACCTACATGTATACATAATATAAAGTCACGTTAACGAGATATAAAAGGACATATGACCGGCAAAGATACTTACACCTCCGTTTATATAAAATAGAAAATCGGGAAAAAAAGGAAAGGCATGGGTTAAGGCAACCATTCATGAGAAGTGGTAAATCCGGATTTTGGTCCCGGTCTTGCACAATAATTCAACTTCCGCCGTTGCTTTCCACAATGGTTGGATGTCACGAATTCTCATCCATCCCTTCCCTTTCTTTCCCCAGTCTGTATTTCATATAAATGTATACAACAGCGGTGTCATCATGGGTGATGTCTGTTCCGCCAGACATGACAAACAGTACAGATACCATTCAAATATGTATTTACATTTGCATTTCTATTCATATTCAATACCAAGCTTGTCGACAATATTTCGAGCGTTGCTGCAAAATCGTGTTTGTTCCGTTACATATTCTTTGTGCTTATTAGTTTCTAGACGTTATCTTTGTTACCTCACTGTTCACAAAATATGATAGAATACATGATGAAGCACGACAGGGAGCGGAGAAAGTTACCACTGTTTATATTTATTTTTATTTTACTTTTCCATTTAAATTTTCATTCAAAGACCTTCACGATACTATGTCCCAGTACGAAACAGTGTTTTGCTTTTCTCTACTAGACTGTGCCAATGATGATTCCAAAGTCATAACACAACAGATATACTCCATAGTAATCCACAAAATACAACTGACAGCGTAAGTACAAACTTTCGAAATACATTGTGACAATAAATAAACAGTGACTGCTAACAGAAAACTTGTTATTTCATTGGATATCAATAACAATCACCGTAAAGCCTAACCAAAGATGTTTAGGTTTACTGCCAATGTTAAAAAATATTGGTCCATTATCATCACTGAGAGGACGCGAAAGATGAGAATGTTTCGAAAATAAGGTTGCATATACAGTTAGTTAAATTTATAGTGGCAATTACCAGATATGGCTACTTTCTCTGTATTGGTTAAAGGTGAAAGTGAGGAGGTAAATTTTGGGAGAGTAAAGACAGAAATGGTAGACGATGAGGTGTCGTATGATTCTAATATAGTTGTCATATGTAAGTGTAATACTTAGAACATAGACTTAGGGACAATAAAGATGCAAGTGGGGGATGTCGAGGTGTCACGGTTATAGTATGAGCGATGCTACTGTGGTACATGATGTGGAAAGTTAAAATGTGGATTCCCTCTCAGCGTAATGATCTGCCAAAGAAGAAGATAATGATAAGGAGGCAGAATTACGTACGCTAATGAAGCAGATTTTGGCAAGTAGCCACCAGACTCAGGAACAACTTGTGAAAACAATCAATGAAGACACGTTAAAAAAAAATGGGGATGGTGTTATTCAACAGAAGCTACCCAGTCTCAGAAAAGCTTGCAAAACAAATTAAAGTAGACATTCAAAGAAGTAGATAAGTTCAAGAGATACTGAAAAATATAGATATGTTCAACTGATACAATATATGTACAAACCATATGTGAAGATCTCGCTACATACTTTCAGAAGTTTAATGAAAGCATACGAAAGCAAGCTAAACAATTGGATCTTGTGACAGCTTAAGGCCAAGATAAGCAATGTGGACGAGGATATACACACATCAAAAAAGTTATGCATCACCTCGGTTCAGAGAGTTTCGGAACCTGTTCAGAAAATTGGAATAGAGACCAACATAAACATCATTTCCGCCTTTTTTATTGCTCATGAAAACCACACATTGTATGTTGTACCACCATTCAGTGAGACTTTCAGAGGTGGGGGTCCAGATTGCTGTACACACCGGTACCTCTAATACCTAATAGCATGTCCTCTTGCATTGATGATGCATGCCTGTATTCGCCATGGACATCAGAAGTGAAGTTGCGCATCATGCAGCCTATTGGGCACAGTTTGAGTCGTAACAGGATGTCCTGTGGGTGCACGGAAAGCATTACTCAACAAGATGGTGTTGCTGTCAAGGTTCCTCCAAGACACAATCCGTAGGTAGCTGTCATCCACTGCAGTAGTAGCCATTGGGTGGCCTGCACGAGGCATGTCATCGACAGTGTTTGTCTCTCTGTATCTCCTCCATGTCCGAACAACATCGCTCTGGTTCACTCCGAGACGCCTGGACACTTCCCTTGTTGACAACCCTTCCTGGCACAAAGTAACAGTGAGGACGCGATCGAACCGCGGTATTTACCGTCCAGGCATCGTTGAACTACAGACAACACGAGCCGTGTACCTCCTTCCTGGTGGAGTGACTGAAACTGATCAGCTGTCGGACCCCCTCCGTCTAACAAGCGCTGCTCATGAATGGTTGTTTGCATCTTTGGGCGGGTGCAGTGACATCTCTGAACAGTCAAAGCCACTGTGTCTATGATACAATATTCACAGTCAACGTGTATCCTCAGGAGTTTGGGAACCGGGGTGGTGCAAGACTTTTATTTGATGTGTGTATAAAGGATATAGGTTGGCTGACAACAAGTGTCGATCGGGAAACGGAAGATTTGCAACCGACGATTTATGAAGGTAACATAACAGATAAGCACTGTGAAGTCAAACGTGAGCGATTAAATTGATGCTAGTACTAAATAATTGACGCATAAGGATGAGGCTGTTTCTCACAGTGGCACTCAACAATTACATACCTGCAGTGCTTGGTAATGTGTAATAACGTGGGGTCAGTGAAACAAGAAATAAAGACAACAATTAGAAAGTGATGTAAAATCTTGGCAACACAGGTATTATATAGTTTGTTGTTTGTTTGTTGAGGTCTTCAGTCCTGAGACTGGTTTGATGCAGCTCTCCATGCTACTCTATCCTGTGAAAGCTGCTTCATCTCCCAGTACTTACTGCAACCTACATCCTTCTGAATCTGCCTAGTGTATTCATCTCTTGGTCTCCCTCTACGATTTTTACGCTCCACGCTGCCCTCCAATACTAAATTTGTAATCCCTTGATGCCTCAGAACATGTCCTACCAACCGGTCCCTTCTTCTTCTCAAGTTGTGCCACAAAATCCTCATACCAATTCTATTCAATACCACCTCATAAGTTATGTGATCTACCCACCTAATCTTCAGCATTCTTCTGTAACACCACATTTCCAAAGCTTCTATTCTCTTCACGTCTGAACTATTTATCGTCCATGTTTCACTTCCATACATGGCTACACTCCATACAAATACTTTCAGAAACGACTTCCTGACACTTAAATCTATACTCGATGTTAACAAAATTCTCTTCTTCAGAAACGCTTTCCTTGCCATTGCCAGTCTACATTTTATATCCTCTCTACTTCGACCATCATCAGTTATTTTGCTCCCCAAATAGCAAAACTCCTTTACTACTTTAAGTGTCTCATTTCCTAATCTAATTCCCTCAGCATCACCTGACTTAATTCGACTACATTCCATTATTCTCGTTTTATATTTGATGATGTTCATCTTATATCCTCCTTTCAAGACACTGTCCATCCCGTTCAACTGCTCTTCCAAGTCCTTTGCTGTCTCTGACAGAATTACAATGTCATCGGCGAACCTCAAAGTTTTTATTTCTTCTCCATCGATATTAATACCTACTCCGGATTTGTCTTTTGTTTCCTTTTCTGCTTGCTCAATATACAGATTGAATAAAATCTGGGAGAGGCTACCCTGTCTCACTCCATTCCCAACCACTGCTTCCCTTTCATGCCCCTCGACTCTTATAATTGCCATCTGGTTTCTGTTCAAATGGCTCTGAGCACTATGGCACTCAATATCTTAGGTCATAAGTCCCCTAGAACTTAGAACTAGTTAAACCTAACTAACCTAAGGATATCACACACACCCATGCCCGAGGCAGGATTCGAACCTGCGACCGTAGCAGTCCCACGGTTCCGGACTATAGCGCCAGGACCGCTAGACCACCGCGGCCGGCCATTTAGTTTCTGTACAAATTATAAATAGCCTTTCACTCCCTGTATTATAACCCTGCCACCTTCAGAATTTCAAAGAGTATCCAGTCAACATTGTCAAAAGCTTTCTCTAAGTCTACAAATGCTAGAAATGTAGGTTCGCCTTTCCTTAATCTTTCTTCTAAGATAAGTCGTAAGGTCAGTATTGCCTCACGTGTTCCAACATTTCTATGGAATCCAAACTGATCTTCCCAGAGGTCGTCTTCTGGGAGTTTTTCCATTCGTCTGTAAGGAATTGGCGTTAGTATTTTGCAGCTGTCACTTATTAAACTGATAGTTCGGTAATTTTCACATCTGTCAACAACTGCTTTCTTTGGGAATAGAATTATTATATTCTTCTAGAAGTCTGAGGGTATTTCGCCTGTCTCATACATCTTGCTCACCAGATGGTAGAGTTTTGTCAGGACTGGCTCTCCCAAGGCTGTCAGTAGTTCTAACGGAATGTTGTCTACTCCCGGGGTCTTGTTTCGACTGAGGTCTTTCAGTGCTCTGTCAAATTCTTCACGCAGTATCGTATCTCCTATTTCATCTTCATCTGCATCCTGTTCCATTTCCATAATATTGTCCTCACGTACATCGCCCTTGTATAGACCCTCTATACACTCCTTCCACCTTTCTGCTTTTCCTTCTTTGTTTAGTACTGGGTTTCCATCTGAGCTGTTGATATTAATACAAGTGGTTCTCTTATCTCCAAAGGTCTCTTTAATTTTTCTGTAGGCAGTATCTATCTTACCCCTAGTGAGGTAAGCCTCTACATCCTTACATTTGTTCTCTAGCCATCCCTGCTTGGCCATTTTTCACTTCCTGTCGATCTCATTTTTGAGACGCTTTTATTTCTTTTTGCCTGGTCTATTTACTGCATTTTTTATATTTTCTCCTTTCATCAATTACATTCAATATTTCATCTATTACCCAAGGATTTCTACTAGCCCTTCTCTTTTTACCTACTTGATCCTCTGCTGCCTTCACTACTTCATCCCTCAGAGCTACCCATTCTTCTTGTACTGTATTTCTTTCCCCCATTCCCGTCAATCGTTCCCTTATGCTTTCCCTGAAACTCTGTACAATCTCTGGTTTAGTCAGTTTATCCAGGTCCCATCTCCTTAAATTCGCACCTTTTCTTCAGTTTTAATCTACAGTTCATAACCAATAGATTGTGGTCAGAGTCCACATCTGTCCCTGGAAATGTCTTACAATTTAAAACCTGGTTCCTAAATCTCTGTCTTACCATTATATGATCTATCTGATACCTCCTAGTATCTCCAGGATTCTTCGATTTATACAACATTCTTTTATGATTCTTGAACTAAGTGTTAGCTATGATTAAGTTATGCTCTGTACAAAATTCTACCAGACGGCTTCCTCTTTCATGTCTTAGCCCCAATTCATATTCACCTACTATGTTTCCTTCTCTCCGTTTTCCTATTCTCGAATTCCAGTCACCCATGACTATTAAATTTTCGTCTCCATTCACTATCTGAATAATTTCTTTTATTTCATCATACATTTCATTAATTTCTTCGTCATCTGCAGAGCTAGTTGGCATATAAACTTGTACTACTGTAGTGGGCGTGGGCTTCGTGTCTCTCTTGACCACAATAATGTGTTCACTATGCTGTTTGTAGTAGCTTACCCGCATTCCTATTTTTTTATTCATTATTAAACCTACACCTGCATTACCCCTTTGACTTTGTAGTTATAACCCTGTATTCACCTGACCAAAAGTCTTGTTCCTCCTGCCACCTAAATTCACCAATTTCCACTATAACTTTAACCTATCCATATCCCTTCTTAAATTTTCTACCCTACTTGCCCGATTAAGGGATCTGACATTCCACACTCCGATCCGTAGAACGCCAGTTTTCTTGTATAGCTTGGAGAAATCTAATTCGTCAACTAGGCAAATTTGAAGAAAATAGTTTCAGTGGTAAATGGCAAAATGGCACCATTGTGAATCTGTTTAAAAACATTTTGTCAGAACTGTGAGATGACTACAGAAAAGTAACATTTGAGTTCCCACGTATGGAAGGAGGAAGAGGCACGTGGTGAATGAAGATCAGCCAAAAGTGCGGAACAAATGTAGAATTCCAAAACAAATTTTTGAACTAGTACTGGTGTACAAGCAAACAGAACGGCGTTCGGAACTGCCTGTATAGTAGGAGAAGAATGTTCTGTTACCATGACAGAAGCACTAAGAAGTTTTTCCAGGAATTATATAGAAGAAATCTGTACATTGATGAACGAGTTAGCAATGATATCCTTAATGATGTGTAGGCAGCCGATGACACTACTGGAGAAACTGTTAGCTATAGCGGAAGGCGATGCAGAAGCTGTCAAATCAGCGTTAGGGCAGGGAGGCACCTTGAAACAAAATCACACGAGGCACCGCAGGTAAAAACTGAGGAGCCATCAGATGCACAAACAGTCTGTCACCTGTCCCGCGCGAGCGACATGGGGAAAACCGATTACCGAATGGGCACGGAATATCAGTTTCCGCCATAAGTGCAGTAGAAGTGGTAGAAGAAGTAAAATAGTTAAATGATGTAACGAAAATCTGCATTGTAAAAAGTCCAAGCACGAAGATGTCGTGCCAGCTGCTTGTGTCAAGGTCAAACAGCAGACAGCAGATGACGTGGCGTGTAGTGTGGCGCGTACTGAAGGCGAGCTGTGCATGCCTCTCCCACGCCACATGCATGTCACCAACAACGTGCGTGCTGATGAATTGAGATAAATAAGTTGTCTAAAGCTGAATCCGCAGGCAATAAAGAAACATAATATCCTGATTAATAATTTTCTCTTGGAGATTAACACCGGTCTTGCCAAAATATTTAAAGATTTGTGTGTTAGCAGAAGGGCCAACACCGTGTTACGAGTGGAGGCCGAAATGCACGCGTCTTAGCTCACGCAGGCTGGCGTGAAGATCGAAGAACTATACTGACGTGAGGTCTGGAACATGACAAGGAATGAGAATTCAGAAAGTGGAGACAATTAGTTTGATACTTAACTTTAATCCATTAATGATGAACGTCGCTCTTGACGGTACATGATTCACAATATTCTCTGTTCAGAATAATTTCTTGAAGTAATTATATTAACTGAATATGGATCCTTGCTAGGTCGTCCATCGCTAGCAAAGTCGGCTGTACAACTGGGGCGAGTGCTAGGGAGTCTCGCTAGACTAGACCTGGCGTGTGGCGGCGCTCGGTCTGCGATCACTGATAGTGGGGACACGCGGGTCCGACGTATACTAACGGACCGCGGCCGATTTAAAAGCTACCACCTAGCAAGTGTGGTGTCTGGCGATGACACCACAAAAGTTAAAAGACTGAAATTATACCCATATTGAGAGACAGAGGCGCTGATCGGAGCGGGTAATGTAAATCCAAGGACGTCAACTGTCGGATAGAGTGCTCCCTAGGTACGTGATGCTGTACCCACCACTGACGTAAGTCATGCAAGAAGTAAAATGTGTAGTACAGTGAAGCAGTAACAGAATAGTTACACGAAAGTTAATAACAAATGCAGAAATTGATGCATTACATTATATAAAATAGCTGATACCTGAAGCATTTCGTTAAAATGTGATAAAAATATATGCAAGACAGACAAACATTAATATTTGGCTATGAGAATGTAGATTGCCTTCTGGAGGAATTTGCAGAAAACTCATATATTTTGTAGTTCAGGGAATGAAAGCACCACGAAAATACGAGTCCAGCTAACAAGGTTTCTCACCGGGTCAACATATCTGTCTACCTAACTGACGTAATGCATGTGATCTGAAGGTGGAAGGGCACAATAGTCAGTAGGAGAGCCTTAAAAAATAAAATATTATTAGAAGAGCATGATGTGTTGTTGTGGTCTTCAGTCCTGAGACTGGTTTGAAGCAACTCCCATGCTACTCTATCCTATGCAAGCTTCTTCATCTCCCAGTATTTACTGCAACCTACATCCTTCTGAATATGCTTAGTGTATTAATCTTCTGGTCTCCCCCTAGCCGGCCGCGGTGGTCTAGCGGATCTGGCACTGCAGTCAGGAACCGCGGGACTGCTACGGTCGCAGGTTCGAATCCTGCCTCTGGCATGGGTGTGTGTGACGTCCTTAGGTTGGTTAGGTTTAAGTAGTTCTAAGTTCTAGGGGATTTATGACTTAAGATGTTGAGTCCCATTGTGCTCAGAGCCATTTTAACCATTTGGTCTCCACCTACGATTTTTACCCTCCACGCTGCCCTCCAATGCTAAATTTGTAATCCCTTGATGCCTCAGAACATGTCCTACCAACCGGTCCCTTCTTCTTCTCAAGTTGTGCCACAAAATCGTCATACCAGTTCTATTCAATACCACCTCATAAGTTATGTGATCTACCCACCTAATCTTCAGCATTCTTCTGTAACACCACATTTCAAAAGCTTCTATTCTCTTCTTGTCCAAACTATTTACCGTCCATGTTTCACTTCCATACATGGCTACACTCCATACAAATACTTTCAGAAATGACTTCCTGACACTTAAATCTATACTCGATGTTAACAAATTTCTCTTCTTCAGAAACGCTTTCCTTGCCATTGCCAGTCTACATTTTATATCCTCTCTACTTCGACCATCATCAGTTATTTTGCTCCCCAAATAGCAAACCTCCTTTACTACTTTAAGTGTCTCATTTCCTAATCGAATACCCTCAGCATCACCCGACTTAATTCGACTACATTCCATTATCCTCGTTTTGCTTTTGTTGGTGTTCATCTTATATCCTCCCTTCAAGACACCATCCATTCCGTTCAACTGCTCTTCCAAGTCCTTTGCTGTCTCTGACAGAATTACGATGTCATCGGCGAACCTCAAAGTTTTTATTTCTTCTCCATGGATTTTAATACCTACTCCAAATATTTCTTTTGTTTCCTTTACTTCTTGCTCAATATACAGATTGAATAACATTGGGGAGAGACTACAACCCTGTCTCACTCCCTTCCCAACCGCTGCTTCCCTGTCATGCCCCTCGACTCTTATAACTGCCATCTGGTTTCTGTACAAATTGTAAATAGCCTTTCGCTCCCTGTATTTTACCCCTGCCACCTTTAGAATTTGAAAGAGAATATTCCAGTCAACATTGTCAAAAGCTTTCTCTAAGTCTACAAATGCTAGAAACGTAGATTTGCCTTTCCTTAATCTTTCATATAAGATAAGTCGTAAGGTCAGTATTGCCTCACGTGTTGCAGCATTTCTACGGAATCCAAACTCATCTTCCCCGAGGTCGGCTTCTACCAGTTTTGCAATTCGTCCGTAAAGAATTGGCGTTAGTATTTTGCAGCTGTGACTTATTAAACTGATAGTTCGGTAATTTTCACTTCTGTCAACACCTGCTTTCTTTGGGATTGGAACTATTATATTCTTCTTGAAGTCTGAGCGTATTTCGCCTGTCTCATACATCTTGCTCACCAGATGGTAGAGTTTTGCCAGGACTGGCTCTCCCAAGGCTGTCAGTAGTTCTAATGGAATGTTGTCTACTCCCGTGGCCTTGTTTCGACTCAGGTCTTTCAGTGCTCTGTCAAACTCTTCACGAAGTATCGTATCTCCCATTTCATCTTCATCTACATCCTCTTCCATTTCCATAATATCGTCCTCAAGTACATCGCCCTTGTATAGACCCTTTATATACTCTTTCCACCTTTCTGCTTTCCCTTCTTTGCTTAGAACTGGGTTTCCATCTGAGCTCTTACAAGTGATTCTCTTTTCTCCAAAGGTCTCTTTAATTTTCCTGTAGGCAGTATCTATCTTACCCCTAGTGATATGCGCCTCTACATCCTTACGTTTGTCCTCTAGCAATCCCCGCTTAGCCATTTTGCACTTCCTGCCGATCTCATTTTTGAGACGTTTGTATTCCATTTCGCCTGCTTCATTTACTGCACGTTTATATTTTCTCCGTTTGTCAATTAAATTCAGTATTTCTTCTGTTACCCAAGGATTTCTACTAGCCCTCGTCTTTTACCTACTTGATCCTCTGCTGCCTTCACTACTTCATCCCTCAGAGCTACCCATTCTTCTTCTACTGTGTCTCGCGCCCGTCATCCTTCGTAATTTAGTATATTATTGTTATGTAGATTTTTGCCGACTTACGTGGTGGGCCTTATTAAAAATGATATTTCATTCTATTTTGATTTACAATTAAATGCTTTCGTGAAGTTCTCCTTTTTAACAATATTGATCTTCAGTATAAATATTTTTTACGTTAATGAACGTTAGGCTCACTGAATCTTAAAGCATGAATATTTAAGTTGAACAACGGAATAAACTTTTCATATTAATTTCCTCGGTTAGTCAGTTCACTTTAAAGCAAAAAAAAATCTTTACTTATTAATTACAATCGCGGCCCACACACGCGCTAGAGTATTTCTTCTTACCTCCGTTAACCATTGCCTCGTAGTCGGAGTCCTGGCTCTGGCTCTCAGCTGTGGTACTGAAAATAGAATCTTAAAGCTACGTATTTTCTGCAACGTCGGGCGACTGTGGAAAAAAAAATGTATATTATGTTAATAGCGGGCGAGTTTATCGCTTCCGCTAAATTTTATAAGTTAATATCGCCACGTAATGGCGTCGTTGGCTGCATCGGCCGCTGCGATTGTTGAACTGTAAATTACTCGAATGCAAGTTAATTCAAAGGAAGGCGGACATGAAATCGGGATCACCTCTTACAAATTAAAAGTGAACAATAATATTAAATCAATATATTATTTGCTTAATTAGTACAATTATGCTTACATTTTCCAGCACTCACAAGATGTCCGTCTACATTCAATCAAGACGGGAGAAGAAGTGAAGACGGCTAAAAAATTAACAAAAGGCGTATCTTGACATCTCTTTGGATCATTTTGTTATATTTCTTTGCCCTAGAAACTTACACAGAGAAATTGTTATAATACGGAGAAAAATTTATGTTCGCCTGAGCGGCTAGTGTCTACTTATTATTCAAATTTTAAATGTCTCTTCTCTATAAATATCGTTTTTTAAGTGTTTTCGTAATATAGCACTGGGGACGCTATATGCGTTTCTTTCCCCCATTCCTGTCAATTGTTCCCTTATGTTCTCCCTGAAACTCTGTACAACATCTGGTTTAGTCAGTTTATCCAGGTCCCATCTCATATAATTGGTCGTGCTTTATGTGGAGTAAGAGATGGTGTTGAAAGATTCGACGTCAGTGAAAGAGAAAAAGGAGAGACTCTATTACCCGTTTATAGTATATGTCGAAAGAGGAAACCATTTCTGCATAAATACGCGGAAGGCGGGATTTTCCAAAATTAAAAAAAAAAATAAGATTGTATATAAAGATTCAGATTTACAGCATCGTTGCACAGACGCAAAGGACGTTGTGATCACAAAGCGTAAAAAGAATCATCCGATAAATTCACGCGCATGAAACATACACTGAAGCCTGCAAAAGACTGTTGTCGAAAACAAGAAAGGACGGCCAGACAAAGAAATGTCTAGTCAAAAAATTTCATCTCGTGTTACTTAAATCTTTCTGTATCACTCGAAATGCTGTTAGTCTGTGTACACACTGTAAACTAACGTTAGGTTTGCAGTTCTTCTTGCAAAGGTGTAACGCATCTACTACAATCCCATTAAAGTTACTTGATAGTTGAATTCCGTCACTTGGCACTATAGCGCGGCGGTTCACCTCGCAAATGCTCTTTGTTAATGTGTAACGTGCAGCAGTGTCGGAAGCGGCCACTGCGAGGTTATGACGGAAATTGGAGATGCTCCATAGACAGCTGATTTTTAAGTGACCAGAGACTGGAATGCAGCAGGCGAAGAGTTTTTTAGCCCTGAATGTAAACTCATGTCCTAATATAACCTCAGCCTCGTTATGTGCAATGTATCCAAGAAAACTGTGATCAGCAATCTGCAGCAGAATTAAAATTGTGATCATTTTGTTCATGGCGTTTAAAGCTAGCGTCCACGAGCAAACTCAAGATAGAAAAATTTCACAATATGTTTCCTTGCACAGTGATCTTCTGCAAAGGAATATCTGTTTTAGCGGTAAAATTATACTGTAATTTCTCGCTGTCGCTTGGTTACCTGGAACAATCGTCATGCAGGATACACGTGAAGCCGCGTTACCAACCGATGAGTAGTCCTGGTTGGCACTTGGTTGCAGATTATAGGTGGCACAAGCAGAGTGCAAATGAAAAAAAGATTGATAGGAAGAAAAATAGGATCAAATAAAAAGTTAAAGAAAACGCGGCAAAGTATTAGAAATAAGAAATTACATTTAAACCAAATAATTGAATAAAACTGATAATCAAGGCTATTTGATTATTTTTAGAAAAATTATGATTCACTGTATTTGTCGATATTCAAACCTTCGCCCTTATCATGGTAACGAAATACCAAATAAGAGGGCCAGGCCCAGGATTCGGGATCCAAACACATCACGAAATAAAGGCAGATAAGAATTTAGAAACGTTGCTGTAACGTTGATCGCTCTGATTGAACGAAACCAGTTCTATCGCGTAAAGTATCAACTATCAAGTCATTTCAACCGGACTACAATATTTTGTTAACTGTTTTGTCATGTACGTTGCTGCAGATTGTGTTTAAGATTCCATGTAAATTGTAAACTTGAATACTTTGTAAGTAGGCTGTTTAGGATTTTTGTAATGGTAACGCCACGTAGTGCTCTGTATGAAAATCACTGGCTGTGCTGTGTGCAGTCTGTGGCTGGGTGGCATTGTTGGAATTTGCCATTGTAGTGTTGGGCAGTTGGCTGTTAACAGCGTGTAGCGTTGCGCAGTTGGAGGTGAGTTGCCAGCAGTGGTGGATGTGGGGAGAGAAATGGCGGAGTTTTGAAATTTGTAAGACTGGATGTCATGAACTGCTATATATATTATGACTTTTGAACACTATTAAGGTAAATACATTGTTTGTTCTCTATCAAAATCTTTCATTTGCTAACTATGTCTATCGGTAGTTAGTGCCTTCAGTAGTTTGAATCTTTTATTTAGCTGGCAGTAGTGGCGCTGGCTGTATTGCAGTAGCTTGATAACGAGGATTTTTGTGAGGTAAGTGATTTGTGAAAGGTATAGGTTAATGTTAGTCAGGGCAATTCTTTTGTAGGGATTTTTGAAAGTCAGATTGCATTGCGCTAAAAATATTGTGTGTCAGTATAAGCACAGTCATGTATAATTTTCCTAAGGGGACATTGCATATGGCGACCCTGCCAAGATACCTCACTGGAATGTTCTGATTTTTTCTTGTAGTTTGTGTAATTAGTGTAGATTTTGTTTATTGCTAGCGTGTATTTTTAGAGAGAATTTCCTTTGTAGTTGTAGTTTTTCATTTTTGTACAGTAAAACAGTTGTGGCATGCATGTGGATTTGCACCAAGTATTTCGCAGCTGCGCTTGCAATTAACGAGATATTATGTTCAGTACTATGTTAATGTGTTTTCTTATTTTGCTCTTCAAATTGTGCTTTTCTGTGTTATCGTGTGAAATATTGTGTCAATAATGGCGTGTGAAAAACGTACACTAGATTCCAAAGTAAAGTGAGAAATAATAGTGACGACAAGCGTAGCTTATCAGCACCACTGTGTAATGAATTAACAGACATTCATAGTAGTAATTTGGTAATTGTGCATAGGGAAATGGAGTGGGCAGCAAATAATGGCATAGACTGTGAAACAATTAGTGAACAGGGAAGAATTATCAATCGATCCGTCAGCAATAGCTCGCCTCAGGAATCCGAAATGATAGGACACAATCTCGCAAATACTGTAGATTCAGGTTTTGGGTCCTCATCGTTTTCTCAAATAAGTCAAGACACATTTTCTGCTTGTCAAAATGTGAATGTTGCCGGTGCAAATTCACTGCCGAAAAGCACTGAGGAACATGTGCCTGACACCAGTGCATTATTATTACAATTAATACAACAAATGGGACAAACACAGCAAAAGCTTCCAAAGTTAGACACAATGGAACAACATCTTCGACAGTTAGACACAATGGAACAAAATCAGAGACAAACACAGCAAAAGCTTCAAAAGTTAGACACAATGGAACAAAATCTTCGGACGTTAGACACCACGCTTGAACAAACACGTGAAGATTTAACTACTGAGTTACATAACATTGAATAGGAATGTCAAAAAGTCTGTAATGACGTAAAAAACACAAATTTGTGAGCATTTTCAAACTATTTTTTCGCGGCATGAAAATGCATTACAGAATCACGAAGCAGCCATAAAAGAACTGCAAACTATTGTTCAAGAAAATCATGAGACCTTGCAAGCTAAAATTGCGCAGTTGCCTCTACTGATTTGGTTACGCAACTTGCAAAAACTCAGGAAAACTTAAAGGACACAGTAGATACTCTGAAAATTGGTTCAGAAACACACATGGAGGAAATTAGTTCACTATCAGAGAAAGTAGTTGAACTTTCGGATCAGCTAAATAATTTATCTACGAAGGTAGATGATAATCTGAATGACACAAAACTGGTAGTCTTTAATGACACAGAAGAGTGCGAACAAACTAGGAAATTCAAACAAAATCAGAATCAAATTAATACGCAACACCAAAGAGAAATCCGGGAAGTACAAGATCAGATGACACAGGTAATAGAAGAATCACATATTTCAGAGGACACTCGCGCTCCAATGCGGGAAGAGGGACATAGAAATACAGAACAGCCACAATATAAAAACACAGGGCATTTCGGAAATTATGAAATAAATTGGCAAGATACACCGAATTTTGAGATGGAACCGTCGAAACGACGTATCAGTAACCAATATGCGATTCGCCAACACGATGATTTTGACTATAAGCTGTTCATTACTACACGTAAATTCAAAACATTTAAGAATTCTGGCAACGACATTCATCCACAAGCGTGGCTCCATCAATTCTCTCATTGTTTTCCTCCCAACTGGTCATTAGAGCACACATTAGAATTTATGTGTGGCTATTTAGAGAATGAACCAGTTGTAACAATGCAATCTGTCATTCACGATTGTCACAGTGAAGGAGAATTTTACTATGCCTTCCTCTCAGCATATTGGTATCAAGCTACACAAGACCGAGTAAAACATAGCATCATAATGATGAAACATTTCGAACAATCTGAATTTTCCAGTCATGTGAAATATTTTGAAGACATTTTGCACAAGAATCAGTACCTGTCAAACCCATACAGCCCCTTAGAACTCATCCGCATTTGCTTAATCAAATTACCTGAACATTTACGACACATTATTTTAGCAGGACGTTGCAAAGACGACATTTAAGATTTTCAGGGACTCTTACAGGAATTAGAAATTGACACTGACAATCGCGGAATGCGAAAACAGGAACACAACAATTACAGGTCACATCCGTCGCAATTCCGCGATGAAAGAAATAATAACTGGACGAAACAAGGCTATTCTCACAACACAAATCGTGACCAAAACAGACAACCGTTGGCAGAGTAGTAATAATTACAGGGAAAGATCACCTCTCTGTGGTAGTGACTGTCACAGAGACAATCAGAGAAACAGACAATATGGGAACCAAAATAATTATTATCAAGGGAGATACGATTCAGGGAGAAATTCTCCACCACTTAACCGACAAAAAAGAAACTGCAGGAACTACCGACATGACGACAGACGATATAATCATAACGACAGACCTGAATTTCATCAGAACTGGCGGGGTTCAAACAGGGCTGTGCCCTTTTGGCAAGGCGAATTTGTAGAAGTTAGGTCTCCTAATCCCAGTAACGACGCGCGACTACAAAAGTAACAGACAATGACTCACACGACAGGCAGCCACGTGCGCCGGCTCGGCTTGAGGGAAATAACATAAGCTAACCTTAAGAAAAATTCCAGTATTCCTTACCGACGTATGCAACATGATAATTACTTTGAAGTTGAAACTCTGCACACTAGGAAGAGTAAAGGTTTACACCATATTTCACATGTAAAATCGTTTATTGAAAGATAATCTACTTTTTAACTTTGCCTTTGCCATAAAACTTTTCACTTCACAGTTCTAGTATGCTTTGTCAGACTTAGAATCTGTTAACATGCAACAATGGTTGAAGTTAAATATCCAGTCAAGAACCAAGAGAACTTATTTAAACAGAAACTACGAATACATTGTTATATTGAACAGACAACACAGAGTTGTTATTTGTACATTCTTGCTTGTTAGTTGCACATTTACGTAACGACTATAAGGCTTACATACTTAGAACATATACTGCTAATGAGATTTTAATGCAACATTTTGGTTTACTTGAAAAGATAGTCTTTATTTGATGTACATTCGGTGAGATTAAACATGACTTAGCATTTGGTTCCTTTGATAGCTGCACGACTATATCACGATGCTACTAATATGTGACACAATTTACATTGTTGCTTTTGCGGTGTATCTGTTTTATATCTGCACAGTTTTTCTGAATTCTTCTGGGAATAAGAACATGTTTTAATAGTAAGTTTTGTGGTATAGCTACAATGAGACAGCCTTTTCCGTAGCACAACAATACGTTACATTATAGTACTTCCTTGATCACAGTAAGGTACGTAATAACTATGATATGTATATGCAAAGAATTTCACTTTCGTTTATGATGAGGTAAGTACATTGACTTCAGCAGAACTTTGCTTACAGAGGACCATAACTACGACACTCCCACAGAATTCTCTTACAGCAAGACACACATTTAGCGCTACAGGACACGCATTTGAGTGATTAATTTTGTACTTAAACCATTTATTTTTCAAGATCTAAAGTTTTCCGAGATACATTTCATTCCATTGCTGTAATCTGTAACACCTGAGGGTATAATTACATTATTCCTAAGGGGGTACACGCCTACTTTGTGTACCATGTGTCTGGCAAACACAAGGAGCCCTAGCTAATATGGTATTTGCTTATACAACTTTACACATCGGTACCATATTTCTCTAACACATAAATTACACAGCTATCGGATCATTTGACTGAGAGAGACAAACATTTCTTTTTCCTACATCAGTGACACATGTTTACGCAATTACGCAGCTGGGTAACTTCCTACTTATGAAACTGTATTTTGTCTGTACTGTGTGAACCCTTCATATTTTTCGGAACCACTGTGGTACAATGAAAGCTTTGAATGACGTATTTGGTATGGGATCGTGATTTTTAAAGTACGTTTGAGGTAGATGACACTATTGAAATGAGCAGAGAATTTTTTTTAGGTTTTGAAATTATTGGTGGAAGCTACGACAATTTTGAGAATTGACTGAGATGTGATATTACGACGACGATGTGTATTATGATGTTGAGATATGTTTATGATCAATAAGATGATGCTACCGTATGTGAGGAATTTGATTATGCAACATATTTCTTATGATGAAATATTGAAGAAGTGTCGACGAATATGTATATGTATAATAAGGTAAGGAATAATGAGTAGTGGTTAGGGACTCTGATTTGTGGAAAAGGATGTTGGAAACCAAGAATCGTACTTTAAGAATTATGAAATGTGTGTACACGCGTGAATATATTACAATGCCGTCGAAAATTTTTTTGACACTTTATAGGATTTTGTTTCTACACATTTGCAACGCAAATTCTCGACCTGTGAAATTTTTTATGTGAGACTGTCACTGTAGTGCAAACTGATGTCATGAATATTTCGGTAAGGAAGGTAGGTCACTGTAAGCACCCAGCTGTGCGACAGTCGCCCGGAAAAAAGCCATTAATGTGTGCCTTTCAGAGGCACAGGTGGAGAAAAAAAAGGGAGGCCATTATCCTCGCTATTGATATTTCTTTGTAGAAAGAATCGCAAATACGACACGCTCAAACTTAAAAACATATGATTACACTGTTGAGCTCTTAATTTATGACATTTACTGAAATGTCTAATGAAATGACGAGAAATATTTTTATTTTTATAGACCTGATTATGACTACTGTCTCTAGTTGAGAGATTTTTTTACTACCTTATGAAATGCCATATGGCTAATGAATGATGTTTCATGCCTTCCTTTGTACATATTTGCTCATTTTCTTTAATATCTAGTTTCTAGCTGCACTGCAGCATTGGTTAAAATAAAATTTAATAGATGTACTAATATCACTATTTTCTGTCTACAGACGCAGTAAAGAATAATTTTATGATATACTTTTGTAGAAAAGAGAGCACAAATAGACATTTCCCTTCACAGGAATTGCATAATTAATTTTTTTAATGGCTTGGTAACTTTTTTGCAGAGTAAGTTTTTGTGATGCCTCACCCTGGTGTTAAGATGTGACATCGGTATTAAACATGGCCATTTTTACTGTAATATTTTTTCTGCTTGAGCTTTGTCATGCTTAGGTATAAGTTATTGCATTTGCTGCTGCTGTGTGCCAGGCATAGTGCTACTGAATTTCACTTTGTATTACTCTGTTAAGCCAGCTTTACTACTGCTTTATTTTTCTTTTTGCTGCACATTCGCTCATATGAGTGATAATGTAGCATTTGCTTTGCTAACTTATATATAACTTATATGTATATCGCTGCTTGCTTTGCCAATTTGCATTTTATTGTCATCGCTGTTTGTGTTAATTGTTTTGTGATGATGCATTGTGTCGTCCCTTAATTTAGCATCTAAGCTCAGTAGATTTAAGTTAGCTTAAGAGGGGGTAGACTATATAAGAAACTAACTATGATGAATTGGAAGAAATGCATTGAGAAGCTATAAGAAAATGGTTTGGCCAAAAAAGTAGTGTACAGTGGAGAAAAACTATTTTTGAAAGAGGATGTGAACAAAATACAGAAAGCACGCTTGGAGAGGATTTTTTTTTTTTTTTTGGCTGGAGCAAATGTTGAAATAAGAGGGATGATCTATGGAATGAAGTTTTGGGTTGGATTGCAGTACCAAGTGTTACACTGAAAACAAACTCTGTCCTTTCCTTTTGTGTTATCCCACTATGTTTGTGTTCCCTTGTGTATTTGTTTTCTTCCTGTCTCTGTGTACTGTTTCATAGAATTTTTTTCTCTTCTAATACTAAGCTACATTCACTATGATGAGGAATACTGTTATCCTCAAATATAATTTGCATTAATAATATGTGATTTACTTCGTAAAGATGTTTAGACATTATTTATTCTGTTTTGTTTTAATGCTCATGTGTGAAGTTGATTTTTCAAAAGTTATTCTGATCTTTTATGTATGGACTGATTAACAGCATTGCTGGTTCTAAGGACAATTCCAAAAACTTTGCGAGTGGGTTGTGAGTGGTTTATGGGCTTGCTATATTCTCCGGAAGACTCTTCGATGGTGATTGTGCACCTGCACAGTCGCAACAGATGGCTGCTGGCCGTGTCTACAAGGACTACAGTGGGTCTGCATCTTTGATGGCCCACCAATACCATTATTTCTACAGGGACTGCAGTGGGTCTGCACCTCTGGTGGCCCACCAATACCGTAATCTCCAACAAGACTACAGTGGGTCTGCTCTTTGATGACCTACCTACCAATATTCTTCAGAACTTCGACTGGCTCTGCTGTGGGTTTGCTCTGTTGTGGCCCATTACCTGTTTGCATGCCAAGAGTCAGCACTGTCTTTCCATTGGAAGGACAACACTACTTCAAGACTGCATGGAAATCCACTACTTCTGTGTGCATTCTCTTTTGCTGCTCAGACTTTGAGAAGAACACTGCAATTTTACTGTGATGAACGATCAGCACTGTCTTTATGGACTGTGAGAAAATTTTAACTTTTGACCAACATTGTCTCGATAAGTGTGTGCATTTGATTTCTTTGTTATTGTAATTATGAAATTTTTTTTTCAAATCTGTATTGGCCACTAACCAAAACAATTTGTAAAATTTTTTGTGGGGAGCATGGTGGCTGTGTAAGTAGGCTGTTTAGGTTTTTTTTTTGGTAAGGCCACGTAGCGCTCTGTATGAATATTTGCTTATAAAACTTTACACATCGGTACCAAATTTCTCTAACACATAAGTTACACAGTTATATGATCATTTAACTGAGAAAGACAACCTTTTTTTTTTACTACATCAGTGACAGATGTTTACGCAATTACACAGTTGGGTAACTTCACACTTATGAAATTGTACTTTGTCTGTACTTTGTGAACTGTTCATATTTTTTCGGAAATTGTTTGTTCTATCAAAATCTTTCATTTTGTTAACTATGCCTATCAGTAGTTAGTGCCTTCACCAGTTTGAATCTTGTATTTAGCTGGCAGTAGTGGCGTTCGCTGTACTGCAGTAGCTTGAGTAACGAAGATTTTTGTGAGGTAAGTGATTTGTGAAAGGTATAGGTTAATGTTAGTCAGGGCAATTCTTTTGTAGGAATTTTTGAAAGTCAGATTGCGTTGCGCTGAAAATATTGTGTGTCAGTATAAGCACAGTCACGTATAATTTTTCCAAGGGGACGTTGCAAGTTCTTTATAATGTTCGGTCCCTGCGTTCACTGTGTCGTTCAACGTTGAGCATAACTGGTGTTAGATTTATTTGGTCTGGAGATAAGGATTGGCTTAAATCTAATGATTCGGAAAGACCACAGGTAGTTCCAGTTTTCAAGAAGGGTCGTCGAGCAGATGTGCAAAACTATAGGCCTATATCTCTGACATCGATCTGTTTTAGAAGTTTAGAACATGTTTTTTGCTCGCATACATGTCATTTCTGGAAACCCAGCATCTATTCTGTAGGAATCAACAAGGATTCCGGAAACAGCGACCGCATGACGCCCATCTCACTTTTTTTGTTTTTGAGACCCAGAAAATAGTAGATACAGGCTCCCAGGTAGATGCCATTTTCCTTGACTTCCGGAAGGCGTTAGATACAGTTCCGCACTGCTACCTGATAAAGTAAGAACCTACGAAATATCAGACCAGCTGTGTGGCTGCATTGAAGAGTTTTTAGAAAACAGAGCACAGCAGTTGTTCTCAATGGAGAGACGTTTACAGAGGTTAAAGTAACCTCTGGCGTGCCACAGGGGAGTGTTATGGGACCATTGCTTTCCACAATACACACTCCTGGAAATTGAAATAAGAACACCGTGAATTCATTGTCCCGGGAAGGGGAAACTTTATTGACACATTCCTGGGGTCAGATACATCACATGATCACACTGACAGAACCACAGGCACATAGACACAGGCAACAGAGCATGCACAATGTCGGCACTAGTACAGTGTATATCCACCTTTCGCAGCAATGCAGGCTGCTATTCTCCCATGGAGACGATCGTAGAGATGCTGGATGTAGTCCTGTGGAACGGCTTGCCATGCCATTGTAGGAGATCGCTCCCCACACCATGATGCCGGGTGTTGGCCCTGTGTGCCTCGGTCGTATGCAGTCCTGATTGTGGCGCTCACCTGCACGGCGCCAAACACGCATACGACCATCATTGGCACCAAGGCAGAAGCGACTCTCATCGCTGAAGACGACACGTCTCCATTCGTCCCTCCATTCACGCCTGTCGCGACACCACAGGAGGCGGGCTGCACGATGTTGGGGCGTGAGCGGAAGACGGCCTAACGGTGTGCGGGACCGTAGCCCAGCTTCATGGAGACGGTTGCGAATGTTCCTCGCCGATACCCCAGGAGCAACAGTGTCCCTAATTTGCTGGGAAGTGGCGGTGCGGTCCCCTACGGCACTGCGTAGGATCCTACGGTCTTGGCGTGCGTCCGTGCGTCGCTGCGGTCCGGTCCCAGGTCGACGGGCACGTGCACCTTCCGCCGACCACTGGCGACAACATCGATGTACTGTGGAGACCTCACGCCCCACGTGTTGAGCAATTCGGCGGTACGTCCACCCGGCCTCCCGCATGCCCACTATACGCCCTCGCTCAAAGTCCGTCAACTGCACATACGGTTCACGTCCACGCTGTCGCGGCATGCTACCAGTGTTAAAGACTGTGATGGAGCTCCGTATGCCACGGCAAACTGGCTGACACTGACGGCGGTGCACAAATGCTGCGCAGCTAGTGCCATTCGACGGCCAACACCGCGGTTCCTGGTGTGTCCGCTGTGCCGTGCGTGTGATCATTGCTTGTACAGCCCTCTCGCAGTGTCCGGAGCAAGTATGGTGGGTCTGACACACCGGTGTCAATGTGTTCTTTTTTCCATTTCCAGGAGTGTATATAAATGACCTAGTAGATAGTGTCGGAAGTTTCATGTGGCTTTTCGCGGATGATGCTGTAGTATACAGAGAAGTTGCAGCAATAGAAAATTGCAGGGAAATGCAGGAAGATCTGCAGCGGATAGGTACTTGGTGAAGGGAGTGGCAACTGACCCTTAACATAGACAAATGTAATGTATTGTGAATACATAGAAAGAAGGATCCTTTATTGTATGATTATATGATAGCGGAACAAACACTGATTGCAGTTACTTCTGTAAAATATCTGGGAGTATGCGCACGGAACGATTTGAAGTGGAATGATCGTATGAAATTAATTGTTGGTGGGGCGGGTGCCTGGTTGAGATTCATTGTGAGAGTCCTTACGAAATGTAGTCCATCAACAAAGGAGGTGGCTTACGAGACACTTGTTCGACATATACTTGAGTATTGCTCATCCATGTCGGATCCGTACCAGGTCGGGTTGACAGAGGAGGTAGAGCAGATCCGAAGAAGAGCGGCGCATTTCGTCACAGGATTATTTGCTAAGCGTGGTAGCGTTACGAAGATGTTTAGCAAACTCAAGTGGCAAGAGGGGCGCTCTGCATCGCGGTGTAGCTTGCTGTCCAGGTTTCGAGAGGGTGCGTTTCTGGATGAGGTATCGAATATATTGCTTCCCCCCACTTATACCTCCCGAGGAGATCACGAATGTAAAATTAGAGAGATTCGAGCGCGCACGGAGGCTTTCCGGCAGTCGTTCTTCCCACGAACCATACGCGACTGGAACAGGAAAGGAAGGTAGTGACAGTGACACGTAAAGTGTCCTCCGCCACACACCGTTGGGTGACTTGCGGAGTATAAATGTACATGTAGAAAGTTCGTTATGTCAGGTTCCGTATAATTCTACATATGTGATTATGGCTACAGATGCTCGGACTTCAATTTTATTTGTGAAAATGTGTAGTAGGTCAATTTCTGACAGGATGCCAACTGTTTGTCAGAATCTTTTCGTGGTTCTAGGTAGGATTCCCATGGCTGCAACGCGCAATTAAGCGCTGGAAGAGACTGAAGCCCTGACGTGGATGCTTCTGCAGGTGCCGCCATGAGGAGGCGCCAAGCCCCCCCCCCCCCTCTTCCCCTGCAAATGACGCGAAAGTGTGTCAAGGTCGTTTCTCTCTTCGTTTTCTTTCTATAACGAGCGCTGCTCAACTAGTTATGTGTCCTTGCTTGTGCCGTAATGTATCGAACGTTAGACTCTCAAAAATTTCTTTATAGATAGAGTGCATACAGAAGCATTGTGACATTTGGTTGAAGTGTATGTTCTGTGTTAAATTAAGAAACTGCGCTGGTAGCATTGTAAATCACATAATAATTTTGTTTCTAGACTTTTTTTGCACATTTAGACTTTTAGACGTAGTGCTGTGAAAAAGTATTCGTTTTGTACCAGTCGACTTTCTCTTCAAGTTTACAATGCCACTTCATTATGAATCCTGACATTTATTACATTTTCTTGTAATTCTTTGTTGTATTATTTGGCTCCATTGGAGGGCCATAGTTAGGAGCAACTTTCTGTACAACAGTGTGTAAACCATTGTCTGGATTCCTCGTTCAAGAGTAGCACTTGTATTTGGAATGAGTCGCTGAATGAATTCATATTGTCAGTTAAGGTGGCAGACCATACCAAACGACATTTGTGGCATATTTCTTCTTATGGGTTATTCCCACCCTCCCCCACTTCACTCTAGCTGCCACACCACACTCCTCAGTATTGAGCTTTTCTACTTTCGAAATTCCTTGCAAATTGATAACATGTTTATGGGTGAATATGAACTATTTATACGACCACTGAGATCGATAGTCACACTAGCGCCGTTAGCATCACTTTTGTTTTGGCGGCCAAACATTGATGGTTGACGCTAAGATATGTAGAGTGGAGAGTCACTAGATACATTACTTAATAGTGAAGGTGGTTCATGCAATAAATAATGAGAAACGGAGTCATATTATATGAAGTCATGTCCCTCATACATATCCTGCACCGGTACACGGAGCTGCAGCATTAATTACCGTACCCATGAGTGGGAGTTTGGTGAACTGGAATGGTTGACTGTGTTCGTGAACTCAAGAAATGTATAGTATCCAGTGGGGAAACAGTAGTGAAGTGAACTGTTACCAAAGTGCTAAAGTCCTGTTAGACACGTTGTTAGATTATTTCTTATGTAATACCCTCCAGCACCCACTGTAGGAATCTGTTTAGCGAATATTTCAACCTGGTTGCAGTGCAGAATTACGGAGCTAGAAGCGAGTTCCAACTGGGTACTGGAGATGACTGGGCAGACATCTTGCTCTTAAAACAGGTGTCCCCACACTAGGTTCCTTATGAAATTACCTATGTTCACTGGACTAATGCTATACAAATTGACGGAGGAAATAAGTTTCTTGCTCACACCACAAGTAATAATTAATAAAATAATGATATAAAATGTAGTCAAGAGAAAATCTGGGAATCAAATGCTTATTGCTGGTATTATCATCTACAACTATTTAGTCCTGTGTAAGGAAAGGGAGAGGGTCCAAAAGCGTGTGTTAATTTGGTTGATTCATTAAATTGTACTTGTATGGTACAAGTGAGAAGGCTTCAGTTGGTACCCAAGATAATGTCTTTGAACATAAATTACTCAACGGGTTAATGGAAAACTACACACGAAAATGTTATGATTTGTCAAGGTATATGGCAATCTACATGTCGTATGTTACACCTAGAATCTTGGGAAGCAGTAACTTGAGAATGTTTTCCACTACAATGAAGAATTGAACATACAGAAAAACCTCTTACAGAAGATTTATTTGGAATAAATTTTAAAAGATACCCCAAGATGTCTCATTAATATGAAAATTGTGTGTTGTGTACGTGGCAGATGGATACTTAGATGCCGGTAAGTAGATTCAGATGTACGTTTGTATCTTCTGTTCTCTCTTGCTTGCAAGGATTCAGCTGTGCATAGTTTATGATCCTTTACTGGTTGTCTTATTTTGTGCTGGCCTTTTGATGACGAACACGTTGCAGGGTGTAATAGACTAGGAGTTGACTGACCCTGCCTCTCTGCAACCATCGATTTATGGTAACTTAATGAGAAGACGATGTCATTCCTCTCCATCCTTAGAACGAGGAGACTGCACACAAAATGGGAATGTAAAATGTTGTCTGTTTCAACCTCTTTTATGTTACTAGATAGAACACTAATTTGTACTACACGCAAATGGTTCATGTTACCACCGTCATGTCGAAATGTACTGTTGTTGTAGCCTCACAAGTAAAAGAAAAGATTCGCGGAACGAGTAATAACTGAAATGATCGTCCTAACTGGGGTCGTGATGAAGTCGTGACAACTACACTGTAGCACTGGGTCTCAGGGAGAGTGCTGATGTTTCTGGGTTGCTTGGTAGAGCCACGCGGCGCGGTGCAGAGGCAGCTGGAGCTCCAACAGGTGGTCCGCCGCAAGCTACGGGCGCCACTGCCTGGAGCGAAGCTGCGACCCCAGCTGTCTGCTGTCCGGGTCACCGCGGCTTGAGGCCGGTTCTCACCAGAGAGTGGCAGCGTGGCGTTCGGCAGTGGCGGCGGCAAGTGTTTTCTGCCGTGACGCGACGGTTCGCGGAATTGCCGTTTCCACCTGGAAGTGGCAGA
Organism: Schistocerca cancellata; assembly: GCF_023864275.1. Taxonomy (NCBI): domain Eukaryota; kingdom Metazoa; phylum Arthropoda; class Insecta; order Orthoptera; family Acrididae; genus Schistocerca; species Schistocerca cancellata. The sequence continues at coordinate 55,054,865 of NC_064633.1, forward strand.
CGCTAGCGGAAACCAGTGACGGATCTCCACTGGGCTACGGGTGGGAACCCACAGATACGTGCGGGGCATCTGCTTAACTGTACCATAAGTCTAAGTGAAAGAAATACGAAACTGAGTGAACATGTACTAATCATTTATTTTCTTTATGGAATATTCTTTCCATATTTCATTATTCATATTTTTTTATTTTGGATTTGATGAATTACAAAAGAAAAAAAAACGGTTGCCTCGGAGAAAAAACTTGCTGTGACTCTCATAACAGCATTCATTACTGCAATGTTCAGAACCTAAATGCAGTTTATTGTAACGGTAGTGCATTACCTTTTCGTGGGCATTTATTTATAGCCGAAAATTAGGGAGAGTTGATCCTCTGTATTTGCTGCATTAAGATCACATATCTGCACCATTCTGTGAGTGTTAGTTATTGAAACAATCCGTGAAGTAATATCACAGCACTGAACTCCATCTCTAAACTGCCATTAACATTATCATAGGCAAGATAGGCATCAAGCCGACACCCACCCACCACAGTGGTACAGGTCAACATACCTAAGAACACCACAGATAATAATGAAATTGAAAGAATATATAATAAAGGAAATTATTCTGGCAGTTATTGAGACAAAAATTTAAAATGTGACGGAAGATTGAAATTCAGTAGCAGGAATAGGAGTAGGAAGAGGAAACAGTAGGAGAACATTGACTCAGGCGAAGGACTCAAAGGGGGAGGTACCTGGTAGAACTTTACGCAGAGCATAACTTAATCATCGCCAACAGTTTGCTTAAGAATCACGAAAGAGGAGTGCATATTTGGAACAGAGTTTTCGAAACCAGCTTTTAAACTGTAAGACAGTTCCAGGTGTAGATACAACCGATAATTTTTTTTATTAGAAACGGAACTCCTCTAGCTGTACTTAAGATTTTCTATTTACTTGGCTTAAGTACAGCTGAAGGAGTTTAATTTTTAACAAAAATTGTACCAGCTGTGTCCCAACTCCATCTAATTTAATTATGTATGTACGAAGATAATTTTTTTGGTTATGAACTGCAGATTACAACTAACGAGGTAGCAAAAGTAGAAAATTAAGGAGATGGAATCAGAGTAAAGTACGACCCAGTTAATTTTAAAGGGATCATTAGGCAGGAACGAATCCACTAAAGATACCTTTGAGAGAAGAAGTAGAGAAGGCAGCAGAGAATGCCAATGGGAAAACGGTACAGTAGAAATCCTTGCATAGCAGACGATATATTGAATTTAATCTCCAAGAGAGGAAAATATAAACATCAAGTGAATGATATAACCCACAGAGAACAAGGATGTCTGAAAGACGACATTAGCAGAAAGTTCAAAAACGCAAATCAAGAATGTCTAGGAGGTAAAATTCAAGACTCTCTGAACAGCCTTGGATTTTCCTCCTAGCCATTCTTGCTTTGCGATTTTGCACTCGGAAAAAGTGGATGCTGCTTATGGGCAAAGAAATTTTTAAAAAAATGGGAAATATGCTTTGGAGTAAATAGAAGAAAATGTACGGATATCAAGAGCCCAGATGCAAGCCATGACAGAATAAGGCAAGTCTGGAAGGTGGAAATAACACGTAGAGAGGTGGCGGGGGGGCTATACAAACCACATGACAACAATGTAAGAATCCTGTAAAACGCCAATCTTACGATTTATCTTAGTAGACAGAATGAAGAAGGATAAACCTATATTTGTAGCATTTGTAGATTTAAACAAAGCTTTTGACAATCATAGCTGAAATATACTGCTGAATAATTGGTTTGACCACTCCGCCATTTATGGCATTTTCTGTAAGACAAGTATTCCTTCACGAACCAACATCCAATAACTAGTTATCTATTATCTATTACTTTCGAATGCACTGGCAATTCTCAAACCGTGTACAAGTCATCAATGACAAAAATATCGTAATGCAGTTCTCCATATGCTGCCATACGTTTTGTGTGCAGGGAAGATTTTTTTCCTCTGACTTTAAACATCATGTCACCATTCTTCACAAACGTATTAAAGAATGACCTAACACTATATGAAGCTATTTTAATTACCGTTTGTGTCAGGGAATCAGATTATTTGAAAATTTTGACAACGAAATATCGAATCTACAACTGGATCATAACAGGTAAAGTAGTAACTATGAAGCTAATTATTATGACTATTTCTTCATGCCATTTGAAAGACTTGGCTCAGTTCGACTGCAACTCTACTATCTTATGTTGCCCTCTCGAGCTTATGGATGTTGAAGGTGATCCCTATTAAAGGAAGTAGTAACACGATATCAAACTAGTTTTAATTACCGTTTGTGTCGTGGAAGCAGAGTAATCGAAAAATAGATACTGAATTTTGGCAACCAAATATCGACTCGACCATCGGCTCGTAGCTGCTAGAGTGGTAACTATGAAGATAATATTATGACTGGTCCTTCATAAACATTTGGGCTCAGTGTGGCTGCTCATCTGTTATGATGGATTGTCCTCCAGAGCTTATGGATAATGAAGAGGATGCACAGAACGTCACATTTCATACTTTATGGAAAGGTGTTTGGCATAAAGATGAGATCAGTGATGTACAGTCTGTTGATAAAGGGAATTAACATATCATAGGCTATATATCATCCCTGTAATGACTATTTTAGCGATGTTGGAAAGAATAATTGGAAAGCTGGTGTTATTACATGTAATTATAAAGTATTCTGAAAGCACCAAATAAACAAAATGTCTTAAGACAGAACGAGATAATTAATAACAATTTTTTACGTCACCATGACAGAAAAATAATAAAAGTCACTTTCTTGCTGCAACGTATTTTATGTGCTCCAGACTTGTCTCTCCTTTTACTATAAGGAATCCGCAATAGAATCCAGAATGATACAGTTTTGATACGTGATATTTCTAAGTGATAGAACAGTTCACGTCTTATTTCCTTACGTGAATAAGTGATTACTTACAGTTATTCGAATTTTTGGCTGGCATCTGTGTTTTTTGTCATCTGGTCACATGCTGCAGTTCCCACTATAAATTGACTTGTAAAGTATACGCACATTTTCACGATACGAACTTTTTACTTCACAATGATCATGTTTTTTGCGCTAATTGCTGTGGAGCGCTATTATTATAAGTCTTAAGCTATAGATATTCTGCCAAAAACTGCGATTTAAGGTCGTAACTATCGTGTGTTTAGTTCACGTTCTTCCTGTTTGGATTTTTATGTACATGTTGCCAGTCTAACGAAGTATGAGCTGAAAAATTACGTCTGATCATTTATGTTGTCTTTAAGTCAGAGTGTGTGTGTGTGTGTGTGTGTGTGTGTGTGTGTGTGTGTGGTTACTCAGGGCGAGTTGCACAAAGTTGAATGTGAATGTAATAACTGTCAGGGAGTGGTTGAAAGTTTTGTTGTTGAGCTGATACGAACTTTGGTTTAAATGTTGTGTGGAGAGTTTCATGTAAGAGTCAGAAGAAAGCGGCTGGGTGCTAATGTTATGATAATTATCTATTGGAGTGTTATTCTACTATTTTATCTTACATGAATCCTTCCACAAAACCTTCAAACTAAGACGTTATTTTTCAATACACATTTCGTTCGATTGGTAACATGTACATAAACAAACCAAACTGGAAGAGATGTAAAGTGAAAACACAGTGGTTACGACTTTTAATCACAGTTTTCGGGTAAAATATCTACGACTGGTGACAGAAGAATAATAGTGCTCCTCAGCAATATGCGCAAAGAACATGAAAGCTGTGAAGGAAAATAGCTCACAACGTGGAAATGTGCTTACGTTTTTAAGTGAAGTCATACGGCAAACCTCATGTTGTGAAGAGATGAGATGAAATGCATACACCATGCAAAAACTACATTAACTCTAAGTATTCACTTATTCATGTAAAAATAAGACATGAACTGTTTTATAATCTACAAATATTGCATGTTGAAACGAAAGTCTATGATTCCAAATTCCACTGAAGGTGCGAAACACATCTGGAACAAATGAAATACATTGCAGCAAGAAATAGGCGTTAGTTATTTACAAAACGAAATAATCACTATTAGTAGTCTTAGCAATTACATCTTATGACATACTAGCAAATGAGATTCGGTTTAAGTTCTGTAATTTTATATAGAATATTGCAAATATTTATCTGTTGAACGCCACTGTAGTTCTCATTTAACATGCAGTTTAATGCCACTTAAAATTTACATCGATCTACTGTGAAAATCCATAGTTACTTCCACATCTCGACAGATAAAAAGGTTTCGCTTATTTATTATGCGACAAAATACATGCAATCAACTTTTAAAACAATTTCGATACGTTGGTTAAATTTCATATGTAATAATGCATTTATACCTTCACACACTCAATAAAGAGATACAAAACCTAATCAGGATGAATAACGGAAAGAAATTCAGTGTTTTATCGAGCGAAGGTATCAGGCTGTAAGATGAAGGATCGAACTTTTTCACCAAATACTTACCTTGAAATCATATAAGATTTTTATAGTGCCCACTGCGTCCTAGTCAGAGCTTCTGCGAAAGTTTGTGTGGCCGGGGCTGCAGCACGTGGCGTAGAGCTGCAACACGTCACATGGCTGCGGTCGCGGTTCAATATGAGTAGACTGCGACACAGGGCCAGCTATGCCGCGCTGCTGAGGGCATTTCCGAGGCAATTTCGGCGCTGCCGCAGCGTTTTGTCGCGCGGCAGCCCTAAAGGGAACCGGGCCTTTAGTTCACTGCTGTGAAGGAATACCTGCGTGGCCTGCGAGGATCACCTGACCCACAGATTCAAGCTAGCGCTTGGTAGCAGCACCCACTTGTTGGTGAAAATGCTGCCTATGAATGATGGTAGCAGATCCTGGTGATGCTTTCCAGCGCTAAGCACGTGAACAAAATGTTTGCTGTAACCACCAAATCCTAAAATACAATGCACTGGTGAGACATGCAACTGTCTCCAAAGGAGAGGAGCCTGTGGGACAAGAAGCAGCAATGTGCAGGGAGCAGATGCCGAGCCACAAACAGGAGTGCCCGAGGCTGCATGTGTATACTGCAGCTTGCGCGTCTTGCAACTCATGGGAGGAAATTATTCTGTATGCACTTCTGAAGGAAAGCGGAATATGCCACCAACGCGAGAATAATATGACCAAGGGCTCGGTTGTGGAGCAGACATCACATATCACACTAGGACTTCAAGCGTCAATTAAAAATTCGGTCAGTATACCATATGATAGGGCTGTAATGACATCACTCTTACTCGAGGGGCTGGGTCACTAAACTGTTAAAGATCAAAGGTCAGTAAGGCGCTAAGTCCGATGACTCTGAAATTATATATATATATAATTTCAGAGTCATCGGACTTAGCGCCTTACTGACCTTACTTAGCTTTGGTGGCACGAGATTCTGCAGAAGAACTAATTAATATATATAATATATATATAATATATAATATATATATATATATATATATATATACAGGGTGTTGCAAAAAGGTACGGCCAAACTTTCAGGAAACATTCCTCACACACAAATGAAGATGTTATGTTATGTGGACATGTGCCCGGAAACGCTTAATTTCCATTTTAGAGCTCATTTTAGTTTCGTCAGTATGTACTGTACTTCCTCGATTCACCACCAGTTGGCCCAATTGAAGGAAGGTAATGTTGACTTCGGTGCTTGTGTTGACATGCGACTCATTGCTCTACAGTATCAGCGTCAAGTACATCAGTACGTAGCATCAACAGGTTAGTGTTCATCACGAACGTGGTTTTGCAGTCAGTGCAATGTTTACAAATGCGGAGTTGGCAGATGAACATTTGATGTATGGATTAGCACGGGGCAATAGCCGTGGCGCGGTACGTTTCTATCGGGACAGATTTCCAGAACGAAGGTGTCCCGACAGGAAGACGTTCGAAGCAATTGACCGGCGTCTTAGGGAGCACGGAACATTCCAGCCTATGACTCGCGACTGGGGAAGACCTAGAACGACGAGGACACCTGCAATGGACGAGGCAATTTTTCGTGCAGTTGACGATAACCCTAATGTCAGCGTCAGAGAAACTGCTGCTGTACAAGGTTACGTTGACGACGTCACTGTATGGTGAGTGCTACGGGAGAACCATTTGTTTCCGTACCATGTACAGCGTGTGCAGGCACTATTAGCAGCTGATCGGCCTCCACGGGTACACGTCTGCGAATGGTTCATCCAACAATGTGTCACTCCTCATTTCAGTGCAAATGTTCTCTTTACGGATGAGGGTTCATCCCATCGTGATCAAATTGTAAATTTTCACAATCAACATGTATGGGCTGACGAGAATCCGCACGCAATGGTGCAATCACGTCATCAACACAGATTTTCTGTGTGTGCGTGTGTGGTTAGGTTCTATGGGACCAAACTGCTGAGGTCATCGGTCCCTAGGCTAATTAAACTACCTTAGGCTAAGGACAACACACACAAACACCCATGCCTGAGGGCGGACTCGAACCTCCGGCTGGGGGAGCCGCGCGAGCCGTGACAAGGCGCCGGAGACCGCGCGGCTAAACCGCGCGGCCCTGAAAAATCAAGATCAAAGTGAGTAAAATTTAACATCGATGTCAGATGTCAAGTTCAGAGGAGAATAATAGAGTCTTTATTCTTCAAAACCTGAAGATCAAGTCTGACATAAAAAGTAAGATACTCTCGTACTGATGTTATTTAGTAAATTCGCCATACACACTCATGTCTCGTGGAACGGCTTACAAGTACAGATTTATACCTTCACGAGAGCTGTCATTCGTGTCAGCCGAGTATGGCAGATTACTCTTTGATTTTTTTTAATTGCATTGGTCAAATGGGACATCAGCTTAGCTTTGGTGGCACGAGATTCTGCAGAAGAAGTAATTAAGAGGCATTAAACTACGTGGAAATATTGACCAGGAATCAGATGTTGTTAGACCTGTTATTTGTTCCCCAAACTACACAATGACTTGCACTCTACAAGAAGCGGAAGTGCGTCTAGGAGTTCCACATTTGCACTATATACAAGGTGCCTCAATAAAAAGCACACACAGATATGTAGACCATAGGTCATCTCTATTCATTTACAATGTTCCTGAAAAATATTTGCAGATCCAAACAGCAGTCATCCATAGGTTTATAGTCCGGACGTTCTAACTTTTAAAAACCTGCAACAAGTAACATAAGCCTTGTAAGTGAATGACATATGTTCCAGGATGGCAGTATAGTTATCATTTCTTCCTACTTGTCTGACCGGAAGCACGCGCCAAACGAAAACTACTGCTTTCTCGACGATGTTGATATAATGCAAGAAAGTGTTCATGTTCCTGATTAATTTTCGCATATTAGATGAACACTACGCACTGCCCTTGGCAACACCGTAACACATAACTAGCGTAGAGTGTTCAAACAAGTTGTCGTTTGAGCGGGATTCAGATCATGAAGGGGGAACAATGTTATTTGTTAAGCCGCACATTACGCTTGGAAGCAGGAAAAAAAGTATAGTGAAGACGATTAAAACGGCTAACGTACACCCCCCTCCCCTGTCATTACCACTTACCATGTACTGATAGCTCCACAAGTTTAAAGAGCCTGTGAAGCCAGGCCCTGTCAGGTAAGGAGACACCAGGCCCAGTGACGTAGGAAGGGATGCCATCTCCTATATATCAAACAAACAAACTATTACCTACATTAAATACTTTTATTATGATAATCACCATACACATTGGGTTCAGGTTGCGTACTTGGCGATGAATACACAAGAAATATCTTTATGAAACTAACTTAAGCAAGATAAATACATGATAATTTACCGGGTGATAATGGTGTAATCTCAAGAGAAAAAGAAATGCTAACGTAACTTCAAGTGCACTAAACACACGAAAATTTACCACAAAAATATTACACTGACAGTGTTATAAAATCGCGCAATTGATTGTACACACTATTGTAACTGGACAATATCATCTATCTGCCGAATGCCTTCTTCGAATTTAATCCCCAAGAACATAAGGGCAGTGTGTCGACAAGAGGTACTAAGAGAAACTACGAAAATCAACCTGAAGTAGATCTGAACAGAATCTAGTGACTCCCACACACAGCGCCTGCGCAATGCGGTATTTACTTCGTGCACACTGCGCCGATACGGGCGCCGTTGTCGGCTGTGTCGTGTGTCGGCGGCGGATGCGTTTACACCTCGACGCCTCGCGAACCTGTAGACCTGTCAGTTGTACTCTGGCCTTGACTAGATATACAGTCGTAAATTGCCCTAAGTTTTCATTAGGCGAAAAACTATGTTTTTCCCTGGCTACATCAATTTCCTGTGTCCACTCGTTAAGGCTGAGCAACGTGTATACTGTTGCCCTCAAATGTTTCGCAGGACTTAACTAGCACAGCTCTTAGTTCGTGATCTACAATCCGGAGATGTTACAAGATATCAGAGCCTAATGAACACACACGGGTGTTCACAACAAAATGTGTCTCCCGGAGCCACAACAGAGCGGGATGCGCTCCGTCCAGCACACGGCCCTTCTAGGAAGAGGGTCCCCCTCAAATCGCTCACTAGTAATTGCCTACACTGTTGCAGCCTCCCTACACCGTATTGCAGATTCACCTCCTGCCATAACTAGAATCGTCCAGTGAGTGCTTTTGCTCCAACTTCATTTCTTTGCCCAATAAGGTTTCAGAATCGAACTGTTGTGTATGGTACTTTCACCCAGTCCAATGAGCTTTCGCCCAAACGGCTAGTGTTGATGTGAACATCATGTGTCGTCCTCGCCAATATCACGTGATTTTCGAGTGTTTATCAAAATACGAGTGACTGACACCGTTGTCCTATTTTCTGCACGTCAAAAACGCATCCCACAGCGTTACTGAGCAGGTGTGGGTCTCTCACCCTGTACATGAGAGTGTCACGTGAATTTTGTTCATGTCAAGCTGATGATGCACTTTCTGCGTTCTTATCTACATCTACATCTACATCCATACTCCGCAAGCCACCTGACGGTGTGTGGCGGAGGGTACCCTGAGTACCTCTATCGGTTCTCCCTTCTATTACAGTCTCGTATTGTTCGTGGAAAGAAGGATTGTCGGTATGCCTCCGTGTGGGCTCTAATCTCTCTGATTTTATCCTCATGGTCTCTTCGGGAGATATTCGTAGGAGGGAGCAATATACTGCTTGACTCTTCGGTGAAGGTATGTTCTCGAAACTTTAACAAAAGCCCGTACCGAGCTACTGAGCGTCTCTCCTGCAGAGTCTTCCACTGGAGTTTATCTATCATCTCCGTAACGCTTTCGCGATTACTAAATGATCCTGTAACGAAGCGCGCTGCTCTCCGTTGGATCTTCTCTATATCTTCTATCAACCCTATCTGGTACGGATCCCACACTGCTGAGCAGTATTCAAGCAGTGGGCGAACAAGCGTACTGTAACCTACTTCCTTTGTTTTCGGATTGCATTTCCTTAGGATTCTTCCAATGAATCTCAGTCTGGCATCTGCTTTACCGACGATCAACATTATATGCTTATTCCATTTTAAATCACTGCTAATGCGTACTCCCAGATAATTTATGGTATTAACTGCTTCCAGTTGCTGACCTATTTTGTAGCTAAATGATAAAGGATCTGTCTTTCTGTGAATTCGCAGCACATTACACTTGTCTACATTGAGATTCAATTGCCATTCCCTGCACCATGCGTCAATTCGCTGCAGGTCCTCCTGCATTTCAGTACAATTTTCCATTGTTACAACCTCTCGATACAACACAGCATCATCTGCAAAAAGCCTCAGTGAACTTCTGATGTCATCCACCAGGTCACTTATGTATATTGTGAATAGCAACGGTCCTATGACACTCCCCTGCGGCACTCCTGAAATCACTCTTACTTCGGAAGACTTCTCTCCATTGAGAATGACATGCTGCGTCCTGTTATCTAGGAACTCCTCAATCCAATCACACAATTGGTCTGATAGTCCATATGCTCTTACTTTGTTCATTAAACGACTGTGGGGAACTGTATCGAACGCCTTGCGGAAGTCAAGAAACACGGCATCTACCTGTGAACCCGTGTCTATGGTCCTCTGAGTCTCGTGGACGAATAGCGCGAGCTGAGTTTCACATGACCGTCTTTTTCGAAATCCATGCTGATTCCTACAGAGTAGATTTCTAGTCTCCAGAAAAGTCATTATACTCTAACACAATACGTGTTCCAAAATTCTACAACTGATCGACGTTAGAGATATAGGTCTATAGTTCTGCACATCTGTTCGACGTCCCTTCTTGAAAACGGGGATGACCTGTGCCCTTTTCCAATCCTTTGGAACGCTACGCTCTTCTAGAGACCTACGGTACACCGCTGCAAGAAGGGGGGCAAGTTCCTTCGCGTACTCTGTGTAAAATCGAACTGGTATCCCATCAGGTCCAGAGGCCTTTCCTCTTTTAATTGTTTCTCTATCCCTCTGTCGTCTATTTCGGTATCTACCATTTTGTCATCTGTGCGACAATCTAGAGAAGGAACTACAGTGCAGTCTTCCTCCGTGAAACAACTTTGGAAAAAGACATTTAGTATTTCGGCCTTATATTTACTCTTAAATGGAAAGGCTGTGTTCTTCTTTGAGATCACCCAAAAAAGGATCTCCTACAAGGTTAAAATGCTTACTTCAGCGCAGTTGTGCGTCAGATCTCACCCAGCGGTGACTCATATTTGTGCGTTTATCTCCGCCGAAAAATACCAGGTGTAATCCGCAAGTCTCAGTCGTCTCACATCCTTCCACATGGAGAGGAACTCGTAGACAGGTGGGACACGGCATTTCGAAAATGCATTTCCGAGAGACATAAGCATACAGTTACCACTGGACGAACAGTCCAAGAAACACTTTGCAAAAAAACATACACTGAGGTTAGTTCCAGTTTGAAAGACTACCGTTTGGAAGTGCTTCATTTCCTGTAATTTTGAAGGTTTCCTGGAACAGTTAACAACAAAAGTCGACTCCTGTACAAACTATTTAGACAATATTGTCGTCGTGGGTTCTACGCCTGCTGAACGTTTAGAAAATACTGTTTGTTTCAAGTTCTTTCTGCTTCTGTCTTAAAGTGCTCCTCCTTCCAGGAAGAAATGAACTACTTACGTCACATAAGTAAATACAGCGTATATAATCTACTCCAATTAAAGGTCTGCCAGTGCCTCGAAACATTAAGGATGTCCAATCAATCACTCCTAAAGCTTACAAACTGCTCCCCTGCTTCACTGTCTACAGTGGAAAATATTCCTTTTGTGTGCCCAATAGTTTAATGCTGACATGTTGTATCAATTACCCGCTGGTGCAAACACAGTGTTTGATTCGTCGAAGCAATCATGTTATCAAATCGACTCTCAGGACTTTGAAAGTCTTCAGAATTTTCTTGATGATTTCTGATGTGTTTTCACTGCCACTGCTTCTCAAGTGGCTTTGCAGGTTGTTTTGGAATATGTGCGCTACTGGAGGCGACACAGCTCAAAAGAAATTCCCCTAGTAGTGGTGCGTCGTTACTTCTTGCACCATCATCTGCTTTGCATGAGATCAGGTGTTCCACTGCTGCGTGATGTGTATGTTGTGATTCTTGTCCCTACACCAGGAAGTCTTGTCTTCATTGCACAAAGATCATTGGGGCGTAGAGTGCACAAACCAATTCGCCCACTGTCACTTTAGTTGGCAGGTATGGACGCCCAGTTTGCACGTGACCACTCGTTGTAAAGTAAGTGTGCAAAGCTGCAATGCTTTTATGCGTGCTCCCTCCGCGTGAAATCCTTAAAGTAAGCTTCCTTGTGATGTCCCCTGTAGTCCACAACTACTGGAAGTGTACTATCGGCTTTGCCTCCCATTTTTGGTCTAGAAAGTCTTTCAGAGGTCATTGTCTCTGACAGTGGGCCATATTTTACCTCAGCCGATTTCCAAGGGTTCGTTTGTACATTCAAAGTTCACTTGGAGAAACTTCATTGCTTCCACACACAGGAGCATGTACTGAAAATTTTTATATCCTCCTACCACTCCTTGTCACAAGACGGGAAGTCACTGGCAGAAATGTTACACACTCAAAGGCACCACACGATATTACATCTTCTGTGGCTGCCACGGAAACAATTGGTTCCGCATAGTCGGACGATGTTTCAGCCATAGGATGAAGTCTTTTACGTAATATTTAGTACGAAACAGCATTGGGAGAATGGAATCATTATCAAAGCAATCAGACGTTCGTCTTATGTCGTCCACGATTTTTATGGGCTACTGTGTCGCCATCAAAACCAGCTGTGCCATTCGTACGAGGACGTCAGTGATTTTGGTGCGGAATGTTTGACCACAGACACAGCACCTGCAGTCGCAGCCGCCCGTCTTCTGCTCGCGGCAGACCCGTTTCTCTATGTTCCCACTGAGATTGACAACCGTCCACTGTCAGCGCTGGAGCCGCCTCCACCGCCCCAGCCTCCGCCACTGACGTCACAAGCGCTGGCACCTTCACAGCTGTCAGAGACCAGATCCACGGACGAGTAGCACCAAAAGGTCATTACACTGCTGCAGGAGATCCCCTCGTCATCTAGCCAACCAGTGTATCCACATCTCTAGATGTGGATCAATGCTCTGCGACCGCTTTTTGGCTGGTGTTCCAGGTCGCTCATGTATCAGACACTGACGTGCTGGTGGGGAGGCGCTATTTGCCAGTTACCCTCCCTGCCTCCTCATCTGCGTCTGCATTCAAAGTGCGTCCGCTCTGCACTACGACAGTGTGGAGATTTGTTTGGTAGGAATCTGGTATCGTCCAGTCATCGCTGTGCTACACTATCGTCACCATATCGACTCCGCAGATGTCAATGACGTCCCACTGCAGTCCACAACGACGAATGGGAGGGCTAAAGAAGACACACCTCTCTCTCTCTCTCTGAGCACAACAGCACCATCACACGGAGGTCAATACAGAGCCATAAGTGGTAGTTTTCGGCTCATTTCGTGACCTCAGATTAACCAGCCAATGTTTGTTAAGTATTGCGTCAAGTGATACTTTAAAAGTCAGTGACAGTTGCGAATTATCAAGCACGCCATTGACAAAGCACTGTATCAAGTTAAGAAAATCTTTGTATCTTTCATGTAACATAGTTAATATTTCACGTGTTATAATTCAGATTATTTATCTCCCAGAGAAATCAAAGAAACCACACTATAAGCGCAGCTGTCTGCTTGTGGAAGCAGTTTGGCAGTCACGATCGTAAATATTTGTGCACTGATATCTGGTTTCAGCAAATAAAACAACCATCCTCAGATCATATCGTACAAAGTAGTAGTGTCTACATTGACCTGTGAAGTTAGAAACTTTGTCACTGTTTTACAGTTTTAGTCACGGTGAACGAATCAGAGTCTACCTCTATCTGCCAGCAGGGACATGTGTTCTAAAACTGTATTAGGCGAAATGTGTTTTGTTACTTCCTTATTGTACCATTTTCATATACCTATTGCTCTACAAAAGGCTATGGGGCATGTAATAATAGTGATTTTACTGTGAGTAAAACTGTGAAACACCCTCTTTTCCAAATGGTCTAACTTCAAAGATGGCGCTGCTACTTCGTACTACGTGATCTTAAGGTGCCAATTTAATTTTCTAAACCTATTTATCAGAATTCAAATATTTGCGACCTTGAGTAACAAATCATTCCTATGAATGGTTAGAATTTCAGGTATGGGTAATGCTATCTACGTTCTGCTCATAAGGAGGGACTTCGCAGCACATTCCCTCATACAGATATCACGTACGAGTATTGGTTGTTTGAGGAAAGACCGAGCTGAGACTCTTGTAAAAGCAGAAACGCCTACCAGCGTATGCCGGCAGCAGCAGTATTGCAACTGCTCGAGACAATTGCTTTTCTTTCTGTGATGTTGTTTCCTCCGTTGGCCACCAGCTTAAATGCGAATGAAGCCACATTCTCATGAACACATTATAGCATTACCCATATTTTGTACATACCCTACCTACACGACACCTTGTCTTATACACTCCCCAAAAGTCGTAGGTCTGAAGACGTTAAGTCATGAAAGTGAAAGAGTATGCTAGAGATCCTTTCATCCAGTCCACTGACTGACGATGTTCTCGAGGCCTCTACGAACCATGACACGAACTTGGCGTGAAACAACGTTATTTAAAAGCCCCGTTAGCCTTTGTACAATAAATTAGCACCCATTTGACAAAGACGACTGGTCGAAAAGTCGTCTTCACCTACACACTGAAACTGACTATGTGCTGATGAATGGCTGTCGCCGTGCTACAGGAATTCTGTGCAGCCCACACTTGCATGCTGTGAGATATGACGATATCATCTTGTGCACTAAAGGAAGATGGAAACCTAAAAGTGGTCGTAGCATGAAGAATAAATCAACAACAGGCCAATTTCAACTGTGGAAATTCTACCATTAATAAACTCTGATTACGATTCAGGGGTCACACACAGCAGCACTTTTACTGGTGCATGTGCTCCTTGCTTACCCCGTATTGTCAGAGTATTTTTCTGGAGCTGACACAAGGGCCATCCTACACAGTATTGACTCTCATACCTCTAGGAACTGTGATCGTTTGGATAACATCGGGTCTTATCGACACCTATTGGTACGAACATGCCCAGTTCATTTGCTCTTGCAAACACGCGCGGGTGCGCGCGGGTGCGCGCGGGTGGGTGTGGGTGGGTGTGGGTGGGTGTTGGGGGGGGTGTGTGGGTGGGTGTTGGGGGGTGTGGGTGGGTGTTGGGGGGGAGTGGGTGGGTGTTGGGGGGGAGTGGGTGGGTGTTGGGGGAGTGGGTGGGTGTTGGGGGGGAGTGGGTGGGTGTTGGGGGGGAGTGGGTGGGTGTTGGGGGGGAGTGGGTGGGTGTTGGGGGGGAGTGGGATGATTTCAGCAGTATGCGTGCTGACTTGTGCCTCAATGTGGGCTAAGACTGTGTCGATTAATTCGCTGCCCCTATTCGAGGTCACTCTAGAGCAGTTGCATTAAGTAGTGGAAATAACGGCAAACAGAAGCCAGTTAGCAGCTGGAAATTGAGGCGACGGCACTGCTGCCATCAGGAACTGAACAGAGGACAGCAGAGAGTCGTCCACTGGAATCTGCACTGATGAGCCGAAACATTGCGACCACTGCCCGTCACGAGAGTGAATGCCGACTGGTGGCAGGCGATGCTGGGGGTATTAGTTTAGGAACCGAGACTCTAAATGTGGTTGCAGGACTGTCTAGGGTCAATCTTCGAGTTCAAGACGCCAGTCGGCTATGGCTAAATGGAAGCTGTTGCTGTGATTTAAATCCAATGAACTTTCGCGATATGCGCATCGCTGCCCTCCGACTCGGGTGTAATGTGGCAGCCGGCCGAAGTGGCCGAGCGGTTCTAGGCGCTACAGCCTGGAGCCGAGCGACCGTTACGGTCGCAGGTTCGAATCCTGCCTCTGGCATGGATGTGTGTGATGTCCATAGGTTAGTTGGGTTTAATTAGTTGTAAGTTCTAGGCGACTGATGACCTCAGAAGTTACGTCGCATAGTGCTCAGAGCCATTTGAACCATTTGTAATGTGGCAAACTGTACACAATGGAAATGATTGGCAAACTAATGCCAATGACAAATGAGTAATGGGTGTGATCTTTGCCAAAATTAACACAAATGAGAGAGATTAATGTGTGCATCTATAAATCGAAATTAAATATGTCAACTTTGACAAACATTTATTGATATCGTATTCAAGACGAAAATCAAAACATGGTTTAAACGAAATGTCAACTTCTCCAAAGGTAAATTTAAGACACAAATCTGATCACAGAATCCTAACAATATTTAATTAAAATAAAAGAATATTTAGCGGCAAAGTCCTCGGGGAGTGTAGTAGCGGCATCTGGTACTAATTTTCGTTCCTGTGAAACTAATGAAACATGCAGTGTTTGAGGTTTACCCATGATATTGTAATTCTGGTAGAGACAGCAAAGGACCTGGAAGAGCAGTTGAACGGAACTGACGGTGTCTCGAAAGGAGGATGTAAGATGAACATCAACAAAAGCAAAACGAGAATAATGGAATGTAGTCACATTCAACTAGGTGATGCTGAGGGAATTAGATTAGGAAATGGGACACTGAAAGTAGTAAATTAGTTCTTGCTATTTAGGGAGCAAAATAACTGATGATGGTCGAAATAGAGAGGATATAAAATGAAGACTGGCAATGACAAAGAAAGGGTTTCTGAAGAAGAGAAATCTGTTAGCATCGTGTATAGATTTAAGTGCCAGGAAGTCTGTTGTGAATGTATTTGTATGGAATGTGGAGAGTAGAAGCTTTCGAAATGTGGTGCTACAGAATAATGCTGGAGGTTTGATAGGTAGATCACATAACTCAATAGAATCGGGGAGAAGGGGAATGTGTGGCACAATTTAACTGGAGAAGGGATTGTTTTGTAGGACACTTTCTGGGGCATCAAGGGATCACCAATTTAGTATTGGCAGGAAATGTGGAGGGTAAAAATCATAGAGGGAGACCAAGGGATGAATAGACTAAGTAGATTCAGAAGGATGTAAGTTGCAATAGATTCTCGGAGACGAAGAAGCTTGCATAGGATAGAGCAGAATGGAGAGCTGCTTCAAACCAATCTCTGGGCTAAAGATTACAACAACAACAAAAGACGTGTTTCTTTCTATGTCTTCTATGTGTAGGTATTTTATATAGTACCAGTGAAGGACGAAGAACAGGAGGAAGCAACGAAATGTAACTTCACAGGTAGAAAATTTATGTGACGTTATTTTAGTGATTACAGAATCTAGTCAAATGTACAAAGAAGTTGGCAGTATCAGGCTACTTACCAGTGCAACGTTGCACTTCTTCTGGGCTGGATAGACTCACAAATCTTGTGGGAAGAGTTTCATAGAGTCGTGGTATTCGCTCCTGTGGTAATGGGACACTACTGTTGCAACAGCTCTTTGACATTCCAGGTAACAGCACTGGGGTGCGCCGAGGCTACGTCCGATGTATACCCACGCATGTTTTGTTGGGGGCAGATGTAGGGAGGGGTCTCGCTGGCCACAGAAATATCTCAACGTCACGCGGACAGTTTATAGATTCAAGTGCCACGTGTGGACGAGCATTGTCCGTTTAAAAAGCTCAACGATACCGTCTCATGACAGCCAATACATGAAGACGCAAGGTGTCCGTGGCGTGTGCAGCCACAGTTCCTCGAACCGCTCCCAGATGTGATCTGAAGTCGTGCCTGATATCTCTCTAGACCATGACGTCATGAGGAACACTGGTGCGAGTCTCTAAAACATTGGAAGAGAGTGACCTCTCCACAGGTCGCCGCCATATTCGCCGACGATGATCATATGGGGTTGTGCAGAATCGCGATTCGTAACTGAGCACAATACCACGCCGTTCATCAGCAGTCCATGCCTCCCGGCCACGTCGCATCTCCAAACGCAACCGTTTGTGCTGTTGTGTTAACGGCAGCCTATGCACTGGAGGGTAATTCCCTGGTCCTCCTGCTCCTAGTCTACGACCAGCGTGACGCGGATATTCCATTACTTCTTCTCGGATTGCTGGTTCAGATGTGAAGGGGTTCCAGTGTTCTTGTTCACAATACGACGATACTCCTTTGTGGACATTGTCGACCAGAACTTTGACGACTAGTATGTTTGCTGACGTTTCCATGTAGTCCAGCACCGAAACATTGACATCTGACCGAAGATTCTCGTTGCTTCACATCTTTTTCCAGACGATATATATACAAGGTGGTTCTCATAAGAGTCGTCAAGCGTATTTTCTCTGGTGTTTCGGCAGGTACTTGCAATTTCGGTTTTGGAATGTGTAGATGAAAGCGACCGAAACAAATACTGCTCTTCACGTTTTACACTTGACTCTAGAACGTTGGTTTGTTTTCCAGTTAAAAATAATTTTTAAAAATGACTTTCCGAGCCCATTCGATAGCGTGTTCCTAGAGTAATGTAATGCGACATTCGTCTTATCGACATGTATTAGCAGAGACACTGAAACAGGAAGAATAAGCCGCACTCCAGCAACGACTGAGTAGCGCTGCTGCATTAGCAGACATCGTGGAGCAGGGTAGTGCTAGAGATACTGCTGGAGTACCCCCTCCTAATATCGTGTAGGGCTCCCGCGAGCACTCAGAAGTGCCGCAATACTACGTGGCATGGACCCAACTAATGTCTGAAGTAGTGTTGGAGAGAACTGACACCATGAATGCTAGAGGACTGTCCATAAATCCGTAAGAGTACGTAAGGGTGGGGATCTCTTCTGAAGAGCATGTGCAAGGCATCCCAGATATGCTCAATAATGTTCATGTTTGGCCAGTTTGGTGGCCAACGGAAGTGTTTAAACTGGGAAGAGTGTTCCTCAAGCCACTCTGTAGTAATTCTGGACGTGTGGCATGTCGCACTGTAGTGCTGGAAATGCCCAAGTCCGTAGGAATACCCAATGGACATGAATGGATGCAGGTGATTAGACAGGATGCTTATATATGTGTCACGTGTCAGAGTTGAATCTAGACGTGTCAGTGGTCCATATCACTCCAACTGCACGCGCTCCACACCATTACAGAGCCTCCACTAGCTTGAACAGTCCCCTGCTGACATGCATGGTCCTTGGATTCGTGAAATTGTCCCCGTACCCGTACACGTCCATCCGCTCGGTACAATTTGAAACGAGACTCGTCCGACCAGGCACCATGTTTCCAGTCATTAACAGTCCAACGTCCATATTGACGGGTCCAGGCGAGGCGTAAAGCTTTGTGTCGTATAGTCATCAATGATACAAAGTGGGCCATCGGCTCGAAAGCCCACATCGATGATGTTTCGATGAATGGTTCGATGAATGGTTCGCACGCAGTCACTCTCTGATAGCCAAGCAACGAAATCTGCAGCAAATTGCGGAAGGGTTGCACCTCTGTCACGTTGAACGATTCTCTGTAGTCGCCGCTGGTGCCGTTCTTACAGGATCTTTTCCCGACCGCAGTGATGTCGGAGATTTGATGTTTTACCGGAATCCTGATATTCACGGTACACTTGTGAAATGGGCATACAGGAAAATCTCCACTTCACCGTTAACTCTGAGATGCTGTGTCCCATCGCTCGTTCCCCGACTATAACACTACGTCCAAACTCACATAAATCTTGATAACCTACCAATGTACTAGCAGTAACAATTGCGCCAGCCACTTGTTGTCTTATACAGGCGTTGCCGACCGCAGCGCCGTATTCTGGGTGTTTACATACCCCTGTATTTGAATACGCGTGCCTATACCATTTCTTTGGCGCTTCAGTATAACGTATATAAGGGATAGTTCAATGCATCGAGGCAGATGGAAGGAAGTAAGTAAACCGCTTCTTATTTCAAAATTTCACAATAATAGTGCAAAGATTCATCGCACTGTGAGACAGGCTGGTCAATGTCTTCATGGGAAAATGTTTGCTGTTTCCTGTGGACCCATGATTTAATCCAGGAAAACACCTCTTTGTCCGAAGCAAATCGATGACCACGAATGTCTTTTTTCAGAACGAGTGGGCTGGCGCAGTGGTTAGCACACTCGACTCTCATTCGGGAGGACGACGGTTCAAGCCCGTCCTCGGCCATCCTAATTAAGGTTTTGCGTGATATCCCTAAATCGTTTCAGCAAAAGCCGGCATGGTTCCTTTGAAAGGGTACGTCGGATTTCTTTCCCAATCCCCTAATCCGAACTTGTGCTCCGTCTCTAATGACCTCGTTGTCGACGGGACGTTAAACGCTAATCTATTTCTCTTTTTTCAGGGCTCGAAAAATTTGGAAATAACATGGGGACGGATCGGGACCATATAGGTGATCTATAAGGGCTTCGTAGAGAAATTTCTGTTGCCTAGTCGAATCAATCTGCGAACAATGTGTCCATCCACGTGTTGTCACGGTTGTTTCGAGTATGCGGTAGAAGTTTCGCTGGGAAGCCCTTACTCACTCTTAACACAATCCCGATCTCTCCCCATGCGATTTCCATATTTCTGGAGCCCTGAAGAAAAACGTTTACGGCCGTCGACTTGCTCCGGACGAAGCTCCCCACCACCTTGTGTGGCGATTGTAATTCACATAACGTTGTTTGGGCAATGTGGTCCCTTTACCTGCCCACATATGAGATGTTCCGGTGGTGGAGGGGGTGACTTGAGAGACTCACTGGTTCTCTCAGGCAAATATCGACGTCCATATCGGTGACGGTACTGTCATCGTCAGATCCATTGGACAGGATCAAGGTCGGATGGTCCAATGGCTTCGGAGCAGACTGCTTTGGCTAGCTGGCCTCTATTCCCAGCTTGGATTTTGGGAACGGTGGCAATGGCGACGTAACAAACTTTCTTCTGGTCCTCTTCGTTCATCTACCATGAGGGTTTTCCATCTAGGCTGACATTACGCTCAGTATCTGTCAATGTTTCAGCAATAGGAAGACTAGGCTGTGGTACCAGTGTGGCCAGATGAAAGCTGCATTTACAGCTGCATGTAGATATGCCCTGCTCGGCTGTCATAGTCTGAGTGCTAACACTGACCTACGGACAGACTGCTTCAAGGCCGAGGCAAGAGACTTGACAAAACTGGTGGCCGAGTGGCCTTAAATTCCTTCATCGCAGCGTAATATGAGAAACTGGATGACTAATTTCCTGAATATTTTATTCACCGAAGGCAGGACAGTCCCATCCCTAAAACAGATGGGTCTGGGAGCGGCTAACACACATGGGTGGAGCACTACATTGAAAAAGCTTGCTCATGGATTGTATCGTCTCATCTTCGACACAAGCCTGATCGTTACAACCCACAGTGGTGTGACCAAGGCGCTGGCACTTGAAGCAGCACACTGGAATTGCAAACTAAGGTCGAACCTTAAGGTGCAGAAAACCTGTTGCATCATCTTAAGTAACTTCGGTTGACTGAATGCCAGGGTGAAAGAGGCTAACTGTTGAAGCTCACATCAATCCTTTTCATAATATTCTGGACTTGTGCTTTCCCATTCCTATTGCAGTTCTTTTGTATTGCAATACACCTTTTATGAAAAAATGTGTTTTGTATAAGACATTTGTATTACGATTGCGACTGACTACAGAGTCGATGTTTATATTTATATGATCTGTTTAACAAAAATTTATTTAGGGCAGCTACGAGAAGGCGGGAGGCCTAGCTGTTCGCACTTGTCTTTCTGTCTTCAGTTTTTGACACGTAGGCATCATGGGCTGCAGTTGTAGTAATTCCAAAATATGTGTTCTTTTATTATCAGCCAGTTCACGTTTTTAATGTCCTTATTCGTTTAGAGCATGCGTTTTTTTTTCTTCAGCATTTCTAGCAGGGAAGACGCAACACTTCGATATGGCACCGATCTGTCATTGGATTTATTTCATAGTTAATTTATAATATCCATTCTTATTAATTGTATGTGAGGAACCTGCAGTCATTAAGAAAAGAAGTTCGAATTTTTAAAATCAGTCACACAGCATAAAGCGACTACCAAATCGTGATTCGCAAATTACATCTATTAAAATTCATTCGGCAAATATCCTCTGTTTTACCGCTCCTAACACCAAGCTCGGAGCAGAGTTGAAGATGTGCGTTATGGCAACGAAAATTTTGGAAATTAAGCTGCTAAATAACAACAACTTCGCATATCTTTGTTAGAGTGCCAGTTACAATTGATTTAAACGCATGTAGAGATTCCACGAAGAAGTTACTTTACTGTTTCTGTCTTAAATTTACTAACGTAATAATCTTTTACAAATGTGAACTTCCAACTGTAAACAGTTAATCTTTTTCTCTGACATATATACGATAATACTTTCGTAAGATTTCTTAGATAGTTTGTGCTTTGTCAAATATCCACATATTTTTAGTAATCACTCATCACGACTTGTGGCGAATTGTTTGTTATTTGAAACATCAGTATCTGACTACCGCCAGGCACCACGAGCCCTGAAAAATGGGAATGATCGTTGTTGCAGCTTTAGCCTACTGAAGTCCACTGGAATAGCCTCATTGACTGAACATCTGGACGTGGCTTCTACTGCTTTTATAAAGAAGCCTCACAATAAGTTTTCTTAAATGTATCCTGTGTAGAGACGTGGGCCAGTTACAGTTTTATTATGTAAGTTACCGCCACGTAATAATGCCTTTCCGAAATCCGTCTAACTTTTATTCCGCTTACACTCAAGGCAAACGAATGCTAACGGACGCGTAACGCTGCATCGCGGCCTGCAGAGAGTACCGTAAAACATGAACGTCGCTTAAGTGCAGGCCGACCTCGCCACGTTGCAGCCCGAAGTGCGGAAACCCTGGAAGAACGTGAAATTCTACTATCCTCTGATCGTAGGAGATTTCCCGATCTGTAGAGATGAATTCCGATCGAGAAATGCATTAGGCCGATGACAGCACCATTCACGAAATCTCACGTTCTCTTGAAACGCCCCTTGAAAGAGAGGCACTTTTATCTGCTGATGGTAGCCGTCATGATAGTTCACGGCTTTTGGAGACAGAAGAGCAACACGAGCTTCGTTTGTCTGCTGAGCGTAGTCGCCGTGGAAATTCACACCTTTTGAAGGCAGATGAGTGGCATGAGCTTCGTTCGTCTGCTACTCGGAGTGGCTAACATGGCGGACAGGAGGCAACTTAGCACCGCTCGGAAAAATAGAGGAGTCGTTTGCAGGCAGCGCCGCAAACACAGTCCAGTGAGTCCCGGATTATGCTGTGAGAGGGAGACTGGCTGTTCGATGCCGTTATTCGGCTGTCAAGTGGCGATGGTATGCGATACTGAGAAGTTTCCGTGGCTAGAAAAAGAACAAAGTAGATTTGACTACGAGTCAGTAATAAAATACGTCGATCATACTGAACGTAATTCAATGTACAAAATATGAGTGCATTGCCGTGGTTTTAAGTGGGGCAGAGAACCCAAAGAAATTTCTTCATTTGGCAAAGTTCGCCTAGAAAGAACGCAAGAACTACCAGTGCAGTTGAAAGATTTGTTGAATACAGAACATCAGCTATCAAAACACGTTTTGAACAACTTAAGGACCTGCAACAGTGTGTAACCACCCTGTTATATCGTTGGAAGATCAGTCAGCCGGTGTCGTAATTTTGAAATGAGAATTAGTATGATTGTCGCGTAATAAATATTTCGCGTCAAGCGCCGTTGCGACACATGCAAAGGTCTATTGTGGCAACTAAGCCACTGAATATTAAAAGTAATGTTATTAAAGAATACATCCCACTGACTGTACATTATAAGAGCGCACGTACTTTCGCGAGTGAGTGGTTCAAAATAAGAATTAATACCGTAAAGGAAATGAGTCATAAATAAAATTACGTCGGTACACATTCAGTTGTATGCGAACGTACGATCGGGATAGAGGCACGTACGTTCTAAGTACTATCAGTCCCTGTGGCCTAGGTAAAAGGAATTGTCATTAAATTACATTTATTCATCTAAGAAAGAAAATTATCGGACTTCGTAATTAAATGAAAAGGAAGACTGCAGGTTCTGAATGTCACGGAAAAGAGGCGTATGAGCTAAATATTGAAACAGACATTGGCGGCCACGAATGGAAAGAGATGAACACATTCACGTACCTCTACTGTTGAGCAGGTCCGTCGTGAAGACCGTTGCCTCCATCTAAATTCTCCATATAAAATTAAAATAATAATGATCTTCTAGATTTATAGGAGCTGGGATCCATGGTATCGTGAGTGAGAAAGTAGTTCGGTTTCATAAATTACTTTCATTGTATAACACCATTTCACTTTAAAATTACACGTCTTATCACCAGGACATGAGAACAATGAAAGGTAACTAATACTAAAACTAATAAACAAAGAGCATACATCTTTTGTCCATCAGTGTTAAATAGTTTTCGCATTAATCTTTGGTATGAGAGTCGAATACTATCTATCTCTTTATCAATAAGAAAAGGTTATTAAGTTCCTTTACAAATGCTTTCCAAATGACTTCTTTTTAAGCGAATGGGATCACTGAAGGGACGTGTATGCCAGGTGTACCATTTGATTGGATATTTGTTACAAGCAAATGATCAAAGTTTTTTACATATTTATTTTGTAGCTTATTACCAAGACCAGGCAAATGTTAAGTAACGACGTATTCCTAATTTAAGGGAACCCGGAACCTAAATATATTGAAATTTTGGGTTTTCAGTTTACTGTGAAATAAAATACTACAGATCTTCCTCTTTACAATGATATATTAATCTTACCTGTATCTCAACTCCAAGTATCGAAAATATTATTTTCAATAATGTGCTGTAGAGGGCATGTCGCGACATTGAATTTCCACGGATACATGTTCATTGAAAACATCGTTTTTCAAAACTTCCGGTCTTTCCAAAGACTTTGTATTATGTTGGCAACACGATGTGATAGGCAATTGGTTTGTCTGCATATTGTAGTCTTAGGATACTGTTGTTTACATTGAGCATTTGGTGGTTACTGCACGATGTGTGTTTTATTTCTATTGCGTAACTGGAACTTATCAAATATGTCTCGATGTAGTAACAGAGTTTACAAGAGGAAGAAGCCTCCTCCGAGGTACGCTAGTGGAACTGTAACAACTTCTCCGACCTTGGGAAATGATTCTGAAAATGGTGAGGTTATTCATGAAGTGAAATCTACTCCTGTCTCTAGCACAAGCAAGAAGTTGCATGGATCAACTGAAAAATACTGCAGTTTATTGGAGAAGTGTAGTGAGGATAATGTGAACGAAATAATTAACATTTCATTGCTCTCAAAGGAGACAGTTCAGTACTGTGTAAGGAATGTTGCAAATTGAGTATGTCAGTAAATGTAAAGCGACACATAGGACTTGAAGCAGAAATCTGTCTCCATTGTACTAACTGTCATTACAGTGTTTCATTTTGGAACTCAGAAAATGTCGAAATAGGCCAAGGGGAAACTGATAGTGAGAAAAGCAAGTACTATGGTGTAAATATTAGATGTGCTTATGCTCTAAGGTCAATCGGTATGGGATACTCCGTTGGTCAAATGTTTTGTGGTGTAATGAATCTACCACCACCAACAACGAAACTCTCAAAATATAACTAGGTTGTTGGATCCTGTGTTGAAGATAGTGCCCAAGAATCCATGAAAGAAGCAGTGTAGGAGGCTGTGGCGGTGAATGAAGAAATTCCAGATGTTCAGAATCCTCGGGACCTGACTGTCGCGCTAGATGGTACGTGGCAGAAGCGCGAGCACACTTAACATAATGGGGTAATAACGGCAACAAGTGCTGATACTAAAAAAGTTACGGATGTTGTAATTAAATCCAAGCACTGATGAGCATGCAGAAAACTGTCGAAGGAATTACAGTGGGTCTAGTGGGGCCATGGAAGTTTCCGGTGTGAAAGACATTTTCAGCCGCTCTCTTCTGTGGTACAAGGTCAGATACCTACAGTTACTGGGTGATGGTGATTCGAAGTCTTTTGCTGCTGTATCTGAGCTGAAACCTCATGGAAATGATGTTACCATCACTAAATAGGAGTGCATAGGTCACGTTCAGAAACGTATGGGAACAAGGCTGCGTCGACTGAAGACCACAATGAAAGGCCAAGTACTCAGCGATGGAAAACATTTGAGTGGAGCTAAAAGATTCACAGACGAGGTAATCAACAGATTTCAGGGAGACTATGGACTAGCAATAAGACAAAATACTGACAGTGTTGATGCAATGGAAAAGGCTGTAATGGCACTTTACTACCACACCTTATCGACTGACGAGGAACCACTACATGGACTATGCCCACAGGGACCCAATTCCTGAGGCAAGTACAACAAATATCAGGGATCTGAACGTGTATACAAGCATCACAGTCTACCAGAAACTGCCATGAAGGCTATAAAACCAATTTTTAGAGATCTTTGTGCAACTGAACTTTTGAAGAAATGTCTCCATGGACGTATACAAAATCGAAATGAGAGTGTGAATAATGTAATTTGGACCAGAATCCCAAAAAATGTGTTTGTGGAAATTGATACTCTTCATTTTGGAGTATATGACGCCGTTGCTACGTACAACAAAGGTAACATTATAAAGTGCAATGTGATGCAGAAGTTGGATGTGATGCCCGGAAAGTACGTGGGGAGTGCAATGATGTCGATAGACAATGAGAGGAAACGGGATGCTGAAAGGAAAGGAAAGGAGTGTGAGGAGGAAGCCAGACAAAGAATGAAAGGTGTGAAAAGAAGGCTAGATGGGGAGATGACTAGTGACAGTGAAAACCCCTCTTAAGGTGCTGGACTCCACCAAAATGTTAGTGAAACTTTGAAACTCGTTTTCCACAGGTTCACTTTTTGGCCATATAAGGAACATTTTCTGCTAAACTATTAGGGATAAAGACTTAAAAATTTTCAAGGAATGTAAACAGTGCCAATATACACTTTTATTATAGCCTTTATGTGATACATAATTGATAACAGATTTTATTTCAAAGATACTATGCCAAAAATATGTCAATTATTTTCAGTAACAAAATAATTTATATCTTCCCAAAAAACACTAATAAATTAAAATCCATATGGTACATGGTATTAAATATATATAACATTATACTGTAAAAGTTTCATCATTCTGGTGTTAATAGGTCATTAGAAAATGTTCCTTACATTTAACATTGGAGGTATAGGACGTTCCGGGTCCCCTTAAAACCAGGTTTGATAAGAAGTCTGTAAAATATGCGACACAGTGTGAACCCGTACGCCAACAGCTTTAAAGCGGCACTTCAACCATTTCCGAACGGGCGCAATAAATACAAGTTTGTAATTACAGCTGAGAAAAGACCAAGAGGATCTCAAACGGGTCTCAGTAAGACACCACTGCAAATGACGTCGCTGTCCTGTTAGTCGAGCAGGAATATGATTGGGGAGACATCATGTTACATAGTCATGATGATCCTCTTCAGATAATCAATGAAACTCATCACGCTTATGATTCTTTACAGCATGTTTTAATGTTTTCTCGAGGTGAAGACGGCCACAATGTTGCTGTGTATAATGTTGATCCCACCACACTTGCTTAGAATTTAAACAAAGAATCATCTGCAGCGCAGTTCTGCAGCTTTTTAATTCAGCTATGTGAAAACGGAAAAATCTGCTTACGCCGATTTCGAGACCATTTTAATCAGTGTTTAGTAGACATACATGCAAAAACTGATACTGAACGGTCAATATTCATCCGCACTCGTCAGAGAGAATTACGTGCTAAAAATTACCTCGACCTTAGAGACGCGTTGCAACAAGGTTCTTATGCAGAAAACTTGTGTGGGATGGTGCCTCTACCCTCTACATTTAATGGTGCTCCCAGATGTATGGCCGAGCGTACTGAGGAGGCGTTTTGCTATGTTAGGAAATATGGCTGTGCAGATTTGTTTATTTCTACGACCACCAGTCGAAAGTGGACCGAAATATAGAACAGCTTACTTACCAGCCAGGTGTTCTACGATAGGCACTACTTGATTACTCGAGTATTTTATTTAAAACAATGACCCGTCATAGACCTGCTTACAAACGAAAAGGCATTCGGAGCGGTCCGATGCTATATGTATTAGGCAGAGTGGCAAAAGTGTGCTTTGCTTCATTCGCACAACTTTTTCCGGCTCAAAGAGAAGATTAACTCTAAATGATATTGACCGAGTTATTACCGCCGAGATATCAAATCCCGACACGGACGCCATGCTACAAAGGACTGTCAAAACCAGTTTCATACGTCGTCCCTGTGGCTCATTAAAAATCATTTCACCCTGGATGAATGAAGGCCGGTGCACGAAAAGGTTAACGAAACTTTTACTGGTGAAAATGTTACTGATGGAAACGGAAATCCATCGTATAGCCGCCGGGCTCCTCAAAATGGCGGTTTTAAAGCTGAAGTTAATATGCTCGGTGAGTGTACTGCAGTACACGATTGGCGGGCAATATCATGCTCACCACTACTTTCCGGTGCATTTGAAACTCTGTTGAATGTCGAGTACTGCGACAGCCTAGAGTTGATCAAATACATTCGCAAATACGTGAAGAGGGAAGCGACCAGGCGACATTGGTTTTCAGACTGCTTATCGTGACGAGGTGACGAAAGATCAGTTAGGTCTCTACATTTCCACCTCTGAAGCAGTGTGGCGGATAGTGGGTTTCCCTATTCACGAACGACAATCTATCGCGTAGAAAACGGCCAGCGAGTCTCTTTAAATCCTGAAAATGTGCAAGAAGGTTTATAAAATTCTCGCCGTGCCATATTTAAGTCTCTATCAGGAAGATAGTTTTGCCCGAACTCTTACATACAACGATGTGCCATCCTACTAAACTTGTGACAAAGAGGGGTTTTCAATAGACGCCGATGCTGTCAACCGGTAAAAGGGTTTTTCAGGAGTTTTATCAGGACCGCGCATTAGATAGAGTGTACACCGCCCATCAGAGTAACGGGAAATGCTATTACTCGCGCATTTTACTGTAGACAGTCTGCGGCGCAACATCTTTCGCATTTCGGAGAACTATAAATGGCGTTGAACATTCAACGTTTCACGCAGCTTGCTGTGTACTGCGGCTGCTAGATGGCTACCAGAACATGGAAGAAACGCTCGAAGACGTCGCAATCGGTGAAAGTCCCACTCGAATGCGCCATTAGTTTGCAGTTACGATGATGTTCTGCGGACTTTCCCATCCTGTGCAGCTGTCGCAGCATTAGAAGGTAGGTGCGCTTCTGGAGACAGCGCAGCAGAATCTGGTGAGACTGTTGTCATCGTCGCCTTTACTCGCTTCAAGATATTGTTGTTTCCATTGGTGGCATGCCTTTGAGTCGTTACGGTCGTCTAGTAGAGCGGGAAACCGCTGACGGTTCGCGCGTTAGTGCCGAGACGATGTATTATTCTACTGAAATGGCTGAGATCGTGAATAGCGGGAATCTCTCCGATGAACAAAAGTCGTTATATGACAAAGTATTATTGAGTGTTAGTCAACGCAGGGTGATACCTTTTTCCTTAACTCCCCCGATGGTACAGGCAAAACCGATTTGACTCAATTACTACTGGCTGAAATCATAAGGCAAGGGAAGCTATCATTAACTGTTGCGACTCCTGGGATTGCTGCTTCCTTACTCCCTGGAGGGAAAACCGCGCACACTACGTCCAATATACCTTAGGGTCTGGACATAAGTGAAACCCTGGTACGTGCAGTATCGCGGAATAGCAACAAGGCAAGATCGTTGCAGAGTGTAACATCGTTTGGGACGAATGTCACACGAAAGCCGTGGCAAGACATCCGCCGACACGATCGCATTGTGTGTGGTGTCACAGTTTTATTTTGTGGTGATTTCCGCCAGACTCTACCCATTACAGTTCGAGGAACCACAGTAGATAAGGTGGGCACGTGTCTCTACCCCTCAGTGCTCTGGTCTCGGGTACAGAAACTGGGTCTGATGCGCAACGTGAGGGTTCATTCGGCTGACAATCCCCGTGCGAAAGAATTCTAGGACGTTTAGTAAAAACCGACGAGGGCGTATTGCCCGAATAGAGTGAGTTAGAGACAGGCTCTCTGGTAGAGTCACTAATTGTTCCTTCGGTGGACTAATTTAAACGGCTGCTATAAACCAAAGCATTTTCGAAAAAACTGATGGAAACGAGGTGGTATGTCGGTCCATAAATACAGTTCTGGACCGGACCGATGCTACCACTATCCGGTAGAGCTTATTAACTCCCTTCCTGCAGCCGCACTCCATACGCGGAACATCGCTGTGAGAGTGGGTATTACGATTATGCTGCTTCGGCATTTAACCCTGTTATATCCTAGCCAGTAATGCCAACCGAGCCCGCTGCCAAAAGGTTGGCAGCATCAAAGTCCGGACGCCGTCCGCATAAGCAGCGCCAGCGATACAGGAAATCGCCGCAAGTCTGCGCGCGCCACCGCTGGCTTCTGCCTTCTTAAGCGCTGGAGTCGCGAGCGCTAGGACAGTTCTGTATTCGCCGCTCAGTTGTATACTCGGCACCGATTTGTGTACTTGCTAGTCAGTTGTGTGTTCATCGCAGCAGAGTTGTTGTTTGTCGTCAGCCGACGCTGACCTAGCCGCTCCGACTCTAACTAGACAGATTTCTGTAGACACGGAGTTCACTACTGTGTTTCTGTATCTTCGTTAATAAAGATAAGTACCGACTTTTATTTAATCAGAGTATTTGGGTTTTCATCTTTCTGTTCACTGTTCCAGCGGACCGGTCGGCCCGCTATTAAAAGTGTGGCGGTGACTTCGTAAGCCGTTTCTACAGCGAAGTGTTTGTCGCTACGAATCCCGCCACAAAAAACCCCTCCCGAACCTGTGTAACGGTACTCACCTTAAAGTGGTGTCGCTTCGTAATAGTACTGTAGAAGCTGAAATGCTCTCGGGCTCTGGAGCTGGTGAAATAGTTTTCATACCACGCAAACCCATCATTTCCAACAATTTCCCTTTCCAATTCAAATGCGTGCAGTTTCCCGTGAGCAATATTCTTCGCCATGACGATCAACAAGCCGCTGTTTTCTCGCGCGTCACTAGCTCAGACAATTTGTTTAAAATGGCTGCTACGGGCATTAATGTTTTACGTAAAGAAATTATTTAATTTTCGTAATTTCTTTTAATACAATATAAGGCTGTTCCTCTCTCCATATCTATTGGTATTTCATACTTCAGATGTCTGTATGTGTGCTTACAAACACACCGATTCTTTACCATTGCGCGCTTTTGGCAGCTTGACCTACGGTTTCTTATACATATTTTTCTAACCGAGAATAAGCTTCAGGAGTTTTCAAAATTGATGCGGGTTCCAGGTCCATGTGGACGAAGTCGCAGGCAAGTTGTTAAATAAAAATAATACGCTAAACTAAGTCACCAAACTTCCTTAAGTGAGCTACACTTCCTTCCAGCACTACGAAATGGCAAAACTGGGAATATCCTAAGTGTATACCAACAACCATTTATTATTTATTATTGTGAAATGATAATGAAATGGACACCCTAGCTGCAAACAGGCGTTGATGTACTTCATTGGGGACATGTTGAAAATGTGTGCCCCGACCGGGACTCGAACCTGGGATCTCCTGCTTACATGACAGACGCTCTATCCATCTTTTTTTTATAAAACCTTTATTAAAAATAAACAATGTTACACATACCAAATACATACTAAGTTATACATACATGATGTTATTTAAACAAAACGGTTTGATCATTTCAATTGCGCAGACATTAAGGAAGGACAACAGAAGATTGTTTTACTGACTAAATCACCAGAAAGAATTAAATTAAACATAAATACTTGAGAATGGCGGAAAGGAGATACATAATAAAGTTGACTAGCCTTCCAACTACACTTTCTGGACATTAATTGAATCTAAGTATTTGAAGTGATCAGATCTATATAATCAGTCTCTCAGTGCAAAAATTAACAGGGCAATATGCCAGCCATTGAATATTACATTTATCAGATAGAATCTTATGGTTTTAACCAATCGATAAGGAGAATTCTAAAAAACTGTCTATTTCCAAATTTCTAGTATAAGCCAATAATGCACCTTTCATGTTTTGTGTGTGTCACTATTAGACACACAATCTCAATGTCACATAAGTTCTGTACATTAGCTTAAATTTTAAAAAACTACTCTGAAGTAGAAAAAGCACACATCATAAATATACTGTAAAATCTTAAATAGTATCCTTAAGGTAATTACAATACATCACTGTCAACACAGTCTTCTTTTTTATATTAACCAATGCCCATTCTTTTAAATACAATTTTTAGCATATTACCGAACTTTTTCTTGTGATTCGAATAGCTTCTAATTTTGTGGAACTCACATAGCATGTGTACCTTGAACTCTATGATGCTATCGGATCCTAATTTGTTGAGGACGTAGTTAACAAAATTTCCCAGCAGCCAGTACACAGCGTTATTTTTTGCTTCTGGGAAATAGCGTGCTTCAGGCCTGTGTATCAATGACAGCGATATATACTCAGGGGATGTTCTTGTAATCAGAGCTATTTGCTCCCGGATCCACTTCCAACCATTCATGTGACCACTGCAAGTATATCGATGAATTACTGTGTCAACTAGATGGCATTGTTGACATAAATTTGTTTCACAGAGTCCGATTGCGTGCAGTCTTTCATTGGTGCTAACTATGTTGTTAACTGTCTTGTACCATGACGTTTTTATGTTAGACGTGAGCACATTAGAACTAATGTTTTTCCAAATCTCAGTCCACTCAATGTTTGGAAACTGTCGTTCTATTTTGTTTCTTCCTTCGCTTTTCTTTCGTTCCCGCATTATGGCTCTCGATGTTAAGTGTCGGGACTGCCTGAGTTCAACACTGACATAACTAAACTCAACATAGAAAATCCTCACGTGCTGTAAGCGACTGTTGATATTCTGCACGTCAATCGGGGGAAGCAGGCTTGGAGGTTTAATGATCTCGAAAAGTTGGCTGGTTATGCTTTCTCGCGAGTCTCTTATTAAATTAACTTGCCTTTTGATAAAAAGAGCAGAGGCTTTATCCGTTATATCAGTTAATCCTAGTCCACCATTTTTAGGATCTAAAGTGGCTACTTTAGCAGGTACTCTGAACACTTCACCTCTCCACAAAAATTTTGTGATTTTGGACATTATTCTCCTCGCTATCATTCTCGGTATTGGAAACAGCTGGGCAGTATAATAAGCCTTAGCAAGGACGCATGAGTTGATATACTGTGTTCTTTGAACTTGGTTCATATATCGAGTTAAATTCTCTACAATGGCTCCTTGCACTTTATCTGCTGCAGCTTTCCAATTTAAAGCCGTCATTTTCAAAGGGCATGCTGTCAGGGTCATCCCAAGTGTTTTATGTTGTCGGACTAATTTTGCCCACTTGACGTTGATATTACCAAAACCTCAGATTTAACATCTTACTTTTTTTCCGTTTGCATTGGCTCCAGATGCTCTACAGTACGAATCAATCACTGTTGCTAGCGTGGTTACCTCGTCATTATTCCTTATAATGACCCCTATATCGTCAGCGTAGGCTCTTATAACTGTTTTGTTTCCTGATAATGTTAAGCCTTTTAATGTAGCATGGACATGTCGGAGGAAAGGTTCCAGCGAAATTGCGAAGAGCGACATGGACAGAGGACTTCCTTGAGGAACACCTCGTTGTATTTGCATCGGCCTGGATTGTTGACAATTCACCGCTATTTTAGCATTTATTCCAGTTGCTATGTTCTTAATCAACTGTATAACCCTATCGTTGAAACCTATTTTCTTCAATGTCTGTAGAAGATATTCATGGTTGACTACATCGAACGCCTTATAAAAATCTAAAAACAATAAAGCACACTTTATGTTTGTTACAGAAGTTATTGCAATGATATCCCTGAATTCCGCTAGATTTTGAAAAATGGTTCTGCCTTGCGCACAGTTCTGATGTTGACTAATAATTTTATCTGTAAGGCATGAAATTCTCTTGTTTATTATTCTAGCTATTAATTTATAATCAGAATTCAGCAGTGAAATTGGACGAAAATTATTTAAATCTTTGTTTCCATTATTTTTTGGCACCAGAACAATTTTACTCTCCTTAAACTCAGTCGGAATCATTTTACCTTGAATAACCTCATTTACAATGTCCGTGATTTTCGCACCTACTATTGGCCAGTAGTGGATGTAAAACTCTGCTGGCAGACCATCCGGTCCTGGTGATTTTTTTGGTGATGAGGCGCACAGAGTCTCATACACGTCTTCACTGACAACCTCGAGAAAATTTTCGTTTTCATCTTCTGTCAGCTGTGGGGCTAGGATGTCAAGGAATTCTTCCAAGGAAGCATCACTACTTCGATGTAAGGAATATAGCTCGCAATAATAGCGATAAATCTCGTCCATGATATCCTGCTGGGTTCTGAGAATCGCACCGTGTTTTGTTCGAATTTCTTCAATAAAAGTCCTTCTCCCGTTTTTCGTATGCTTCAGTAAATGATATAGGGAAGTAGTTTCATCTGCTGACACCGAATTTGCCTTCGATTTTATTTTCAACCCTTCCATTTGACTTCTCTTGATGTTAAGTAACTTGGCTTTGACTTTTTTGATGTCTGCTATCCGAAGTGAGGAACCTGCTGAGACTTGATCATATAGATCTCTCAAAACGGAATAGTAATACTCTATAGTGCATTTCATTTCTCTTGCGCTCTGGGCACTGTATTGAATAAGAACTCCTCAACTTTGGCTTTGCCATGTTAACCCACCAGTCAATAGCAGTGACATATCTACTACGGGCTCACAGGCATATTGCCCATGTTTCTTTAATCAGATCTTCTAAATCATGATTTACTAACAAGGAAGTGTTCAAATTCCACTGATTCTTGAATCGGCGAACCGGCTGTCTTGTTAGATTTATGCAAGCTAAGACACTTGAATGGTCTGAAAAGTACGTAGGAATGGTTTCTACTTTTGTCACGGAAGTTACAAGATTTTTAGAAATATATAGTCTATCAATCCTGCTACGTGATGTTGCCGTGACATAAGTGAACTCAACAGTGGAGGGGTATTTGATTTCCCATATATCCTTTAATTCTAAACCAGTAACTAATTGTTTGAGTTCACTTGAGAAATTAAAATTAGGTAACTGATCTTTTCGATTTAAAACACAATTAAAATCACCTCCAAGTAATAACTGTCTTGGTGATTTCCTTAACAAATATATCAAGTCATCTTTGAAGAAACGTGCCCTGTCAGCTCGATGAGAACTTCCTGAAGGGGCGTACAAGTTGATGATAGTCACATAATAGATATTTAGTCCTATTCCCCTTCCGGATTCCAGTCGTTCCACCTCGCTTACTGTAATCCCTTCCCTTTCCAAAATAGCTGTTCCAACACTTGTTTCGGGAGACACATTTATGTAACTGACAAAACCGGGAATTACCAAATCCGAAATTAGAACTTCTTGTAACAGGGCAATATCAGTCGCGGATTCGTACAAAAATTCCTTAAGGGCCAATAATTTCAAACCGGTCGTGATTTATGTTTATAGTGGTGACAGAATAAGATTGCGTCATTGTGCTGTCACTATGTAGTTGTTTTGTTGAACTAATTTAGTTTACTGTGGTTCAGGGTTTAGTTAAGCTGTAACAGTTTTCTCGGAAGGCTGAACATGGAATAACACTTCAATCAGTTTATTAGTTACCGTCCCGTTTTTTTTTTTCTATTTCTGATGTTTTCTCTTGTACCGCAAGCACACTGATTTCCTGGTAAACTTTCTGATTTTTCGTCCAGTGATTCGTGTACGACCGTTTCGGAGTGAACATTCTTTGGGCTTCGGTCGCCCCTACTGGATTTTCCCTTCCCTTGGTTACGAGCTACATTCTCATTTGGTTGCGTCGGTATTTTACTTCGCGGCTTATCTGGAGCAGCAGCAGACGCTTTAGCAATTTCGGTTGCCGACGCCTGCCCTGAGGTGTTGACCGTGATTTCAGTTTGGCCACCACTTCCTCGTTCTTTATTAATTTCACTCACTTTCTGATCGAGGGAAACAAATGGAGACTGCAGTTTTGTAACCTCTCCCTGAATTTGTTTATTAACAGATAGATTCTGATCTTTGCAATCGGCTACTGCACCTGTTGTTTCTTGCAAATTAATGCTGCTTACACCCCCTTCATTTCCTGGTACCGTATGTGTATTATCTTTCTGTTCATTAGTTTCCATTCGCATTTTGCCTTCAGGTTCCTCTGCCTTCTCATCGCACTGTTTTTGCTTGCGAAGTGAGGGAGTGGGACAAGACAGCTCGTCCTCTGAACAACTATCAGTTATCTCCAGAGGTCGTTTTTTCGGTTGCATTTCAGTTTCACGAGTAGTGGCAACGGGGTTTCCTTTTGTGGTTAACGGGGGAAATTGACTTATCGTGAAGGGAGACATCAGCTTGTCCCGCTGCGTTGACATCCTCAACCAGTTGTTCCGGGCTATTCTTTGGTAACAGATCATTTACGGTAAGCTTCTGACGCTGTATCAAATTACTTTTAAGCACAACAGTTCGCCGCG
Source organism: Schistocerca cancellata (assembly GCF_023864275.1). Lineage (NCBI taxonomy): Eukaryota > Metazoa > Arthropoda > Insecta > Orthoptera > Acrididae > Schistocerca > Schistocerca cancellata. The sequence goes on from NC_064633.1 coordinate 55,090,932, forward strand.
GACATTCCTGTCTGAAGTGGCCGGTTTCGTTACATATATGACATGTAGCTTCCTGACCTGTATAAACAATTTGTGCCTTATACCCACAAACAGTTATGTGAGACGGAATATTCGTCTTAACGTCCATCTCTACACAGCGGACCCCGTTAAAACAATGCAGTTTAAAGCGAGGCGACCATCTTTCATTTGCAATTGATTTAACGTCTCCGTAGTTTAAAAGAACTTCCTTAATCTTATCATTTTCAATTTCAATGGGAAGATTCAAGACACGAACGGTTTTGTAATGAATGTCTGCTCTGTAGATGGAAATCATACTTTTATAACCATTTCTATGCACAAAATCTACTTCATAGCCCCACTTTCGTAACACTTTATCAACAGTCGAAGCACTGATTAACTTGACAAAAACACAGTATTTTTCCTGATCCAGTTGCCAGGTATGAACTGGTTTCAGAATTTAGACCAATTACCTGTGTAACCCAGTCATCTATTTCCAGGGATGTCGGCTGAACAGGACGGGATTCATTGTCAAAAGCAAATACCAGAGTATTCTTCCAGAGGTTTGTAGCCATGGTTAATCCAGCGAAGCAATTTCGATTAAACAACCGAAATTCCAAGTAACAGCAGCGAGACCAGAAAGAGCGATCATATCACAAGGAACAGGAACGAACACGGAGATTAACGGACGGACGGCACTCGGCGAAGCACAAGTACAGCGACGTAAACACTGAAGTGCAGCGCAACAGTTAACAGCGGCCACTCGCGAGCGGAACTGCTGAAACGGAACTGCCAATTCAAATGCGTGCAGTTTCCCGTGAGCAATATTCTTCGCCATGACGATCAACAAGCCGCTGTTTTCTCGCGCGTCACTAGCTCAGACAATTTGTTTACAATGGCTGCTACGGGCATTAATGTTTTACGTAAAGAAATTATTTAATTTTCGTAATTTCTTTAAATACAATATAAGGCTGTTCCTCTCTCCATATCTATTGGTATTTCATACTTCAGATGTCTGTATGTGTGCTTACAAACACACCGATTCTTTACCATTGCGCGCTTTTGGCAGCTTGACCTACGGTTTCTTATACATATTTTTCTAACCGAGAATAAGCTTCAGGAGTTTTCAAAATTGATGCGGGTTCCAGATCCATGTGGACGAAGTCGCAGGCAAGTTGTTAAATAAAAATAATACGCTGAACTAAGTCACCAAACTTCCTTAAGTGAGCTACACTTCCTTCCAGCACTACGAAATGGCAAAACTGGGAATATCCTAAGTGTATACCAACAACCATTTATTATTTATTATTGTGAAATGATAATGAAATGGACACCCTAGCTGCAAACAGGCGTTGATGTACTTCATTGGGGACATGTTGAAAATGTGTGCCCCGACCGGGACTCGAACCCGGGATCTCCTGCTTACATGGCATACACTCTATCCATCTGAGCCACCGCGGGCACAGAGGATAGCGAGTCTGCAGGGACTTATCCCTTGCACGTTCCCCGTGAGATCCCCGTGAGATCCACATTTGCAGCTAGGGTGTCCATTTAATTATCATTTCATTTCTAGCAAAGCTGCATGGTCATTCACGGTAACTGTTCTTTCGGGAACAGATACAACCATCATATATAGTTAAAATATGGATTCTCGGCCATTGACCTTCTTGTGCGAGCGCACACGCTATGCCCGAACTCTTACGGGACTTGGTAGATTAATCTGCCACGAGTAATGAGTATGATGGGCAAACATCTATTAGGCGCACTACGAATGTAGTGGTGTGGACACGTTGGGAATGTGGATCTCACGGGGAGCGTGCATGGGATAAGACCCTGCAGACGCATTATCCTATGTGCCCGCGGTGGCTCAGATGGATAGAGCGTCTGCCATGTAAGTAGGAGATCCCGGGTTCGAGTCCCGGTCGGGGCACACATTTTCAACATGTCCCCAATGAAGTACATCAACGCCTGTTTGCAGCTAGGGTGTCCATTTAATTATTTAATTTCTAGCAAAGCTGCATGGTCATCCACGGTAACTGTTCTTTCGGGAACAGATACAACCGTCATATATATTTCTTATTGTGTTATCAGTAAGAGTTGTGCAGTATACTATCTACGCGTATCTTTTTTTCCATCTTCGTCTTTTTAACTAGTTTCAGCATACTGCGGATGTAAAATTTGTTTTATGTCGGAATCTGCCCTTTGCTAAGCCTAAGTAATTTCATACTGGGGGACAACTTAAACTAATGTATACTCTAATTTGTCAGAACACGGTGACAAAACATTTATGTCCTTGGTCTACTCAATTATTTCACTTAGATGACGATAATATCGAAAGTAGAGGATTGTTGCTAGTTCCCAGTTCTCATTTACTTTAAGTACACGAATACCTTCACGTTGCATCCTAAAAGTTACATGGGTCTAGTGTTTATCGCCTAACAAATAGTTCTCACTTCGCTTGAAGATGATGGGTACGAAACCCTTCGAAACGTTGCGAGAAGACGACGCCTTTACTCGGCTGATCACCCGAGAAGATTTCACGAATGGAATACGCCGAGAAAGTCTCAAATCACATTTAACATACCTCTACGGGGAGGATATTCATCGCAGCTACCAGATGCTACAGAAACTACGACTCAAGGCGGGCAAGCTGCTTAGCAGACTGGCCTTCTTACAACGGTGTCGAGACAAAGAAGTGTTGCCGAAATTTGCCAACTTGCGGCACCCTGTTAGCACGACAAGATCCAGACGCATACTATAACGAGCCGGCGCGGCCCTGGTGCGCGAACACATACGGGTCACCAGGCAGGAGTTAGATAAGAACGCAAGGATGCTGCTTACTCAACACCTTCGATTGGCCTCCTATCTCCCACCACACACATGGGAGTGGATCGACGGAAACACATATGCAAGCAGTGAGATCCACAAGAGAAAAGCCACGGAAAAACAATGTGGCAAGTTCACCAGACTGTCTGGAGCCCGGCAACATGCCGACCACACAACCAATGCCAAGACTGTCATCAATCTGTCAGGCAAAGAACTGGACGAGACCACAATATCAGTGCTGTCGAGAGGACTTAACTTTGCTCCAGTACCCAGGACACTACCTAAGCGAGACATTATCAGCAGCATCGAGCAAGCCGTGCGCGGCCTCCCTACGGAGGCAGCTGAGGAAGTTAGGAGAGAAACGTGCAGGGTCCTGGAGAAGGCAAAAATGCCCAAGAACAACATAACGTCTGCTGAAAGGAAGGCTCTTAAGGCCCTACGTGAGGATGAGGACACTGTCGTTCTAGCTGCTGACAAAGGCAATGCCACGGTGATACTGAGGAAAGAAGATTATTGGCAGAAGATAAACTCACTGCTACAAGATACTGCCTACAAGCAACCGGACAAGGACACGACAGCCTCCGTGACTCGCAAGACCATCGCCTTGCTCAATGACTCTGGACTGGAAAAGGACGTCATCAGGAAGCTGTACCCCAGAGCACCGGCACCACCACGGCTATATGGGCTCCCTAAGATCCACAAAGACGGAGTTCCATTGCGACCCATAGTGAGCACCATCAACTCACCGACATATGGTTTAGCCAAGTACCTAGCACAACTGCTCAAACCGATCGTGGGTCACTGTGAGCACCATGTCAAGAACTCGGCGGAGTTTGTGAAGGTACTACAAGGCTTTCGCCTGGATAAAGAAGATCTTCTTGTCAGCTTTGACGTCACCTCACTCTTCACACGAGTACCGCTGGAAGACTCCCTAGCGCTGCTCGAAACACGCTTTAGTGAGGACACAATAAAGCTGTTCCGGCATGTGTTAACAAACACCCACTTCAAATGTGGAGGCAAATTTTATGAACAAGTGGATGGTGTAGCCATGGGGTCCCCCTTAGCTCCAGGCATCGCTAATCTTTACATGGAGCACTTTGAAGACATAGCCCTGGACACCGCCCCACTGAAACCTAAAGCCTTCCACAGATATGTGGATGACACTTTTGTCGTGTGGCCACATGGCAGAGAGAACCTGCAAGACTTCCTGCGACATCTGAACAGCATACACAACAACATACAATTCACTATGGAGGTGGAAGAAAACGGAAGCTTGCCCTTCCTTGACATTCTAATCAAGAAGCACCCTGATGGCACCTTGGGTCACGCTGTGTATAGGAAGAAGACACATACGGATTTATACCTTCATTCACAGAGTTGCCACCACCCGGCACAACGCAACTCAGTGCTTAACACACTTGTGCACAGGGCCAAGTATATCTGTGATGATGACAGCCTACCTGCAGAGTTACAACACCTAAGGAAGACCTTCCGCAGCAACGGTTATAATGAGACGCAAATCTCGCGCGCCCTACACAAGAGCAGGAAGGTAGACACACCGGAAGAAGAAGATGAGACCAGATGCCTGGCATTTCTACCATACGCGGGACCGCCAACAGCCAAGATTGCCCGCATTCTGGAGAAACACAACATCAAGACAATTTTTCATGCCCCAAGTAAAATTAAAGACATACTTGGCTCAGTCAAAGACCACCTAGGACTGCAGACTCCGGGCGTATACAGTATTGAATGTGAATGTGGTACGAAATACATCGGACAAACGCAGCGCTGCATCACGCAGAGGCGCTCGGAACACATTAGACATATACGCCTTGGTCAGACAGAAAAATCGGCGGTTGCGGAACATAGCCTTAACGAAGGACACACCTTCCTCTTTGAGGGTACGAAGAAGCTGTGTGACGCTAAAGGATTTTGGGATTCGGTTTTCAAAGAGGCTGTAGAAATTCGGTTGAACAGCAACCTGATCAATCGAGACACTGGTTTCCAACTTAGTACAGCTTGGAATCCCGCAATAACTAAAATTAGAAGAGAACGCTCCGGCACGAAGACGGTAGCGGTCAAAGACGTAGTAGGAACCGGCAGGGACTCGACGCCCGGTCCGCGCCGCGAACCCCCCACCACTGGCGCGGCGGCCGATTCCGCAGGTACCTGATTGGTCGGCGCCCGGGATCAGTCACTGGTCCAGGAGCCTTTATAGGACCGCGCAACACAGCATCTCGACACTTCGCTTGAAGATGATGGGTACGAAACCCTTCGAAACGTTGCGAGAAGACGACGCCTTTACTCGGCTGATCACCCGAGAAGATTTCACGAATGGAATACGCCGAGAAAGTCTCAAATCACATTTAAATAGTTCTCTTGATCGAACTGCAGCACAGTCCCTGATAATTACGCGAATATTTTCGCTGGAAGCATTAGCTAGCACTCGTTTCCTGCACTAGTAGTTTCAAGAGCTCTTGAGTGTCATTAGAAAAAGTTGGCAGTGTCATTTTAGAAATCAATAATTACTTTGGTATCTCAGTAGGCAGAAAAGTTAACAATATTATCTACATGAGACAGAAGAAATGATCATTTGGACACCGGCAGATATCGAGATACTTATGCAGTTCTCTTTAACAACTATTCTTAAATGGGTCTTCGTTGAGTGGAAGACATTGCTCAGTTTGTGAATATATTCAAACACCGACAGCGAGCACAAGATACATAACTTATCGAATACTTCTATCAAAAACTTCATTGATTTTCTATACAAGGAAACTTCTCATGTAGTAGACGTTGGACTGGAGAATATGATTATTTACAAATTTCTGCTTCTGGGTTTGAAACCACTTATTGACCAACAGAACCTCTTTTTGATCACAGTAAGACAATGTACATTATGGGGAATAGCGTCAATAACGTGATCTAAGTACGCCTCATACTAAATCACTGCACTACTTCATCTTGTTACATTGTACAAGAAATTTGGAGCGATATATTTTTTTCGTAGTAAGAGCTGAAAATATCTCAACCCTTCCCACACAAAACGAGTTTTTGCTAATATTACCTTTCCAGAGTGTTGATAAGAAAACATTCATTCATTTTCATGAACTTAACGCTTAAGTCTCATGTTCCTCATGTCAAATGCTATCGGTTCATATGCAAGAACACGACATTCTAAAAAGTCTCATTTTTATGATATTACTGTAAAATTTTCTTTAATGTATGTAGTAATCTCGAGCTCATACCTATGCGGTTCAGTCATATAAACAAGATGAATAAAGAGCCATTACCATGGGAAGGACTCCCTTTTACGTTAGTAACCACAGGGTTATTCACTAAAGTAACCATTATCCTGAATTAGCATTGTTTGGTTTATTTATTAACCAGTAAATCATGTCTTCACCGTGACGGAAACACAGCCGTAAAAAAGTACATCTCAGCAGGTGCGAAAGAGCTGCAAATGAGACACGAGAAGTGTGATATATGTTACTCGCGTATTTTTTCCTAATGCGTGACGTATGTTACTCGAGTATTTTTCCCTATTGGCACCTAAATCATTTCAAGTGCAAAGTTAACTTTATCGATATTAATATCGGATATTCTTCCTGTTGTTTATCAGCTGAAATTCCTTCTGTATTTCTCAAGAGATTTAATGACTTTGTCAATCCTTCAGAAAACCCTAACCTTACACGGAAACAATCTTCAGCTTCACATGCTACTACTTATTCAAATCTTATTAGAGTCTCATGTGTGACACTCATTTGATTGTCGCGTCTTAGCTTTGTGTACTTTCATGTGTACGGGACCTCTCTAATGATTCCGATTAGTTACATCTCATCTCTCAATTAAACTGTTCCAATCAACAGATACATATCACATTACCGAGATATATAGTAAAAGATTGAAAATTTATTGAAGATATCTCCAAAAATGAAGAAAACAGGAAATTGAAATTCAGAATAAGAGAAATATTTTTGTTCCCCCATTTTATTATCAATTTATTTAGTGAGAACAATACAATTACGTTCCACTTAGCGAAGAGTTCACAATAATAGTAGTTGAACAAGGCGGCAGTTACAGCTTCACAGTGAAAAATGCATGGGTTTAAAAAGTGCATGAAGGAATACATTTTTTTGTTAATTATGCCCATGAGGTTTTTAATTTTTGTAGCGTCCAGAAAGTTGTAGCAGAGGAGAGAGAGACAGAGAGAGAGAGAGAGAGACAGACAGACAGAGAGAGAGAGAGATAGGGGTACAGGGGAGAGGGAACATGGTAGATGGATGAATGATTTGACACAACGGTTCCGTCTGACACTCAATACGGTGTCAGTGATCTCTCCATGGTACACATATGATTTACTGTATATCTAGTGGCCTGCTGCATACAGCCTTAGTAATAGTACGTTCCTGGTCAACGAAACGAATCTCGTATCTTTAATTCCTCCGTGACTGCACGCCATACTGACAACGTGACTGACATTCTGAAAAATACCATCAGGCACTGCATTTAATTTACCGCTTTGTGAATATTCAAACAGATTTACCCTACAAACTTAGTTGCAGTTAACTAAGAGACTAACGAGACTGAATCATCACTACAATTCGTATCACACGCTACGCTCCTTTACTAGAACGTAATTCTAAATAAGCTCTGTAAGGAACTGAACAGCCCAGAACCAAAGGCAGCTCACTTTAACGCAGATTAAAACGATATCGACAGCTGAGAACAAAGCCAGAGTAAAATCACTTACTGTGTTTTAGGTGTTCGTTCATTATGCTAGCAGCATCTTCACACAAAAGAGAATATGTAGCGATGACAGCTTTGCAGTTTAAGGTAACTACACGATGATATGCTACTGTCACAGGCAACAAGCGGAATAAGATAATTTTAAAAAAATGGGTTTAGTTGGAGCTTTAGGTTGGTCAGGTACCATGAACAGTTCTGATTTAACGGTAATTGTAACTGTTTCATCACGTAAAAGTAAATGTTATAGATACCAGACAAGTTCCAGGGACTTTTTCGCACATCACACAGCTGTAGCCCTTAGTAACCTCTGTGCTGACAAAAGTAATTCAGAGAGTAGCTTGAATTTACGACTTCTGAAGTTCAGTTAACTGTACAGACAGAGAGCTTAGAGGCAGAGCAGACCAAATGTCCACCCCTCCTGCGATGGATAGCGGTTGGTCGACTTTCCATAGAGACTCCATGCGTGGATTTGTCTCACCTCCCCGTAACAATGACTGTGCCTTTAATGGAAAGTTACTGGGAATTGTTTACAATGTTTGAAGATTACTTACAATAAAGCAATTCAGTACTCTTACACACTGAAAACAAAAAAAAATGTTTACAGCTGCAAGATAAAACAATATTCAATGATTAACATTTAATTACAGAAAGCTACACATGTTCGTGACAGTGACAGCATTTGCATTACAAGGCTACTCAGTGTGATGGAGCAACACAAATTTAGAATTTTCTAATACACTGCTGTGGCAGTTTTCACAGACATCGATAAAAATAAACTGATCTAGAATTCGTATCATCTCAGTAGGATAACCAGGTGGGATTCAGTCGAGAAAATCTTTTATTTAGGTGTTACAACTAACGTTTAGAGTCTACCTAGGCGGTCTGTTCATTTGGTACCACTCCCTCGAATTATTGGACGATTTGCAGTGTCATCGTAGAGAATTAGTTCTCATTCTCACGTGAATTGCTGCACGGACACTCCAATGAATTAAGTGTAAGGTCTCCAAATAAGGCGGCTCCTAAAAGTACTCTACAAAAATGTTTTGTCGAGAGTGTTCTGCAAGTTAGGTGACAACATTACTGAGCTGCGAATGCACACTGTTTACACAAATATTGTTTTATTATTTGTCATTTTTTAAATCACACCAAGTTCGTGTACAGTGTGTGCTCTGAATACGTCTAGGATAAGAAACGATTGTTCAAATAACGTTTTGTAATCAGTCTAGTAGTAACAATATGCAATTGCTACGAGATATTAATCCACCATAGTCTGTTAGAACATGTGAGACTGTCTGATTTAGAAAGAGACTGTTCTGCTGTTACTTTTATTGTGTTGTGCTGAAGAAGAAAGATGTCAAAGAATATCTGAATAAACAATTATTATACGTATCAAAATCAACGAATAACTCATGCAATCCACAATCTGCTCAAACACACATTCATAAATTCGCAGGTAATATAACAATATCGACACTTAAAATATTACGTTCGATAGTCTTATCGAGTATCTAGCGAGCTGACGTTAACTTATCAGAATTCGAAAAAAATTTATTAATTATGCAAAAAGAAAAGAGAAGACAAATGTCACGCTCTTTCTGTTCCACCTAATAATGCCCCAATTGAAAGTAACTGTAACATTTCTCTTTTTTAATTATTTACGCATCTGGTTATCGTTGTGCAGAGCTGCGTTCATTTCATTAAATTAAATCTAATGTGAATTCCAGTTTGGTTGCATCCAGGAGCTGATTTCAATCCACGTACTGCCATTTTATTTAAGGTCTCTGTAGTTTCTCTACATGAGTTAATGCGATTTGTTTCCTTTAAAATGACGGCAGTCGATTTCGTCTCTATTTCTCCTCCTTTAATTTGCAATTTGAAGATTGTTTCACACTAATGACCTTAATAGCTGAGTCCCACTCTTGTAGTCTTTCTCTCACTATTGTTTCATTCATGTAACTTTATCATTGCCTCCCTCCAGTACTTTTACCACTGGCACACCACTTTGTTATTACGCTTTGGAAACACACATGTTTCAATACGAGTATGCAACTAATAATGGGAACTCTTTTTGCAATAGTCTCCACAACCTTCCTATTGTACACACTCTACTGAAGACACGTTTCAGTGTACATGCAGAACACATGTAGAACACAGCCATCTAACAGGACATCAAAAACTTCCGTTGATAAACATTATCCAGGTCTCAAAATGTCTCGTGTCATCCCGTGCTTTGTCAGTTCTACTCATTTCCTTTTTTTCTCCAACAATATCTTTTAACCTTAGTGCAACAGTCGCCAATGAGGCAACTTGCCTAAGTAATTCATCACATACCTGATCTTTGGCTTGGCTGTCTCAGTCACCTTGTGGGTTTACTTGCTTTCATGTCATGGAAATAGATTACATCCGTGCGAAAAAGATGTTCATATGCCAAAGTAGGAGGAGCTATGCAGGGAAGGTAGGGAGACTAGGATCTAACGTCCCACGAACACCGAGATCATCAGATTTGGAGCCCAGATGGAGATGGTGTCGAGTATGGGGAAGGAAATTAGTTGTGACCTTTCAGAGGAACCACGCAGACATTCTATGGAGCAATTTGGAGACATCATGGGAAACCTAAAGCTCCATGGGCGGAACTTCAGAGTTCCCAAACTAATCGTCTACCTGAACATTCCTCAATACAAATGAAAATAATGCAGCTGAACACTCTGTATCTCAAAACAATTCGTCGATACTGAATTTTTTGCAAAAAATGATCTTGTTGCCGAAATGGAAATAAACATTAACACAAGCAGCAATGTGTCTGAATGGAAAGAACAGTACTTGTAAGTAGGCTGTTTATGTTTTCTTATTGGTAACGCCACGTAGCGCTCTGTATGAAAATTACTGGCTGTGCTGTGTGCAGTCTGTGGCTAGTTTGCATTGTTGTCGGCCATTGTAGTGTTGGGCAGCGGTAGCTGGATGTGAACAGCGCGTAGCGTTGCGCAGTTGGAGGTGAGCCGCCAGCAGTGGTGGACGTGGGGAGAGAGATGGCGGAGTTTTGAAATTTGTAATACTGGATGGCATGAACTGCTATATATATTATGATTATTAAGGTAAATACATTGTTTGTTCTCTATTAAAATCTTTCATTTGCTAACTATGCCTATCAGTAGTTAGTGCCTTCCGTAGTTTGAATCTTTTATTTAGCTGGCAGTAGTGGCGCTCGCTGTATTGCAGTAGCTTGAGTAACGAAGATATTTGTGAGGTAAGTGATTTGTGAAAGGTACAGGTTAATGTTAGTCAGGGCCATACCTTTGTAGGGATTTCTGAAAGTCAGATTGCGTTGCGGTAAAAAAAATATTGTGTGTCAGTTTAAGCACAGTCATGTATAAATGTTCAAAGGGGACGTTTCATACTCCCTTCACCTCATGGAAACGATTTTGACACAGGCGAGTGTCGTCGTAGTCTTCAACTCCGCCCAAGAAGTGCACAGTCTCTCCTACACCCACCCCCAGATCTACTTTCACAGAAATTCCCCCGACACCTCTGATGTCGCACATCGGAAAACCCACTTAACGCTGAGTTACACGGAATGCAGACTAACTCAGCATACCCCTAAAGTCACGTCTGACATGCTAAAGCAGGTGCATGGTGCATCGGTACCTTATTTCCTCATTTCATATGACACACTTCCCCCAAGTCTACTTGCACTATGTTTACAATGATGGGAAATCCAGGAAAATAATTCTGATATCCTTTATTTCTGATGTTGCTGCAGTGCCCGCTTCCCCCACAGACTAGCAAATTTCGATCCAATGATTTATATATCGAAACCAATAGATATTGTGTCGAAATCAGTAAATTTTGTGTCGAATTCACTGAATTTAATATAGAAATCATGTCAAAAACGGTTTTTATAACATATACTTTTAGGGTTGCTGATGGGGTATCTAGTAGAAGTTTGAAGTTCTAACAAAAAGAAGCATATACAGCACGTAGAAGAAGCTGTAAGGAAGCATAAGAATGTAAGTCTACAGGGCAAGTACTGAAAAAAGAGCGAGATAAATGGTTTTACACATACCATACAGTAGTCACTGTTTCTTTTGTAGTTTCTCTACAGGTATTGTATACCATGGAGGATCCCTCCTATTATGAACTTCACTATTAGGACACACATATTCGGTGCATGATCTACCATTTATTTGAACTTGATGTGCTAGAGGAATGACTGGGAAACATTCATACCAGCGAACTGAAGTATTCTCTTATGTTTTCGGTTACAGCTGGGGGAGGGCAGTGATGTACATCGGTCTATTTTGAACTTTATAATATCTTCAACACAAACTGATGTATAAACACAATGTGTTTAGTTTCAGAAATCAGACAATTTCGTGTCGAGATTAGTTAATTTTATGTCCAAATTATTGAATTATGTGTCGAAACCAGCGTCATAAATACAGTGTCATTGCTCTCACAAGTCGGTCAGTCATTATAACCTCTCTTTCAATCGAGAACAATATTACCACGCTTATTCCCATATAGGAGAGAGGTGATCGATAATATCGGAAATAATTAATACCTTTGAAACAGTTTTAATTAAAATTTTCGATGCATAATTTTTCATCAGAAAAACGCCGGCAGCAAAGTAGCTCCTCCGGGAAATCAAAGAGGGTTCAAAGCGGCTACTTTTGTTTCTAAATTCTACTTTATAAACTATGTGCGGATACTGTTAGTTCTCTTGTCTTGTTTTCTGCGCTCTGAATAAGTCTATGTAGCTGCGGTGTGCGATATAGCCGCCATTTCAGTGTGATATGCTACAGAAGGGATCGGGGCACTTCTGTTAAACTGTAAGGATAGTGACTGTAGTTAATTTTTACGGGCCTGACTTACGTTGAAACTTATACTGAGGATCTTTGCGCAAGGTCATGGACTAAGAATAGCTGAGGAATAGTGGGTGTGAGAGAAAGTAGCGCTCAGTATTAAACTCTATTACATTCCGAATAACCGATAATAGGCTCAGTGGCTTATAAGAAGGGACGTTAAATCGAGTATAAGAACGGAATTGGACACTTTGCTTCGTGAATGTAAAAGCGTGCGAAGTTAGAATGACTGTACAGAAGTATGTAACGGACCATAGTCCTAGCTGTAATATCTTTGAGTGACGAGCTAGAATAATCACGGACATTTTAGTTGCCGTCATTGCTGACAGCAATTGTAGGATCTACCCTCTCTTTCTCTTTATACAAGACGCAATCATTCATGATCATCTATTATTAAATGTTGTTAATAAACTAAAGCGATTTCCACAATAGCGTGTGTATCATTAGTCAACGATAATCAAAGGCAAGCTGCAAACTGTATCTCTGGATGACGGAAGGTTTGATTATGAAATATTGCAAAACGTAAAATGTGACTTATAAGCTATTTAAAATTTCATTTCCAATCGGTCAGAAATAATGCAAAATCAAAAACAGTGCAGATAAGTAGTAACTTCGGAAATATGGAGCTGAAATAATGACTAACATCCAAAGACGTTATTAACTATCTTGTCTTCGGTAACGCAGCTACAAATGAAGGGTGATCGACTGTGCAAAAAGGCAACATTAATAATTATTGTTATGAAAATCTGAACTTTAGTCGCCGTTACAGTGAAGATGTTTGTGGCTGCTCCCTCTGATGTGTAGATATAACGAAAAGTCGGGCATATACACTAGATAACTACATCAATAACTTATGTCAGAGTAGTAGATGACAGCAGATCGAAGAAGGGCGACTACATCATTCACAGCTCCCAGTCAGATGAATGGTGGCCACAATTCTGGGGAAAATTTCAACCCAAAGACGCTAGAAGATTGCTGTTAATGAAATATAAGGAAGTGGAAATGCATATCTTCTTGTAGAAAATATATGTGCAGTGCAGATATGGCTGCAGTTTGTGTATGGTAAACACAAAACTGCAAATGTTCTTTAGTTTGCGCCAAATAGAAATTTAATGTGCTGAGACACTGATTCCACAGACTTGAACAGACTTTATGTATAATCACACTGCTGATTCTTTGCTATTCGCATCACACACAGATATCGCGGTTTGAAGTTACGTACTCACGCATCACCATTTTGTTCAAAGTAGCAGAAAATCTTATGTGTTATCCAGGTCCATTTTCTACAGGGTGCTACTGCAATATTCCAGGTCAGCCAGTCCTACTTTATATGGTGTGTCACGAGATTTTAATGTGCCTCCACGCCAATTTTGCTCATTATAGACCTTGGTGTCACGTTGTAGTCACGTAAAAGCTAAATGATGTATTAGTCTTGTTGCTGCGTCACAAAGACATGAACATGGAGAATTTGTCACATAGATAGGTGATAAAAGCACCGCAATTTTCCTTCTTTAACATTACAGACTGCTCCTTCCCTAATTTTATTTGACAACCCACTTGGTCATAGACTAAAACCACCATAATATTGTCACAAAACGACTTTTTAAGGGGCGTATGCACATTTAAATTCTTCTTGCTAGGGAAAGTGCAGTTTTCATGCAATTTACGCTACTAGTAATGGAAACAAGACTGTTCAAAATCTCCAATAATAATCGAAAAACCAAAGCGTTCGTGAGTTGGACACATCATCATCCCTAGAATTGAGGTAAGTTAATACTTTAGGGCACAACATGTTCAACTACAACGTATTTAAAGCCGTCCATGATGTAAAAACGGCTTGCACATGCTGCAAGAATGTTTCTGCTTAAAAACTGAAGTATGAACAGGTCAACTACACAAGGTGTCTCTGACGGAAGGAGTTGTAGTCAGTAGCAAAAGAAATAGAGCGACAATCATCTTCTGAACAAATGTCGTCGTGCAGTTCAGAGCATGATATGCGAGACGTACTCGTTTACAAATGGTTGTCTCAGACTTATTACAATGCATATGAAGCCATGCTCAACGATCAGTGATCATGATCAATGATCACTAGCCCATAAGCGTCGTCCAGACCAACTCAGCGAAGCTTCATTCAGAATGATTAAAATGGCTCTGAGCACTATGGGACTTAACGGCTGAGGTCATCAGTCCCCTAGAACTTAGAACTACTTAAACCTAATTAACCTAAGGACATCACACATACATGCCCGAGGCAGGATTCGAACCTGCGACCGTAGCGGTCGTGCGGTTCCAGACCGAAGCGCCTAGAACCGATCGGCTACACCGGCCTGCGAAGCTTTATTCTCTCATTCCGGCAACGGAGATTGAACCTTGTGATTAAAATGTGGTGAGAGCTTGAAACATTGGTAAGAAATGCTCTCTGGCTTTTGTTTGTGGTTCTCGTGGAGGATAAATATTTTGTATACCTTATGAAAGGAGAAAGAGGTTTTGATGGCAGCAAAGGATGCAACTAATGTTAAACTTCTTCCAGATCTTCATGAAGAAGTAACTTCTGTTAGTCTCAGAGCCGCAATTGCTTCGTCATCTGAACTGCAGGTGACAGTGCGGTCCATCGAGCGATCGCACCACCATAAAATTTGTTTCAACAAAGAGATGGAAGTGAGAAGTGTTATTTTTTCCATGCAGATGTATAGCTGTTACAAATGTGGACCTTCCTCTTCCTACTGTGCTTTTTGTCTGCATCCTATTTCAGCTACTGTAAGAGCATTTTTGCCGAAATAAATTCAGTATCAACAAACACTTTTGATATAGAGTATCTTTAATTGGGTTATTTTGATTCATAAAGAGGATTATTTCCGTAGATAAATAGTACTGAAACTCAAATTTCAGTAATGTGGCAATTTTTTAGCTTAATTAAATTGAAAATTCTTATTGTGTTAATACGGTATACATTTTCACACTTTCTGAAGTGCGAAAAATCAATCATTATTGTTAAAACGATGAAATAAATTTTTCATTTTACACCAGCTCTAATCAAAATTCTGGAATATGTACGGCATACATTCAGCATGAATTGCAATGAAACCAAATGGAGCGATCATATACACGGGTATGTTGTCTATGAATTTCACTTTCATGGAATTTCTGTTTAATTAGAGCAATATTAGCAAAGTTAGGTATAACACACATACACGCACTTATAAAATTATACTCTTAGTCTAGCACACTAACTTCCTTCCAGCATCTGTGCTTTCTGCACTGCTGTTTTCGTTACCATCATTCTCCATATGTATAGTACACCTAGCCGTCACCTTCACGGTATAGACTGGTTGCAGAACGGCAGGATGGTCTGCTGATTCTGGTATCAGACGTTCCTGTCAGTTTCTTCAGAATCTTATGTTTTCTTTACTGTGAAGTTCCAGACAACGTACATCACACAGTACTGCATGGCTGGCAGCATCAGTTCGTACACCTGACTATGAACACTCGTGTTGACATCTACACTTAGTTAATTGTATCATTATGCCCGAAATGACAGAGGAATTTAGTGTCTTGAGTGCTCTTCAGACGGTTATGAGAGTTTCACATATATGCCTGTCATGCAAGCTCGTCCAAGAGACACCATGCCAGCATCCGTCTCCGCTGATCGCTTATGAGTACGAAAACTTCTTGTAGTTACAGGAATAGACTTCTCAGGCTTATTATGCATTTAAAATTTGTACACTGTCAACAAATTCTACATCCCTCTCTTCACATTCGCTACTGTACGTACGGTAGACCAAGAACTTTCCTTGAATACGACTACTGTCAAATTTCTGTTACATCAAAGCCTACCAATAGCAAAAATCTGTGTCCGTTAAGGAATAATAGTCAAAGTAACTGCTACAAGCTATAGGTCAAGAATGGATAAACGAAAGCCACCGAAATGTGTGTGTCAGGGGGTAAACTGTCTAGCAATATTATTCTCACTCACCCTCTGGTTCTCTTCCTCAGCGTAAATTTTGATTTTTGTAACTTCATGGTCAGTTCGTGAGATATGCATCGGAAGTAGAAGCAATAATTGACTCGACTCTTTTTTTCCTAATTATAGTTATTTTTCTAGTAGCTTACATTGTTCTTGGGCGTGTGTTCCAAAGTGAGGGATACCACTAATTCCTGTTGCTGCCCGAGTGGTTCTAGGCGCTTCAGTCCGGAACCGCGCGACTGCTACGGTCGCAGTTTCGAATCCTGCCTCGGGTATGGATGTGTGCGATGTCCTTAGGTTAGTTAGGTTTAAGTAGTTCTAAGATCTAGGGGACTGATGACCTCAGATGTTAAGTCCCATAGTGCTCAGAGCCAGAGCCTGTTCGGGATCGGGGATTTTCTCTGCCTCGTGATGACTGGGTGTTGTGTGATCTCCTTAGGTTAGTTAGGTTTAAGTAGTTCTAAGTTCTAGGGGACTGATGACCACAGATGTTAAGTCCCATAGTGCTCAGAGTCATTTGAGCTATTTGAACCAGAGCCTGTTGCTGCAACGTTCATAGACTCTCGAGAAATCAATCTGTTCTGTTCCTGAATAGATGAAATTGCTCTATTATTGGGAGCGTAAATTAACTCTCGCTGTTGGCAAAGAGTTGGCAGTACCTGTAGGAGTGCAGCATATAGGACACCGACACCAGATCTGTTTAACAACACAAGCATTTGGCCTTCGGAACCGTGCGTGACTTTCGAGTGGAGAGCAAGTAACATACGTATTTAGTGCACATTGGACATGTCAAATTTGGTACCTACAAAACATCTGATCTGTGAATTTACTTTCAAAATCTTTTCTTATAGAATTTACTTTATTTACTAGCGATTCATCAAGAACATCAACACACATAATCACAATAGGTGAGCGTGGAAGTAGTTGCCAGGGAGTAACTGATGAAAACAAAATTACCTTTAACAAATGGGAATTTTAATCATAAAAAACTTTTCAAAAAACAGATTTAAAATGTATAAGCAGAAAAGCACCCTCGAAATATCAAGTTACAATTTTATTTAGAGGCAGAAAGAACAATATTAACAGTATGTGCCTTCGGGCTGAGAAGCTTGCCTGCTCCCTTTCAACACGGCCGTAGTCATGACCGCTCACAACAACCTCTGAAAGAGTACACTGGTGGAAATCTGCAACACACCAGATTACTTTAAACTAAAAATTTTAACAACTCACACAAACACATTAACTATGCACCCCGTAAGAGGGATGGAAATGGTACAAACTCTCACACTAAGAAATTATTTGCCACCGAAAGTGCAATTTGTTTTTGAAAGGACTCTTGCGGTGGATGGGTGGCAACTTCATAAAAATGACTAAATAAAACCCATGAAATTCAGACTTACATAAAATGTACAACATGCTCTACATTACACATATAACGCTTCGAAAGATGATAGGCAAGATGAACACATATTTCAGGAATTCGGTCTTTACACCTTAATTCTATAAATATCGTTAACACCGAATCCGACAAACATGGCAGAGGCAGCTATTAACGTATGGCAGACTGACAGGGGGATTACTGAACAACCCGAACCGCTGACTGCTCTAAACCTCCCCAACTCCACAAGGGAAAAACGGACCACCCAATTCACAAATAACCACCTTCCCGCGGGTGTCCAAATGGAGAAGAATGGTGGGATGACCCCAAAACAAAGCGGCTGGTGACCTCACCAAGAAAACAAGTAGAATTTAACAAGTAAATCACTTCTAATAAACTGCAATTTCTGGCGAAGACCTGGCGCAGCACCCCCAACGCTCTCCCGAACCGTCCGCTGCCAGCCGCTTCAACGGACACAGGAAGGCGCGCCGATCTTCCGTCGCACGGCGTCGCAGCTCGCACCAGCCAGCCTGATGTTGTGGTTTGACTCCTGTTGCTCTCGTATCAACCGCGAAGCCACTATCCTCGCTATACGGCGCTGCCCAATGGACTCACGTGGCGACCTCACATGCGCCGACGCTCAAGGCGGACCAGTTATCTCGTGTCTCAGTGCGCCACCGACCAACCGACCGATTCAACCGCCAATGACTGTTACCCGAGCAACTCGAACAGACTGGCGGCCTAACGCGCAGACTCAGATGCAGGAACTGAGCCCCAACCGGGCGACCACTAGCTGAGTTCTGTTACTGGCGGAGAGGCATGACTCTGGCTTAAAGTTTGATCCAAGCAACAGACATACTCGCACTCCGACAGCAGACAGACACTAACTACCGCGCAAATTCGAACGAGAGACAGAGCAGCAACTGGTGACTCCGACTGACAAGACTGACCAACTGACGAGCTCATAGCGCCCCTTAAATGCACATGAGCAGGCAACCTTTCCCCTTTCCCACCAGAGGGAGACACCAAAGCTGCGACTGCCACAGCGGCGCCACCGCCAGAAACTGGGGGCGACTGCTTTACACTACGCGCTGCGGCGCGCTCTTCAAAATAGCAAATTTTACCACGGCTCAATACCATTAGTGGAAAATGTTATTTCTCAGTTTTTATCTAAAAAAATCAAAGTCATAGTTTGTTACTGGGAACGTATGGAGTACATGCTCTGTCGGAAAACGACGTGGAGATACTTCTTTCGATGATTCAAAGACAATGATTTTAAGGTGGGCGAAAAGGGCGTGCTGGTCGCTGTGGTGTACCATGAGCTGTTGCAACCGGGTAGACGGTGGATGCTGAACGCTACCAAGCACAGTCTGAACTGCGCTCGTAGGGAGAGCCGGCAGTTGGTAGCCGAGCGGTTCTAGGCGCTTCAGTCTGGAACCGCGCGACCGCTACGGTCGCAGGTTCGAATCCTGCCTCGGGCATGGATTTGTGTGATGTCCTTAGGTTAGTTAGGTTTAAGTAGTTCTAAGTTCTAGGGGACTGATGACTTCAGATGTTAAGTGCCATAGCGCTCAGAGCCATTTTTTTCTTAAGGACAAATGCCCGCAATATTGCCACATAGAAGGCAAAGTCGTTCTGCTTTAATATCAAACCACACGTCGAAACCGAATAAACAAAACGTTCAAGGGTGTTCTATGGGGTGTCCTACCACACTGCCTTGTTCACCAGACAGGGCTGGTTGCGATTACCATTTGTTTCTGTCCATGCGGTATGCCTTTTCCTAATAACACCTCACATTTCTGACAGTCTCTAAAGTGGATCAGCTCAGAAGAACCTGAATTTATCTATCGCAAAAGTCATTTGCTATCTGCAAAGTGTGAAACGTTGTAACTGCAGAAGGATACAAATAATTATCTGATACTATTCCACTGAAATAAGCATGTGTTCTCTGTCTAACGAACAGCGAGAATAAATTCAAATGCCCAGTAATTTGGAAACCACGTAATCACTTTCGGGCGTCCAACGGGGTGCTAATGTAGAACAGTGGTATCCGTTAGCTCAATAGCTATCATATTCAAAGTCCGTAGTAAGAGATCTATTCGACCTGGACAGGAGATTGTGAACATGCTCCAAGCAGAGGGATTGCAATTAGTAAAAATGGTTCAAATGGCTCTGAGCACTATGGGACTTAACATCTATGGTCATCAGTCCCCTAGATCTTAGAACTACTTAAACCTAACTAACCTAAGGACAGCACACAACACCCAGCCATCACGAGGCAGAGAAAATCCCTGACCACGCTGGGAATCGAACCCGGGAACCCGGGCGTGGGAAGCGAGAACGCTACCGCATGACCACGAGATGCGGGCCTGCAATTAGTACTGATTCCCAGTATTGATACCAAATCAAATTCTACGAGCATGTGACCGTTCTGACACTCTCATGATGTCTCCAAGTGCATGATTTATTTGTGCAGTATTATTAGGGTCGTGTTATTTTTTAAAAGAATTGAAATGACAATAATATTTATACACATTTATTATACGGCACAAAAAATTACATAGCCCTTTGATGTATTTAGTGAAGTGCACAAAACACTATTAGTGCAAGGTTAGTCATATAAGGAACACATAAAGTACGTATTTTTCATTTTCAAGGGCTAGTCAGTGGGCTTGAGGTCGGCTGTTTATATTTGGCTGAATCTTCCGCAGTTTTTAATAACTGAATACCACTTTTCAAATTTTAAAATTTCAGAACGGGGCACGATTTCGTAGTTCACTGTCGCCTGGAATTCTGCCTGGATTAAATCTGTCGAACATCTGTTTCTTGTATCATACCACTCGTTTTTCATCAATGGAAAGTGTTGTGTCTAGACAAGACAGTCTAGACACAGGGTGAGGTTACCGATAGGGTACGCGTCAAATCACACCGACTGGCGTGAAGTCTGGAAGAGGATAAGTATGAATGCACTAAAAAAAAAGGACGTATATAAATTAATACTCAACTTTTACTTTATCCTTGTGGAACATCACTATTGGTTATACAAGCACTGTAAGGCTAATGGCGCCTTGCTAGGTAGTAGTCATGGACTTAGCTGAAGGCTATTCTAACGGTCTCTCGGCAAAGGAGAGAAAGGCTTCGTCAGTGTAGTCGCTAGCAAAGTCGTCGTACAACTGGGGCGAGTGCTAGTCCGCCTTTCTAGACCTGCCATGTGGTGGCGCTAGGTCTGCAAGTACTGACAGTGGCGACACGCGGGTCCGACATGTACTAATGGACCGCGGCCGATTTAAGCTACCACCTAGCAAGTGTGGTGTCTGGCGGTGACACCACAGAAAGATGTTCTGCACGAAGGCACTGGGTCCAGGGATACTGATCAAAAGT
Source organism: Schistocerca cancellata (assembly GCF_023864275.1). Taxonomy (NCBI): domain Eukaryota; kingdom Metazoa; phylum Arthropoda; class Insecta; order Orthoptera; family Acrididae; genus Schistocerca; species Schistocerca cancellata. Next base: position 55,112,086 of record NC_064633.1, read on the forward strand.
CCTACTACTTCCGAAATGCTCGATACACCTTGGTCAGGTACAGAAGAAAGGAATTTAAGCCAGTGTGCAACGTGATCGCCATTTTTGCTCACGCTGCTGCTGAGCTAATCTCAGTGACTGTCTCACGCCTCATACATGCCAACTGTGCAAATATTTTAACTCGGGTGAAACAATTCTGAAACCTTTTAAACACCTTTAATTTTAGTGCCTTCCTGTAGAGTAAATCCTGCAAAGGATGCCTAGTTGGTTCTGCAATGTACGAATAACAGGAATACATTCAAGAATTTTTTTGTTTTGCTGCCAATAAAGTTGTCTTTTTCTTCTTCTGCTGAATTTTATAAATGGAAAGTATAATTTGTATGTCCCTAGCACCCTTACGTCATACACTGGCGTTTTAACTAACGTTTTCAGCAACTCATAATCAAAGAAACTATAACAATGTCATTTTTCAAGACGGTAAGTTTTAAGAATACACTTATTCAATAAAATATTGTTCGGTACAAACTGTAATACAAATGAGGAGAACTACTCACACACTCTATAAAAAATGAAAGAAGAAGAAAATTTGGGCGAAAGAGCGGAAGAAGCGGCTAAAAATAGTGCCTGATAACCCTACACAGGACAACAATTCTAAAAGCTCTGCAGAATGCCTTATAAAAAAGCGAGATGCTTCTACACTGCAGATGTACGACCTGACAGCTGGGAGATAGCTTTTTACCATTGTCTGGTCTCTCCTAGCGAGTGTCATTGGCTCTTTCAGACATGTCTTGCTTTTGTTACACGCGTTTGCATAAACCAGAAGTGAACAAAGCTCAGTCTCTTTACGCCTAATGGCGCGCTTTTTAGCACGCTGTTTGCGGTGCTACTCGTGGTGGCTGTCACCGCACAATATGCCGCCCCTCTATACGGCAGAGGCTTTGTTTTAGATTTCGGTGAAATAGCTCTTCGTATTCACTGCATACATCCATATCTGTACCACATTTGAGAGGCTACGTTCGCAATCGTTAATTTCTTTCATTTGATGAAGCAGCAAGGAATTATGACGATTCTAAAACATCACTCCGCCTCCTCGAGCATAAATACTTGGAAGTATAATTTTTTCTGCTGTTAAAAATCGTGCGATTGTTCTAGTTCACAAAACATGCACCGTTAGATGTCGTCACTGTTCTACAAGCCTCATCTCCGTAATGCACAATTACTTAATAAAATTATCATCAACTGTAGAGAACTATACTGCATTTTAATCATGAAAAACGAGTAAAAAACTGTAGAGAACTATACTGCATTTTAATCATGAAAAACGAGTAAGCTGGTATTAAAATTGTCTAGAGCAAAGTTAACAATTTGAATTTTGTGAATGAAATTATAAAACCTGATGATGTATTACCGTTTTCCCTCTAATTTATTGATTTTGAGAAAGCTACTGACCCAGTTGTAACAAAATCTGTACTGACATCAAATCAACAAACAAGAAACTTATTTCTTAAAAATACATACGACAATATAACAGCGATTACACAGCCTTAAACGGGGACAATAATAAATTATTAAACATAAAACGAATACATTTGAAAATCTCGCGTTATTCTGATGAAATAGTAATGACTGAATTTAGTAGAAATAATATTCAACAGCGAGAAGGAATGTAGGACGGAAAATAAAGTTTCATCAGAATAAAATAATACAAACAGGCCTAAAACGAAAAAAAAAACTAAGATTTAACAATGTAGCATGGAGAACTAACTAATAATATTCTGAATACAGGACAGTTAAAGAAAACTACGAGTAGGTGGATAGCATAAGTAATATATTGAAGATTACTAGAGATCTTGGATGCTTTTGATAGAGTAAAGAGAAGCCTCCAACAAAAAGTTGAGTGTCGGAATGTATCACCAATCCCGAATTAACACAATGAGATTTGAACATCTAAGACGAACAACACTGAGGGTTCTTCAAAATCCATATGTTGTCAACAAGCATTAGGGTGGTCTGCAAGGCTTTTGTTGTCTTGAAGAGTCCACGTCGTAATTTAGGCTTTCATAAGGCACGACGTGGTGCTGTTGTGTACTAGGAGACAGACTCTGACGCAGTAGCCCATTACTGCATTTTTAGGACTGGGCTAGGGTCCCTACAAGAGGGTAATTCAAGGTCACAGTGTAATGTGATACCCCAACTGCATGTGGTACATTCAGGGTCACTGAATAACCTGACGAGCGCGGGATTATCCGAGCGGTCTAGGGGGCTGCAGTCATGGACTGTGCGGCTCATCCCGGCGGAGGTTCGAGTCCTCCCTCTGGCATGGGTGTGTGTGTTTGTCCTTAGGATAATTTAGGTTAAGTAGTGTGTAAGCTTAGGGACCGATGACCTTAGCTGTTAAGTCCCATAAGATTTCACACACAATAACCCGACACTGATTGCATGTCCCTCACATTCCTCCGCCTACGCCTATGAGACAGTTGTGTATGGTAGATTCTAGGTCACGATGTAGCTCGAGACCCAAGACATGCATCTTGGGTAATTGAAACCGCATGGGGTAGACTCTAATTCAGTAGCCCTTTACTACATACGTTAGGAGTGGATGAGGACTTCTAGGGGAGCCTAATTCAGGGCCACAGTATAAAATGATATCCCAACCACACCTCTTGTCAGTTGTGTGTGGTACATCCACATTTACTACGTAACCTAATACCACTCGCATGTTCCCCACCTTCCTCTGCCCAATGGTATGAGGCAACTGTGGGTGCTACATCCACGGTCTGGATATAAATCGATACCCAAGTCATGTATATTGGGCAGTTGTAATGGGGTGCTGCCATGTACTGTAGCTCAATAACTCATTACTGCATGTATTAGCAGTGGATCATGGCACTTACAGCAGCTTAATTTTAGGACACAATGTAACATGATACATCAACGACAGAATCAGGATTGAGAGTAAATCGAAGAAAGACGAAAGTAGCGTGAAGCTGCAGATATTAGAACAGCGAGAAACTTGGCACGAGGATTGGTGATCAGGAGATAGATGAAGTTAACGAATTCTGCTACCTAGGCTGCGAGATGACCCATGAAGCATGCAGCGAGGAGGACGTGAAAATCAGACTAGCACTGCCGAATACCGCATTTCTGGTGAAGGGAAGTCTGCTAGTACCAAACATAAGCCTCAATTTGAGGAATAAATGTATGAGATTGTACGTTTGGAGCACGGAAATATATGACAGTGAAACATGGACTGTAGGAAAACAGGAAACGAAGGGAATCGAAGCATTTAGATGTTGAAAATTATGTGGAGTTATAAGGTAAGGAATTATGAGGTTGTCCAGAGAATAAACGAGTAAGGGACAATAAGGGAAATACCAAATACTAACAAGAAGAGGGAACAGAACAGTAGGTCAACAGTTAACACATCAAGGGATAATTTCCATACTACTAGTTGGAGATGTATAGGGTAAAAGCTGCAAAGGTAAACAGAGACTGGAATAAATAAGCTAGTAATTGAGGATGCAGAATGCAAGTGCTATTGTCAGCTAAAGAGCTTGGTGCAAGAGACGAATTCGTAGTGGACTGCATCAAACCAGTAAAAAGACTGTTGACACAAAAAATGGCATTCAAGATCACAATAACCTCATACCACTTGCATTTCCACCACCTTCCTCCGTCGAGACTTAGTATACATTTGTCAGTGTTACATTCAAGGTCGGATGTATGTTGATATCCAAGACAAGCTTCTTGCATAACTGCAATGGCGTGCTGTAATTCATTCAGAAACAAACTAACGCAGTAGCTCCTTACTGAATGTATTAGGAGAGGACCTGCGCCTCTGCAGGAACGTAGTTCAAAGCCCCATTATAAAATGTCACCCCGAATTCGCATCACGGTAGTTGTGTGTGGTACTTTCAAGGTCAGGTTGGTACGCAGGTCACGCACCTTGGGAAATTGTAATTGTGTGCTGCACTTTACTAGGAGTCGAGCTCCAACTCTGACGCTCACTACCCCGTATCAGGAGTGGATGAGGACTTTTATGAGAGCCTGTTTCAAGCCCACAATGTAACATGGAACCCCACCCACACCTCTCAGCAATACATTCGAAGTCACAGTAAAGTCAGAAACATGTTGCACGCCATCACCCTCCTCTGCCGACGCCTATGGAGCAACTGCATGTGGTACATTTACTGTCAGTAGGTAACTTGATACTGCTTGCAAGACCCCAGCTTCCTCCACCCACGCCTACAAGGTGGCTGTGTCTCCTACATCTAACTCCAGAATATAACGTAATACACAGGCAATGAATCTTACGCAATTTTAGTGGGATGCTTCAGTTTACTAGGGAAACGTCTCTGACAGTAGCTCATTATTGCATTAATAGGAGCGGATCGGGGCGCCTACGGGAATATAATTCAAGCCATGACGTAACATGATTGCAAACAAATGACACTCAGCAATTGTGTGTGGTACATACAAAGCCACTTCATAGCGTGACACCTGTCACATGACTCCCACCATTTTCTGCCAACGCCTATGAAGTTACTGTGTGTAGTAAATTCACGTCCACTAAATAATCTGGTACCATTTGCAAGTACCACACCTTCCTCCACACATGCCTATGAAGCAATCGTTCATATTATAATGAAGACTGGGTTGTAACTTGATACCAAGGCCATGCATCCTGGCTAGTTGCAATGGGCTGCTGCAATTTAACAAGAAAGGGATTCAGAATCAGTGCTTCATTACTGGATTATTAGGAGTCGACTAGAGTCTGTATAGGAGCGTAATTTAACCACATGGCTCTAAGCAACTGTGTGTGTTACATTCAAAGACACTGTATAACCTGTCACATGTTCCATGTCCACCACTTTTATCTTTTCACGCCTATGGAGCAATTGTGTGTGGTAAATTCATGGTCAGATAGTATATTCGGCACCTTCCTTGCCCACACCTGAGAGGAAGTGGTGTGTGGTACATCCAAGATAAGGATTTAACACGAAGCTATGGGGAGCTGCAATTTACCAGGAAACGGAGTCTAAATGAGTAATGCACAACTGCAATTTGAAAGTCTATCTGCACCTTTACATCAGCCTGATTCAAGGGCACAATGTATAACGATATCCCACTCACACCTCTTGGCATGGGTGTGGCACATAAGATCAGGCTATAACTTAATCCACAGGCCACCAATCTTGGGCAGCTGTAATGGGGTGGTGCAATTTTACAGGTGGATCATGGTCTCTGCATGATCCTAATTCAAGTCCTGTGGGAAATGAAGAAAAGAAGAGCATCGAAGCATCTGAGACATAGTGCTACAGAAGGCTGTTGAATATTATGTAGACTGGTAAGGTAAGGGATGAAGAGGTTCTGTTGGGAATCGGCAAACAGAGGAATATATGTGAAATACTGAAAAGAAGAAGAGACAGGATGGTAGGTCATCTGTTAAGGCAGCACAGAATTACCTCCATGACACTTGGTAGAGCTGTAGAGGGTAAATACTGTAGAGGAAATCAGAGCCTGGAATAAACCCAAATAAGCGATATGCGAAGAACTGGAATTGCTTCCAGGACTGTGGATGGGGCGGGGGGGGGGGGGATGGAAGAATAAAGAAGGTGACAGCAAGGGCACTCCACCACGAACATTACCTAATCAGTTTAACATGTCGAGCCTTCAACGGCAAGGGGTAAGACGAGAGAAATGAAGAAGACATAGTCTACATAGTGTGCAAATATGATGGCAATGCTTTAATAAAGCGTACCCAAGACAGTATTGTAGACCATTCGTTTATAAATATAGGATATCTTCTTTTTTTTTATCAAAAGTGACTTTTCTATGTCGACTTCTTATCTGTCTACGGTTCAACATGGAATGAATCTAGTTCTCAGGGAGCAACCGTCATGGTACTAGTGACTTTCGAACAGAATTGAATGTGACATGCAATGCAAAACTGAAAATAATAAAATAAAACTTCTAGTGATATAGTTAGTATGTTACGATCATTTCCCTCCTCAATTTATCTTATAAAAGAGAATGTAACGTCCCTTACATTCCCAAAATAAACGTGTTATTCTGTCACTACATCATCAATAATTCACAACTGGAATCAGTCAAAGCATACAATAACTTGGGTTCAACAATTTGCATGGATATAAAATGGAATGATCCCATAGGCTCGATCTTAGGTGCCAGCTTACATTTCACTAATAGGATAATGAGAATATGCAGCCAGTCTGCGAAGCAGACTGTGTACAAACACCTTATATGTCCTGTTCAGACGGTTGTTCAAGTGTGTCGAATTCATAAAACTTAAGATTAACAGGAGATATTGGAAGTATATAAAGAAGGTTTCCATGATTGGGCCCAACTCCTAGGAAAGCGTGAAGGAAAAGCATGGAACAACTCAACAAAATTTTAGGAACTAGTATTAGATGAAGACTCTGCAGATATTCATCGGACTTCTATCTATCAATCCTGCAGGGAACGCCAAGTTAAAATATGTGTTACAGCACCCTGACGGCGTTTAAGCAGTCATTCTTTCTGCGATCCATACTCAATTGTAACAGGAAGAAACTGTACCATAAAATATGTGCGAGACTTCCGTCATGTACTTCACGTTGGTTTGCACAGTATATACGTATTGACATAGAAGCAGATGTAGACGAACATCAACGCTGAATTTTAGATAACAACGGTAGAGGTCTGAAACGGAACTAAAGTAATAGAAAATCTGTGTTAACCGCAGAGGAAATCAAGATACGACACCAGAAAGAATAACAACATGCCTCTGATTCAGCAGGTTCGGGAAGTGAAGTCTGCTCGTTCTTTCAGTTTAATGTACTTTCCTTAGTTTGATGAACATCTTGGCGACACCTTGTTATGGGACACTGTCGAAGTGCGAGGAACTGAAGACGATCTGAAAGGGACGTGTGTTTGTTTTAAACTTCTACGTGTCGGAGTTGAAGGTCGATATTTAGGACCACTTGACCTCACTCAAATTTCTCACGTGCGTTTTATGGTCACGGCCCTGATAATTTACGTACAAACACCAGAGCTGGTCCAATACGTTAACTGGTGGTTATTCTTATTTCTGGGCAACGGATAACGAGGATGAGCACTGTATCATCTATCGACAGCCGTGTGGGGGAGGGAAGACGAAGTCAAGAGCAGTGCGATATTTTATGGTACCCTTTCAGTTTATCTAACGCAAAACCAGACCCTGTTTCCTGGTAAATAACAGCTCCCCACTGCTCCTGGTTACATCCGTATCTTGAATGTACCGCACACCATTTCCTCTCAGGAGTGGGCAATGAAGGTGGCGAATATACAAGAGGTGTCAAACTTCTAACTGACCATGAATGTTCCACACACAGTTGCACCATAGGCGTGGAAAGAGAAAGATGTTAAACATTGAACAGGTGTCAATTTATACAAAGTCTTTGAATGTACCACACACAGTTGCTTAAAGGCGTGGATGTGGCATCATGTATACCTCAAAGCAAAACAAATTTGTACTCTGATGTATAGTAGTTTTGGGAATACATATTATGATTTACTGGTGTGGCGATCAAATATGAGGGGATTCATTAAGCACGGGATTTTTTTTTCATAAATCATCACATGTCCATGAAAGTAATTATGGGACACTATCCCACAATATATGCGCAAAAATAGGCAATGATGCCTGAATGAGGAGTCTTTTATGAAACACTAAGAACACGGTAGCAAAAATAATCAGGTGCAGCGTTATATTAAGTGGTGAGGAAACGGTACAGGGAACGAGGGGAGGAGAGCACACAAGTTGCTCATGTCCTGGTAAATGTGGGATTGGTTCAAAATGGCTCTGAGCACTATGGGACTTAACTTCTGAGGTCATCAGTCCCCTAGAAATTAGAATTACTAAAACCTAACTAACCTGAGGACATCACACACATCCATGCCCAAGGCAGGATTCGAATCTCCGACCGTAACGGTCACACGGTTCCAGACTGTAGCGCCTAGAACCGCACGGCCTCTTCGGCCGGCAAATGTGGGATCTCGACAGCTTCGGTTCCACACCTTACCAATTACGTCAAGCGTCTAAGTGGGCAAGGCATATACAGGACCAACACGTGAAGTGGGACGAATATACAGGGTGTTGCAAAAAGGTACGACCAAACTTTCAGGAAACATTCCTCACACACAAAGAAAAAAAATATGTTATGTGGACATATGTCCGGAAACGCTTACTTTCCATGTCAGAGCTCATTTTATACTTCTCTTCAAATCACACTAATCATGGAATGGAAACACACAGCAACAGAACGTACCAGCGTGACTTAAAACACTTTGTTACAGGAATTGTTCAAAATGTCCTCCGTTAGCGAGGATAAATGCATCCACACTCCGTCTTGTGGAATCCCTGATGCAGCCCTGGAGAATGGCGTATTGTATCACAGCCGTGCACAATACGAGCACGACGAGTCTCTACATTTGGTACCGGGGTTGCGTAGATAAGAGCTTTCAAATGCCCCCATAAATGAAAGTCAAGAGGGTTGAGGTCAGGAGAGCGTGGAGGCCATGGAATTGGTTCACCTCTACCAATCCATCGGTTACCGAATCTGTTGTTGAGAAGCGTACGAACACTTCGACTGAAATGTGCAGGAGCTCCATCGTGCATGAACCACGTGTTGTGTCGTACTTGTAAAAGGCACATGTTATAGCAGCACAGGCAGAGTATCCCGTATGAAATCGTGATAACGTGCTCCATTGAGCGTAAGTGCAAGAACATGGGGCCCAACAAGACATCACCAACAAAGCCTGCCAAAACGTTCACAGAAATTCTGTGTTGATGACGTGATTGCATAATTGCGTGCGGATTCTCGTCAGCCCACACATGTTGATTGTGAAAATTTACAATTAGATCACGTTGGAATGAAGCCTGATCCGTAAAGAGAACATTTGCACTGAAATGAGGATTGGCACATTGTTGGATGAACCATTCGCAGAAGTGTACCCGTGGAGGCCAATCAGCTGCTGATAGTGCCTGCACACGCTATACATGGTACGGAAACAACTGGTTCTCCCGTAGCACTCACCATACAGTGACGTGGTGAAAGTTAACTTGTATAGCAGCAACTTCTCTGACGGTGACATTAGGGTTATCGTCAACTGCACGAAGAATTGCCTCGTCCATTGCAGGTGTCCTCGTCGTTCTAGGTCTTCCCCTGTCGCGAGTCATAGGCTGGAATGTTCCGTGGTCCCTAAGACGCCGATAAATTGCTTCGAACGTCTTCCTGTCGGGACACCTTTGTTCTGGAAATCTGTCTCGATACAAACGTACCGCGCCACGGCTATTGCCCCGTGCTAATCCGTACATCAAACGGGCATCCGCCAACTCCGCATTTGTAAACATTGCACTGACTGCAAAACCACGTTCGTGATGAACACTAACCTGTTGATGCTACGTACTGATGTGCTTGATGCTAGTACTGTAGAGCAATGAGTCGCATGTCAACACAAGCCCCGAAGTCAACAGTACCTTCCTTCAATTGGGATTTATCAGATTTGGCCGTTGGTGCCGATCAAAACCTATGCATGTACTCGGCGAAAGGTCAGAATTTGGACAATATCTAGTAACTACAAAAACTACAAGATGAATAATAATTTCACACACATGTAAGTATTCAGTATGCTCAGGGATTGAAGTTCTATGGTTTACATGGTCCCTTATACCTATAATCTCGCAGTAAGGGCAGCTTGAATGGCTTAGGACCAGAATTTAGACTGTAGTAAATTCGAAAACAGCGAAACAAACAAAAAAGTCACAAGTGTTCATTATGCTCAGATCTTCAAGTCACAACATTTGAACAATGCCATTAATCGACAGTATAATACCAAAGGACACGTGATCGACACAAGGCCAGAATTTAGCCTATGAGTAACAAAGAAAAATCTATAATAATTACTGAAATTCCTTTGCTTGGAAATGAGGGCGTGACCATAAAAGGATAGACACTGGTTGAAAGTAGAACCATGCATAATACTTTAGCATTATAACCTGAGGATACTCTAATCACACAAAGCTAAAGACTCAACGTTACATTTAGCACACAAATCTGACCAAGAAAATGAAGAATAATAACGGACTGCAGAACATTTCCCTAACCTCTGGATATATGTGAGAAGTATTAACTGTAATTTCAGGTTAAACTCAGTTAACAGTATACCTTTGTCCGTGATAGCACAGGAACTATTTAACAAAAGCGTCCAAAACTTACCAAATCCAACGCAAGAGTTGGACTAGGTATGATTAGAAATTTTCTTTTGTAATCGCAAATGCATGTACAAGAGAGAGCCTTATTATCTGTGGGAGAGCGTTATGACTGGCGAGGTTACAATTGTCCTTTTTAATTGTAATATGAATTCTTCAATTTTTTATTTATTCACGACCTGTTTGTTATAACTTCATGGTCAGTTCATGAGATATGCGTCGGAAGTGGAAGTAGTAATTCACTTGACTCTTTTTTTCCTAATCGTAAGTATTTTTCTAGTAGGTCACATTGTTCTTGGGCTAGTGTTCCTATGTCAGGGCTATCATTACTTCCTGTTACTGCAACGTTCATCGATTCCCGAGAAATCGATGTCTTCTGATGTCAAGTGTTACCACTGACGTTGACCAGGTCACATATGGCGAGATCGCAATGTCAGCCGCAGTGTAGGAAATGTGACGAACTAGGACGTTACACACTGAACGGCAGTGGGGGCTCCAGGATCGCTGATTGGCGCCGCCAGTAAGTTTTAGCACAACTGGAATGCGTGCAGAGGAGGCATTTTGCTTAACTGGTTTAGTGGATGAAAGGATATAGGTATGCATCTGTCTGTGGTATGTTTGGACCTCATAAGAAAGAAGTAGTTAAGCCCACTATGGTGCAAGTTACGTGGAGTTAGTGGCAACGCCATGCATGCATTTGGAGTTTTCAGGCAGTGAGACAGGATTCCAGGGATGCTGGTGATGTGCAGTCTTAGATTTCCTATATGGACATCGTGCTTAATTTGACCTTGTACATCATACAATGAAACTCGATCGGGCATCACTTCATCTGAGGGGAAGCTGTAATAGTGCCTCACTGCCGCAAGGGATGGCTCTGGCGCAAGAGGGAACACTTATTTTGTGTACATTGGCACTAAACACTAAATCATACGGTAAAGTACAACAAGGTGTAGGGAAATGATTGTGGATGAGGGTAGGAACTGATATCCCGATAAATGTGTTAAGTGCGGTTCAGCACTAAAACGGACTCATTAAGTAATTAACCACTGGGGCTCTCAGCATAGGGAAGTGTCACTTCACACAACAGAAACCACGATATTTAGGCCTTGTGATTGGTTGTGAAGGATTTGACATAGATCCTACATTAGTAAATGGCTTAGAGGAGTTTCCAATGAATTCTCTGGAGAAGAATTAGCAGTCTTCCTTGGGTTTAGCTGATTATTGTATAAAGTTTGCTCCAAAATTAGCAGAAACATGATGACCTCTGATTTACTTTACTGAAGAAAGGAGTGAAGTTCCAGTACCTATCAAAATGCAGAGATACATATGATTAATTAAAAGAAACAGTTCTGCACCGATTTTTCCAAACCATGTTAAGGAATCCACCTTATTTGCAACGCCAGCTATCTGGTGCTTGTCTGTGTATTAGGCAAGAAATAAAGGAAGTGGAGCAGCTGGTAGCCTGTGTCTCACATCAGCTGCACAGATAAATTATTCTGTCAAAGAAATTCTAAGGCTTATATGCTGTGTAACGTGCTTCAACAACTTCCAGTGTTATTTACACTCCTGGAAATGGAAAAAAGAACACATTGACACCGGTGTGTCAGACCCACCATACTTGCTCCGGACACTGCGAGAGGGCTGTACAAGCAATGATCACACGCACGGCACAGCGGACACACCAGGAACCGCGGTGTTGGCCGTCGAATGGCGCTAGCTGCGCAGCATTTGTGCACCGCCGCCGTCAGTGTCAGCCAGTTTGCCGTGGCATACGGAGCTCCATCGCAGTCTTTAACACTAGTAGCATGCCGCGACAGCGTGCACGTGAACCGTATGTGCAGTTGACGGATTTTGAGCGAGGGCGTATAGTGGGCATGCGGGAGGCCGGGTGGACGTACCGCCGAATTGCTCAACACGTGGGGCGTGAGGTCTCCACAGTACATCGATGTTGTCGCCAGTGGTCGGCGGAAGGTGCACGTGCCCGTCGACCTGGGACCGGACCGCAGCGACGCACGGATGCACGCCAAGACCGTAGGATCCTACGCAGTGCCGTAGGGGACCGCACCGCCACTTCCCAGCAAATTAGGGACACTGTTGCTCCTGGGGTATCGGCGAGGACCATTCGCAACCGTCTCCATGAAGCTGGGCTACGGTCCCGCACACCGGTAGGCCATCTTCCGCTCGCGCCCCAACATCATGCAGCCCGCCTCCAGTGGTGTCGCGACAGGCGTGAATGGAGGGACGAATGGAGACGTGTCGTCTTCAGCGATGAGAGTCGCTTCTGTCTTGGTGCCAATGATGGTCGTATGCGTGTTTGGTGCCGTGCAGGTGAGCGCCACAATCAGGACTGCATACGATCGAGGCACACAGGGCCAACACCCGGCATCATGGTGTGGGGAGCGATCTCCTACACTGGCTGTACACCACTGGTGATCGTCGAGGGGACACTGAATAGTGCACGGTACATCCAAACCGTCATCGAACCCATCGTTCTACCATTCCTAGACCGGCAAGGGAACTTGCTGTTCCAACAGGACAATGCACGTCCGCATGTATCCCGTGCCACCCAACGTGCTCTAGAAGGTGTAAGTCAACTACCCTGGCCAGCAAGATCTCCGGATCTGTCCCCCATTGAGCATGTTTGGGACTGGATGAAGCGTCGTCTCACGCGGTCTGCACGTCCAGCACGAACGCTGGTCCAACTGAGGCGCCAGGTGGAAATGGCACGGCAAGCCGTTCCACAGGACTACATCCAGCATCTCTACGATCGTCTCCATGGGAGAATAGCAGCCTGCATTGCTGCGAAAGGTGGATATACACTGTACTAGTGCCGACATTGTGCATGCTCTGTTGCCTGTGTCTATGTGCCTGTGGTTCTGTCAGTGTGATCATGTGATGTATCTGACCCCAGGAATGTGTCAATAAAGTTTCCCCTTCCTGGGACAATGAATTCACGGTGTTCTTATTTCAATTTCCAGGAGTGTATATGGTAGGAAATTTAATGTAACAATGGATCACGTGGCGTTAAAGAATCTATTAGGGTTGAAAGCTCTATCGAGTGCATTAATATGTTGGGCATTGACACTGAGTGACTTCGAGTTTGAGGTAATCTGTCGACGGGGGAAGGGTCACGAGAATGCTGTTGGCCTCAGTATGGAGATTGCTGTGTTACAAAGAGTAGCTCTGCAGAGTGGCAGATAGGGCAACGGCTGAGGAGGGCTGTGCACTATTCACAACAGTCTGATGTGCACGATACAGTGTTATGCAAGAAAACGAAGCTCAGGCCTAGTGTTGCAGTTTCAGCCTCCAGTCGCGAGGAATTATTGAAACAAGCGTATGATCACGTGTTATCGGGCCATGGGGGTCGAAGTGCCAGAGGACGGATAATGGCGAACCATTACTAGTGGGGAACATTAGAGCAGGATGTGGAACAGTATGTGAAGAACTGTACATCATGTGCACAGAGGGCTCAATTGAGTTATCAGACTGTTCCACTGCGAAGTTTGCCAGAGGTGAGTAAGTCATATTAAATGATTGCGTTTGATTCCCACGTGCTTTTGCACAAACGCTGGCAGCGGGTCGCTATGTGCTGAGAATTATACATCTTTTTCGCTCTACTTGCGAATAATAACCACCCCAAGTCAGTAACCCACTACAATGGATTAGGATAATTAGTTGTGGACTTTCCGAGTTTCAGAGACGTTGACTACAGATTATGGCTCCAAATTTGTGTCGGAAAGACATTAAATCATGACGTAAATACTCATCGTGACGATTGGGCTACTCCGTTACCTTATACTGTCACATTGTCGCAGAATACAAGGTGGACGAACTCTACCAACAAACCGACAGAGGTTGTTCATAGATACTTTCTGACCTTTGTGGTATGACGAACCCGTGGTCGCTGGCAGCTAATTACACGGTTATTGGGTTTTGTTTGTTTTCTTGCTTCTTTAGCTTCATTTCTCTCTCTCTCTCTCTCTCTCTCTCTCTCTCTCTCTCTCTCTCACTCTCTCTCCCTCCCCTTTTTTTTAGGTCATCAATTTCCTGACTGGTTTGATGCGGCCCGCGACGAATTCCTCTCCTCTGCTAACTTCATCTGCATCATTTGCAACCTATGTCCTCTATTATTTGCTGGCTCTATTTCAATCTCTGTCTACCTATCTATACACTTCTTGCACTCTACAAATTCCTGTAGTATCATCGAAGTCATTCCCTGATTTCTTAATAGATGTCCTGTCATCCTGTCCCTTCTCCATGTCAGTGTTTTCCACGTATTCAAAAAATGGTTCAAATGGCTCTGGGCACTATGGGACTTAACATCTATGGTCATCAGTCCCCTAGAACTTAAAACTACTTAAACCTAACTAACCTAAGGACATCACAAACATCCATGCCCGAGGCAGGATTCGAACTTGCGACCGTAGCGGTCATGCGGTTCCAGACTGAAGCGCCTAGACCCGCACGGCCACACTGGCCGGCCCCCACTTATTCCATTCCTTTACGATTCTGCACAGAACCTCCTCATACCTTACCTTATCAGTTCACGTAATTTTCAGCATTCGTCTGTAGCACCAAATCTCAAATGCTTCGAGTCTCTTCTGTTCCGGTTTTCCCACAGTCCATGTTTCAGTACCATACAATGCTGTACTGTAGACGTAATGCCTCAGAAACTTCTTCCTAAAATTAAGTCCGATATTTGATATTAGTAGACTTCTCTTGGCCAGGAATGACCTTTTTGTCATTCTAGTCTGCTTTTGATGTCCTCCTTGCTCTGTCCATCGCTGGTTACTCTACTGTATAAGTAGCAGAATTCCTTAACTTCATCTACTTCGTGACCATCGATCCTGATGTTAAGTTTCTCTCTATTCTCATTTCTACTACCTCTCATTACCTTCGTCTTTCTTCGATTTACCCTCAATCCATACTCTGTACTCATTACACTGTTCACTCCATTCAGCACATTATGTAATTCTTCATCACTTTCACCAAGGATAGCAATGTCATCAGCGAATCTTATCATTAATAATCTTTCACTTTGAATTTTAATTCCGCTTCTGAACCTTGCTTTTATTTCCATCATTGCTTCCTCGATGTACAGATTCAACAGTAGGAACGAAAGGCTACATCCCTGTCTTACACCCTTTTTAATACGATCACTTCGTTCTTGGTCGTCCACTCTTATTATTCCCTCTTGCCTATTGTACATATTGTAAATGACCCCTCTCTCCCTATAGCTTAGCCCTGTTTTTCTCAGAATTTCGAACATCTTGCACCATTTTACATTGTCGAACGCTTTTTCCAGGTCGACAAATCCTATGAACGTGTCTTGACTTTTCTTTTGTTTTGCTTCCATTTTAATGGTAATGTCAGAATTGCCTCTCTTTTGCCCATACCTTTCCTAAAACCAAACTGATCGTCATCTAGCGCATCCTTAATTTTCTTTTCCGTTCTTCTGTATATTATTCTTGTCAACAAGTTGGATGCATGAGCTTTTAAGCTGATTGTCCGATAATTCTCGCGCTTGTCAGTTCTTGCCGTCTTCAGAATTGTGAGGATGATGTTTCTCCGAAAGTCAGATGGTATGTCGCTATACTCATACATTTTACACACCAACGTGAATAGTCGTTTTGTTGCCACTTCCCCAACGATTTTAGAAATTCTGATAGAATGTTCCATGTCGCTTCTGCCTTATTTGATCTCAAGTCCTGCAAAGCTCTTTTAAATTCTGTTTCTAATACTGGGTCCCATAATTCCTCTAAATCGACTCCTGTTTCTTCTTCTATCACATGAGACAAATCTTTCCCCTCGTAGAGGCTTTCAGTGTACTTTTCCTACCTATCCACTCTCTCCTATTTAACAGTAGAATTCCCGTCGCACTCTTAAAATTATCACCCTTGCTTTTAATGTCACGGAAGGTTCTTTTGACTTTCCTATATGCACATTGTGGTTCATGGTGTGGGTTCCTGTAGTCATGTCCTAGTTCATGAGCCACGGGCAACGTATGAGTGGCCAAGTAAGTGGTCCCGACAGTCGGGATACCAGTTACTTTGGAATAAGGCTGGGCATCTCGGACATATTCTGAGTCGTGGTCACCTTTGTGCTCATACGGCAAAGACTACCAAATCCACCGGTTAGTCCCTCAGCCGTTAGGGGTAAAACCCAATGGGACTCGGGGCAAGTAAGGCTAGCAACCTGCTTCCCTGGTACTCTAAATATGATGCTGTCAATAATCAGAGCAAAATGCCTCGGTCCTTTGGAGGCGACGGAGTCCCACCTCTAACTGACAGACCAGGGACTCCTAAGATACGACTTGGCAAACAAATGGTAATGAGATGGGGAGCTATTAATATCAATGGGGGCTACTCTGGGAAGAAGGTAGAGCTGGCAGAGGCTGCAAGTAAGATGGGGCTGGACGTTTTAGCTGTTAGTGACATTCGGGTAAGGGGTGAGAAAGAAGAGGAAGTGGGAGAATACAAGGACTACCTGTCAGGAGTCAGAGCAGGAATAGGTGTAGGGCTTTACATCAGGAAAGAAATGGAATCCGGCGTAATTGCAATAAGGTATGTAAACGAACGACTGATGTGGATAGATTTGACAGTGTCTAGCAAGAAAATTAGGATTGTGTCAGTATATTCGCATTGTGAAGGGACAGATCAAGATAAGATGGATAGTTTTTATGAGGCACTCAGTGATGTAGTTGTTAAAGGACAAGGACAGTGTTCTGCTCATGGGTGATTTTAACGCCAGGATTGGAAATCGAACAGAAGGGTATGAAAAGGTTATGGGTAAATTTGGGGAGGATATGGAGGCCAACTGGAACGGGAAACAACTCTTGGATTTCTGTGCCAGTATGGGCTTAGTAATCACAAACTCCTTTTTTAAACATAAGAACATTCACCGGTATACTTGGGAGGGCAGGGGAACCAGATCTGTCATTGACTATATAATAACAGATCAGGAATTCAGGAAGGCTGTGAGGGACACACGTGTATTCAGGGGATTCTTTGATGACACTGATCATTATTTAATCTGCAATGAAATTGGGATTGTGAGGCCGAAAGTGCAGGAGGTCAGGTCCATAAGTAGGAGGATAAGAATGGAGAAACTTCAGGATAAGGAAATCAGGCACAAGTACATAACAGCGATCTCAGAAAGGTACCAGTTAGTTGAATGTAGTCAATTACAGTCATTGGAAAAGGAATGGACAAGGTACAGGGACACAGTACTAGAAGTGGCTAAAGAATGTCTTGGAACAGTAGTGTGTAAAAGTAGGATGAAGCAAACAGCTTGGTGGAATGATACAGTCAAGGCAGCCTGTAAAAGGAAAAAGAAGGCATATCAAAAATGGCTACATACCAGAACCCAGGTAGACAGAGAAAGTTATGTTGAAGAAAGAAACAAAGCCAAACAGATAATTGCAGCATCGAAGAAGAAATCGTGGGAAGACTTTGGAAACAGGTTGGAGACTATGGGTCAAGCTGCTGGAAAACCATTCTGGAGTGTAATTAGCAGTCTTCGAAAGGGAGGTAAGAAGGAAATGACAAGTATTTTGGACAGGTCAGGAAAACTGCTGGTGAATCCTGTGGATGCCTTGGGCAGATGGAGGGAATATTTTGAAGAGTTGCTCAATGAAGGTGAAAATGCGATCAGTAATGTTTCAGATTTCGAGGTAGAATGGGATAGGAATGATGATGAAAATAGGATCACATTTGAGGAAGTGGAAAAAATGGTCAATAGATTGCAGTGCAATAAAGCGGCTGGGGTGGATGAAATTAAGTCGGAACTCATCAAATACAGTGGAATGTCAGGTCTTAAATGGCTACACAGGATAATTGAAATGGCCTGGGAGTAGGGACAGGTTCAATCAGACTGGACGAAAGCAGTAATCACACCAATCTTTAAACATGGAAACAGAAAAGATTGTAACAACTACAGAGGTATCTCTTTAATCAGCGTTGTGGGTAAAATCTTCGCAGGTATTGTTGAAAGGAAAGTGCGAGTATTAGTTGAGGACCAATTGGATGAAAATCAGTGTGGGTTTAGGCCTCTTAGAGGTTGTCAGGACCAGATCTTTAGCTTACGGCAAATAATGGAGAAGTGTTATGAGTGGAACAGGGAATTGTATCTATGCTTTATAGATCTAGAAAAGGCATGTGACCGGGTTCCTAGGAGGAAGTTATTGTCTGTTCTACAAGATTATGGAATAGGAGGCAAACTTTTGCAAGCAATTAAAGGTCTTTACATGGATAGTCAGGCAGCAGTTAGAGTTGACGGTAAATTGAGTTCATGGTTCAGAGTAGTTTCAGGGATAAGACAAGGCTGCAACCTGTCTCCACTGTTGTTCATATTATTTATGGATCATATGTTGAAAACAATAGACTGGCTGGGTGAGATTAAGATATGTGAACACAAAATAAGCAGTCTTGCATATGCGGATGACTTAGTTGTGATGGCAGATTCGATTGAAAGTTTGCAAAGTAATATTTCAGAGCTAGATGAGAAATGTAAGGACTATGGTATGAAGATTAGCATCTCCAAAACGAAAGTATTGTCAGTGGGAAAGAAATATAAACGGATTGAGTGCCAAATAGGAGGAACAAAGTTAGAACAGGTGGACGGTTTCAAGTACTTAGGATGCATATTCTCACAGGATGGCAACATAGTGAAAGAACTGGAAGCGAGGTGTAGCAAAGCTAATGCAGTGAGCGCTCAGCTACGATCTACTCTCTTCTGTAAGAAGGAAGTCAGTACCAAGACAAAGTTATCTGTGCACCGTTCAATCTTTCGACCAACTTTGTTGTATGGGAGCGAAAGCTGGGTGGATTCAGGTTACCTTATCAACAAGGTTGAGGTTACGGATATGAAAGTAGCTAGGATGATTGCAGGTACTAGTAGATGGGAACAATGGCAGGAGGGTGTCCACAATGAGGAAATCAAAGAAAAACTGGGAATGAACTCTATAGATGTAGCAGTCAGGGCGAACAGGCTTAGATGGTGGGGTCATGTTACACGCATGGGAGAAGCAAGGTTACCCAAGAGACTCATGGATTCAGCAGTAGAGGGTAGGAGGAGTCGGGGCAGACCGAGGAGAAGGTACCTGGATTCGGTTAAGAATGATTTTGAAGTAATAGGTTTAACATCAGAAGAGGCACCAATGTTAGCACTGAATAGGGGATCATGGAGGAACTGTATAAGGGGGGCTATGCTCCAGACTGAACGCTGAAAGGCATAATCAGTCTTAAATGATGATGATGATGATGATGATGATATGCTGAGTCAGTCCTACCGAAAATCATTTCTTTCTCGATATCTTCACATTTTTCACGTAGTCATTTCGTCTTAGCTTCCCTGCACTCCCTATTTATTTCATTTCTCAGGGAACTGTTTTTCTGTATTCCTGATCGTCCCGGAACATTTTTGTGCTTTCTCCTTAAATCAATGAACGGAAAATTTCTTCTTTTTACCCATGGTTTCTTCACAGCTACCTTCTTTGTACCTACGTTTTTCCTTCCGACTTCTATGACGGCCCCTTCTAGAGATGACCATTCCTCTTCAACTGTATTGCCTACTGCGCTATTCCTTATTTCCGTATCTATAGCCTTAGAGAAGTTCAATCGCATCTCGCCACTCCTTAGTACTCCCGTATCCCACGTCTTTGCGTATTGATTCTTCCTGACTAACTTCAGGCTACTCTTCATCACTACTGTATTGTGAACTGTCTATATCTGCTCCTGGGTACGCCTTACATTCCAGTATCTGATTTCGGAATCTCTGTCTGACCACGGTGTAATCTAACAGAAATCTTCCAGTACCACACGGCCTTTTTCAAGTATACCTCCTCCTCTTGTGATTCTTGAAGAGAGTATTCGCTATTACTAGCTGAAATTTTTTACAGAACTGAATTAGTCTTTCTATCTCTCATTCCTTGTTCAAAACCTATATTCTCCTGTAACCTTTTCTTCTACTCCTTCCCCTACAACTACATTCCAGTCCCTCATGACTATTAGATTTTCATCTCCCCTTACTTACTCTTTTACCGTTTCAATATTCTGATGTATTTTCTCTGTGTCTTCAACTTCAGCTTGCGACGTCGGCATGTATACCTAAACTATCGTTGTTGGTGTTGATTGCTGTCGATTCTGATAAGAACAAACCTCTCATTGAACTGTTCACCGTGACACAGTCTCTACCCTACCTTCTCGTTCATAATGAATCTTATTCCCATTATACCATTTTCTGCTGCTACTGATATTACCTTACTTTCATCTAACCAGAAATCCTTCTTTCTATTTCACTTCACTGACCCCTATTATATCTAAGTTAAGCATTCGCATTTCTCTTCTCAGATTTTCTAGTTTCTCTACCACGTTCAAGCTTGTGACATTCTACAACACGACTCTAGAACGTTATCCCTATGATGATTATTCTGTCTTTTTCTCATTGTAACCTTCCCCTTGGCAGTCCCCTACCGGAGATCCGAATTGGGGACTATTCCGGGATCTTTCGCCAGTGGAGAGATCATCAAGACTCTTTTTCAATTACAGGAATACTTATTAGTTTTCCTTAATGTAGTGATGTCCATTGCCTTCTTCATCCTCATGCCGTTGATCTTTGCTGATTATTCCGCCTTTAGTGGTAGTTTTCCACCCCTAGGTCAAGAGAGTGCCCTGAACCACATTCCACTCCTCCGCCCTGTTAACGTTGGCAGAATAAGGGCGACTTTTTATTCCGGCGATCTTCGGCCCCTAATTCTGATTATTAGCGAAAATTTAAGCACTGGCGGGATTCAAAGCCGGTCCCCGAGGACATTTCGATTTTTAATCGAAGACGCGACCCCTAGCCCACGGATCTCCAGATGCCGGAAAAAAAAAATCTTTCTTGTCTGATCCTCCTCTTGCACTATTACGTCATCAAATATGAACTAAATGTTCAGTCTTCCTTCCTCACGTGGTCGAATAATATCACTCCTCTCGCTAAATGTGTGGTAGCTTCCTCCATCAGCGCCACATAAAATCTTCTGCATTACCTGGTATTTGGGACGAAATGGAGTTTCTTGAAATGTGTGTACAAGCTTGAAGCACGTCTCCTCAGTGCGTGTTAACGGTCATATAATGGGATTAGTCTTACTGTAGTCACCAGGCCCAACAATCAAAGCATGTATATTGTTGGGTAGTAGTGAACCATTCCGTTTCTTGCAGCTGCCAACATCACTGCAGGACTAGTAAGTTGCTACAAATTTGTGATGGGGTTGCTTCATCCACTCTCATGGCATGACACTGCAATTACATTAGTTCGCAGGGGTTTTACACCTAAATGATTTAGCTATATACAGTAGCATATATGAAGGTAATTATGAAAGATAATAATTTTATACGTACATTTAATTCCTCTTCTTCTTGCATCGATGTGCAACATGAATTGTAGACCTGGGCAATGGTTTCCTCTGATGGGTGAGAAGTTTTGCGAACCTCCTGTGTTCTCGATATTCTCTTGTAGAATCGATAGACACGTGGCTACCAGCTTTTTCTGTATTCTAGAGCATGTTGAACAGCCAAACCAGAATATGTTAAATTATTAAATGTGTATTCCTGTAAGTAAATGTACTTTATCTCGTTAAACTGTTCATCTGTTTGTGGCAAGTCCCATGCTGCGATATTATGGTCACCTAAATCACCGACCATCACCGACGGGGGGAGAGTGTATCCATGCAATGAAGTTGCAGTTCGCATTGAGACGGCACACTATACCACTGACCTAGGGGTAATACTGCTTCATCGTCACTATATCGTGCATTTTCGAAAACAACCACTGAACGAAACTCACGTTCCGACGCCATTATCACATTGATGCATTTAGAAGCGCTGTTGTTTAAGTTGTAACTGACTGTAAACAGTATTATTTGTGATGACACGGCTACCTTTGAATTTTTCAAGCAACTGGGTAGTGGTTTATCAATAGCCTTTAATTATACTAGTGTGTACCTTACCGGAAAATTATAGGTTTATTATCGTTATTAATGCAGATTAATTGCGTTCCTCCTCACTTAGGCGCTGTGATCCTGTCTCATGCAGGGCAGTCATTTGCAATACATCATTGTTATGTGGATATCAGGAAACAGAAGTACGTGTTAATATATAATTACGTGTGTTACACTAGCCGGTAAAGCTAACACAGTGCATGATTTTTCACACGGTTCAGGAAATGTGATTGAAATGGGTGGAAGTTTTATCACATATGGAGTGTTGGGATAATATTTATGACTACTGAGGTCAGCACGTAACGCCAAGATCATCACCTTGGTGTGGATGAAATGTTCTCGGGTTTCCAACCGCGTCAATTGCTTAAAACTACACGAGCTTTCGGCCAAGCGCTCCTCGGCCATTGTAAAATGGTATGACTGCCAGTGGGCTGTTGGTGCGCCCTTATATACGCTAGCTGCCGGCTGTGACGTCACTGATACCCATGACATTGCTACATATAAGCATGTTTTGAGTCGGCGTTCGATGTGCCCTCTTCAACCGCGCGATTTTTGGATTCCACGCAGCGCTGAGCTGTAAGCCACCGTCTCTATTCAGCGTGTTTGCGGTAATTTTTATTTCAATGGCTTCCCTTATGAAACTGCCCCAGAAGCCGTTAGTGCTAGCCACGACAGAGGTATCGTCAAATTTTATTGCGGTGACCGTTTTCTAACGCATGCTCAGCTAACGCAGATTTCTCTGGATACCTCTCATGTTCTTTCCTGCGTTGTTCCACAGTGCGCACTGTTTGTCCGATGTACTTCTGGCCACACTCAACGAGGTATTTCGTAGACTCCAGGTGTTCTGAGACCTACTGCGTCTTTAACTGGTCTCAGTAATAATGCTGTGTAGGCTCCAGGCAATGGAATCAAAATATATGCGTAGTCTTACGCTTGTAGAATAAAAGCAGTATCATGTGTGTGTGCCGAGGCCATGCTCAGCAGACGCCGTCGTAAGCTGGTACACAGGCAGCAGGTTGCACAGCCGTGGCGTCGATGCTCGGATCGATGCTGGCATCACACATCGCACATCCCTTTGATCAACAGGACAGTTTTTAAATAATAATTTGTTACAAGAATGGAGCAATATGTTCTCTCACGACAGAGGCATGAACTTGATTGATTCCTATTGGATGAGGGCAAAGTGGGTAGCGGGTGGGAAGGAGCTCGATTTACACTGGATGATCTGCCGCTCTTCCTCGCCACCTCTCCCCTTCCTAACCCGCTATCTCGTGTGACCTCGCCACGTCCTGACAGTGGCCTTGACTACAGTGACAAACACACATGTAATATTACACCAGCCAAAAAGTGTTGACGGATGTTGTGTCACTGGATTTGGCTAGAATGCCCGTTGCTCCTCTTCTAACTACGAGGTGCATTCAAGTTCTAAGGCCTCCGATTTTTTTTCTAATTAACTACTCACCCGAAATCGATGAAACTTGCGTTACTTCTCGACGTACTCGCCCTGCAGACGTACACATTTTTCACAACGCTGACGCCATGATTATGAAAGCGGCGAAGGCTTCTTTAGGAGTCTGTTTTGACCACTGGAAAATTGCTGAGGCAATAGCAGCACGGCTGGTGAATGTGCGGCCACGGAGAGTGTCTTTCATTGTTGTAAAAAGCCAAAAGTCACTAGGAGTCAGGTCAGGTGAGTAGGGAGCATGAGGAATCACTTCAAAGTTGTTATCACGAAGAAACCGTTGCGTATCGTTAGCTCGAAGTGCGGGTGCGTTGTCTTGGTGAAACAGCAATCGAGCAGCCCTTCCCGGACGTTTTTGTTGCAGCGCAGGATGGAATTCGTTCTTCAAAACATTTTCGTAGGATGCACCTGTTACCGTAGTGCCCTTGGGAACGCAATGGGTAAGGATTACGCCCTCGCTGTCCCAGAACATGGACACCATCATTTTCTCAGCACTGGCGGTTACCAGAAATTTTTTTGGTGGCGGTCAATCTGTGTGCTTCCATTGAGCTGACTGGCGTTTTGTTTCTGGATTGAAAAATGGCATCCACGTCTCATCCATTGTCACAAGCGACGAAAAGAAAGTCCCATTCGTGCTGTCGTTGCGCGTCAACATTGCTTGGCAACATGGCACACGGGCAGCCATGTGGTCGTTAGTCAGCATTGGTGGTACCCACCTGGATGACACTTTTCCCATTTTCAGGTCGTCATGCAGGATTGTGTGCACAGAACCCACAGAAATGCCAACTCTGAAGGCGATCTGTTCAACAGTGATTCGGCAAGACAATTCCCTCCACTTTCTCGATCATGTCGTCAGACCGGCTTGTGCGAGCCCGAGGTTGTTTCGGTTTGTTGTCACACGATGTTCTGCCTTCATCGACACATCCATAACTCCATCACCACATGTCTCCTTCAACTGTCGATGAATTTCAATTGGTTTCACACCACGCAAATTCAGAAAACTATTGATTGCACGCTGTTCAAGTAAGGAAAACGTCGCCATTTTAAGTATTTAAAACAGTTCTCATTCTCGCCTCTGGCGGTAAAATTCCATCTGCCGTACGGTGCTGCCATCTCTGGGACGTATTGACAATGAACGCGGCCTCATTTTAAAACAATGCGCATGTTTCTATCTCTTTCCAGTGCGGAGAGAAAAAATCGGTGTCCTTAGAACTTGAATGCACCTCGTATGTTAGAAAAATGTTCAAATGTGGGCGAATTACTAAGGGACCAAACTGCTAACGTCGTCAGTCCCTAGTCTTACGCACTAGTTAAACTAACTTATGCTAAGAACAACACACACACACCCATGCCCGAGGGAGGACTCGAATCTCCGGCGGAAGGAGACGCACAATCCGTGTCATGGCGTCTCTAACCGCGTGGCAACTTTTTGTTCGGTTCCTTCCTGTGCCTTCTACAAGATGATTAGATTTTTATCTCCCTTTACGTACTGAACTACTTGCTCAATATCCTCATACACGTTCTCTGGTCTTCTACTTGCGACGTGTCGTGAATGCCTGAATTATTGTTTTCGCTGCTATGTAGAAAAAAAGGTAATATTCGCAACGTACAAATTTATTTGTTCCTAAGTTTCTTACATTAATTATTACGTAAAGAGCGTTTTCATTCTACAGCTGAATAAATGTACTCACTGCAGACAGCACGAAGTTGCTCAAATAAGTCTGAGCATTAAAGAAGGCGGTAATACAAATTTGACTATTAAAGAGAACAGTTGATCGCGTAATGGCAGGTCTCACTTCTCAGTATCAGTATTTTCCATAGCTGAATCAAAACGTGTTGAGTATTTACGCAAAGCGGTGGCTAGAATTGGGAAAGTACTGGGGAAGTTAAGGAAGAAGTTTTGTAACAGTGAGTTGTCATATATATGAAAATTTGCACTTTTATAGACTGACATGAAGACAAGCTAATTGGCACATGTATCTCACAAATAAATACAACAAAAGCTTTATTCAGACGTAAAACAGCTGCAACTAATCAAGACGCTAAGAATGAGATAACCAGTGATGCTGCTGATGTAGCTAATATCATACTCAAATGACGTACTTCAGCAAGTAATCTTGAGCACAGGCATGTGTTATCACAAACGATACTTTTTTAGATCCTCAGAGACGTGTAACAGGGGAAATAATTTTTTTTTTTTTACTATAGGAGAATTTTTACAAATTACATATTCGTAAAATTCTTGCAGATTATAACTGTGTGCCAGACCATGACTCGAATCCAGGGCTATCATCTTCCCTAGTAAAGTTCACAACTGAGCTACCCGAACACGACTCCCGGCTCACGTCATTCTGGAAACAATCCCCCACTCTCTGGCTAAGCCGTTTCTCAGCAGTATCCTTTCTCCCAGGAGAAACTAGCGCTCTAGAGCCCAGGTTACGTTCAATAACTCCTGTGAGGTCTAGAAGATAGGAGATGACATACTGGTCTAACTAAAGCTTTGAGGACGTGGTCTAGTAGCTCAATTGGAAGCGCTCTTGACTGACACAGGCGAACGTC
The DNA here is from genome assembly GCF_023864275.1 of Schistocerca cancellata. Taxonomy (NCBI): domain Eukaryota; kingdom Metazoa; phylum Arthropoda; class Insecta; order Orthoptera; family Acrididae; genus Schistocerca; species Schistocerca cancellata. Next base: position 55,138,318 of record NC_064633.1, read on the forward strand.
TTGGGTTCAAGTCTCGGACCAGGGCACAGTTTTAATCCGACAGGCTTTTTCATATCAACACCATTTCACTGCACAGTGAAAGTTAATTCTGAATACTTAAAAGTACCTCTCAGAGTCTTTCTGTATTCTACTGGAAGATTTGGCGTATCTGTTCTTTAGGTGTGAGACATATCCGTAACAACGTATTCTGTCACGGGACAGAATTTTTAAAGGATGTATCAGAAGAGTAAGTCAGTACTTGGAAGGGAGTGAACAGATTTTTCGAGTTACTTGTGTACTGTAGGAATCCAGAGATACCGAGATCAGCGTGGGATAGGAAAGTAAATCGTGGACCGTGCCAAGACGACAGGGACGCTGGTAAGTATGAAAGCAAAACCATTTGTCCTGTTTTCTGGATGAGATGCGCGTCACTCAAAGTTTTGTAACACAATTTTGTGCTGTTCCCGAGAGCGGAGGGTGAGACCACGACCGCCGCCCTTTGAGGCGCTCCGCGCTGGGAACTTGGGCGCACAGCCTCGGGGCACCCGGAGCTCACGCCGGGCTCAAGGGAAGACACGAGGCTGGTCTGCAAGCGGCTGCGGCGGGCGGGCGGGCACCGGAATTGCTAACGAGGAAAGCGCGCGTTAGTGCACTGCGTGCCCAACGAGTTTGTTCCCTCAGTCCAAAGAGCATGCAAAACTTGTTTGGTTGGGGGAAGGGGACAAAATAGCGAGGTCATCGGTCTCATCGGATTACGGAAGGATGGGGAAGGAAGTCGGCCGCTCCCCTTTCAAAGGAACCATCCCGGCATTTGCCTGAAACGACTTAGGGAAATTACAGAAAAAGTAAATCAAAATGGCCGGACGCGAATTGGAACCATCTTCCTCCCGAATGCTGGTTCAGTGTGCTAATTATTGCGCCACCTCACTCGGTTCAAATGGCTCTGACCATTATGAGATTTAACATCTGAAGTCATCAGTCCCCTACACTTAGAACAACAGGGTTATTACAAATGATTGAAGCGATTTCACAGCTCTACAATAACTTTATTATTTGAGATATTTTCACAATGCTTTGCACACACATACAAAAACTCAAAAAGTTTTTTTAGGCATTCACAAATATTCGATATGTGCCCCTTTAGTGATTCGGCAGACATCAAGCCGATAATCAAGTTCCTCCCACACTCGGCGCAGCATGTCCCCATCAATGAGTTCGAAAGCATCGTTGATGCGAGCTCGCAGTTCTGGCACGTTTCTTGGTAGAGGAGGTTTAAACACTGAATCTTTCACATAACCCCACAGAAAGAAATCTCATGGGGTTAAGTCGGGAGAGCGTGGAGGCCATGACATGAATTGCTGATCATGATCTCCACCACGACCGGTCCATCCGTTTTCCAGTCTCCTGTTGAAGAAATGCCGAACGTCATGATGGAAGTGCGGTGGAGCACCATCCTGTTGAAACATGAAGTCGGCGCTGTCGGTCTCCAGTTCTGGCATGAGCCAATTTTCCGCGGGCTGCGCCTGAAACTTGCCCGCACGCGTTCAACCGTTTCTTCGCTCACTGCAGGCCGACCCGTTGATTTCCCGTTACAGAGGCATCCAGAAGCTTTAAAGTGCGCATACCATCGCCGTATGGAGTTAGCAGTTGGTGGATCTTTGTTGAACTTCGTCCTGAAGTGTCGTTGCACTGTTATGACTGACTGATTGAAACGTCCCCTTAGAACAATTATTCTTGGAACGTCCCCTTTAGAACAATTTATACATATGAAACGTCCACTTAGAACAATTGTACAAGACTGTGCTTAACCTGGCACACAATAATTAACGCAACGCAATCTGACTATCAAAAATCCCTGCAAAAGAATGGCCCTGACAAACATTAAACTATACCTTTCACAAATCACTTACCTCACAAAAATCTTCGTTGCTCGAACTACTGCAATACAGCGAGCGCCACTACTGCCAGCTAAATAAAAGATTCAAACTACTGAAGGCACTAACTACTGATAGGGATAGTTAGCAAATGAAAGATATTAATAGAGAACAAACAATGTATTTACCTTAATATTCATAATTGACATCCAGTATTACAAATTATCAAAACCCCGCCATCTCTCTCCCCACATCCACCACTGCTGGCGGCTCACCTCCAACTGCGCAACGCTACGCGCTGTTCACATCCAGCTATAGCAGTTCATGACAACAATGGTAGACAACAATGCAAACTAGCCACAGACTGCACACAGCACAGCCAGTGATTTTCATATAGAGCGCTACGTAATGTTGCAATAAGAAAACATAAACAGCAAACTTACATAAAGAAAACATAAACAGCATACTTACATAGAGAAAACATAAACAGCCTACTTACATAGCCCCCATGCTCCCCACAAAAATTTTTACAAATATTTTTGGCCAGTGGCCAATACAGATTTGAAAATTTTTTTCATAATTACAGTAAGAAAGATATCAAATGCACACACTTATTAATACAATGTTGGTCAACAGCTAAAATTTTCTCACAGTCAATAAAGACAGTCCTGATCATTCACCACAGTAAAACTGCCGTTTCTTTTATCAAAGTCTGAGCAATAAAAGACAATGCACACGGAAGTAGTGGATGTCCATGCAGTCTTGAAGAAGCAGTGTTGTCCTTCCAACAGAAAGACAGTGCTGACTCTTGACATGCAGACAGGTAATGGGCCACAACAGAGCAAACCCACAGCAGAGTCATTCGACGTTTTGAAGAAGATTGGTAGATAGGTCATCACAGAGTGGACCTACTGTAGTCCTGGTAGAGATTGTGGTATTGGTGGGCCACCAGAGGTGCAGACCCACTGTAGTCCTTGTAGAAAGTGTGGACAGGCCCACTGTAGTCCTGGTAGAGATTGTGGTATTGGTGGGCCACCAGAGATGCAGACCCACTGTAGTCCTTGTAGAGACGGCCAGCAGCCATCTGTTGCGACTGTGCGGGTGCACAATCACCAGTGAAGAGTCTTGCAGTTAATATAAAAAGTCCATAACCACCACTTGTGCACTCACAAAGTTTTTGGAATTGTCCTTAGAACCAGCAATGCTGTTATCCAGTCCCTTGCTGAATTATTAACACACGTGCAAACACTATCAGTCCCTACTTCTCACATATTGTCCATATACTGTGACCAACAGAAATGTGTGCAGTGAAATGAATGCTTACAAGTTACTTAATTTGATTAACTGGCGTCAATTACAATTATATAACATAAGAATACAATTACAAAGATACAAAATACTTCATTAAAAACATAACAATACAGATAATATTTGTAGTAATAGGGGCTTTACAAAAGAATAGAAATAAACATATACATCAGTGTTACAGGAATGATGACATGAGTACAAAAATAAAAGATCAGAATCACTTTTGAAACGTCAACTTCACACATGAGCATTAAAACAACACAGAATAAATAATGTCTAAACATCTTTACAAAGAAAATAACAGAGTATTAGAAAAATTCTACAACATAGCTCTCATCAGCACATAAACACATCAACACATAAAGACAGGAAAAACACAAATACACAAGGGTACACAAACATATAGAGGGATGACACAAAAGGAAAGGACAGGGTTTGTTTTCAGTGTAACATTTGGTACTGCAGTCCACCCCAAAACTTCATTCCCTATATCTTTCCTCGTATTTCATCCTTTGTTTCCACCAAAAAATTCTATCTAAGCATGCTTTCTGTGTTTATATGTTCACACATTGCTTACCTCATCATTTATTTCCAAGAAAATACTACCTATACCTCGTTCCTGTATTCTATTCATATTTCTTTCAAAATAATTATTTCTGATTGTACAATACTCATTGGGGCCCAAATCTTTCTTCGCAATGCATTCTTTACCTATTCTCCATAGTCAGTTTCTTATATAGTCTACCCCCTCTTAAGCTAACTTAAATCTACTGAGCTCAGATATATATACCAAGGGACGAGGCAATGCAGCATCACAACAAATCAACACAAACAGAAATGACAAAAAATGCAAATTGGCAAAGCTAGCAGCATAAATTAGCAAAGCAAGTGCAATATTACAACTAATATAAGGCACTGTGCAGGAAACAAGAAAAACTAGCTTAGAAGAGTAACACAAAGTCCAATTCAGTAACACTATGCCTGGCAAACAGCAGCAACTTATACCTAAACATGACATAGCTCAAGCAGAAAAAATATTACAGTAAAAACAACAATGCAGACAAGGGAAATGTCTATTCACATCTTAATGTCTATGTAATTAAAGTGGTGCACCACAACAACTTATTGTAAAAAAAAATATTACCATGTACTTGAAAAGAAAATTATGTGTTACTGTTACTAGTTCCTTCTTATTGTTCTTTCCTTTCCAAGTGCTCCTTTTTTAAAGAATGTGGATCATAAAATAATTATTTAATAGATCTGTTGACAGAAAGTGTTCACATTAGCAAATGCATTTCATTTTATAAAAGCAATGCTGCAACACAGCTGGAAACCAGATATCAAATGAAATAAGCAACTATGAAAAGCAAAGCATAAAAATATCATTCAATAGTCATGTGGCATTTCGTAAGTCAGTAGCACTCAACTCTCGGAGAAAGACACTTGTCATAATCAGGTGTGCAGATGTACGAATATTTCCCATCAATTCATAAGCATTTCAATAATTAGCACAAAATGCGAGTAATCATATGTTTTTAAGTAACGAGGGTGTCGCATTAGCGATGAAAGGCACACCCTAATGGCTTGTTCTCCAGGTGTTTGACACAGCTGTGTGCCCACAACGCATTACAAAAATCATATGTTTTCAAGTAACGAGCGTGTCGCATTAGCGATGAAAGGCACACCCTAATGGCTTGTTCTCCAGGTGTCTGACACACCTGGATGCCCACGACGCATTATGTGCAGGTGGTCACTTAACTTTCTTACGGAAATATTTACGACAGCAGTTTCCGCTACAGTGACAGTCTCATATAAAAATTTCACAGGTCGAGAATTTACGTTGCAAATGTGTAGAAACAAAATCCTATGAATATAACATTGTCCAAAAAAAATTTTCGCCGGCATTGTGATACATTCACGCATTTACACGCACATTTCATAACTCTTAAAGTACGATTCTCGGTTTCCAACATCCTTTTTCACAAGTCAAGAGTCCTTAACTTCTTTCATTATTCATATACATATAAACACGTAATCACATTCCTCATATATGGTAGCATCATCTTATTGACATAAACATACCTCAACAGCATAATACACATCGTCGTCGTAAAAATAACATCATAACACCTCAGTCAAATCTCAAAATCGTCGTAGCTTTCTGCAATAATTTCAAAACCTAAAGAAAATTCTCTGCTCATGTCAATAGTGTCATCTACCTCAAACGTACTTTAAAATCATGCTCCCTTACCAAATACATCATTCAAAGCTCTCATAGTATCACAATGGTACCAAAAAAATATGAACAGTTCACACAGTACAGACAAAATACAATTTCGTAAGTGTGAAGTTATCCAACTCTGTAATTGTGTAAACATGTGTCACTGACGTAATAAAGAAGTTTGTTTCTCTGTTAAATGATCAGATAGCTGTGTAATTTATGTGTTAGAGAAATATGGTACCGATGTGTTAAATTGTATAAGCAAATACCATATTAGCTAGGGCTCCTTGTGCTTGCCAAACACATGGTACACAAAGTAGGCGTGTACCCCCCTGAGGTTTATTGTAATTGTATCCTCAGGTATTATAGAGTACAGCAATGGAATGAAATGTATCACGAAAAACTTTCTTTGTAATTCAAAAATCTATAAAAATAAATGTTTTAAGTACAAAATTAATCACTCAAATACATGTCCTGTAGCGCTAAATGTGCGTCTTGCTGTAAGATAATCTCTGGGAAATGTCGTAGTTATTGTCCTCCGAAGCTAAGTTCTGCAGAAGTCAATGTACTTACCTCATGATAAACAAAGTGAAATGCTTTGCGTATAGATATCATACTTATTACGTTTATTGCCGTGATGAAGAAAGTACTGTGCTGTAACGTATTGTTGTGCTACAGAAAAGGCTGTTTCCTTGTAGCTATACCACAAAAGTCACCACTAAAACATGTCTCACTTTATAGAAGAATTCAGAAAAACTGTGCAGATATAAAACAGATACACCGCAAAAGCAACATTGTAAATTGTCATGCATTAGCAGCGTCGTGATAAAATCGTATAGCTGTCACATAAACTAACCACTGTGTCATCTGGCATTTCACAGAAAGCACCTCAAATCCAGAATCCACTCTCAAGCAAACCAAAATGTTGCATGAAAATTTCATTAGCAGTGCTGGTATATGTTCTAAGTATGTAATCCGTATATTCGTTACGTAATCGTGCAACTAACAAGGAGGAATGTATAAATAACCACACTGTGTCGTCTGTTCGCAATAACAATGCATTCGCAATTACTTGTCTAAGTTACCTATGTTCTTGACTGGATGGTTAGTTAGCTTTAAAACATAGTTGCATGTTAACAGTTTCTCAGTGTGACAAATTGTACAAGTAGCGTGAAGTGAAAATTGCAAAGACTAAGTTAAAAAGCAGATTATCTGTCAATAAATGGTTTTACATGAGAAATGTGGTGTAAACCTTTACTCTTCCTAGTACGCAGAGTTTCAACTTCAACGCAATTATCATGTGGTATACGTCGGATTCTGTAAGGTCCATTGTAAACTAGAAAGAATTTGTGACTCAAGTGTTTCTTCTTATGTGACAATGAATGTGCTTTAATGAGAACTTTCTGACCAATACATAATTTCTTTGCATTTGCTTTACCGTTTAGTTTTCTCCTTTTGTCTGCTGCAGATTTTATATTTTTAAGAGCCAAATCAATTATGTCTTTGTGTCGAAGTTTACGTGTATTCGGGAAAGGTACAAGCTCTCTGATTCTGTTCGGAGGTTCTACATTCTTCAGTACAAGAGTAGGTGGTAAAGCAATGAAACGTCCCCTTAGAACAATTATTCTTGGAACGTCCCCTTTAGAACAATTTATACATATGAAACGTCCACTTAGAACAATTGTACAAGACTGTGCTTAACCTGGCACACAATAATTAACGCAACGCAATCTGACTATCAAAAATCCCTGCAAAAGAATGGCCCTGACAAACATTAAACTATACCTTTCACAAATCACTTACCTCACAAAAATCTTCGTTGCTCGAACTACTGCAATACAGCGAGCGCCACTACTGCCAGCTAAATAAAAGATTCAAACTACTGAAGGCACTAACTACTGATAGGGATAGTTAGCAAATGAAAGATATTAATAGAGAACAAACAATGTATTTACCTTAATATTCATAATTGACATCCAGTATTACAAATTATCAAAACTCCGCCATCTCTCTCCCCACATCCACCACTGCTGGCGGCTCACCTCCAACTGCGCAACGCTACGCGCTGTTCACATCCAGCTATAGCAGTTCATGACAACAATGGTAGACAACAATGCAAACTAGCCACAGACTGCACACAGCACAGCCAGTGATTTTCATATAGAGCGCTACGTAATGTTGCAATAAGAAAACATAAACAGCAAACTTACATAAAGAAAACATAAACAGCCTACTTACATAGAGAAAACATAAACAGCCTACTTACATGATGTGAGTGCATTTAAAGCACGACATACGCTTTTTTGGCTCCTGTCGCCATTTTGTCTCACTGCGCTCTCGAGCGCTCTGACGGCAGAAACCTGAAGTGCGGCTTCAGCCGAACAAAACTTTATGAGTTTTTATACGTATCTGTAGTGTGTCGTGACCATTGTCAATGAATGGAGCTACAGTGAATTTATGAAATCGCTTCAATCATTTGTAATAGCCCTGTACTTAAACCTAACTAACCTAAGGACACAGCACTCATCCATGCCCGAGGCAGGATTCGAACCTGCGGGCGTAGCCGTCGCGCTGTTCCAGACTGAAGCGCCTAGAACCGCTCCACCAAACCGGCCGGCACCTCGCTCGGTGCAAAACTCTCCCCTTAGTATCATACGAATGTCGTTATCGTCCAATGTTTTCGTCACTAGAGAGAACGTTTTTCGATAGTGGTTCCACTAGACATAATGTTTTGGTTGCATGTTACCCATCCAAGAATTTGATTATAATGGCACGAACGAAACACTGGGTGTCCATAGACTCTCCTTAGACATTTAAAAACTCGTAACAGAGGTTGAACCGTGGCAAAAACTGCTGTTTTGAAGAGCGCACCGCAGCGCGTAGTGTGAAGCAGTCGCCCTCCGTTTCTGGCGGTGGCGCCGCTGTGGCAGTCGCAGCTTCGGTGTCTCCCTCTGGTGGGAAAGGGGAAAGGTTGCCTGTTCACTTGCATTTAAGGGGTGCTACGAGCTCGCCAGAGTCAGTCGGGGGCAGTCTCGTCCCCAGCTTGCTAGTGTCTATCTGTCGTTCGGAGTGCCAGTATGTCTGTCGTTGGGATCAACCTTTAAATCCGGCAAAATGAGAGTCTTTCCACTCCGCCAGTGAGAGAACTCAACGAGTGGTCGCCCGGTCGGGGTTGAGTTCCTGCATCTGTGTGCGCGTTAGGCCGCCAGTCTGCTCGAGTTTGCTCAGGCAATGGTCATTGGCGGTTGGATCGATCGGTTGGTCGGTCGCGCACTGAGACACAAGATGACTTCTCCGTCTTGAGCATCGGCGCATTAGAGGTCGCCAGGTGAGTCCAGTGGGCCGCGGCGTATAGCGAGGTGTAGTGACTTCGCGGTCGACACGAGAGCAACAGGAGTCAACCCACGACTTCACTGGCCGGTGCGAGCTGCAACGCCGTGGTGTAACTGGTTCTCCGAGCGCTTTTGGGCCCCTTCAGTTACCATCTTGTGGAGCTTGGCTCGCTCCTTTCCTGGTGCAGGGATGTCGTTTTGACAGTGGTCGTGTTTCCTCTGCATGGTTGGGTCCGAGCCAGTATTTGCGCCGTCGTGTGTCTGGAAGTAAGAGGGAGACGCACCAGCAGTGCAGTCGCGACGGAACAGCAGTCGCGGACGGAGCAGCGGGCAGTCGGTTGGTTGGTGCGGACCAGGAAAGACGGAAGATCGGCGCGCCTTCCTGTGTCCGTTGAAGCGGCAGGCAGCGGACGGTTCGGGAGAGAGATTTGGGGGTGCTGCGCCAGGTCTTCTCGAGAAATGGCAGTTTGAAGTTAAGTGATTGGTGATGTGTGATTTACTCTTGTTAAATTCTGCTTGTTTTCTGGGTCAGTCTGGATCAGTCTCTCGTCCCCAGCTTGCTAGTCTGTCTCTCGTCCGCATTTGTTAAGCAGTTAGTGTCTGTCTGTCGTTCGGAGCTGCCTCTGTCATGTTCGTCGGATTTGGTGTTAACGAATTTATTGCTTGGAGTGTAGCGGCCGAATACCTGAAATATGTTTTGATCTTGCCTATGATCTTGAGAGGCGGTATCTGTGTACTGTAGAGCATCTTAACTATTGTTTGGCCAGTCTTGTAGAATTTCATATAAGATTGTATTTCATGGGCTTTTATTTAAATGATCATTTTAGAATATAAAGTTGCCACCCTTTCACTGTAAGACGTTTCTTAGAAGTTAAAATCAAGTTGCACCTTCGGTGGCAAAATTAATATTGTAATTGTTAGTGTTTCGTACCATTTCCATCCCTCCTACGGGGTTGCATAGTTTGTGTGCTTGTGTAAATTGTTAAAACTTTTACTTTAGGGTAATCTGGTGTGTTGCACAATTGCCACAGTGTAGTCTTTCAGAGGCTGTTGTGAGCGGTCGTGACTACGGCCGTGTCAGAAGGGAGCGGCAAGGTTCTCTGCCCGAAAGCTCATACAGTCAAAACTTGTTTCTGTCTGCCTCTGAATAATTTGTAACTTGATATTTAGAGGGTGCTTTCTGATTAAAATCTTAAATCTGTTTTTTTAAGAAATGCTTTTTGGCACTATTAAAGTGAATAAAATTTCCATTTGTTAAAAGCAATTTGGTTATAATTTCATCAGTTACTCCCTGGCAAGTACTTTCACGCTTACATAGTGTGATAAAATGTGTTAATGTTCTTGATGAATCGCTAGTAAATAAAATAAATTCTTACGAATATTTTTTTGAAAATATATCACGTTTCGGAGGTGAATGAAAAGACGATACTGCAGTACCCATGTCGTTAGGAAAAACGGTGCAATGTTCGTTCTTTTTAACAACACAGGCACTGCAGTACCGTATTTATCCGCCGGTACTGAGCAGCGACTTTCAGTTAATGTGTCCTCCCCTGTACGGGAGGTACGTAGTATGTGTAAGAGTAGAGGCTGTGACGCAGGAACAACGATATATGGAAGTTTGGGTCTCACCCTGAGTTGTGCACGGGTAGCCAAAATCGTTAAGGCGACAGATCCCGTGAAAGGCGTTAAGGAGTCCCAGTCCGACACAAATTTTCGCTGTCGTCATTCCGTGATGCAACTGATGGTCATTCTTACTCGAACCGCGAATACATTTCATGAATAAAAAGGCAGTTGCATTAAGTATATTAGAAAATGAAACGCACACACTGCTTGACAGAAAAGCGAAGCATCCGCGACGTTCCGTAAGAACGACCAAAGGCTGATCTTCGCGAGCGCTGTGAGTTGACGTTGGAACACGTCCGAAGCAGTACTTTAGCTGCTGACTTATAAAGAAACATTATGAAGTAAGGCATTTCTGGAATGGTTTCAAGATGGTCACGGTTGAAGGACGAAACGGCCGTGATCTGCACACAATAATTTTCTCTCTTAGCTGAGCGTAAAATGCCTTCCACTGACGGAAAATTCTCTGTCTCACGGCTGAATTACGTTCATCGTGCCGGGTGGAATCTAAAGTATCTCTCCTTCTTTGTCAGTGTGAGCTCGAAATACAGCTTTTAATTAATTAGAACTTTTGTGAAGTGACCGCGGATGTAGAAACAGAACAAATTTGTTCCCGCAGAACGGAAGATAAGTATGTCGTATGAAAATTTTAATAGGTTCATTTGCCATTTTTCCCGACTTCTATGCGTCTACTACAAGATTGCGCTGAACATTTTCTTGTGACACGTGGTCCAAAACGCCCGATTTATTCTTCAAGACACACGCGGAGTTTAGGCAGTAATGAACCATCCAGACTAATTATGGGCATTATAGTCCATGAATTTGTGAGTGCACTCGTTGACTGCGCATGCGCTTTTGTACGTTTTTGCCCTTTGAATGACAGTGTTTTTTAGCACGAATTTCTTTTTTAAACCGAACCGATAGCATTTCAAACGTAAGATTCACTAAAACTAGTTATCGCATGCTTTGAATTCGTAATAAAAGCTTCTATAATTTCTCTTGGAATTACTTCCTTTTCCGACCTGATTCTCGATACAAATTTTGCTATTTTTCTTGTCACAATTTTATCTTATCTTTTGAAGCGACTAATCCAACTTTGAGAAACTTAAGTGACTTTTGTGTGGCTTCACTAAATAGCTCAAAAAGTCACGCATTGAATTCAGTAGCAATTTCCAGTTGACTTTTACGTCATGTATCTACATAATTCACGTTCCGAACCGATAGAGCCATATCTATTTTGAAGAGTACTGTAGATGTTTCTTACCACTTTTGTTCAACCAATACATCATCGCTTTTTCTTTTTCTGGTAAGGTAATTTTGGTTCCTGGTGTCGGTTTCGGATATAATTCATGATTATGTGTGATAATATAATTAGAATAATATTCATGAGTATAACTTTCTTCAGTTTCTTCACCATCTGAGTTTTTATCCATGATAGAATTACTAATCAGTCTAATATACAAGATTTTGTGCTGCTTCCTTTCTTAAAGGTGTGTAGCTACTGTGCGTTTCAATGGGTATATCCCATATTGTTGTGGCTATTTAGAGATTTTGTGTCGCTAATTCTGGTGCTTTAAGCTCATAAACGCGCGTATTACGTTCGGTGCATGTCAGCCCCCTCTAGTGATAACGTGACATTACAGAAGTTATGCACCTGCTACCACCACTAAATGGCTACCTGAATGGCCTGTTACATAAAAAGGTCTTATGCAACTATGTTCCGTGCTGTAACTAGCCTCCTCTTCCCAGCAACAAATGAGTACGTATAGTTAACGTAAACTAACGTTACATTAGTTAAACTGTGACGAGGTAGCAGCACAACCATCGAACGTATATCTTCTTGTATCCGTAGCGTTTCCGTGGATGACCGTGTGAGCAGGCCTACCCGGCGTTCTTCGTGTTTGTATTTATTCCGCCTTCTATCAGTCCGCCTCCCCCATGCCCCTTCTCTCTGTCCATCTGCTCCTGACACCACCACCCCTCTCCCTCCTCCTCTCCTCTCTCTGTGTTCATCTGCTCCTCTCTCCTCTGTACACCTGCTCCTCGCTACGCTGTCCGTCCATCGTCCCCCTCTTAGCCAGCTGTTCCCCCTCTAATGCCTCCTCACCTACTCCACCTCCTCTTCCTGGGTCTCGCGGTCCATCTGCTCCTGACACCACCCCCCTCTCTCCCTCCTCCTCTCCTCTCTCTGTCTCTCTGTTCATCTGCTCCTCTCTCCTCTGTACACCTGCTCCTCGCTGCTCTGTCCGTCCATCGTCCCCCTCTTAGCCAGCTGTTCCCCTCTAATGCCTCCTCACCTACTCCACCTCCTCTTCCTGGGTCTCTCGGTCCATCTGCTCCTGACACCAGCCCCCTCTCTCCCTCCTCACCTGCTCTCTCTGTATCTCTGTTCATCTGCTCCTCTCTCCTCTGTACACCTGCTCCTCCCTACTTTGTCTGTCCATCGTCCCCCTCTTAGCCAGCTGTTCCCCCTCTAATGCCTCCTCACCTACTCCGCCTCCTCTTCATGCGTCTCTCGGTCCATCTCCTCCTCCTTCTCCACATCTGTGCACCAGATTTGGTTGAAATAGATCCATGGGTTTTGAAGGAGCTTATTTCCCGGTGCTTTCCCCGCGTATGATGTTGCCACATACATTTAACACGTTCCATTCACCTTTGTACACACATTTAAACTGCGTCTCTAACGAATTTCACCCTGCAGATTCGTTTTCTCGCAATTGAATGTTAATGACGTCATATTTCCTGAACTACGCGTCATACAGTGATATAATTTGCAGATAACACCAGTGGTAGATGTTGATACTGTCAGTGAAATGTGCTGAGAATAGAGTTAGTAGTAAAGAAATAATAAATTAAAACGTCGTACACGATGCAGCTGTTTTACACGCATCTTAGTAATTGAGCGCATATCTCCTGAACTACTTGTCGTGCAATTATATAATTTTGTAGGCAGATGCAGCAGCATATATCTTCGAAATGTGTTGCGAATAGAATTAGTGGTAAAGATCTAATAAATCGAAACTTGGAGTATAATGCCGTATTTTTGGACGCAATTCAGTGTTTATGACGTCGTATCTCCTCAATTAAGTGTCGTACAATGATATAATTTTGCTCTTACATTCAGTGGTACATCTGAATGCTGTCTGCAAAATGTGTTGCGAGCACAGTTAGTAGTAATTAATGGCCTATACTGCATAACGGAAGATTCGGTTAGAATCAGGCAGGAACTTACTTTGGTGACTCAGAAGTCTAGTGCGAGAACCAGCTTGGCGCTCTAAGGTGGGGAAAGTGCATACCACACCAAAAGACTGGTTCGTCGGAGGTGTTTGTGTACACGCTCGTTTCGCAGCGAAGTTGTTGGTTCAAAAATGGTTCTGAGCACTATGGGACTTAACATCTATGGTCATCAGTCCCCTAGAACTTAGAACTACTTAAACCTAACTAACCTAAGGACATCACACACATCCATGCCCGAGGCAGGATTCGAACCTGCGACCGTAGCGGTCACTCGGTTTCAGACTGTAGCACATAGAATCGCTCGATCACCCCAGCTGGCGTGAAGTTCTTGAGCTATCTTAGTAATTAGGAGTAAACTAATAATAAATTATAATGTCTTGCTTGATACGGCAGTTTTACTGCATGAATGGTGAATATATTGTAAGCAATCATTTTTTTTTCCTTTCACCATTTTGTGGGAGTTGTGAGCGTGTAAGAGTTTCGTATAGGCTTGAAGTTACGTGTAAATTTTGTCGTCTCCAATACTGGATGAATAAGTTCAGGATAAGTGCGCGTCGTGGGCTGCACTTCTTTTTCACCCCTTCCCCCTCCCCTTTGATGTAAGGGGCGACAATAAAGATTATGTTCGAAGGTCGCAGGGTTCGATATCGATCTGCCAATCAGCCACAATCGCCGTGTGTGTTGAGGCAATTATCCCATCGATACACCAGTTTGTAGATTAGATATCCGTCTGGTAAATCACCATCTACTGCTGCATGATGAAGTTCGTAACTGCCCGCTGCACGTCCTAGTCTGACAAGAATCGTAGACCCCTTCAAGGCTTGTTTTATGGCACTGAATTCGTGACAATCGAATTGGGAGGGATCTGGACTATAGCGTGTATATACATCTCCCACTTCAGCCGGCGTAGCCTCTACGTTACGACACTTGCGACCGGTGACGTGCACTGTCGACAAGCACCAGCACCCCTCGTCCTACCGCAACGATAATTTTCGACAGACATGCTGCTCCATACACATGCTCCATTCTCCGATGGATGTCTGGCGTTGTTTATCCTTCGGCACACAGGGCCAAAAATAGCAGTACACTGTCCCTGTTTCGACACATTTCGTAATAACTTCGCCATAGTTTATGCTTCCGCGTTTACCTCATGCACGTCGGAAAGACACCAATGCCAGACTAATCGCTTGCCTACATGTCGGTGCTTATACGAGGTGCATTCAAGTTCTAAGACCTCCGATTTTTTTTCTCCAGACTGGAAAGAGATAGTAACATGCGCATTGTTTTAAAATGAGGCCTCGTTCTTTGTCAATACGTCCCAGAGGTGGCAGCACCGTACGGCAGATGGAATTTTACCGCCAGCGGCGAGAATGAGACCTGTTTTAAATACTTAAAACGGTGACGTTTTCCTTACTTGATCAGCGTGCAATCATTCGTTTTCTGAATTTGCGTGGTGTGAAACCAATTGAAATTCATCAACAGTTGAAGGAGACATGTGGTGATGGAGTTATGGATGTGTCGAAAGTGCGTTCGTGGGTGCAACAGTTTAATGAAAGCAGAACATCGTGTGACAACAAACTGAAACAATCTTGGGCTCGCACAAGCTGGTCTGACGACATGATCGAGAAAGTGGAGAGAATTGTTTTGGGGGATCGCCGAATGACTGTTGAACAGATCGCCTCCAGAGTTGGCATTTCTGTGGGTTCTGTGCACACAATCCTGCATGACGACCTGAAAATGCGAAAAGTGTCATCCAGGTGGGTGCCACGAATGCTGACGGACGACCACATGGTTGCCCGTGTGGCATGTTGCCAAGCAATGTTGACGCGCAACGACAGCATGAATGGGACTTTTTTTTCCTCGGTTGTGACAATGGATGAGACGTGGATGCCATTTTTCAATCCAGAAACAAAGCGCCAGTCAGCTCAATGGAAGCACACAGATTCACCGCCACCAGCCCCCCAGGGGGTCCACAACTCTTTTGTGGATACGTGCGTAGCGAGCACGGGACCCCGAGCTAATGTTGCCTTCCTTCCTTTCCGGGCTGCATACCTTCCCTTTCCACATCCTTCCCCATCCCTATCTTCGCCCCTCCTCCCCTCACCTCTGGATCTTTCCTTCCCTATCTCCCCATCTGGGAGTATGGTTTGTGCCTATGTCCGGAGACGGACGCTCGTAAATGTACTGCATTCTTCGCCTTCCTTGCTTTTATGTCTTCTTCCTTCCTTTGTCCTTCTCTTTTCCTTTTCTCTTTCCCTTTTCTCCGCTGCGGCGTTTGAGACCTCTCTTCTTTCCTTTCCCTTTCTCTTTCTTCCTCCCTGTGTGTGTCTGAAGGCCGACCCACGCCTTTTGTGCGTAGCCGGTGACGGGGTAACGCGTAATTCCCCGCCCCGGGTAGACAGGTAGGACACGTACGTACCCCCTGGTAACGGCCAGGCCCAGGGAGGGGTGATTACCCGAGCTGATACCTTCCGAAAGTGCCGATTGGTCCCTCCGTCCGTTTGTCGGTAGGTGTGACCTGAGGTGTGAACAATCACCTAAGGCGGGAGTGCCCTCAGAGAGGACCCCCACAAGGGAGGAGCGCACCATCAGAGACGCCGGTAATCATGGGGGATTCTTTCGCAATGGTTTCCTCACCTTCCACTATGTCTGCTCACAAACGTAAGTATACTGTGTCTCAGCCACAGACGATTCTTCCATCGTTGCCACAGTTCCTTGTTGTTTCTCGGTCTGATGAAGGTCACGACTTCTCCACGGTCAACCTTTTCATTATTCAGAAAGGTGTCGACGCAATTGCAGGTCCTGTAAAGTCTTGTTCCAGATTACGGAATGGCACCCTGTTAGAAACACACAGTGCCCTCCAGGCACAAAAATTGCTGCGTACTTCTCTGCTCTACACCTTCCCTGTCCGGGTGGAACCGCACCGTACCTTAAATTCCTCGCATGGAGTCGTTTATACACGCTCCCTCGATGGATTGTCTGACGAAGAAATTCAGCACTATCTGTCTGACCAGGGCGTAACGGCAGTTCATAGAGTTATGAAACGGGTTGACATAAACATCATTCCAACCCGCACTGTCTTCTTGACATTTGACAAAGTTCAACTCCCATCGAAAATCAAAGCAGGCTATGAGATAATTTCCGTTCGCCCTTACATCCCAAACCCTACGCGTTGCTATCGGTGTCAGCGGTTCAATCACACCAGCCAGTCCTGATCCAATCCGGCCAAATGTGTTACGTGTGGCAAGGATGCCCATGAGGGTGCTTGTCCACCTCCATCCCCTCGCTGCATCAACTTTATGGGTGACCACGCTGCTTCCTCTCGAGATTGCCCCGTTTTTAAGGACGAAAAGCTCATCCAGGAAATAAGAGTGAAGGAAAAGGTGTCGACCTTTGCTGCTCGAAAATTATTCGCCAGTCGCAAGCCCAACGTGCCTCAGACAGGAAAATACAGCACTGTCCTTGCTTCTCCTCGGCCAACAAAGGAGGCGGCCACACAGACTTGCGACCTAACCTTTAGTGCCACGGTCGTCAGATCGGCCAGCGCAAAGATCGCTCGTTCAACCTCACCACTTTCGCCTGCCCACTCTATGGCTCACCCTTCGTCGGGTTCTGCTAAATCTCGAGCCCAAAAGTCAGACGCCAAGTCTTCGAAAAAAGAGGATACCCGTGAAGAGGTTTTACGTACCGCAACTTCACAATCATCGGTTCCTCCTTCATCTAAACATCATACTTCCAAGAAGGCTACAAAGAAACCCAGTTCCTCTCCTTCTCCGCCAAGGCGTATCCCATCTACAGCACCACCTGGCGGAAATCGCCCTCGGCCGTCTTCTGTGTCGCTGAGGCGCACTGCTGGTGGCCGGTCAACCGGCCGATCGCTGGTGGCAGGGGCTGCTCCTGACCAACCTATGCATCAGGATCTTCTGCCTTCGGCTGAATGCCATTCCATGCTGTCGGTCGCAAGCTCTGAGCAGTCGTTGAGTTGACAGCACCCTTGGTCACATTCCTCCATTTTCTGTTCACCCTATGTCCATTATCCACCGGAATATCCGCGGCATTCGAGCCAATCGGGATGAATTGTCGGTCCTCTTACGATCCTACTCGCCGGTCATCTTCTGTCTTCAGGAAACAAAGCTGTGTCCCCATGACCGCTTTGTTCTCCCTCATTTTCAGTCCGTCCGATATGACCTCCCCTCTGTTGAAGACACTCCAGCCCATGGAGGACTCATGATTCTTCTCCATGATACTCTCCATTATCACCCAATCCCCTTAAACAGTTCCTTCCAAGCTGTCGCCGTCCGTCTTTCCCTTTCTGGATACACGTTCTCTCTTTGTACTGTATACATTCCATCATCCACACCAATGGTACGAGCTGATCTCCTTCATCTTCTTGGTCAGCTTCCACCCCCCTATTTGCTAGTTGGGGACTTCAATGCCCACCAATCGCTTTGGGGATCTCCACATCCTTGTCCACGCGGCTCTCTATTGCTAGACGTCTTCCACCAAGTGGATCTAGTTCAACACTGGGGTCCCCACATTTTTGTCTGCCTCCACGACAAATTTATCTCATTTGGGCCTTGCGGTCGGTACTGTTCCGCTAGCTCGGCGCTTCGAATGGTTCGCCCTTGATGATACACACTCGAGTGACCACTTTCCATGTGTCCTTAGACTGCAGCCTCCACTGCCATATATGCGCTCGCGACGCTGGAAATTTACCCAAGCCGATTGGACACTTTTTTCGTCTCTAGCGACATTCGATGACCGTCGCTTTCCCAGCATCGA